>NC_087318.1:635000-1260000 GCF_037043105.1 Vanessa tameamea | reverse complement strand
ATAAAATGAGATTAAATATTATATCTCTCATTTCCTTCAATAAAGAATTTACAAATACTATTAAAAACATCACTAGACTTCTTGTTAAGTTGCTTATATACTGGCAATGCAAATATGAGATACAATATCCGGCTTGTTATTACAAATGCTTAGTTTAACATTTTCAATAGTGAAGGGAATTCTGTCACTATACTAAGTGCATTTTCTAAAACAAAAAAAATAATATCGCACGTGACATTGGCGAAATAATCTGTGCCCTCTTGGCACAAATAAAAGCCAAAACAAAACAAAAAAATAATGCACTAACACTGTGTTCCATTTCGGAATATATAAGTAAGCTATCCCTAGAATTTATGATAAAATATTTGTACTTAACTTTAAAATCTAGGAAATTCAATTCTATTAGTTTAGTAAAAGTAGTGTGTACGTTTTTTTTTTAAATTAGAAACGACACTGTATGAGCCATAACAATTGGGAGGAGAAAGAGTACAACATTAAAAATAAAACGAGAAATTATTTTTTAATATTTATTAACAGTGAAAATATAAATAGAAAAGAAGATTTATGAACAATTGACGTTCCCTTTCAACAATTTACATAACGAATTGAGTAAAATACAAGAAGAACAAACTTATTGTTTTATACAATGAAACAAAGAAAATATAACAACATTAAATGTAATTTATCAAAGTTAAATGAAACAAAAGATTAACATTTTTTGTACACATAAGGAAGCTATTGTATCAAATAAAAACATCATTATTGATTAGGCACATTTAACTGTGCTAGAAAATACTCTTTTATTTTGAACCTTGTATTGCAAAAAAATCTAAATAAAAAAAAAATCAATAAATACTAATATTGAAATAAAACTGATTCGATATTAAACGCTTTTTATTCGGATTCAGACCTTGTATTGGGCAGAAAATATTTCAACTTTTTAAAAACAATGGAGGATACAGGATTTAGAATTAAAATGCCTTCCAAATGCATCCTCATCCGAGATGATATTTAATAGATTTATCTTTATAAATTGAATTATTAGTGCGTTATTTATATAAAAATATAAAATTATCACTCGTCATGCAGTCTCTATTATACATAGATATATTTATTTATAATACTACGCTAGAAGCGCCCAAACAGTTTTCGTCACAATAGAAATTTGTAGTCCATTATATTCGAGTGTAACCTGCAATAAAAAAATAACCTTAAATTTTCTATACATCACTTTTTTTTTAATATTACTTTCTTTCTTTTTTTACTTCACTGTATTATGTAATGAATATTGAAATATTCTAATATCAATAAGTTCTAAGCTGTATATATATTATAACCAAATTTTTACAATCTGTTAATTTTAACTCATGAAAGTTTGGTAACGTAACATTTTAAAAAACAACGCAAGGACGCAAACATGCAAAAAAATACGGTGAGTATATTTCAATAGAATTTTTACAATTTTAATTTACATTAAGAAAAGCTGTAATCATTTTTAATTATGTTTCAATAAACATGTTAGAAATTAAATCACTAATTTTGAGTCTAAAATGAAACGGATAATTGTAAAATTATATACCATATGAACTTTTAACATTAACACATTACATTTCAGAATGTACATATCCATACGAAGGTCAGTAAAAAAATAATTGCCGATTCGATACCTACTAATAAATTTTCATAAAACATTTTTTTTAATTATATATTGTGAAGGAACTGTTTTTTTGAATTTAAACGAAAGAAGTATTTTAAGTTCGAACTTTTTTGACACAAAAAAGTTTTTTTTGCTTTAAGATAGTAGACCCTATATTGATATCATTTGTAAACGCTTTGGGCGTTTTTAAATAAAAATATTTTTTTTTTTAATATGATGAGATGTAGAAACAGCTATAGTGATTAACGTAATACTATTTAAATTGTATAGTTTATGTGAGTGAAAATTCTATTGAAATTCATTTTGTACAGTTTTATTTAACTATTATATTCAACCCATTCAGGAATAATATAGAAAAGTAAATATTTTATACAAAAACTACTTAGAACTTCTAACGAAGTTTCATAACTAATAAACATTCTATAAAATTTGCATCACTACTTAACAATGTTATTTTTTTTCAAATAATATACAATTGTAATTTACTGTTATTCAAAAATATTACATTTCATATAAATGATGGCTTTGCCGTATTTTGTTTAACTAAAAGTGTCATTATTACAAACAATATCATGGATTTATTACAACAATTTTGCCTTTAAATTTTTTATAGTGATTATGACTATATTTTAGATATAAAAAAAACAATAGCGAATATCGATTTCAACATCAATATTTAATCGTTCATTAATTAAAACATCGAATAAGCTTGCAGAATTTCGTGTGTAATAAATTTAATATTAAAGTACAATAATATATAAATTGCTCCGTATATAAAAAAAATAAGCAGATAATCTATAATACTTACATCATAGTATTCAAGTGTAGGGTTTAATTCATAAAGTAACTATATAGACATTATTTAATTATTAATGGATTGTTTTTTTTTTAATATTAATAATTAACTTTTTTGTACTAATTTCCTTATTTTTTATTCTAAATTTCATCTATATTTTTAATTATTAAAAAAAAGTGGTGAACTTGGCAAAGTATGGCAATAACGGTTAAGTTTACTACGATAAAAAATATGTAAACATTTTTCATCCACACAAGCTAGTGTGAGTAGATAAACTTAAATTTAAATTTGTACAATATGTATAATAAGGTCTTTTTTATGCTAACAATATTCTTATACTATTTTATGCGTTAAAGGGAATTGTTCATTATTATAATTTACTTTAACAGCATCAATCAGTTATATTTTATTACATTTTTAATTGAATAAGAGGGAAAAAATTGATAGAAGTTGAAATACAATAAAAAGATACATATAATATCATACAATATTGCTGTCAAACGTAGATCAAAAGGTTTTATCGGGGTACAGTAATGTGTAGAAAAAACTGTTGTTATTAATTTTCAAATACACTTGAACAAAGTATTCAATTTGCCAAAATTGTTGGCATAAAATGAACCTTATGATATCTAAGACTGTTAACCTGTATCTGCTATGGCAACATTACTACAATACAAAAACACTAGCTCTTTAAACTTTTTAATCCGTAACTCATTGGTATACTTTAAATTTCTCTGTATAATAAAACTTCTGATTATAAAACATATTTATGACCAAAATTAAATTTTTATTTTATTATATACCGACAAAGAAATATACAAAACCCAAGCTCTAAGGTAGCGTTTCCCAAACGTTTTGACTCTGTTTCTTTTTTTTTTTTTGCTTCTACGAAAAGTTTTTTTAACCCCTCTGCATCTCTCATCATATATTCAACTGCCACAAACAGTCCAAGGAACATAACATCGAGGTTGATGGCACATTCACTATGTAAGGTATGGGTATTATTTCTTACAGAGCCAATGACTATGAGCGGTGCTGACCACTTACCATCAGATGGACCCATTTTAAGTAAAAGAAACACAGAAACAAATCATTAAAGTGTTGATTTAAATATAATGTAATGATTTACAAGATTGTTTTGCTTTCACTGCCCCATACAAAACAATACTGTCACAAGGAAGTTATTTCATGGCTTAGAGGATATTAAAAATATATATATGTCACCGTAAGATTACAAAAATCGTCAGAAATCAAACTGTTGTCGAAGTCAAACTGCTAGATTACAATCTGTCCCCTGATTGGCCTTATTGTAAGAGCGACCAATCATACGTCACTGTTATTATTCGATAGCTTACAATCTATCGAAGAAAATTTCAGTTAAATTATAAAAACTCTAACCTAACCTAACCGAAATGATATGATCTATCGAAATTATTTATGTTTTATTGCAAATTGAATAAACGTTCACAATCTATTACAATTGCGCAAAATAGATTATATCTAACGGTATTTGCAATTTTATGGTGAAATAATATGGCGGATGCCGGGGAGGCGGGGGGCACATAACGTTCAACCAATCAACGCGCGAGATGCAGTCCGTTCTACGCCAGTTCACAATTTGCCCGCTTCCCATCGATAGATTACAATATAGCGAAAAATAATGCGTTAAATTGCAATCATATTTCACAGTTCACAATATTTCGACAGTTTACAATATGACGAGATAGATTGTAATCTAACGATGTTTGTAATCTTACGGTGACATATATAATATAGATAAATAATCTCTGCTTATGATGGATATCCTTTATAAAACCAACAATATTTTAGTTAATTAAACAATGATTGATGGATAAAAAATATCTCTGGCATTTAAATTTCACATACTGGTCGGATCCATCATTTGGGAAACGAAACGCTGCCCTAGAGCTTCAATTTACCCAGAAAATAACCCAAAAATCATATAAATTGAAACCAAGATCAATTACAAAATTTTTAACTTACCTACCTACCTACTTACCTTTATGAAGTACATTATAAAAGATAATATTATAAACAACAAGCGAAACTCACACACAGACAGCAACGATGAAATAATATCCAAATTTGTTATATATTAAATATTAATATGAAACTCAAAGGTATACAAACAATGAATATATTATTGACTAATCGGGCACAAGCATATTCTATTCTAATTATCTACCGTAGTGAAATAACGTGCCTTAGAAATTCATATCTAAGCCTATTTGATACATAACTTCCTCCATATCCGTTTGTCCTGGGTCTGTCTCTACATTACCATTGGTCTGACTGGTCTGCGGTTCTGGCTCAGGTTCTGGTTCTGGTCTAGAACCAACTGTCGGGATGCCCAGGATAATTCTGATCTGGTCCGAGAGGTGTGGTGCCGATATGATCTGGTGGTAGATACCCTCCGCTGTGCTCAGTATCCGGTCAACGTCTAAGCACATTGAGAGGTCATTGACATGCTGAAATACAATTTTATTTTATTTTATTATTAAATTTATTTACACTGTAATATATATTGTTAACCTTTAAGTACCGACGTGCATTTTTTGTAACGTTAGTACCGACGTGAGACCTGTGAGGCCGCATCGGAATTTCAAAGGGTAATTACACACCGAATACATCCGCGGCGACAACATTGCCGTTTCCGACATCAATGTGGGCACTAACCATGCAGCTACTGAAAAGCTGGGATCGGTATTGTGAAGAAAAAGGACAAAACTAGCAAGTCGACTAGCTATCGGGGCCTCTGAGACCGCACGTCGGTACTTAAAGGTTAACATATCTAAGAGACATCACATTATTAGAACATATTTGTTTTGTCATGTTTACAATATTTATGGTACTGTGAATAATAATTCAAAAGTGCTTATATATATAATTGATTTAATTTAATTTTGATTTATATATGTTAAATTTTTTATTACATCACACACTTTCAACAAAATAAAAACCAAAAAGTTCAAAGATGAATCTTGCAAATATAAATTTTCTATAAGTGAGTATTTTAAAAAAAAAAAATCATTAAAATTGACCTCTAAATAAATCTCCTAAGCTCCTGAAATCACTATTTACTAATTTAAAAAAATGTGGTAGTGTTTAATTTGACTATCAATAAGTAAGTGTAATGCTTTTATATTGAATAAAGGAATTCGAGTTTGAGTTTAAAAATACCTTGTTCATTGTTTACATTACACAAGTATATAAATACTCATAAAATATAGGCCAGGAAAACTTAACCTTGTGGAGAGGTGCCTCACTTCAGTTCTACTCAAACTTGGCCCATTTTTGTTCATCATCTATATTTTCTCGTAAATGATAATATTTATAAATTTTGAATTTATTAATTATTAAATAAATGGTATTAATATTTCTCTAAAAAAATAAAACACTGACAGATTTCTTAATTGATCTAAATGAACAGTAGTAAATTACCTTCAATATTTCAGTAAACCCATAGTCTTTGCTGATTAACACATCTTTCTCGGAGTCGAGTATGGCAACACAGATGAACAAGTGGAAGTTCGCACATGGCAAACCCGTCCATAGCACCTCCCATAGCCTGAAATGATTACTCATAATCAACCTATTTCTGATAGTTTATTTCACAACAATACATGTAATAAAGTGACATTCAAATAACATTATTTTCCATGAATATGCCAAGTTTGCAAATGAACGAAAGTCGATATTAAAAAAAAAACTGACAAAATAGTACGTAGGTCTGCACACATTGGTTGGTGAAATTTGTTGAAGAATTTTATCTAATATAGAAAGATTTACTGGACGATATTTTCCCATACAGGCCAGTTATAACCAATTTCAACTTGGTGCTCGACCATATTATCCAGCTATCTTCTGATATTATCTAACGTCTTTTTTAATCACGAAGTCATAATCCTCACCTCATAATATCCCGATGTGAAAACTCCCGCTTGAACCAAACCAATAGCCACCTGAAGCAGAAGTACATATTCCCAGAGTCCTTCGAAGCCAGATGTTTCGCTAGCTCGGGACTCGCGAACGTCAGTAGCTGTTGTAAGTTAACTAGCTGCTGTTTCATGCCAGCTTGATCCATGTCGAAGTTTGATGCCTGGTGACAAATATACCTTTACACACACACACACACGCCTGACATACCTAACACACCTAGCACACATCTGAAATGAATAATATGTGATTATTCGTCATAATTGTCAGACCATTGTTATCGTTGTCTGCTGGCATAGACCGAGGTGCACTAAAGCGTTCAATTCTAGAACATTATTTCATTTCGATGGTCGCAAAACTATTGGTCATGCGTCTGAATTTCGCCACCTGACTTGAGCGAAGCAGATAGGCGATACTAAAACACGTAACAAAGTTATGGTGCGACAATGCATGATAAACTGTATTCAGCTGTGCGAGTAAACGGTACACGTACACTACGCGTCTAGTATATCGACTGACTTGTAGTCCAATCCTCACACACGTTCCACGCTAAAATATACTTCGCTTTTTGTATGTACAAATCCGTTAGCCTTTTCCGCAAGTTGCGCTCAGCGATGCTAGGAAAATGAAGTGATCCTATTGGTGAATTACCCTCGTACTGTCTAGCTACTCTGCTATCTCTACTACATACGCAGCCCAAGGGGAAAAACAGCGCACCTGTGTTTGTGCACACACTTACACACTACAACGCACGAAGAAGACTTTATACGCATGTGACTAGGCTTACTTTAGAACGAATTTAGTAGCCGATACGAACAATAAACTTACAATTTTCTCCATGAATCCAACGAAGCACCAGAACGTATCCACTTCATTCCCCAACAACAACAACAATGGCGCCAATATATCGCTCATTCCTTGCACGTAGCCCAAATCGAAGTTGTACATGACATAAGTCATTAATATATCTTGCAAAACCATCAAATTCGGATTATTATCTCCGGCGAAGAACGGGTGTGTCCTATCCGTCCTATTGACGTCCTTCTCGACCAAACTCTTTCTGTCCCTGTATTCCGAAAACCTCGATTCTTGACCATCTGTCATTGACCTCCATTGGAGCTTCATGGAGAAATATTCCTCTGTTTTTCTCTTCTGGAGAATTTTGATTTCCGCGTCAGTCATCCTCCAGGGATGGTAGTCTAGAAGGTATTTCCAAACTGAATTCCTTATCGAATGAGCAACACCCTGTGAATAATTATTTATGGTAAGAAATTATTTCACAAAAGTTTCCGTTACGACTATTTAAGTCGTGATTTTGGTTTTAAAACAAAAAAAATACTTTGTGATTATTTCAATTGAAGAAAAACCTAATTTTAATGTAATTAAAAATAACTTACGCCTCTAAAAATAAGTTGTCTGACACCATCTATTTCTGTCACTCGACCTTCTGGGTCCTGCAAGCCCTCCCATTTTTCTGTCGACAAAGGAGTTCCTCTGGAACAAAATTTATATATTTAATTATTATTTTATGTCCGACACTTCATTTTTTAGTTCCTTTAGGATGTTCGTTGGTACATTAACGATGAATGCGAGAGATCATTCTTCCCGAAGACAGCTCAGTCGAGAAGAGCGGGTGTGAGAGTGAGAATATGATTTAAACAAGGTCGAGAATTCATGAAAATCGCTTCGCCTGGTTGCTGAAGAGGCAGTGTCAGACATACCAAAAGTAAAAATACCAACCCTACACCAATTATAGAGCGAATTATGGGTGGTGAGGAGCATGGCTTATTTTTGAGTCTGAGTAACTAAATCAAAGCAGGAGTCCATGGATTGGCACAAAAAGGGTATACCCCCATTTACAAGCAATGACACAAAAGTGTTATAGACCCTCTTAGAAAAAGTGTTAGAATTAGCCAAAATTTTCAATTTGTGAATTATTGGATCTATCAATTTGTAAAATAGGATTCAAAAAACTACGAACGAAAACCCAGTATAAAAAAGTTATCTAATAAAATTATACCTGGGTATACAAGGCCTCGGTGGTAAAGTTGGTTTAACGTTGATGACTTCGTATTCATCAGTTCTGGTCACGGTGGTGGTGTCCTCCAACGCGCTCATGCTCTTCGTCAGGAGCTCTGCCACTTCTTCAGATACGTCCCTCTTGCCGTTCATACCTTCGTTGCCGTAATAAACTTGTGATGAAAAATTATTTTATTAGTTTTCTAATTAAAAATATAGTTGGCATTTTTCATAGCAATTAAATTACAGATAAAGCTCACTTAATACTAATCAGACCTTTGGTCCTACTCTTGACAAAAGAATTGTCAAGGAACTTAAAGCGTTTCCCGACGCAAAACGAAAAAAGAAAAATTACCAATATCAGTAAGTTTAGAGAATGCTTCTAAAGTCGTTTCATACGGCCTCTGTTTAAAATTCGAAACCAAGTTCCAAACGACGTCTGTTGTGTTCTCCGTGAATATATCGAGTTCAGCAAACGAGCGGTTCAATACCTGAGACTCGATATTTGGCTCGACAACGACATACGTGTTCCTGTCGTGTCTTGTTTTAGCCGTTTTCACATGATTTTTTAGATAAGCGACGAATATTTCAGCGTTTCCGTGTTGAAAGTAAAATGTGTTCTGCCAAACGCCCTGTTTTGTTGAAAATTGCATCTGCTGGTTGTTTCTTGAACATTTGAATGTTTTTAGCTCGTCGAGTGGTATTCGGATGATTCTTGCTCGGGCAGCTGCATAATCTGATGTCATGTTCCCGCTCAGAGTTCTTTGACGCCGACCTGAATTAATTATTGTTTTTTTTTAATAATATACTAGCAACACAGAGTTAACTTTCGATTGTGTATATGTAGCAAATCAATACGATTTCAGGTAAAACCCTACAATTAAAAATAGGGAATAAAAAGAAATAGTGGGTTTTATCTGTAAGCTATACCATGTTTATCTTATCTATCTAGTTTCAACTAGTAGTTTTATTATAATTTTTAATATAAACACAAATAACATTATTATTTATGCTCAAAACATTATCTTTGGTAATGTAAAACAATATTATTTATGTTATTTTTTTTATATAGAATTGGTAGATAAATTTGCAAATGGGCCACCTCTTGGTGAGTGGTCACTACCAATCATAAACAATAGCATTGTAAGAAATATTAAATTAGATGTTATGATCCTCATGGCTATATTTACACTGGCTTACTCACCCTTATTTACCAAACCAGTAACAATGCAAAGTGCTGTTTTGTAGCAGAATATGTGATGAGTGGGGGGGGGGGGTACAGATGATAAAGTTTTGTGTTAATAGTTTGCCAATTCTTTCTTTGCACTTTTTTAATAGGTACATAGTATCTGTGTTGACTTAAACCTAGGGATAATAATTTATTTTAAATAATATAATCAGTTATGTATTCTTTTTACGAAAAAGTAAAATAATATTGTTAATAATTACCAATAGTGTTAACAACTGCCCATTCCTGGTCTTGTGTGTCAGAGTCGATAGTTATAAGATCATTCGGACGCCATTCAATGCATTTTGTGCCATCACTATTTTGAACAATACAGAGCATGCCAATTGAATTAAGATCGCTGATTGAACGACCAATGCTCGCCTTGAGTAGAACCCCATCTTGAGTGAACAGGTCCTGATAGTATATACAATTTTAATAGTTTAGATTAAAACAAAAGCTTTTGTTTTTGTGGGAGTGAGCATAAAGACTACTTGATGAAAAGACATTAATTAATTTAAAAAAAAACATTGTTTTTAATAAATTAGCCAAATTTCAAGGTCTTTTATATTTACACTTAAGAGAAAAATACATTTTTAATTATGTATTCATTCTAATAAAATTACATTTTAATTTACATTTGTCATTGTATGTTTTTAAAATAAATATAGGAATTTTGTTGTCAGAGACAAATTTAAACTGCCTTGGAAATAAAACAAAGAAAGGACTACATTATATCATTAGTTATTTCCAATAGGAATTCTAAAGTTGAATATGAGTAATCTTTACTAAGTATCGTAACCGATAAAAACTGATTACTTTTCGATAAATATTCTAAAACAGCTCACTTTTCTAAGCTGCGATGTAGCGTAAATCTCATTGTCTTTGAAACATTGTAATATGACGCAATTATAAACAACTTGATACTATCAAGGCCGGAATCATTAAATACATCTTTCGTATATGTAAAAACGTATTAACAACCAATGTGCATAAAAATCAAAATAAGGATAAAAATTAAATCAGTAAAGTTCGATACTCACTTTACATTGTTCAGGAATATCTTCCACTGAACTGCAAGACATCTTGATTATTACAATTTAGCACTAATCCTATAGCTGTATTTTGAAGAATTTAAACCATATTCACGAGTCAATTTTCTAAAATGTAAGCAACAACAACACTAGTACTTCACAACAAAAAACTTGTTTCAATTAAAAATAAATACTTTACAACTGACATATGACATTTATCTGATCTGGCACAAAAACATATTTTGTTGCTTCTTCAACAATCAACATCAACATTGTTTGGAAGTTAAACTTTTATGTAAGTACCAAAGAGAATATTCTCACTTTAGTTTGGTAAGCATTCTGAACAAGTACTTATGACTTCCGAGTAAGGGTATTTACTATTTTCATCACTGGTTAAAAAAACGGGCTAATTTCAAATACTCAGTATAAAAAGAAGTTCCACCCCTTTATATATTTATTAAAATCATAATTTTAAAAAATGCTGAAAACATGGTTAGATAATTTCATATTAATATACAACCTCGCTAAAGCGAAACTTTTTAATCACTGTGTGGTACTTGTATCCAGAGCAGCTAAATAATTAAAAAAAAAGGGACTTTGCTGTCAAATTTAAAACAGCTGATTTATAACCTAAAACAAAACATTAATAGTGAATAAGTATCATATTTAAGAGTTTTTGATGTTGCAATAGCCTTATAATGGAGAGAATCATCAAAATTGGAAAAACGTTAAGAAACAATTGGAAAAAATCAGTATTTGGCGCTTTCGTGGTTTATTATGGCGCCTCAACACTTAAAGAAAGATATCAGTAAGTAATAGAATTTAAACTACTTAAAACTTATAAGAAAAAAAAAAGTTTTTCAAAATACATTAATATAAAGTGTATGAAATATCATAGGGCCCGCAGTTAGTTAGGGTTATAGTTAAATAAAATCTTATACTACTACTTGTTTCCACAGTATTTTTACTGATTATGTAAAATCTATATAGGAAATTGTAAGATCAAAACAATAATATCACCATATTTGAAACAATAATGTTATACAGTATCATGTCATATACGTAACAATGTATTAAAAAATATTTAACCAAAAAGTATATTAAAAATGGAACAGGCTTTTGTAGCTCATAATCTCTACATAATTGTAACACTCTAGTATTATCCTAAATCTTTGAATACCTAATATATTATATATAAAATAAAAAAAAATACAACCTCATTTATTATTTACAGAATAAATATCTTAATGCGAGCAGCATGCAAAGAAGCTGCTAAATATGGTGATGCCTTAATCCCAATAGACAGAAATCCAACGTTGGTCACTGTTATACTCAATCCTGTAGCGAATAAACGTAAGGCTAAAAAAGATTATGAAAAATACTGTGAGCCTTTGTTACTATTAGCTGGATTACAGGTTGACGTTATACAGACAACATCAGAAGGTAATGCCAAAGAAGTAGTTGAGACCCTGCGTGGAACAGAAGCTATTATAGTTGCAGGAGGAGATGGAACTCTATCTGAGACAGTAACAGGTAATTTTTACAATTATGTAATAAAAAATTCTATAAGGATTTCCTAATTCTATAACAAGTTCTAGAATATCTAATAAAGAATGCGTTTGGTCCTACCCAGTATATTCGGATTCATGAAACCGAATTTTGCAGGAGGTACTTGAGACATTTTTGGTCTGGGGACCAATAACTCGTATTATTTATTCGGGATTATTTATTCACAATCAGACAAATCCTCATTTATATGTGAAGTTCCATTGATTTTATTTTTATCATCATTGTTATTAATTTGCTTGTTTGTTTTTGTGTTAAAGAAAATCAATAGTATTGATTCAAATAATCGTTTTAGGTTTACTACGGAGAAACGATGAGGCTAATAGATTCCCGTTAGGTGTTTTACCACTTGGTCGTACCAATAGTCTTGGTAACATTCTATTTCCTGGCGGAGAAGGTGTGGAGAAGGTAAAACAGCTTATACAAGCTTGTATGGCAATAATAGAAAATAATACGACATGGAAAGACGTAATGAAGATTGAACCAATAGATACTGGAGATGAAACCCCAAATAAACCCGTCTATGCTTTGACATCGATAGAATGGGGAGCTTTTCGGGATACACTTTCGAAGAAAGATAAATACTGGATATATGGACCGCTGCGAGGATATGTTTCTTATATATTCAATGGATACAAAAATTCCTTATGCTGGGAATGCAGTGGATCACTGAAATATTCACCTCCCTGTCATGGATGCGAAAATTGCGTCACGAAAAAACCAGAGATTAAAAGAAAATGGGCATTTTTCATTCCTAATACTCAAGCGGCACCACAACTAGAGCCAAAAAGTATTACAAACCCAGAATGTGCTGTGATTAATGAATTGTGCTTTAAATCAACTGATTTTAGGATCCAGCCTCAAGTTAACGACGGTTTGTCCGCTTTGAGCGTAGGATTAGGAAAGAATAAATACACTTATACGGAATTCGTTTCTGAAGGTTGGCGACGTTTGAACGGCGAAAGTGACACACCAGAGGTAATTAAAGCTAGAACTATCGAATTACGACCGCTTGAAAATAAATCCGATGTTGTCATTGCTATTGATCAAGAAGAATTTGACGTGAAGCCTGTCAAAATCACTTTATTACCAAAAATGGTTAAATTTTTCTGTAAACCTGAATAAAATGTTAAATATATATTTACGGTTATTATTTACATTTCGATAAAGAAATAAAGTACTTTAGATACTTTGAAGTATCTAAGTACTTTACGTTTATTCGCACCAGTGCCACAGTAATACAAATTATCGCAGTTTTCTACGTTATATTAAAGCACTGTTGTTAACTTTTAAAACCTAAAGCCCACCAGTTCCAAATGTAGGTTCTATATATTCGAACCCACAAGACACTCGGAAGTTGCTTTTTTCTACGTATTTAAATATCGGCGTGAAAATCAAGTTATTATAAACTCCTATGATATCCCTTATTTTTTTAACAAAGATTTAAATTATTATGTGGGAAAATTAAAAATATATACGGAATTCAGAAAGGGTTTACTTTGCAGTCTAAAAAGGATGTTTTAAGCTTTAGGTTATCCGATAGTTTTACTTATTAATTGTGTCATAAAACTCTATGGTTTAAGTTTACTGGGTTTAAAAAAGCAAGCGAGTTAAATAAAACAAACCATTATGACGGATAACATTTAATCATTTAAATGGTTAAGTATATTATGTATTTAAACATGCACTAACATTGACATTTGAGTAATAAGAGGGGTGATCCAAAAGTAATGTTATTGATGAATGATGTACTGACACTGCTAGAAATTATTCATCATTTTTACTAAATAGGTGATAATTTCTGGAATATTTCATTTGTATATTAGTTGGCGGAATTATGAAACGAAAGACACTAGCTGCCGCAATCAGAGTTTTTTGAGTATTCAACTAATTAGCATTAAATCATGGACATGATTTTCATCTTGTCCATGTTTTTTAAACCCACATGCAGGAAGACTGCTGAGGTCATCGAGTATTGTACAGAAATCCTACAAGATATCAGCCATGACTACTATGCTATTAACAAATCGTAGGTTAGTGATGTTCTCGCCCTTGACATCGATGCAAAATCCTTTTAGTCCAGAAGCTTAGCGTACAGCTGGACTTCAAGACCTTAGACTCAGTTTTACCAAACCTGTATCTATACTTTCACGTTATCTGGGCTCACCCAGGTCCATTTTCGCTACCCCGGGAATTCCCCCTGAGTCTGGAGGCATAGGCGGGCCGACCGTCTGGGCCTCACGGTACCACGCAAAAGAGACCCCTGGCGCCCGCCGTAGAGACGAAGAGGATGCCGCTGGTTTTTTAGTGGGTATTCCGGTGTACCGGGGCGCACTCGGCGTCCAGGGCACCGGTGAGTCCCACATACAGGGGTATATGGATTTCACTACTTCCACGTGGGTAAAACACGTAACACGTTTTTCCAGCGAGATAAAAAGAAAGGTCCATTTACGGTAAACCGTTTCTTGAACAAAGAGTTGATATAACTTTTATATAGTAATTTAAAAGTTTATTTTTACTGATACTTTAAATGCAATGATAAACCTGAACAGCTATAATTATTTAAATAAAATATAACATTTGCGGCCTTTTTTCCATTAAACATAAATATTAAAGCAATAACTAAAAAGTTAAAGGACGGCATTGCAATCAACCGTGAAATGAAACGATTTAAAAACCCTTAAGTGTGGCTGAAAATATCTGTGTTCGAAAAAATAACTGCTGCAGATGATGTTGACTTGGTAAAAACAGTAGCAGATTCTAGTACTCCTTATTCCAAAGTTTCGCACTGGCCAATTATCACTTTTGGACCAACCCTTGTAGACACTTATACAGGGGTATACAGGGGTATACGGGTGTATACAGGGGTAATAATATTCTTATAAGGAATCGAAGAGATATTCGTATATGAATTTATAACATATTCTGCCGAGCATACTCCCAAACGAATATAGCAGCGGTAACATGCACATTCAGAGATCGAATCACTCCTTGCTGCGGTATTTCCACACAATGCTCCATTAAGGGCAGCAAGTCACATGGTATGCCTTCTTTTTCATGTCTGTAAAAAATTAATACAATTTTATTTATTTTATACAAAAAAAGTTGTTTGTTCAAGGGTCAGAAATGTAAAGTTGAATTTGTAAAGTAGAGTATAGTTAGGGCAGTTCCCTATTGCCAGTCCAGCGACTGAATTGTTCAAATAGTTTTGGCAAAAGTAACAGCAAGTTTGCATAGCAAGCTGTGATTGGACGCCGTGATCGGTCATCATCAGTATGTTACGACCACGCTGTTCATTGGAAGGTTTTGAATAAACAAGCTAAAAAATGGCAGTAAAATCTACATACCCAAGTAAGAGAAGAGTTTTCTTTGGGAATTTAAAGTTTTGTAATGGTGTGCTGCTGGAAGTCTGTTCAGCTGCCACGATAGAATAGCCTTCAGCCTTCTTCTTCATCAGGTATTCCTTCAAAGCCTGCCCGGGACGCACTTCTTCAACGTTAATCCATCGTTCTGCCGATACACTGAAACATTCGTTAATAAAACATCTGACGGCCTTCCTTATCAAACGTTGAAAATCCTCTTTCTGTTATCATTGATATGACTTTGTTTGTCATAAGTAGGCGAACTCGCAAATCGAAACCACTGCCCATAGACATTTGTAAAGTAAGAAACACTAATCCACCACCAACCTTGGGAATTAAAATGTTATGTCCCTCATGTCTGTATTTACACGGTTCAATTACTTCAACCAGAACACAAAAACACAAACAATAGAACAATAACATAGCATTATGAAACTAATCCCCCCCTAAACAACATTTATAGGCAAAGCATTCTTTAAATTAAAATAATTTCATTCGCTTGCTCTTATCTAGTTTACTTTAAGAGATTACTGCGAATCACATATATTTGTATACAAAATTACTCAAAGTATACATCAGAATATAGAAATTATACGTAACATTAAACATAATTTCGCAGAAGGCCGATTTGTAGGACGAAGTGGGCATAAGTCCTCGCGAGGTTCCGATGAATGGGTAGCCTCGAGCAATAAAAACACGAACCATGTAGGTAAAACAAAAGTATCGCCAGTATCAATACAAAGATTCGATGATTCAAAAACAAGTCCAAACCGAACACTTCACTCGGTGCGAGCTCTCTTTGTCAATTGCTCGCCGGCCGCCCGCTCCAACGGTCGCATCCAAGCTTGACTCATTGTGTCTGCGTGAGCTTGCGTTTTTGGCGGGAATCGGTGTTGTCACAGCCTGATCTTAGCTGGTAGAATTTTAGGTGAATAGATTCTTCGACCTATATAATAATAATTTAATTCAAGGGCGTATCGAATGAGATGACGATTACATTTGTTCATCTTCACACCGCTGTTTATTTCTCTACCAGTAATTAAAGCAAACATTTTATTAATCTTGCGTATTCTTGAGCTTGTCTATATTGTAAATTCGTAAAGATATCTTCAGTTCACAATTTCCATTTTCTGACTTATTTAGTTTTATATTTCTTGATTATAATAATAACGAATAAAGCGTAAAGTGTTACTATAATTTAATTGCCACATAAATTCAAGCCTTATATCCTGTTATACTTCCGTTTTATAGATGTCATGTCAAGTTCAGACTTTTCTCTACACCGCCTTAGAGCTTCTAACACCAAACACTCTTCTTGTAATATGACATCACTCCGCATACCATAGAAATTGGTTCACAAACTTCTGCGATTTATCCCCAATTCCTCACATTATTACTCTTTTCCACTTCTACTAAAGCTGAATTCATATGAACGAAAGAACCGAGATAATAAAAGTCACTGACTGCCATCAGAGAAAAACTAGAAAAACGACGAAATCACACACCACAGTTTGCGCCCTATGGAAATTAGTACTTATTCTATACAGAGATCGAAAAAAATTACACACACAAAATAGGCACATGAAATTTCAGTCGTCCTTGCAGAGAAAGTGTATAATTAATGCGAAGATTGACGTGATCGTTTGTAAAGAAAAACTGCAGAGCTCATAGACGCAAGTTCGTAGATTTTATACTAACCTCAATCCTTGGAACTGTTTGTCTTGCAAATGCCTCTTGTTGTCCACTACATAAGTCTGGACACCAAACACCTCACTGGTTCTAGCCATTCCTCCAAGATTTGGTAGTTTATCGATAAGCGAAGCCACCACAATAAGATCGCTTTTATTTTTCTAAAAATCGAATTAACTTACTGATAGTTATAATACATGGCAGGAACATTAAAGCAAGGTCAAAACTATTTAAAGAAAAACTCTTACAAGTCTACGATATCACTAGAATTAGCAGTTTAGAATTGGTTATAAAAAAGCTAAAAATCGTGTCTACTTTAGAGTAATATTGTGTTTATAAATTACAAACCGTATCACCCGTTTGCAAATAGGCAAATCTTATAAAAGCGTGTATATAATCAGCTTCGTCGTATACTAGCCATGCATTTTCTAATTACCGTGTCTAAACTCGGCCAACTCTGTCCTCAAAGGAGATTTCGCTGATTTCACTGAATTAGTGAATTATTACCCCCAAAAATTAAAATAGTGCGCAACAGCGAAATATCCATCAGAATAGCTACAATATTTCTAAGGTGCAATGAGTTATTAACATGACCCAAATGTTTTTAAAGTAATTTAATGGCGGAAAATGGATTGAGAACTACAAGAATTAGAAGACTTACATTGTCAAGAACCCGTTTAGTTAGAAGCTTAACTTAAGAAGTTAAAACTTATGGCGTATTTAAAAGCCACTGTGTAAGACAGGATGTTCTGGAAATATGCACTGGTCCCAACCTACTCGTTTGAGTAATGGGAAGAGCCTGTGAGGTATTACTTTTTTTAAATTTAAACACAATATTTTAATCACTAGTTAAACATTCTCACTTACTTTTTTCTTACTAGTATAAACGTCTATATCGATCATGTTCTTCCATGGCACATATTTCTTTTGAATCGTTTGAGCTTCTTCCAAATTATCATACAACCTATTCTGTTCTTGAGTTCGATTTGATCGTTTTTTAAACCAATTATACTTATGTTTCTCTTTCCATTCTTTGAATAATTTATCATCTGGATCCCCAGTTATACATTCACTTATGTCTCCAAGATAATTTGCCAAGAACTCGGTCTCAATAATATCATTGAAACCATCGTACATTTGCGGCACACCCCAATATATAGCGAATGGCGTTAAATCTTCGACTATATCAAAAATATGAACGAAATAATCATTAATGAGTTTCGTATAACTTTTGTCCTTTGCCTTTTCGGCCTCTTGTAGAGTTTTGGTTATAACATCTACACTGTATGCATATTTGTCGCAATCTAAAGTAGTACTCGACAAACTAGCCGTTTCATAAAGTCTGGTTGACAAATACTGAGCGTACAATCGTGTACTATAAATAGGGCCCATTATATTCGCTAGGAAGAAATCCATAACGCATTCAAATTCCTCGTCTCGACAACAACGAAGTTTGAATTTGTGCGTTAAAACCCAATACAATATAATAAATTGCGATTGAATGGGCACGTTATTTTCTTTTAATTCGTTAAGTATATTTCCATTTATGATGATATCCTAAAATTTTTATTTACCTTCATTATTACTTAAATAGTTAAAGAATATTCTTATCAAGCCATTAAATGTTTACAGAAACACATCTAAAAAAATTCATACCCTTACCTTATAATAATAAACCAAAGCAATGTACCACTCAAAGTATGTTTTCACAAGTGGTTGGTGAGGTATTTTCCCCAAGAAATTAAGCGCCCACGTCAAAACACAATCCAAATTAACTTTTCTAGATTTAAAAAAGATGAAAATCAAGCTTTGTACGGCTGCTTGTAATGATCGATCGTGAAGAGAGTTGCCGTAGTAACGTTGCTTATTTTTGAACAAATCCTCTACTTTTTTTATAATAAAACACGTTACTGTGTTAAGAATCTCTGGATTGTCAATTTTACTTAGTATTGATACTGCCAGCACTTTTATATGAGAGTTAAAAATGAGTCCTCTGAAAACGAACATTGAATCAATTAAATTCACAAATATCTAGAAATATAATTCTTTATTAGGTTTTCTCATAATTTAGGCGGACTACTAGATAGACACACACACATTATAACTGGTTGTGATCTTCTCACAAGTAAAAGAAACGTACTTACTCTTTATTCACACCATATTTTTTGTCTTGTAATATTTCAACAGATACACTCTCAGCAATTCTGAAATATTATAATAATGTTTTTAATTACACAATAAATTTAATTACTAAATTGCCTTACTCGCCAGTATTCGCTCTTTTGTTTATTTTTATTAAAAATAGGTAGGTAGGCTGGTAAATATACCTGGACGTGATTGTAAGAGATATCAACCATCCCCTACATCGCCACCAAATTTGGGTACTATGATGTTTCGTCCCTTGTACCTGACTCAATATTGCTAAGTATTGCTGCTTGTCGAAAGAATATGTAATGAGTAAGCAGTAACTACCCAGACAGGTTTACACAAAGCCCTACCCTTACTAACTACCCTACCCAATAATGCAACCGTAATTTACTGGTGCAATATATTTAACATCACAAAAAACATTTGAAAGTCTTTTAATACCGACCACCTTAGGCCATGCCTTAGGATTGCTTTTGCAGGTGCTCATAATAGACATTCAAGAGCAAATTCGAATAGGGCTATAGCAATCTATAGCCCTACGATAGTTCGGAACACCATTATGAATGAAATGTGAAAAGTATTATTCAAGGTAAAATTTCGCAAATACGGTTTTTATTGGCGTTTTTCAAACGGTAAGTTTTATCTAAATTTGTAGATCATGCGATTATCTATAAAAAGTGGGTGACCCTTAGGACAAAAAGTTTCTGAGATATAACGATTGAAAAGACGATTTAAAAAAAAGGGTTAGGCTAAAAGTAAAAAAATTGGTCCATTCAAGTTTGTTCGTTTATATATATTTTAGCAAATCAATAAAACTCGCATACATTCGTGTACAATTCATCTCATATAGATTAAAGTTTTTATCTCTGACTAGTAAATGAAAAAGCTCTCTAAAGCTAGTGACGGCCGTTGTTCTAGCGCGGCTATGACGTCACTGAACGATTATCAATTAGGAAAAATTATGTGATCTGTTTTGTTTAATTGAATTAATATTATTTTATTGTAATAATGCAATTGTAATGCTAACTTTTTTTTTTAAATAACAACTTCTCTATAATACGTATAATTAATAATTTTATGCAGTTGTCTTTAAAAACTATTATGTTTTAGATTTTTTTTTATTTGCTATATAATCATTTACTAATATATTTTGTACTAAATTATTAAAAACATACAGGGTTATTGGTAATAAATTAATTATTTGCGATAATTTTAACCCCCAATGCACAATGCAAAAGTGAACCATTTCTGAGTTATAAATTTTTTAGCTTTTTTCAAAATAACTCAAAATGCAACTTAAAAATTTATTTAAAAAAAAGTATTAATTTAAATCATTTTTTTATTCAGATTTATAAAAACGATTAAACATAATATAATAAATAACTAGTATTTATCAATATTAAAACAATAATTATCGGTCCAAATTTAAAAATGCGAGACCGAAAACGATATTAGTTCAATATTTTTCGATTTTTTTTTCCACAGAAATGCTAAAAAACAAAAAAAAAACGTTATGAAACCTGTTCTGCAGATTATTTTAAAAACATTATCGTTTTCTTATTTTTCCAAAAAATATATATATAATAGGAATTTATTTCAAAGCAACTGAAACATAATGACCAGAAAGGACAATGGTGGAAATTCGTATTCGAACATTAATGAATTCGGACTAAAAGTCGCTCTTTCAAATTCCTATAAAATTTATTAGAAACAATACACAATGTAAATAAAACTAAAATAAAATTTAGAAACAGAAACAGTTCAGTAGCTAAGTTAGAATTAACACATTTTGTAATTTAGCCTAATTAAAATTCTTGCTCGAAGTGACTTCCCTCCTAACGGAAATTACCAATAACCCTGTATACGTGGATTATCTATGTATAAAAGTAAAAATATTAATGACTCACCTGTGATCTTTCTTTGGTACAAAACCATAGACCAGAATTTCACACAGCACATAGATCATTTGACTATATGCAGACACGTTAATTTCATTCATTTGCTTTACTAAGCAATACAACGGTGTATTCTTAATAGCAGCATACTCCAATATTTTGTTAGAATACAAAATAACAACATTGTTGTATTCTGGTCGCACTAGTAAAGCATCCTGTGTAATTATGATGACAAATTCTTGAATGCATTTCATATATTGACCATTAGATTTTAATTCTTCGATTTCTTTCCATACCGTGTTCAAAAATTCCGTTACATTGAATTTAATATCTTTGTTATTTATTATTGACGGAAGTATTTTGTTTACTATCTTAAGTATCCATTTTAGGCATCCATAGCCTCCGCTGTCTAATACATTGTAAATATAATCTAAAACGTCACTATTGATCTTATAGTATGTGTCGCTCAATAGAAAGTGGACTATTTCACAGGATTTCTCATAAAATAGATTTCGTAATCGGCCACTATTCTCTTTGTGTATGCTTTCATTGAATTTCACATCTTTTACCATGTTTATGAATGTATCTACATCCAGTACTTCCTGTTCGTAATTTTCTACCAAAAAACGTGCCTTCAAGCATGTATTAAGAATAAATATACTTAAAGATTTCTTGGTTAAATCAGAAATGTTGCTATTTAGAATCAGTATTGTAGATTTATACAATTTAATTAAATAATCATTTTCATTAGTGGTATTAATATGTAAACTCATACAATCCAAGCCTTCAAAGAGCAGCGTAATCTTTTCAATATCAAATGTGATATCGTTTATGAGTAAAGTTGCAACATACTGTAATAATATTTCTAATGTTGCCGGTGCAGAGTCATCCAATTTTTCATAAAGTGCACACTTATATTTTATAGCTTTCTGATAAAGTTGCACTATGAAAATTACATCATTTAAGCATTCATTTTTGTTAGAATATTGTCTGTAGTTTATATCCTTTATGTTTTTAATTATACCATTTATCAATTTAACGAAATCAGTATTATCGTGACCTTCGAAGTATGTCACAGCAAAATCTATATTCATGTGTGAAAATGGTAGCAGTTGCAAAAACTGTTTCATATCAGGTATAATAAGTTTATTTTTAATGAACTCGGCTAATGGATTATTTGTTGCAAAGTCCAAATATAAGTGTGGATATATATTCATATACTCCTTCCATGTGAACTGACAACAATTATTTCCAATAAAATATGACATATTTACTTGAATGGCTTTTCTTATTACTATATTATTGCAAGGTATCTTTAATATATTGATTATCATTTCCATTAGATTTGAACAATCAATATCTAATAATCCTTCATAACAGACTTCAGATAGGGTAGTCGTCAAATTATATAAAGGTACAGGGGACCATTTTATTAATGGAGCACCTTTAAGTACACTTATCAATGAATCAGTGTCATTTAAAGTATTTTTTAATTCCATTTCAAGAGTCTCATAATCAGAGTAATTTTCAAATAAATTTATATCATTAATAGCATCAAATATCGACACAGCTTCCAATTCGCTAGCAATTTTCAATCGCATGCGATACTGTAAACATTGATAACGCACCTGGGCATTATCATGACGCAAGCCAATGTAAAATGCACAGTTCAACCAACAAGTACCAATACCTTTAACAGTATCAAATAATTTCAAAGATGGCAAAACAATATTGCTCTGTTTCTCTTCTAAGCTGTCTATTAATATAAAATAATTATCCCAGATATTCTTTAGGGTAATTTTATTTTTTCTATCCCAAATAAATGTAGTTGTAGATCTTATGGTGATATTTTTTTCGCTAATAAACGCACAATCAATTGCTCTTTTAGCTAAATATATTGATTTTTTCCTGTGTGTATTATCTACATCTTTATTTAATAGTCCTGAGATAACAAAATCCCAAAATTCGCTATGTGTAATTACATCAGATTCAATAATGTTTTTGTTTGATTTATCTGCAACTGGTAGATAATAATTGGATAGGCAACATAGCACTTGCAATGCGATCTCACTTAAATTTTTTTTAAATTGTCTCAGAGAGTTCCATATTCTGTCAAGAATGTTGTACCCTGTGATGCCCTCAAAAAATTGCGGCACAGCATGTGTGAGGAAATATACTCGTAACTTATCATTTTTACTAAAAATGATGTTTTCTAAAGGAATATCAAGAAACGGCAACATAAGCTTGCTATTGCTGAGTATGACTGCATCTAAAATGCTTACGCAAATTTTTAATTGTACCAGTGTAGTTTGGAGATTTTCATTTTCATTGTCAGTTGTCAATGTTACTTTTGGAGATGGTAGATACACATCTGCCACTATTTGATGTAACAGATGTTCTGATTTATTTATAATACTACTAGGGTGTAACATTAATACCATTTCTATAATTTTACAAATGATTTCGACGTTATCTTCGTTCGCATTGAGTATAAGTTTTGCGACAAAATTATATTCCTCATCATTATTACACTCACTTTTTTCACGTGTATTGATTAACTGCTTATACTGCAGCAAATTAATGAAATTCGATAGATGTTCATTCGTAAATGTATTTCGATCCATTATATTTTTCGCTCTATCATCTATTATGTCTTCATCTAAATCAAGTAAATCCATAAAGGATAATATTTCTGTAGCCGGTTTCATTATGAAGTTAAATTATATATTGAAAAAAAAATTAAACGAATACTCTATAGAGTTTCATACGATCGTTAAACGATAAATAATGCAGTTTTATAACCGAACAACAGAAAAAAGTATAAATATAATTTATTTGATAAAATAAACTGTGAACTTTGTCTTAAGAGATATCAATTGTGCAATCAGAATTCAGATTTCAGAATCAAACTGAACTGAATCTAATAATCAATACTTTCAGAAGTTTCAGACCTGAGTGGGAGTTACTGTCAAGTGTCAAATCAACAAGCAGTGTGACCATAATGTCAAAAATAATTTTGCAATATCCACAGTCCTGTCAATATTGAATGAATTTTACATTTTTCGAAAACTGTAATATAATTTTATAAAGAAGTGGTTTTGTTACAAGGTTTTGGATTATATTTTTACCTTTCGATAAGTAAACAAACTTGACTTTATGAATTTAAGATAAAAGAATCCCTATTAGTTTTTCACTAATGCTTGGGATGCTACTTCACACCGGAACATAATTTTTTCTTTAAAAGCCTAGATTCGTCCCCAATATGGATTACTGGCCTCATCTTTAGACTGGTACCCTTAAATACGAGTACTTCAGTTCTTACCGCCGTCCAACGTCGAGCTATTCGAAGTATTAAAGACCCAGTAATATAACAAACGATTTAGATCATTAGTAAGCTTCAGAAAAGACAAACTCTTTGTGTGTTTTATACCGTCTCTACAAAGGGGTTCACTCCAATTTGACATAGGGTGACATTTCCGTTATCGCATGAATACTTTGCATTCCTCTAATATACGTGCATCAAGGTCATTCTTAAATCATATCAAGGTACGAAATATATTATTTAATTTAACCACTAATCTTTTATATTTTGAATACCTACAGGTGTATTTGATAAACTTGAGCACAACGTATATAAAAGAAGGAAACCTAGTGGAAATTAATGTAGCATGTGTGCCGTATTCACACAAAGCTAATATGGAAGCAGTTGACCCCATGGACTCAACTGCTTCCGCCTGAGGCATTAGCAGGCAGTTCGAACATAGCGAAGACCTTCGATCGAGTATGGCACAAAGCGCTTCTTTCGAAGCTTCCTTCCTATGGCCTTCCGGGAAGAGATACATAGAAGATAACTTTGTTTTTTAGGTAAAAAATAACTACGGAGTTTCTTGTCGGCTCTACTCTATAGAATCTACATTACGAATCGGTGGTGGTAGCGTCACTTAATATCGTTTTCTAAAATAGATTCTAAAGTGGTTGTAAAAGCCTACTTGAATATAGTATATTTTGATTTTTTTGATGTACTAATGTATTAATTTAAACATTCACTTGGTGGTAGGGCTTTGTGCAAGCCCGTCTGGGTAGGTGCTACCCACTAATCAGGCTTCTACCGGCAAACAGCAGTACTCAGTATTGTTGCATTCCGGTGTGAAGGGTGAGTTTGCCAGCGTAACTAAACTACAGGCACAAGGGACATAACATCTTAGTTCCCAAGGTTGGTAGCGCATTAGGAATGTAAGAAGTGGTTAATATTTCTTACAGTGCCATTGTCTGTGGGCGACGATGATCACTTACCATCGAGACAAGCAAATGGGTCATCCGCCAACTGATATTATAAAAAAAAAGAAAAATAAATTTAAAATATGAAGGAAAAATTATCTTAATATTGGACTGGATATATATATTTATATAACTATTGCACAATTAAAAATAGACACAAATCTTTTAAGGAAATAATATTTTATTTAGCTATTTGCTTTATTTATTATTTAATGTGTTGTTAAAAAAAGATTGAAATATATATATTTTTTAAATCGTCGTGATTCGAAACTGTGTGAAACGTAAATGTGATACGATAAATAGCCATTAAAAATATACCTCTACAGTATTAGCATTAGATGAGTAACATCTGACATGATACCTGCCACCTGGTAATTAACAACATTATATTTATCCTCTCGGAAAATGGATTGGTACCATCTGACGGCCAACTCTAGCACCGTGCGCGCTTATTGGTCAAATTAAATAGTGCGCGCTTACTGTTACACAATTCCGTCCTTATTCACGAAATCACTCCCATAGATTATAGGAAAGCAAGAGGAAAGATTTAACATACAAATTATATATATTAAGTTTTACTTCTACCGTGTGTGAATTGTCCACAGACATACATTATATATGTTTAATTATTCCATGTGTTATTAAAGTGAAAATAAAATGTCTTCATAACGTACTATTTTGTTTATTTGCGTTTGGTTATTACAAAATGTTGTGATATAAATAATAATATATATAAAAATATACATATATTTATTACCACTCTTTTTATTAAAATGTAAAAAATCAGTCAAAAAATATTTAGATAATCACTAACATTATATACGCATCCGCTCTTTTTGGTTGTTAGTGTTTACAGTTACGGGTTGAGAAACATATGACTTGATGAATATTTTGAAACATAAATATTATTTCTGTCTCGGTCTCTGTCAATCTGCTTAATTAAAGCTCCTGCCAAAATATATAACTAAATAAATTTACACATTAGGTCGTGAAAATATAAAAAAAATTCCACTGTCAAACTTAGTAACTATTTTAATAACTAATTATGATTTCTAGTTCTAGTTTTTAATGGAGTAAAGGTGAAATATAAATACGTTATCAATAACTTAATATAAGATATTAACGTAAGTTGAAATGGAAGATAATTTTTCAAACGATGACGAAATGAAGGATTCTTCTGTGAGTCCTAAATTCGGGGGTAAAAAGCTTAAATTAAACGATGGGAGTTCGCATGATAGTCTCAAAGAAATCGGTAAATATGGTCTTCTGGTTGCATTAGTAATTGTGACGTATAAATTAAAACCTTTTGTATTTTACTAGCCTCCGGGAGTAAAGATGAACAAGACGAGAATGTTGATAGTGGGGTGTCAGCTGACAAATCTGAAAGCACGAGTAGCGACGATCGTGCTGTAGCCGCCGTAGAGGGACCGGCTAACGAAGTCGTGAACGCAGCCCCTTCTGGCAGCAATGTTGGTGCTATTCTTCTTGACATAAGACGTTCGAGGCGATCGAGGAACTACAGAAAACGAAGAACTCCTGACAGAGATTCGGGCAGTGATAACTCTTCTAGAGATTCAGATGACTTATCAGCTGAAGAAGTACCAGAATCCAGTAGAGCAGAAACAACAGATGGAGAATCGGCAACAGATTGTACTAATAGTTCACCCAGTGTGTAAGTTAATATACATTAATTTGCGTTTATATGTAAAACAAATATGCAGAACACTCACATTCCTTGATAAAGTTCTTTTATAATAATATTCAATAGAATATAATTTAACAAATCTTTATTATTGATATAGAAGCAGTTCTGATAGTTCATCAGAAAGTAATGAGAGCTTAGAAATTGAAGGCGATGAAGGAGAGGGTGCGCCACCTAACTTAGATACAGACAGTGATGATGATTCATGGCTCTGGAATAATCGTAATAATGAAAATAAGGGTGAACCACCAGCTGTACTTTTTAAGACTCGACCAAAACATACATACTTGATTTTAAGAGGTAATAAACATAATTGTATATTATAAATAAAGATACTAGTTTGTGTATTAATAATGCAATGTTCAAAAAATCTTGATACAATTGATTTGGTACACACCATAATACTACATAGTATAAAATAAATGAGATTTTTTTTTCAAGTTTGTTCTTCTATCTAAAAGCTGCATATAAACCCTTATTGTAACTCTGTGAGGCTGAGCTGAACTACGAGATGTGTAGCTAGTTTGTTAATATATTAATTTATAACCTTAGCAAACATATATAACTGTTCTATATTTCATTAAATCTTATTATATCGATGATTGATTGTGCTTTTCACTATCAAAATTCTTTATTAGAAATTGTTTATTTAATTTTGGTTTATTAAAAGTTAAGAAAAATGGTGTGATTTTTTTTATAATGTTGTGAAATATGGTGTTATATTTAATTACCTGATAGATATTTATCTCTATAACGAGTGTTAATAATTATTATATAATGATATAAGGCACTTATATCTGTGATGATTAGTTTAATGATGCCGTGTCTTCTAATTACTAATGTCGAATGATGACAAAGAGAGAAATGATCAAATCAGTGTTTAAAGAAAACCTGCTTCACCTTGTTGTGTATTTCATATTACTTATGAATACCATAAGTAATGTATGTAAATGAAATGTGATTTATTTTACAGAAATTATAAATCGTGAGCTCGGTCTGACATTTCCTTGCGGCAAAACGATACAGAATGACGTAATGTTTGAACAGAAGTTCTATGGATCACTTCATGCAGTTTATAGACTAGAAAAGTTACATAGCCTTTTGAAACATAGAGGATGTGTAAATTCAATAAATTTTCACCCAGAAGGTAATTCAATTTAATAATAATGAATGCATGAATAAATTTACTAGTGATACTTTTATAAATATGTTGTGTGGAATTTGTGGAATAATGTACTATTATGCAGTTGTATACAATGATAGTTACCCCTTGAGCTAAATACATACATATATGTCCTATGTTATAACAAATTATTTTTATTATATACTTTAAAACAAACTCGCCCCAATGTGTGGTCTGAATGTGATAAACTCAAAAACTACCAAATGGATTTTCATTTGGTTTTCTCCAATGGTAGAAGTGATTCATGGGGAAGGTTGAAGTGTATAACTCATTAGGGTTTTATGTTAATTGAATGTCAGATAGACACTTGGTCACTGGGACATTTACCGGTACACCACATAAACCAATAGAGTAATTTATAGTACAGTATAACCATTTAATGTAAGGTACTGTATGGGCGATCCAGGGCGAATCCGGGATGCATAGCTAGTACATGGAACATAGGCATTCTTGTATTGCACTGTTAATATTACAGTTATTTTAACCCCTTACAGCATTTTTTTTTTATGGACTTGCCTATATGTTAAGTATTTGCAACCGCAGCCAATATATTTAAATGTTGTTTGGATTGCAGTATCAATGAGCCGAGATGGCCCAGTGGTTAGAACGCGTGCATCTTAACCGATGATTTCGGGTTCAAACCCAGGCAGGCACCACTGAATTTTCATGTGCTTAATTTGTGTTTATAATTCATCTCGTGCTCGGCGGTGAAGGAAAACATCGTGAGGAAACCTGCATGTGTCTAATTTCAACGAAATTCTGCCACATGTGTATTCCACCAACCCGCATTGGAGCAGCGTGGTGGAATATGCTCCATACCTTCTCCTCAACGGGAGAGGAGGCCTTAGCCCAGCAGTGGGAAATTTACAGGCTGATTATGTTATTATGATTATGTATCAATGTTTAGCCCATGTGAAAATAGGAGTGTGTTTGTACTTGAAATTCAGCCTTGCCAATTGTTTGTGTCTAAGTTGGTACTATATCTTTAAGAACAGTTTATATGAAACACAAAAAAAAAAATGTTTTTTTTTTTCAGGACGTCTGTTAGCTTCTGGTTCTGATGACACAAACGTCGTGGTATGGGACTGGGCGAAAAAGATTCCACTGCAGATAACCAAAACTGGGCACAAGTCGAACGTTTTCCAGAGCAAATTCTTGTATCTCAATGCTCAGAGTCAACTCAATATCGCGACTTGTGCTCGAGACGGCCAGGTTCGTTAAAATCAAATTGTTTTTTGCGCTTGAAACGGTTTAATTGTATTAATTTTGGTCGGTGGTCATTCATTTAAACTTTTCAACGTTCGGAAATAAATTGAAAATAGTTTTGAATTTTTTTTGGGCCGGCTAATCGGCCACCTGGTGGGAGGTGGTCACCACCGCCCATAGACATTGGCGCTGTGAAAAACATTAACGCCAACGCGCCAACGCGCCAACGACTCGGCCAGTAACCCGCGCGCGCGCAGGTGCGGCTGCTGTCGCTGCCGGCGGCGGGCGGCGCGGGGGAGGCGCGGCGGCTGGCGGCGCACGCGCGCGCGGCGCACAAGCTGCACGTGTGGCCCGGCGACCCGCACCTCGTCGTGTCGGCCGGCGAGGACGGCGTCGTCATGTGCTCCGACGTGCGCGCCGACAAGGCGCTCAAGTGAGTGCCCCCCTCGTCTGGGATGGCCCCGATACGCTCATGGGAAGCCGTAGATATTATGTCCTATGTGCCATTTATAAACCAAATCTAACTAATCTTAAGCATAACAAGCGCCGGAGTGCTAGCAATCGTCTGGCAAATTCTCACCAACTCCCCTCACTCTTTTTTTTAAGAGTTCTTGGGTGCCTCATCTGTTTTCCAAGACTTGTCCATCATTGTCGGAACGTCTCCTGACACGGGATACTCGAAATGTTTACACCCCTGGCTGGCGTTGTTGTTCTGTATCTCTCCCCAAAGACAAAATAAGCTACAAAAGATCGAGTCCCATGTTTGCGCATTCAGCAGTCAACCGAATCTTTGACTGATGTACGATTGTCCGCCCATGTACATACATTTATAAAATCCATTTTAATATCCGATTCCAGATGGATTTGTTCTTCAAACATCTCAAAGAATAATCAACTCCATACTTTAGTACGATCAATATTTCTCGTTATCGAGTATGGCATTCACCACGTGAGTGGTATTTGTCTTTGGTCGTCGTAAGGTCATGGCACTGAGGGCTCCTTATGGCTTACCCTTTAGTTGTGTACCTATATAATTATATACAGAATATACAGAATTCTGTATATGTAGTTATATACAGAAGCACCACACTGGTGTCAGATATCCGAATACGAATTGCCAGCGTCAGGTGACAGTGTAGACAGGCGACTGGTCACTGGTTACCTACTTTCCTCCAAAATCACCTTCAGATCAGGACACCTACTCAATTAGCCGAATCGCTATAGTTCATAATCAGTCAGATCCTGAAAAGTTTCTTGGGCTTCGAAAAGGAAATTGATCGATTAGTTCCCCCCTGATTTGCTTAAATCTTTGCCTAATCTCGGAACGAGTGAAGAAGTTCGTCGTCCTATGCCGGTTTCAGCGATATCTAACGAGCGTCCTTTTTCACCCTGAACAAACAAATGAGCACACTCTGTGCATTATGTATATTCGTCAAAATATGACGATCATCGAAAAAGGCCCACTTGGAATCGACGGCGGCAACATTATATTAAAACGGGAACCGTCCTCATTCCAGACTGATCCACGTGAAGTACGCGTCGACGAACTCGATCCCGCTGTACAGCGTGGCGGGCCACCCGCTGCGGCGCCACGAGCTGCTGCTGGCGGGCCGCGACAAGTTCGTGCGCGTGTACGACACGCGCCAGCCCGCGCTGCCGCTCGCGCGCTACCGGCCCGGGCACTTCCAGGACAAGGCGGTGAGCTCCTACTGTCTCGCCTTAATATTCGATCTCATTAACCGAATTCACGTATCGAATATTACACATTATTTATTTTGTGATGATACATCAAAAAGTTATTAAATTAAATTTTAACAAAAATTAATGTGATCTCGTAAGGATAAAACTTATAACAATCGAATCCAGCAAAATATATTGAAATAAAAACAAAACACAGGACAGGTAATTACCATTCCGTAATTGCTTTGTACCTGACCCTTATTTGACCGAGAAACGTTGACGAGATTTCAATTACCTGACCTCAAAATTTAATTTTAGTTAAATGCGATCATTTACTATTTTCAGAATAAAGATGCAGCCCGCAAACTTAGGTCTACGATGCATCTAACCTGCGCCATTTACAACCATGACGGAACGGAAATATTAGGTTCTTACAATGACGAGGATATATATTTGTTTGATGCCAAGGAAGATCTGTATGAAGAGTAAGTATTGATAACAATATCGCACACATAGTCACGCATGTACACACAATCCACATACGCCCATAAACACATGCACACCAAATCTGCACCCACACAAACGTAGATTCGAAGGCACAATACAAACACACACGTACGCTCGGGACCGGACACTCAACGCTTACAGGAGGACTCTCAAGGAAACATGTTTTGCGTTTGTGTTTCGTTCATATATACAACAAAATCAAATATAACTAGAAAAATTCACACTAAATGCCCCATTAAACCTATTGAGAATTTCCGACCCGGTACTTGAATTCTGTAATAGCGGCAGTTATTATTTTTATTAACCATAGCGTTTCAATTTCAGTCACTCCGGAAATGACGATAAAGTTGGATACACGCATCGATACAGCGGCCACTGTAACAGCGCTACTTTCAAGGTTTGTTATTTTTTATGTGAACACAAATTAAAATTACTTCAGATTGTATTTTGCAGTCCAATAGTCATTTTTTGTTTTACGTAAGACCAAATGACTAACTGTATTGTTGTGTATGTTGATATTTTACACTTATTAAAATAAAATATCAGTTTAAACAGATTGTTAGACCTTTTTGTAAACTAGACCAGATTTAGACTTAGGTAGTCTGAAATATTATGCCATTATAATTCAAATTAAATATTTTTTTGACAGGTAACACAAATTTTAAAATACAATTTTAAAGTATACTCTCTTGCTCTTGTTATTAAAAATGGTATATTGCTTAAAAAAAAAAAATCTTTTAATAAAGTATACTTTCAAATTATTTTACAGAATAAAATATAAGTGTAAAAACTTGTTGATATTTAATCTTTTTTAAATTTGATTCAGACTGTACAATAAATAATATAATAAAAATAATAATTAGAATTGATTTTTTTATCAATATTTGTTCCAAGATTGTCATTGCGAACAACAGGACACTGCCCAATAAATTACTTACTTTAATAACAAGCTAAATCTGCGGCATTCCTCTCCTGGAGTTTATAAAAGTTTTTAGTGCACAAACCCCCATTTTACCCTATCGAGGGGTAAATAATAAAAGTAGCGTATATCCTTACCCGAGAGTCCCCCCCTCCTTATTTCATCTAAATTGGTTCAGCAGTGTATTTATAATATTAGTACTTTAGCTAAGTTAAGTCAAGCTTTCATCAATAATTATTTTCCGTGGATAATTTCAAATTATAATTGTTTAAGAGTTCCGCTAGTTCATTCGCATATCATGTCTTCCATTGATTTATATTATGTAGTAGAAACTATATTAAATAAAGCAATGAAATAACTTTATTTTCGTTTATAAAATAAATAAAGAATATAAAAATCTAATAGAATTTGTTATTATTTTTTTCGGTGTACAAGGGAGTCGCATTCTTTGGACCCAAGAGTGAATACATCGTATCCGGTTCAGACTGTTCGTACATTTATATGTGGGAGAAGAAGTCTGAGGCAATCGTGCAATGGATGGAGGGAGACAAAAAAGGAGTAGTGAGTTATTTGTTTATATTATTAAAATATATATTTTTAAGGAGAAAAGTTTGGGCAGTCTGCAAGCTTAAGGCACATTTATCTTCAAAATATTTAATATTTCTGCATTTGCTTCATTGACAGTGAGATCTCAAATACTTTACAAGTACATCCTTGAAAACTTTTACATATACATATAAATAACATAAAAGTAATAATAAGAGATACGTAATAAAAATATATATACCCACTCTCGTATCAGTAAATATTTATTTCTGATCAAAATATTCTTGATTCAAGTAGGCTCATAAAAGCACTTTTGAATCGTCATGTTACTTATTACTTATACAGTATTGAATTAATTGTAAAGCTTTAAATACTTTAATAAAATATATTAACGTTTTATGCTACATTTAAATAAATGATTTTCAGGTAAATTGTATAGAAACTCATCCCCGCTTCCCCGTCATGGCGACGAGCGGACTAGATAAAGATGTCAAAATATGGATACCCAAGCGAGAAGCCGACCCAACGTACGAGGGAATGGAAAAGGTTAATTTATATAAATTTACTATGTATACTTACAAAATAAAGGAGAAACATCCTGACTAGGATAGCCAGTCAGTCAGCCACAGCTAAACCCCTTGAGTCTGAGAAAGTTGAAATTTGAAACACAATGTATTTTATAACGTGACGAACTCACGTTATAAAATAAAGGGAATGGTGTTCTTATTGTTTGTATTATTTTATACGTACGAAGTCGAGACGGGTCGCTTGTAATATATAAAAAACGATAAATAAGGTTTTTATAAGGCCTATTAAAGCTGAAAAATACTATGCGAAATTTCACGGGTACTTAATACTATACTTGTAATTCGTGACAAGTCAGGTGCCGACATGACCCAGTGGCTAGACCGCTTGCCTCTGTGCTCAATTTCTGTTTATAATTCATCACCTGCTCGGTGGCGAAGAAAAACGTCGTGAGGAAACTTGCATGTGTCTAATTTCAACTAAATTTGAAAACTCGCGTTGGAGCAGCTTTGTTAATTAGTTCCAAACACATAGAGTTATTTTCGCATTTATTATATAATATATTATATGTTATGTATTTAGATGTGGTATGAAACAATGTACATCCTTAGTTAAAACTTTATAAGAAAATTGTTCTCAACTTAACAATTACATGTTAATTCTGCGACGGGTCAAGTCTAAACAAGTCGAAAATTATGATGATGAAAAATAATATTAATTTCAGGTGGTACGTGACAACAGCGAGCCGAGTCCTTTGTTCAATGATTTTTTACCTACACTCTATAGTACGTGGCACGGCGGGCGACAGTTCGGGCTCATGTCGGAAGACGACTCGGCGGCTAACTACGGCGGGAACATTGAATTTGATGGAAATGTCTGCACCGCCTTTTAGGCCTTGTAAAAACCTCCTGCACAATTAATTACTTATATATTTATTATGATTAATAAAATAATAAAACACTCTCATAAAGGAAATAATCCAGATTCCATTAGACCCAAAATTTAGTTCTTAAGATATGTTTAAAAAAAAAAGTAAAACGGATATTCGGCTAGTCTATACATATTAGTATAGAATTTTGTCTTTTTAGACGAAAACCATGTTTTTTCATTTATTTATTAGTATCTTATATATTCTATATGTTTTGAAATGTTTAATTAATTTATATCTACATATTAAATTAAAACTAAACAAATTGGTGTCGTTGGGAATTAAATAGTTGGGAATTTAGATCAAATAGTCACCTTTTTTTCTTTTTTTTAAACCTTAGTTTCAGACCATGAGCGTGACATAAGCGCCAACTTAAATTTAATTATTACATAAAGTTTAAATACATTGTTTTAATATAGATAGATAAAAGTGATGATAATTGATTGGCAGGAGGTTTTATGGTTAAGACAATGAAAGTCTAATTGTTAATAATGTGCAGTTGTGTTTTTTTATTTAAATAATTATTTGATGTTTACATAAAAGCTACAAGAATAATTATATTCTCATTATTGATTTACATTACCATTTTATATTTGTAAATATCACACAGAACCATAAAAACTTATCGAATATAATTTTAAAATAACGTTCAATAAATAATAATCATTGATATCTATTTAAACTTAAAATTTATCACAATTATTTTCCCATAGAGAGGTCTCCAAACCTATACACACTAAACCACAGCACGGTTCTGTCTCAACATATATTCAAAAGTTAACCATTAAACAAAAACAAGACGCAGCCTAATGTTTATATTAACATGTTTAATATTTAAAGATTAGGCATTTCATATTTCAGGAAGGTGGACAGGATTGAAACAAAATACTTTTTGATATGTTATTTCAGGTCATATTAGGATTTCGAGGAGTCAATCATAAATTGTAAAAGGAATAAACTTATCAATAATCAGCTAAAAATATATTTATAATAATTACTTTGACTGCTCTCTTCCGTATATTCATTCGGCTTTACGTCTTACTAACATGGGAACAACCAATTTGTTTCATGAATTCATCATTATTCTGATGTCTATATCTTAATTTTCTAAATCTGTCTACATTTAATACAGATGCCAAATAACACTATTCAAAATATCATCTAGTTTTAGTTCTACATGGACATCGCGCCGCTTAAATGGATGTTAAACATCCAAAACTTGATTAAAATGGCTAACTATATATCTTTCAGTTTTCTTAGTTAATTTTATTTGCGTTTATGATACGCTGCATTAGTTGGTTTTTCGTTAGTATGGTTGTTTATTTTAGTTAATACAGCGAGTTATCATTCAGGGGCTTCATATGTCAAATATGTATCTAAGAGATACAAAATTACAATTTATAAAGTCCACGTCATTAACAAAGTTCCCGCATATTTCTTAGCAAAATATACCAATGCATCTGCATGTTACTTATATATAATTCATGCCGTATTAGTAATATATTTGTAGCTAGTGTATCACATGCTTTATGATAAAGTGATCTATGGTTAATGTGATCGAAATCACAAAGCTTGGTCAAATCTTTTTATTAAAATTGAGTTATATACTCATATTGTCGTTAAGTTATAAAAATGAGAGTTATATTTTAAATATTGTAACTTTATTCACTCATGGAATATGAACGTGGAAAATCTTATGCCTGTGATATGTTTTTAATTTGTGAAAATGAATGTGTAGATAAATTAAGCCTTTTTGTATGTTCACTGTGCATCATTTAGTTTTTAGGCTAGTTTCAATAATGTTAGATGATTATTTAATTTTCCTATAATTAAACTTGCATATTACAATAGTTATTGTTTTATTTGAACAATCATTGTTACAGGAGTCTAAGAAGGCTATTTTTTTAATGTAGCTTATTAACTAAATATAGGCATTGTTCTTTAACATTGTGAAGCAATTTGTAAAATATTAATAAAAATAGTAAAATGATGTTAAATTCTATACTCGTTTTATTTACCAAAAATAGTTAATATTTTAATATTTTAGAACAACACTTAATAAAGTAAATTTTGTACAACAAGATATAATATAGTTTTAAAAAAGTTGTCTTTAATACACAAACAATATTTCAAATTTTACCGTTGTTTTTAATAACAATAGCTATAGAAAATAATAAGTTGTTACAAGTTTTTATTTTCCCGCTCTTTTTGTTACCAATTATCAGATTACTTCACGTCGTGTTAAAAAATATTAACTGAGACTTTCGATACACCGGAAGTCAATACAAGTTCACTTTATTGTACTTTAAATATGAATCTGACTAATATTTCATATCTTCCAAAACGATGCTTTAGTTGTTTTTCAAATACATAATGTTTGTAATATCTATATTTTAAATTTCTGACATAATTTATTATTTTAAAAGTTTTTGACCACATGTTTCCTGTTATTTGTTAAATGGCCGCTGCTTTCGACCAATGAAATGCGAGGCGTGTAGAAGCCCGCGCCATCTTCGTTTTCAAACTCATCTCCATCTCGCCCGCCCGCTCACTCGATCAGTCAGTCGCGCGTCGGTTTAGGGCAGCCGTATACCTTACTTGAGTATTTCTAGTAATTAATACAAAAATCAGAACAATCATGAGCTCCAATGAAAATAACAGTGAAGTGGCAGTAGACAAGGTAGGCGATGAGAAGACTGGGGACGCTAAAAGTGACCTGAAAGGAGCCAAAAGGGCAGCAGAGGTGAGTGCACATGTCAAATTGTATGTATTCGTTTTAGACGCTCGCCATTTTATTGAACGTTATTATATGGGCCACATATGTGTCTTCGCTAAGTTTCAAATGCAACCACGTGTTTGACATGATATCTGGTTTGCCGCTAAAGTAGGAAACACTCAAACCGGCGTATTTTTGGACTCTAGTTCTAACATCGCAGCGTGTGAGGCAATCGATGAGTCAGAGCATTGGTGTTTCATTATGACTGTCGTATTATAATATCATAAGTTTTTAATGTAGACAAACAGTTACCTTTGGCGGTTCTAAGTTTTGTTTACTCGTTTTCGATACAGAGGCATGACCTTGGCAGAAAAAAAAACATGGCGCGAGAACCTACGCTGTCTGTTTTATAAGACTATAATCAAATGAAATAGACATACATTCGTAAAAATGCTTTAAGGGGCATATTTATTATTGATTTTATTGCGTAGCATTAGCTATTTTTAACCTCCTATCTTACCCAGTTTACATTCATAGTAGCGTGACGCTACCGTAGAGTAACATGGCCGGCGTGTGAATGTCACTTTAGATACTGTAACGTCAAACAATTATCCTAGACAAAGCATTTTTATTCTAAACTATTTTCATTACATTTATATAATGTAAAAATTTAGTAATTAATATGTAATATCTACGATGTAATAATTCTCATTACCCTTTCTCTACATAGAGAAGTAGTCAATGACCCGGCTTTATTTGCATGTAGGTGTTTTCTATGTAATTTATACTTCCTTTGTTTAACCACATTGGTTAGATATAAGGTAATAATATACTTTTACAATAAGTGTATATTGGTAACTGTAGTTTATATATTTACATAGTTTGGACGGAATTAAGAATCTGAAAAGGTCTATCTACTGTCTCTGTCGCTCAGCGTAACCTAAATTTACGCCAACGGGCGCGTATCAAACATAACCTCACCGAGTAGATTACAAATATCTTTCAATGCGTTCGTCAACATTTTATTCCAACCACGTGATTATTTATAGTAATTGCAAGTATTGCTTCGTTGTCGTTTTGGCGGTTTAAAGGTTCTACGTCATCGTTCTTGTTATGCGCACTGACCGCCATCCGCTCAATGGTGCCACAGCAATATAGGCCGTATGGCGCCGGCCCCACATTCAGCGTCTCTTTCCCTCATACTAATAACCCACGCTTCTTTATTGTTACGAATCCCTGTCACCTGCGTTTCATTATCTTGCACGTAAGCTGTGTTCACCGCATTTATAAATTGTTACACGCTAACAATTCTGTTCTTGGTAGTTTTGAAAATTATTATCTGGCTATTAGCCAGATATGGTAAATTAGATTATTCATGTGTTGAGGTACTATACTATAATTGAAAATTGATTCAGAAGTCTTACGGCCAGGTAGCATATATCAGAATATTGTATAAAACGTTGACTGCATTTAAATTTACTGGAATTTATAGAAATACGTTGCTCAGCTTTCGAAATAAGATTCTATTAAATATAACATTTTGTTTAGGAAAAAACAACGGACGCGAAAAAAGCGCGAAAGGAGGAAAACGGAGGCGGTGGGGAAGACGAAGCTCACAGTGACGAAGATGATTTGGAAGGATTAGGATTTGAAGAGGGCGACGGTGAAGAGGACGATGACGAAGAAGTTGAGGGTGAAGAAGGCGATGAGGATGAGGAAGAATTAGGGGATGGAGAGGACGACGATCTCGAAGGTGAACTCATATTTTGAACATAACTCGATCACAAGAATTTTGACTATAATTATCGGGAAATTTAAAATCGACTGCCGTAGGAATTTATGCTACAAATTTTGGCGCGAAAATTAAAACTGCACTAAATTCGTTTATTTTACATAAATAGGTTATTATCAGTTATTACTTTTTAAATTATACTAGGTTTTAAATATAGAGGAGTAATTGTAAACAGTGCTTCTCTGATAGCACCTTTTATTTATTTTTCTATAATAAATAGCAAGTACATGTTAACTAATACAACTGCTAATAAATAATCAGCTTACTGCTTTCCCTTTCTCTAAATCTAGACAAGACGGTCGCGGTAACCGGAGTCGGCACGTTTTTACTGTCATTGTTATATTCAGTGTATAACAGGGCGGAGAAACCTTACAACTACGGCACATAGTTAGATAAAAATATATGATGGCATTTATAAAATATTTTATCTAAGATTCATTTGATTTTTTTTTAAATACATATCTAAATGGGGTACTCTCAAGTAAAACTAAGATATTTGTTGCAGATGAAGAAGTAGAAGAGGAGTTATTAGGTGAAGAGGAAGAGGATGACGCGTAATACGTCTCGTGCCTCTTTTTAAGGACAATGTCACAGTGAAGTAATATAGTGTATGTGACGCCCCGGACTGGCGCGGCCGCGCTTCGCCCCAACTGACTCGCAAGCGACAGCCCCAACACACAACAGGCGGCAGTTGGGAACACGCGTGGCCGACATCACTCCCACCTAAAACGGGTGCACTTCTATTTGAATGACAAAACACGTAATTAAGTCTAATTCAATGCAGAATAAAAAAAATATCGTTTAAGTTCGGTACTGAAGCTGTATCAATTTTTTAAAGTTCACTGCAACAATTAATTAGTTAAGACTTAGTAGAATACTGTTGAATTTTGTCATGAAATGTACAAATGTGTTTTCGGAAGTAAACTTTATTTCTAAGTGAAAACCCAATCTGTATTTAGGTTAACCTGTAAGCCCAAATGGTGAAGTTGTGATATTTTTCTATTTACAGTAGCATAATTATTCACATTGTATTGAAATATAGAAATAACCCGGCCCGGCTGTATTAATTATTAATATAGAATAAGCAATTAAGTCACAAAGCTCAATTCTTCATTTTCCTGTTGTTGATGAGAGTTTGTGTGTACATATTTAGTGTAAGGGAAGCCTGAGAGTTTTATGCTCAGTAATGTTAAATAGTGTGGTTATTGCATTCATTCAGATGCTCCTGTTATTTTCAATAAATTGCAGTTTGCCTTTCCTATATCTCCACTGCTTCGTCGACTCTTTACACTCCTACCGCATAGTAAAAATATTTTCACCCCTTTCATAAACATTCAGAACTTGAGGAGTTTGGCGGCCGACGTTGAAGTGTATCACTGAACTCTGCAATCGCAAACTAAAGACATATATTCGTTGCAAATATTAGAAAAACATCACAATTTTGCCATTATCTCGAGCATATCGCGCGCCCGCCGCCCGCTCCCCTAACGACTGATAAAGAGAGCGAGACGGCCGTCGCGTCGCGATAGCGACGCTAACATCTAAAACCTGCCTGTAATTTTGTCCATATTGTTAATTAGGATAGCCCCCGCAGTTCGGTATTCCATCGTTTGAAGTGTGGAATAAGAGATTTCTAGGTTAAAGAGAATTAGTATGTAGGTTGGTACGTTATATTAGACGAAGGGACGCGACGGGAGTTCGCAGCGAGGCCGGTAGGGAGGGCGAGCGGCGTCGGTCCCCCTCCCGCGAGCGCGTGGCCTCGTTCGATTTGCCGCGCGCCGGCTTGGGTCCCCGCGCCCTCCACCCCGCCGCGCGTCTGACGCGCCTGGCCCGCACCAAGCCACGGCAACGCGTCGTGTGCGTGGAAAAACACTCTATACACGCGATACATCGCCTTCCGTCCCACTAGAGCCGGAGCGGCGATGTATGATTAGAGTGCATCCACCGAGACGCCGATCACACCGTCTATCCACCTTTCGAGCTCGCACCGGCCCATACCGGGCGCCGGACGATTCAATAAATACAAATCGTGAATGACTATATTTTTTTACTTCACCCGGCGATCTTGTGAGATGGACGAGTGATTATAATATTATACATTTAGCAAAATTCAAATCGATACGAATACTTGACCTTATTTTGATTAGAATTGACATTGGAATGAAATAAAATTTAATCATATTAATTATATCGTGTCTCCTTTCGTTTATGGTAAGAATGAGCTGTCGCATGTGTACGATGTACGACTAATGTGAATACCTTAGTACGATTTTTATTTATTTGTGATGTTGAACACTATTGATTTTCTACGATGGACGAAATGTAAATACAACCGATTTTAAGTAAAACGTTATTTTGTTTCCTCAGCCTATTTATTTGTCCCTACGCGGTTATTAATGCGTTTGTGTAACTTTGCAACGCTAAATCTGTTAGTTTGATACTTTTAAAGATGGTGTAATAATAAATTGCGCCATTTGTGTAGTCTTGTCTTTCTATTGATAAGGGACATTACCATTGGATAAGATATAAAAGATAATGCGATATATCTTCAAAATTATAAAGTTCAATGCTCTGTTCCAATTTTATTTGAAATAATTCATTGCGCTAATTCTGTAAGCACTAAGTCTGTCTTTTATTTATTTACAAACATAATAAACAAACGACTATTGATTAAAATGCACAATAATAAAAGTTCAACACTAACTTTTTGCCGCAATTGAATCAAAATATATGCACAGATGAAACAAACAGTTTGCTTACATACTACTTAAAGTAATATTCAATGCTAACTTGTATAGAGAAAAATATTTTTACGCGTACTAGTTTCTTGTCTTGAAGCTTGTTTGAAAAGTAGCATTCATTCCATTCTTTCAATCATTTCACAGAAAAACAAGATATATACTATAAAGTAGCGACATCTATTGTAACTAAGTGACATTTCTATTTAATATTTTCCCATAGGCAGATGTCACTACTAACCTTTACTGTTTTACCCATGCTATACGCTATCGATTTCTATTAAAAAATGGCGCGAGTTTTAAATTGCGATTCGCAATTAAATTATTCATAATATATCTGAGTCATCGCAGTTCTATAAGCAGGAATCAGGTGTGTATCCTTTTTGTTATTTTTTGAATATTACACTCTTATTAATAATGTTTTTTTTTAAATATAATTGTTTCAATTGGAGACATTGATTTCATACCGAACTTGCATATTTACTAGGCTAGATTATCTCCTTTACTATGAATCAAATTGATATGACAATGTCATAACTGTACACTGATTACTAACGGGACAGTTATTAAGTGTACTGATTATAAGGCAATAAATGCTTAGTTTCCTTAACGATCCTTACTCTACGCTGACCAACGCAATAAAACGACCGGGATGAATGGTTGACGCAGACGGCAGAATGCCGCCGAACGGCAGGCAAACACAGATACATAGTGCTGATCGAAAAAAAAACACCAGTTGGAAACAAGACGTTTAAAGAAGAGGACGTAAATATCCGCTTTGTTTCTGAACATCGTCGTGCGACACGCGTAGTTTTACCGCGAGTTTCATTAGTCTAATCAGTATTATTTTTAGTATATTTTAGTTACAATAAGTATTCAGTGGTTGTAGTGGATGATAAAATATGAAATAACCTGAACTGGAGTCACGATAACAATTTAATGTTATTGAAACAGCGATCGCGAATACAAGGTAAACATAAACAATGCAAATTTAGTTTTCTGACTTTATTAGATCTGTATAGGTACGACAGGCTATATTTTTTATTATTAACTAATAAAGCGAAAGTAAGAGTTAAAGTATTTTGAAAATAAGAAGTATCAGTATTGTGATAGTATGTCTATCGTATATATATATATATATACATATTATTTCATTTTTAAAAAATAATTGAAAGCGGTTGTGAAAAAATATAGTTCATAACGATATACAGTGGATGAATTTGATTTAATAATATATTTTACATTTAATTGCATACTTACGTGAATTAGTTTATCGTTGTTAAAAACTACACAGTAATCTCTATTTATACATTTTTAACACAATATTTTTCCAAGGTTTTATTCTAATTATTAGATCTCTACAGAGCTTTAAAAAGTTACGCTCAAAACTTCATTGTAGATACTGTAAGTCTGTAAAATTTGAATTTTAACTTTTTCACTGAAGTCACATAACACGAGACAAAGGTTAAATGCTATTCAGTTTAGTGTAACTACTACTATACAATTTACGATTTTCGACACAAAGGAATAGTTGTTATTTTTGAAATGAAGATAAGCTAAATATGCGAGAATGTAATACTTCAACAATAAATAAATTGTTCGTTATAATAGTTCAACTAACATAACATAAAAAAATATTGTATATTTATTATAATAAGTATTTTAATAGTCTGGACCATGGATAAATTGTGTGGTTAACTAAATTTAAATGTTTATTTAGTTGTGAAGGTATTTAAAAAAAAAAACGAAATCGATTTACATGGTCAAATTCTCATAATTTGTATTACCAGTTAATAAAATATAAAAACAGTTTTTAATAATATGATATTAATTCTATCTTTAACCTAGTTTTGGCTATTTATATTAAACCTTTTTTTACTATAGTAAAAAAAAATAACATGCAAGATTTTTAATAACAGTGCAGTTAGTATCCGTTGATTTCCATGCATGTAAATTAATTTAATTGTATATAATTTTATTTCAGAAAAATTGCGTTTTTTTTTTCAGTCGTATCGACAATACATATCGTAAATGAGTAAAATAAGTACATCTTAAATGTAAAGTAAAATATTAATTTTGTTTGATTGATAAAAGTATCAACATACGTTAGAACACACCGTCGTGCAGTTGCCGTTTAATCATCTTCGCTAAACATTCTGAAACGTTTTGAATTGCTCGTTATTGCATACAACATAATATACAACGAATTTCTCATGCTATCGTTTTGAACGCCACATATTTAAACGAGACGTCTTAAACTTTATGTAGATATCTAGATCAGAATTAGCACTAATATCAATTAGGTATAACAAAAAAAATATCGCTTACATAATTGATAATATATATTCAGTTTGTACTTTTGTAGACAGCTTATTGATATTGAAAATAGTGTCGTAAGCCATAAAGAAGGGATTGAAGAGTATAACTTCACTGACATCTAATACTTTGTAGCACTATTTAATAATAATGGCAGCCATACTTAAAATTTTTGGAATTTTCTTTATCTGTATTTGATATATCATAGTGATCTTTTACTTTTCATAAGGGTTAAATTCGAGCTTTGTCAAGTTAGAAAGTATAAATAACATCAGAATTGAAGGCACCATTACATGTTATTTTTTAATTTCTTTTTATCAAATTAATCTCAAGTCTATGAATTTTAATGTGAAGTATTTTCGTTATTATTCACGATATTATGTGTGTTACAACGAGATATTTAGCTTTTATCTGACATAAGAAATAAAAGTCAAGGCCTTACTCTTGACCCCGATACGAAAAAAAAAATAGCTTATACATATATTACTGACTACATATATTTTTTAGGTAATAATGAAATGCAAATTATAATTTTGCCTGATTTTATAGGTATAGATATATAATTTAGATGATTACGGTATTCCAATTAAATTGTTTAATTTTGTAAACATCCTCTGTCCAGTCTTTATCTCTTTATTTTTTGCCGTATGGAACAATAATTTAAAATATAGAATAGATATATGTTAAGTACAATATTATAAAAAACTTAGAAATAATGTTATTTATTAACGTTTTTTTTTCAGTTCGCTAAAATTGATTAATAATTATTAGCAAAGGTAAAAATAACTATGCCTACGCACCTATACCTAGGTAGGGAACGGTTTTGAACGGTTTAATATGCAGTTTGAGTACTTATCCGAAAAGCGAAGGAAACTATTTATATTTATAGTATGGCTCGCTTGGTCGACATTAATTATATTCCATTGGGGTACGCTAACATTTTCCATTAAATGCATAGATTATGGGGTTTCAAAGTTTCCAGGAATACTGGATAAAACCGGTCAATTGGGAAATGTATTGTTATGTCACGTTTTTTTTATTAGGGGGGTCACATTTCCCATTAATTAAAAGCCTCTTCCGACGTAATGTTACTATTGGTGGGTGAGTAGTGAATATGAGCAATCAATGCGAAAAAAATCTAAAAATACCACAACTACATAATTACCAAATAGGTATAATACAAAGAAACTGAGTTGCAATATTAGGTACCAGTGATTATTATTAAAATTGTGTTATATGAATGAAACATCGCTAAATCTTGAATAGATAAACATGTCTTTTCTAGACACATATAATATGATAGAAAATATGGTAAAGTATCTTGAAAATATAAATAATTATCTGATACTAAACTTTCGAAATACCTTTCCGGTAATATTACTGAACATACACAAAACACTAATACGAGTTTGTATATTTTATTACTTGACTACTAGAAACCAGTTAGTACTGTGGTTTTACTTCAGTTGAAATAGTGATGTGATTTCACTGATATCGATTGCATTCAATAATTATTTAGTCGATATATTATTTAAAACTTTTTTTCTTTTTATGTCAATTTATTTTATTTTATAATACGAACTTATTCACGATTTCATTTTAAGTAATGATTACGGATTCAAACAAAAGCAAGCAACATTGAATTTTCAAGTGGTTAATTTGTGTTCATTCATCTTGTGATAACTCGTATTGGAACGGCTTGGCAGAATAAGTTTCAAACCTTCTCAAAGGGATGTTTAATAATTCCTTATATCACCAATGCTCCACCAACCCTCGGAACTGAGATATTGTGTCGCTTGTAACTGTAGTTAAACTGGCTCATTTAGCCTTCAAACTGGAACGCAACGATACTAAGTATTGCGTGATTGGTATCTACCCAGACGTCTGTAGTACCACCACGTATAAACAGTAGCTTACTGATGTTACTACATGGATATCAGTGGTGCAGGTCCGGGTTTGAAACAACAATCTTCGGTTGATATTCACGTGTTATAAAACTGGGATATGTTGGTTGATGATGGATGAGTATTTTATCGATCATCGGTATAAATAATTATTATCGAGTGCAAAATTGAAATGTTTTGTTGTCTGGAGATAAAAATGTCGACACTCAAGATACGGTTTGTCGTCGAATGTAAAATGATGCAGCCTTTACGCCATAATGAAAGTACAAGCTGCTTGTGAAACTCGTTGCATTTATTACAAGTAGGTACATATTAATATCTATGCTAATATTATAAATGCGAAAGTAACTCTGTCTGTCTATCTATCTATCTGTCTGTTACGTTTTCACGGCTTAACGATTAATCGATTTTGATGACATTTCGTATAAAAAAGTTTGAACGAATATTATTTTTTTAAATTCATCCATTAACATTCGAAGGCCGTCAATAACATGCAGGCGAGAGAAACTAATATATTTTATCTGCGTTACGATTTATTTTCTGAATCATTAAGCGCTTTCATTGATTGATAGATTTTAAATTTGGCGGGAAATTCACGCAAATGAAGGATATTTTCTAGATATTTTGTTTGTACATAAATATTTGTTGGAGCGCTTTAAGGCGTTAGAAGATGAAATTAGCAATACCTAAAACGTGTATGTGGTAGGTGTACAATACATGAAATATAAAATTACATACAAAGTATTTACATACAAAGTATATACAGTCATAATCATAAAGTAAGAAGTGCTGAATATTTTAAAGTGTAAAATTGTTTTTTTGACCTTGTCCTCATTTTATTTGTGGATTATTAAAGAAATATAACTAAAAAGAATTTATGTAGGGCACATTGTATATTGTCAAAATATTCTTTCAAAAAAATCTGATTTAAATTTTATAGCCTTTAATTGCAGATAAAAAAAATTAGACATTTTACTACATGTAATTTCGTCGTCTGTAAGTTGCGCGGGGAATTGCAACAATTAGCTCAATGAAAATATTGTTCCGACAATGACCTGAAGTTCATTGACCTTCGAGTTCCTTCATGGTTTTCCTTGAGCATCGATTAAGTAGTTTTTAAACGAAACATATTAAAATAAGGTTAATGTTATTATGATAAATATCCTAGCTATAAAATACATCGTAGTTATACATACAAATTTATTGTTTAGTAAGTTCTAAGATAGGATAAAACAAAGATATTTTATTTTGGGTACTTTTGGTAAATTTTCGTAGCCTCTGATTTGATTGCTTTTTTTTTTGTAAATAATTATTTAAAATTCAGTGTTTTGAATAAAGGTTTAAAGGTTTTAAGCTCTTCTTAGTGCTCTTCAAGTGAAATAGCACAGCTTAGTGCTTATTTGGGTATTTGGTGGTTAGCAATTCGTAAAGATATCCAATAAAATACAAATAAAAAAACGCCGAATTAAACGCCTCCTTTTTTAAGTCGTCTATTACCAGATTAGTACTTGTACGATGTTCATTCAATAAAATGATTACATGGCTATGAGTACGTTACCTATTCTTCCGGTGAACAATCAATAAAATATGAGAATGTTTTTGCGTGTGAAGTGCAAGTCAATGCACCATGGACAATGTCAACTTTGGTACCGCGGTTGTCAGATGTTTAAACAATCTATGTTGGGGTTTCTTGCAGTCCTGCTCTCAGTCCGATTAAGACTAAGTTTAGTGACGTTCGATGGACTATATATAACATGTGATTCGTACAAGAATTGTTAGTTTCAGGTTGCTAGACATAATCCTATGTTCTGAATTTAAAATATTAAGCGCTTATTTGGCGCCCGCGGCTTTGCTCGAGTTTTAGGGATTCGTCAGGTGTTAGGTATAAAAATGTAGCCTATGTTCTCCCTCGGAGTTCAAGCTTGACACCCATCAAATTCGGTTCAGTGATTTGACGATGAAAGAGCAACAGACAGACAAACACAGTTATGTTTACATAAATAATATTAGTGTAAATATTTTTAACTGAGTTTTAAATAGGAGGATGTTCTCAATTCATTTACGTATATATGCATATATGTTCGATCATAACCTTTATTTGTTTATGAATATTTATGGTTTAATATGTTAAGTGTGGGCATTTCATTTGCATAATCTCAATGACGGTTTTTTTTGGAATAAAAAAGTATAAAGTTGTTTTTTATATAAATATTACTATAAATAGACACACACATATATATACATATGTACAATTCCGCAGTAAATAATTAAATACATTTGAGCCGGAGCCTATCGTTATTTAATTGTTTCTTAATTGTTTTTTGTAAACAATCATCATCTATTGATATCACTAATGGGGTTATTCATTTTAATTGTATTAATATAGCGGGAATACTATTTTTTGAATAAGTACATAACATTAGTTAAATACAACAATTTAAGTTAAGACAGGCACTTACGATCAATTTACATGTAATGATGTCTAGGTCGTAAATTTTATTTTTATGACGCTTTCTGCGCGTGATTTAGAGCGACTGCCTCATTGGCTTCTAGTTTAACGAGGTTTAACGAGGCTCGGGGTTCAATGCCTGGTTTAATTGAAAAGTTTTTGCGATTACTGACGGGTAATTCTCGGGTGCAGTCCGATATCTGATTATCAGTGTCTACACACCCCACATTTAACGATACAATAAGCACATTAAACCGTGTGCCTAAACTATATACTATAATGTCCTTCGCTTGGATATCTTCACTTTCAAGATAAAATTTAATTGCAATGATGTTGCAGTTTAAAGCATTAAATCGCCTTATTGGTTACAATAAATACTCATCATTATTTAAAATGATAAAAATTTAGTTTCATTGTATAAGCCGACTTGGTTCAGTAGTTTGAGTATGTTGAAGGCGAAGGTCGCGAGTTAGCACCGTTGCGTTTTCATGACTTTAATACATAATTGGGATACCTACTTGTATCGGGTGTATTGTCTTTCGACTAGAGTCCTAAAACTTTCTTATAAGGAGAGGTCTAAAGTGTGCCTTTGACTGATTCCATTGTGAAATGTTCGTTTTAAAAACATCAGTACTATTTGTAAATAATTCTTTTATCAAGAAGTTCATATGATTTGTTGATTTGGCTTATTATTTTGTATAAGATTTTACGACCGATACGGGGAGCGTATGTTGATTTTTAGAAAGGATACTTGAAATTTTATTAAGTTCTTTTCTTGATATAATCTATGTTCGGGACTGACTGACTGAGAAGTTATGAGCTATTTTTTTTCAATCAATTTAAAATTCTATTATGTTCTAGTCTGCGCTTGTACACTGTCATTCAAACTCAAACTAGAACAATAATATATATATTTTTTTTTTATGGCATTGGTTGGCGGACGAGCCTATGGGCCACCTGATGGTAAGTGGTCACCACCGCCCATAGACAAAGGCGCTGTAAGAAATATTAACCATTCCTTTGCGCCACCAACCTTGGGAACTAAGATGTTATGTCTCTTGTGCCTGTGATTACACTTGCTCACTCACCCTTCTAACCGGAACACAACAATACAGTGTACTGTTATTTGGCGGTAGAATATCTGATGAGTGGGTGGTACCTACCCAGGCGGGCTTGCACAAAGCCCTACCACCAAGAATATATGTCTGTATATTACTATTTTACGTTAAGATATATAATAATGGATGGAAGAGATACCCCACCATATACATTATTGTTACTATGCGTGTAAAATTACTTATTAACGCCTACTCGATGAACGATTATTTTTAAATTGTAATTTTAATAATTTTTTGACTCGATATATTTTAATCGATATAAAAATTCGTATCGGAATCAAACATTAGTCTTCCGCATAATCATTGAACGTGCCTAACAACTCTACTTTCCTACAATATTCTGTGTCAAACAGATCACGTTGTAGGAAGAGGTCGATTTTCAATGTCAGTGGCCAGAGCGCAGGCTGAATCATGAATCGACGTACCGATGCGTCATCGTCACTGCCATTAAATGCGCCGCTCCTTTAACTGTACGAATTATCGACTCATATATAATATTATTAATTGTCGCCCGCGGGACTTCACTGGCGTTAGGTGTTAGGCATAAAAAGGTTCAAGGTTGCTTCTTATGAAATTTCATCAAATTCGGTACAGTGGTTTGTCCGTGGAAGAGCAACAGACAGACAGTTGCTTTTGCATTTAGCACAGATATCACGTAAAAATAATTATGAAAACAATAGACAAATGGAAAGTAATTGATTATTTATTCTTGATTGGCGAGTCGATGGAGGTTATTGCTCCCTCTTTTTGTATCGATATATCTTGTCACCAATCACACGCTTCGTCTTGTCGCGTACCTACTTGATTTAAAAAAAAATGGATTATTGATTGTTATATCTCAAATATTGTCAGCTAATTAAAGTATTGCCAAATATGTTAACGCAGACGATTAATTCGATATTATAAAACTGGTTAGTACGTTTTAAATTAAATCTTTAATCAATATAAAAGGATCGAAAATGTTCGTGGAAAGAAACTATTGTTGAAAAAATATCATCCCGTCAAGTGCTGTTGAGTTCTTTTTATTAATTATTTCGATATTAATCGGATTTTTTTTGTCGACTTAATGACATCGGGCTACCCAATGATTATTTCTGCTTGCGAAAAATGTTAGAACTGATTTACTTGCCCAAGATGTGTTCGCATATGTGTGGACACAGCTGCGTCATATATATTTTTTCACCATATCTTTTAAACTTGTTGATAACAGGCCGTTCAAATAATGTTGGTTGAGTGATGCCTAACTATTTTAATGTATTTAAATAGATTTATATTAAATAGTAAACGGAGAGAAACGTTTTAAGTAAAATATGTGAAATAAAGTTAAACAACTTAAGCCTCAAAATTAGGCTAATCAGATCAAATTCCTTTATTAAATATAGAAGAATTATACTTATTGATTGTCAAATTAAACACTGCCACACATGCCACCGGTACGGAGAAGAAAATACCTTGACTTGAGAAGCACCGGCGAAAAAAAAACACAGCGTCTTTTCTTTGTCAATTCGTGACTAACGCTTAAAAATATATTTTATACCATATACCATTACATAAAGTACTTTTAACAAAAGTACTTTAATATAATTAGTACACTAGTACTGATATCCTTCCGCTTGTAGGAGTGCGAATGAATTGTTAATTAAATTACACGCTACAAAGCGTTCTCTATACAGAATAATAAAATATCGAATTAATTAACTAATAACCTTAAAAATAAGATTAAGCAATAACGTATAAGCGAAGGAATTCTAGTAAAGTTTGGATAAATTTCATCATATCTGTCGAATGGCAAGTAACTCTGATGACCATGAAGAATAATAAACTGCAATGTAATTTGATAAAATCTTTAACTGTTGCAATATTATACGTGAATAGTTCATTTTTGCTTTAAGTAAATTAAAAGTAAAGTAAATTTACTACTGACGTTATCTATTACTCATCATAGAATAAACGTGTTCTATAGAAGGCTAATTACATTGTCTGTATTTAATATAAATAAATTGATTATATATTTCCGCTGGATCAATCAGCTACTGAAGTCGGGTGTCCTTTTTAATATACCTTATATAATGAGACCTTTACCAGATTAACTAAAGGTAAGTTCACACTGCAGGTATAAATGTCAGAATGACATTATGTAGTTTTCTTCACCGTCAGGTACGAGATTAATTAGGATTTAAGCAAGTGAAAAGTGGGTCTATCTCGGATTAGAAAGCGCGATCTTCGTTTAGGACGTTATACACGAAGTGGGCCATATCATCTACTTATAAATAGTATTATTTTTTTAATAAACAATAATAAAATCGATATGATTTATTTTATGTTTATTTAATATATGTATACATTTTCGCATTAATTATAGCCAAATTGCATAATTATTAAAATTTTGATGCAAAATCTATGTGTTGTTTTTTACAATAAGATGTTTCTTATTTGTCAACTAGGCTAATAAATTGTGTCATTGATTTGCAGATGTCAAGGTTATTGTGGCGCGGATCGCTGTGGTGCATTCTCGGCTGCGTATGCGCAGTCGGCGCTCTTCGTGTGGGTGTAGGCATCGCTGACGTTACTGGACCACCCGCTGAAATTGGTTTTGTAAGTTCAGCTAAATGACATTAAAAGATCATCAATTGAACGACAGAATATTTAAACCTTACATGAAATCGACACAGATTGTCGTTTCACTACAGTATTGTTTTATGCTTACTTATATTTATAGTAACTACGAATTACGCAAATGTCATATAAAGCAAAACAGTGAATCGATCTTACGAAACATATTTCAATATGTTTTGAATCGAGTTCGCTATATTTTATGGTGACGTCATATCTTTGTTATTTATAACAAAAAATATATTTCATGACATAAAGTATCTACCTGCATACAGATAGTCCTGCGGGTACCAAATAGCAGTTACAACATGGCACGTTTAAACAGTTCCTCGGACGATATCTCATCTGCACATCCTTTACTTTAACTAAAACTAAACAATAACAATAATATATATGTACATACACATATATAATACAGTAATATATAGTATAGCATTAATAACAATAAATTAAAAAAAAAATGTTTGTCGTTATGTAAACAATATTTCGTTTAGTCACGGGGAACTTATTAAGTAGGTATATTCAAATCAAAATTAAAAATAGATACTGTACGAAACGTTATATTGGTTGAATCAATTGATTTTAAAAACCTTAGATTCATAAAATGATTTCGAAAATTTGTAGTATATTATTTATTAAACAAATCCTAATCAGCTTATTTGAAATAACTATCTGTCAATCATGGAACATATTCTATAGTATATAATCTAATTAGACATATTAATAGAACACTATTTTACGTGAGGGAATAGACGTTCAAAGTTAAAAAATATCGCCTTGTGAACAAAGTACGTCATAATAGCATTTAATTCTCTAAAAATAATTCTTTTTGAAAAGTATGTATTCAGTCTGAGTGCCAGTATTTATTAATTATAAAGTATATATTTGCATATCAGCAGTGAAAGGGGAGAAACACTGAAGCGCCAAAATGGTAGTTTTTGAATTAGTGTTTTTATTAACTTAATTTTAAATCTCATTTTCCAAAAGTACCAATTTGCACTGACGATATGATAATATCCTGCTGAACGATTACGGCTCGATTACGTTCATAGCGGTTATTTATTAGTCAATTGCGCATGAGATAATATAAGTACTTATAGCGCTTAAGTATTTACGCTAACACAGGTGTACACCGAGTGGGGATTCAGGATTGTCTCGGGTCTTGACCACCTTCAGGGTTTAGTTTTGCAAATAAAACACTAAAATGCACGCAAGTTTTGGCTTTAGTTAGTGGAATGCTTAGAATAATAATTATTAAGATCTTGCGGCTTCACCAACTTAGCCCTCTCTTGAATCCGCCACTGTGAACTCTCCATTCTTTAGAACTTCACTTTCAAAGATCGATATGACCTATAAATACACCAGATTCAGGTCCAATGGTTTCATGTGCATGGAGTGGAAAACAGATAATTGTCTATGGATTTCCTAACTCAACAAAACTTATACAGAACCCTCTTTGATTTGTTATCAAGACACTTAATATTTTAGATAATATCTAAATAGTTTAAAACAGTCGCTTCCAGTTTTTACGCATAGATCTTTTAAACTACAAAACGGATTTTAATGCAAATGTCATCAATAAACAGTGTGATTCAAGAGTAAATTTTATATGTATTAAACATGGATATTATAGAAGAGAAAAAACTAGAATTGTTCTTTTATGTTTGTCTTTCAATGTTAAAGTTGTGTATATACAACCTTTTTGTACCCGTGCGAAGCCGGTACGGTTGCTAGTTTCTCAATAAAAAAAAACTTAAATAATTTGCCCTACATACCCCTATCCTGTATTTCTCATTAACAAGAAATTATTTTACTTGTTTATAGTAGATAGAAAAGTCTTGTCGAATGAAGTAAATAATATAATCATTGAACGATGTTTTCGCGGGGAAATAAGTAAATACAAGGAATATTGCAATTATCGACAATTAATATATAATTATGGGTAAGTAATCGAACCTTGAACTGTCCCGCTTTTACAAATGAATATATTATTAGTTCTTATTCAATTCTGTAGTATTAATAGTCATGGAATGTTTTTTTTTTATTGATTTTACAATGGTACGTTATGGAATAAACTAAATGATCAAAATATGTATAATTTGTACCTCTGTGTGTTTATTACGTTGAATAAATATTAAAAACAATATTTACGGATGGTACAATTTGTGTCTATGCAAACCCTGGGTTCCAATCACTGAATCATAAGTTATATTCTACTGGTAAACCAACTGCTTTGAAGGTACACTTTGATTGTTGTAAATCTCTGAGGATAGAGATTACTTCTTTTTTTATTTAATAGAATAGTTAGGCGGACTAGCAAATCGGTCACCCGATGATAAGTGATCACCAACTCTCATCATAAACGCTGTATGGAATATTAATTATTCATTTCATGCGCCACCAACCTTGGAAACTAAGATGTTATGTTCCTCGCGCTTGTAGTTACTATAGCTCACTCAGCGTTCAAACCGAAACACAACCATACTGATACATTACTAATTTACTAATCCATATTAATATTATAAATGCGAAAGTAACTCTGTCTGTCTGTCTCGCTTTCACGCCGAAACTACTGGACCGATTTAAATGAAATTTGGTACACAAATAGTCTAGAGCTTGAGAAAGGACATAGGCTACTTTTTATTTGGAAATTTTTAGAACTGGAAGCATAAAACTTATATTTTAGGCTGTACACTTATGAACTAACATATCATGACATTACTGATTAAAAATGATTAAATACGTATTTAAGTGTTTCTAGATATTCTACATCTAAGGGGTTTCGTAGGAGTAGGACATTTTTTATGTTGGTTAGTCTGGAAGTCCGTCATTTTTGAAGTAAGAAGCATAAAACTTTATTTATGGGCTACTGATTAAAATGAGGTGATACGTATTTAAGCGCTTCTTGATATTTTACGCCTAAGGGGAGAAATAGAGTTTGACATTTCGTATATAGGATAGTTTGGAAGACCGTCATTTTTGAAGTTAGAAGCATGAAACTTTATTTTTGAGCTACTGATTAAAAATGAGTAGATACGTATTTAAGCGTTTCTTGATATTTTAGGCCTAAAAGGAAAAATAGGTGTTGACATTTCGTATACAGGTTAGTCTGGAAGTCCGTCATATAGTAGTTAGAAGCCCGAAATTTTATTTTTGGGTTACCGATTAAAAATGAGTTGATTCGCATTTAAGCGTTTCTGGATATTCAACCCTAAGGGCTGAAATACACCCCAATGTGGTATACAAAGAGGTATTACATTAACGTAATATTTTAAGTTAATTTGTAAATATATTCTTATTCTACGCGGGCAAAGCCGCGGGTAATAGGTAGTACTTATATATAGTACTGCTGTTTGGCAATATATGATGGGTAGTACGTATAGCCTATTCCAATGGAAGTAGGAAAAAAGATAAACAAACCTTAGATTTAAATACTTCATGCGATTTGCTAACAACAGCTATGTTGTGAATTACTAAGAGTTTATGATTAATATATATTTATTTATAATACAACACCATTACACTCAACTACTTATATACACTTTAACTTTACTTCCAAATTTCCGATTACAGTTACGTCGACGTTCAAAACGCAAATCCATAGTGAATATCGTAGATTAATCAAACTCTCGGCCAATGATATCGCGTCAATTTGCTGCCAAATGTTTTTTTTGGCTTTTTTCTTGTAATGGTTGTAATAGAGTATACCTAGACGTGCTTGACCAAAGCCAACCACCAAGAAATACTTCGTGGCATTGCGTGACAAATTTATTCGCAAAATTAATTGCAGGTATCAAGGTTCACGACGATTTACAGGAGGTAACGAGGATGGTGTCCAAACGAATAATAACAAACATTGTACACAAAGCCATTATGGTCTGAATGTGCTATTGTTAAGCGCCAGTGATTCTTACAAACATTATTCGTTCAGGGGGATTAAATGTCATAATCCAGGTTATCATGATGACGACAAATAAATCGCTAACAAATTTTTGTCTTGTTTAACTTGTAGTTACTAAATACTCTATATTAATAAAGGAATCCATTTTTTTTATCAATACACTCTAAAGAAGGCAATCGGCTCGTTTATGTAATGTTAACAGAAATAACTTACAACTCATTTTTATGGGTAAAACAGCCTTCAATTTACACAGAAATGTGGTCATTTTTGAAAACATTTTTAACAAATAATAACTTGTCAAATACCTCCAATGATTATTTATTTTTCAATAGATTCTATTAAAAAGAGACTAAACTTTAGTTTTTTAAACTTTAGTAGAGTATTTAATATATTTTAAGTACATAACTGTTAAACAATTGGCTTAGAATCCCTTTAAAAAGCCTCGTGAAAATGACTAATCCGGCATAAACGCCCTTAAATTCTATTAAGGAATTACAATTGCATACTAATAATAGTAAATTGCAATACGATATACCGATCGCCATGAAAACTTAAAACACATCGACCTCGCTAATATTACCCAGTAAGAGGGAATTATGCTTGTATGAAGTCTTACGTTTACTTATGTTCACTAGCTACACGACCCGGCTTCGCACGGATAGAATAATCGTCAACATAAAATCTTGGTTTTTGTTGGAAATATAATATCATGTAACTAAAAATTTCAATTTTTTTTTGTCTATATCTTATTGTCTTATGTATATTTATATATGTAATATTAATCAGGATATATGGCGGGTGACTATGCAGTAATAAACAGTACATAGTTTAAATAGTAACTAAACAAGGCTTAGAACTCAATAGTGATATTAATACAGTTTTTTTGGAGCTGGAAACTTTCCGGTTTTAAGCAGAACAACTCACTATTCTCTTATAACAATCGGATCGGATTTATATTAAAAATGATTTCGTATACGAAGCTATTGAAATTTTAAATGAAATGGTATAGAACAGGTATCCTAGAACGGGTATATTTAGTTACTCTCAATGCGTCTTAGAGTAAACATTACATGTTTTTTTTCTATACAGCGTATAACCTACTACGTATTGATCTAAGTAATCTTAACTTAGGTATATAATACGTTGTCTATAGTTTTGACGTCACAAGTTTTAGTATTTATACACTGTTATCACAGTCGAGTACAACTCACTTAGACCACATACCATTCAGTTAGATATCAGCGTTTAAAGAAAATAATATTTAACTGTGTGAGCAGAATCTTAACGTAACGATTTTTATAAAAATAGTTTTGTTCCGATATAAAAACGTTCAGCGCCATCTATTAGCATATGATGTAATATACACTATTCGGAACATAAGTCACACGGTACAATAATAGTAAATAGATTATTATGATTATAGTATTTAATTTAATTATTCTATTCTAAGGCCAGACTTAAAAAAGTAAACTTTTATTATGTTGGGACACTCAGACAGTAGACAATCCGTACATATGACTTAGTAGCGTTTAATTACATACTAGAAAAATCCGGTAGACTTTCTTCCACCTGTGTCTATACCAATCGTCATGGCGACCGGTTGGGCGATATAGAAGTTTACGTGTAGCGCCATCTAGCGGCGAGTTGCAGCAAAGTGGGTATAAAATCTCCATGAAAAAAAAATACCTATTCTACATAGTAGATAATTTTAAGGTGATTAGTCAATTGGTACCGGAAGTGTTTTAATCTCAAACAGATGTATCAACATCCAGTTTTATATTATGACGGCGTCCTGACCGATTTCGAAACCAGCCAACGCAGGACTCATTGTAGAGACCAGTGTGTGTGCAAATACAGGTGCACATTCTATTTCCTCACTCTCACAATCCGATGGCAAATTCGACATGTTTGGAAAGTCTCAAGAATTTTGTACACTCTCAAGAATTTTCTTCGGAAAAACCTAATAATTTTTTATCGGCCCTATCTGGGGTTTGAACCTCAGAATCTCAGGATCTGTGGCCTTATATCTAGCTTCCAGAGCAACTACTAGGGGATTTTTTTATACATAATATTACGATATATATACATAGCCAGGCATCGTACACATAACGATGCCTGGCAACACTTATACTTCACAATTTGACATTGAAAGTAAATTGCGTATTGCGTAATTTATTAAAGTAATAGTTAACAAGGAAATATATAAAACTACGTATTATTCGAATAATAAGCCTGGAGGTCAATTCTACTAAAAAAATGTCACTTTATCGTAATCGAATCGACACGTTATCGTTTCCCGTTTTACTGTACTAACACAACGATCCAGTTGCGGTTCGGTCGAAATTGTACTGTACTCATAAAAATAATAGAATTAGTTCCCGCTTACTTATTTTTGTCACGGACCACGGTTATACTTGTATAACGATTATAGAGATGGTTATATAGTGGAATAGTTTAATAATTATAGTTCTTTAAAGTACCTGTTAGGATGTAAATTATATATTATATAGAATATAAATAAATATTTTCATGTATAGTGTAGCTACTTGCATATAGATGTAGTTTAATTCTCAGTGTCTTGAAGTTATTAAGTGTTTCATTTCGATGCTTTGGGCAGTAAATAAAATCGTTGGTCCAATGTCACATATTTTTGGTCTTGTCAGATTGCCTTCATATTGGACTATGCGTGTAATAAAAAAACTTGCGCTTGTATTATATTATCTCATCAACTAATATGGTGGTGTAGTGCCTCGATATATGGCTGCAGATTCTAAAGTTCTGGGTACAATTTTCAGGTCAGATCTATAAGAAATTCTTGGCTTTTCCATCAAACTATTCTTAGTAACAGCGCGGTGGACGTTAGAAGTTTGAGAGTGTGCCTCGGCTTACACACACACTAATTGATTTCCCTACATTAGAATGTCCCTCGAAACTTTGGTCTTAATATCAATCTAAAATATTTTGAAACTTGGTAATAAAGTGAACATTTAAACAGAACATCCCACAATTGTTTTGGAGATAAGTGAACTATCGATGGAAAATAAGTTCTTTTTTTATGGCATAGATTGGCGGACGAGCATATGGGCTACCTGATACCATCAGTGTCACCAGTCACCAGCGCCCATAGACAATGGCGCTGTAAGAAATATTAACCATTTCTTACATTGCCAATGCGCCACCAACCTTGGGAATTAAGATGTTATGTCCCTTGTGCCTGTAGTTACACTGGCTCAGTCACCATCCAAACAGGAACACAATAATGTTGAGTACTGTTGTTTAAGTACTTATATTTACATATACAAGCTAACTATTTCTATGATTTGTCGTAAATACTTGTAGTTTTTTCGTACCGATATTGTCTTTGCCAAATTCATACAAAATATTCTAATAAATCACGTCAGTTCACAACAGCAATTTATTCTATTGATAATATTATTTATTATTTCTATCATATTTAACAAAAAAAAAAATACCTTATTAAATTTTTCAAGCTCAAGGTTAATTAAACAAAGATTAAACCAGTTTGAATGGTTTCTCTTACAACTTGATCTAGTCTAGCAAGTTACTTTGGTATTACATATCATGATCCTTAAGTACTTATATGTCCATACGACCTTTTATCGGCTACTGTGAAAACCTACCGCAAGTTGACCACGCTTCTGTTAATGAATACCAGGCACGTCATCAGTCTCAATATCTCTGTCGGATGGGGACTATGGGGGCGTAAATAGCATTGGCATGCAAAATTGGGACGTAACTCTAGGAAAACGGGACACTTCGCCGTAAGAAATATCAATCATTCTTTACATCGCCAATGCGCTAAAAAACTTTGAGAACTAAGATGTTATGTTCCTTGTGCCTGTAGTTACACTGACTCACCATTCAAACAGGAACACAACAATACTAATTATTGCTGTCTATCGCATATTATCTTTGGCAGTAGAATATCTGATGAGTGGGTGGTACCTACTCAAACGGATTTGCACATTTTAACTTCCGCCTTTAGATGTTATAAAAAAGAAACTTAAAATTAGAAGCAGGAAATACAGACTAAATAAAACTTGATAGTTAAATGATTAGAAACTAATAAATTATTTTCGGTATTTATGGATTGTTCTTCGTTTATGTAATTTATCGTTCACGTTTGAATGGTTGCGAAGGTCAGTCTTACTACGTGCTCCTGGATTGATCGTTAACTTTCATTTGTAAGCGAGAACAAAGTATTTATTTCTCCTCACAAATTAAGACCTCATGTTACAATATAAATTTAATAACTAATATTAACAGGATAACTACAGGATAACTCACGGGCGATGTTTGTTGTCAGGCTTGGTCGGCAGTACCTCATTTCGAACAGATTTTCTCTGTCGATATAAGGCAACTGGTTGATATCCCCGATGAGGACCACCTCGCTAGCTCCGGACATCTGTGCCGCCATTACTATGGCTCCGAAGTGGTTCATGAGGGCTTCGTCGACCGTAAGACGGTTACATTTTATGCTCTCGTTGAACCCGGTCACTAGCACGGATGCCATAGTTCGTACCCTTGATTTAGCTTGTTCGCCAAATCGGTGTGTAAGTTGTTCTTTCAGATCTTTGGCGGTTTCGATTGTGGAGGTGACTACCACTTCTTTGTCCTCATCGAAAATCCTGACAATGTGAGTCGTCTTTCTGCATCCTGGTACCTCGTTTATCCACGATATCTGTGGCAGTTCCCAACCCACGAGAGGTGCGTCGACCACCGGACCTTCTGAGATGGACTTTGCCATCGCGAGTATCCTGTCGTCTAGCATTACTCTCGTGCATCTGGCCACTACTACCACTGGGTCTCCTGTTGGTGTGAAGAACCTAGGTAATGCGTCTTTTCGCCCCTCATCTTCAACCAGGCCCACGAATCCTTCTGCAGCGCTTTAAGCAGGCATGTACCGCCCCGACATTTTCCCTTTGATAACTTGGGATGTGTCGTTGTTGTATATGGCCGTCTCGGCTTCTTCAAGCTCCACCTCCAGCAGCTTTTCGTTATCGCGTCGGTAGGTCTGCATGATCTTTTTGCAGGTGGCTAAGTGGACCTCACGGGTGGCCGTCACAATAACCCGGAACTCTAGGAAAGCATTCACTGCATGGTCTCGAGGGTTTGACGCTGGTCTCAGCTTTGGTGGTATTACTTGACCCTTATCGACCCTTGTTAGATGGGCGCGTGTTGTTTTGAACTTTCCCGGGTCGTTGACCATCAGGAATTCCCTTATTGACTGCGCCTGTCGGTTCGATGAAACCGACGGGCCGGGGTCTGATTGGGGTGAGTGCGACGTCTTGTTCTTCGGAGATACCAGATCGCGGATTAAACACGTCACCGCCGTCACTGCAGGTCCAGGGCTCGGCCGTCTGTCTCGACAGCACTTTGGGGCTTGGGCCTGGGAACCCCCCATGGCCGGTCAGAATTTGAGTGTCGGTTGGTGTTAGTACCGATGTTCTTACCAGTTTTTTGGCTTTCTTTATGTCTGGTAAGAATAATTTAGTGACTGACCCGGTTTGTGAGGAGTCGTAGCGTAACTGCCACCTTTTGACAGTTTCCTCTCGTATCTGCCCCCTAACATACGATATTGGGACTTTGTCGTAGTCAGGAGCCGTCTTTTTTGTGAGAGCTGCTTTTTTGGCTAGCTCGTCCGCTCTGCGTTCCGCCCGGCGTTCCTACGTGGGCCCGTAACTAGAAAAACCGCACAGTTCTTCCCTCCTCTTGGATTTCTCGTATGTATTCCTTCATCTCAAGGGCCAAAGGATGAGTTATCAATAGACACCTTAGTAGGTCAAACGAGGATCTTGAGTCGCTCAAGATGTTAGTAGAGCGTTGCTTCGATTTCTTGACCATTTTGATTGCTCTGAAGAGTGCATACATTTCCGATTGGAAGATTGTGTTGTGCGGTTCCAGACGGAACGTGGAGTATCTGGATTCTCTTCCTTGAACCCACCATGTTAGGGCAGCATCGACTTTCCCTTCTATCTTGCTGCCGTCGGTGAATATAAGGGGGCCGACTATATGGTGTTCTTCAAGGGCTTGTGAATCCAGGCTCTCTAGGCGCACATACTCAGTTGTTTCGAGTAACGATGGGTGGGGGTTTTGCAGAGGACCCACCCTGCGCTCTAGTTCACGTCCATGTGGTAGGACATCCACGCTGTAGTCTTTTTTTATCTTGAATAGGGTGGCAGCCTCTCGGACGCGGAGGTCAAGGGGGAGTAGTCCTGCTAGGGCTAGTGCCGATGTGAGAGATACTGTCCTGAACGCCTTGCAAATCTTTAGGGCGAAACCTCTTTGCAGCGAGTTTAAATTATTCCTTAGCGTCAACTTCTCTGCTGCGGCAGACCATACGCTAGCCGCGTACAGGGCGATAGGCTCTATAACCGCCACGTAGATGGTTCCGACGATTTCTCCATTGAGACCCCATGTCACCTTTGCTGCACGTGCTAGTTGCTTGTAAATTTCTGCCGCTTTTTTACAGGTAGCGGCCACATGTGCGTTAAAGGTGAGTTTGGAGTCTATTATGAGACCCAGCAGCTTGATCTCGGTTACTAGACTCAGCTGGGTACCGGACATATGGATCACTGGAGCGTCGAATTTGAGCTTCTTGGTGATAAGCATCGCGTTGGTTTTGTGCGCTGCGAAACTCAGTTTGTTTTCGTCGCCCCACTCCTGTACGGCCGCTAAGGTGGATTCAACTATAGTCTGCAACCCGCTGGTATGGTGATTGGAGAAAACAAGGACAACATCGTCTGCGAATCCCCATTGTTGCCATTTTTTGTAATAGCGAATCCAGGCTGAGGATGCCTCCAAGGCATACAAGTTGTGTGGGCAATGTTTGCGTACCATCTGATTCTTAAAGGCTGGCCACCATGCATTGTCAAAAGGGCTCTCTATATCGAGTGATACCAGAAGTACTAATTTCTTTGATCTTACTTCTTCCTGAATATAGTCGATTAGGTCGTGTTCGGTTCCTCGCTGGGGCATAAATCCGTACTGGCTCGGGTGCAAAGTGGGGAGTAAGCCTGCCCACAATAAGTTTTTCTACTACCTTACCAAGGATTGGTAATAATCCGATTGTGATGTAATATAGCTAGATTAGGCTAGGCTAGCTGATAAAGCTGTAGAACCCGAAGTCCTACGTTCAAGCCCCGGTTTGGGCTGTTCTGGGCAAGTTATAAAGAGTTAGATTCCTGTCAGAAATTTTCAGCCTGGAGTCTGGAAGGCTGTATTTATACTCCCGTCCTGCGTCTGTATGTCTTCCCGTCGTGTCGGTTTTCCTATGCTATCGGATTATGAAAGCACGTCCAATATGTTCTGCGTCTTCTGAGGCTCGTCTTCTGAGATATAGAATCAGCGTCAAAAGGACATCATCATCAACACTTGCAGACTTTCAAATCGATACGACAGTAATAAAGTGGTTAAATCTTGGTTAGTTACACTGAGTGAAGTGATGCGAAACGTAATTATATTACGTGCTTCGACACAGGATACATAAAGGTTAAGCCGAGGCTAAAATCAATGACCATTTTATCTAAGAACTAGGTACTATGTTCGGTATGGACCGCTTATCATTATGTGGTCCATTTGCTAGCCTATTTTAAATAAATAAAAAATACAGTTCTTACTATAAGGTTTAGAGTTGATTGGATTGTTTATGGACGTCGATGTTCGGTTCAATTTAGTTCTGTAAACATTACAACAGTGTAGTGTTTAAGTGTCAAGGACGAATGTGTTTACAGTAACGCTCGATGTCGACCGAGTTATTATACCTAGTAAACCTACAAATATTTCTTGTTAAATTATCATTTAGTGTCAATGTATGTACATATTTATTTATATCTAGGAAAATCTGGCATACGTCCAATTTCACTAAGATCTATTCACTCACGAAGGCGACTCTACGTTAAATTAATATTTTTTTTTTTTTATAAAATAAACACATGATTGTGTACATTTATTTTATTTACAGGAAAACGTCTGAACACAAACCTGCCAGCTCTTAAAAATTCTCAACATATTTTAATCGAAATTCTATACATTTTAAACTCAAAATCGCTTGATATTTACTTCATTAGAGTCGCAAAAGGCCTTTTTTCATTATATCTAACGATATATAAATGAATATATATCGCGTGATATCGTTTCCTAAAATCGTTAACGACAGACACGTCATAATGGAAAAATACAAATACATCTCGACATTTTTAACGCAATTAAAACGCCATTTTAATTGTCTTCGAATAAGAATATCCAATGCATTATACCCTGTTTCACTAATAAAAAAACCGCACTAAAGGCTTAACACAATGCTATTGCCGCCTACTTTGTATCTATTTGGCAATAAAATTATCATCATACCCATTTGTGTATAATATTTAATCTAAACATCAAAATACCTTGAGAAATATTTTAAATCTCACTGGCTAAGTTGTGCAAGGAAAGACCGGCTATTAGGGTTCCGTAAGTGAATGGCAAAAGCAATCTAAACGCTAGTAAAACCACCGTTTACAGTATTTAATTTACATATTGCAGCATCGAAAGCTGGATTAAAAATTTGCCAACATTTATGTACATAAGGATAATTTAATCATTTTAAATAATTTGATATAAACCTAAAATAAAAAAAAAAATAAAAAAATCTTGACCGCATGAAGATGGCTATCAGTATCTTCCATTTAAATCGAAAATTTGATTTTTCCTCTGTCACCAGTGGATGCATTAGGACGGGCTGTTATATGTTGTGCAAATGATGTTACAATAGTTCAAAGTCTAAGTGCTTCAAATGAAAACGGCACCAAGATATAATTTGAAAAAAAAGTATTCAACGCTTACCCAAAATGTCAATACATTAGCAGCCTGTAAAGTTCCCACTGCTGGGCTGAAGCCTCCTCTCCCTTTGAGGAGAAGATTTGGAGCCTATTCCACTACGCTGCTCCAATGCGGGTTGGTGGAATCCACGTGTGGCAGAATTTCATTGAAATTAGACACATGCAGGTTTCCTCACGCTGTTTTCCTTCACCGCCGAACACGAGATGAATTATAAACACAAATTAAGCACATGAAAATTCAGTGGTGCCTGCCTGGGTTTGAACCCGAAATCATCGGTTAAGATGCACGCGTTCCAACCACTGGGCCATCTCGGCTCAAAAAAAATGTCAATGAACGATCATAAATATCGGCATTCTATTTCCAGATGGGTTACGCCAACTTGGAGCAATCAGGCCATGGCATACACTTGAGACAGTTCTCTCGGGCGTTCGTCCTCGCAGATGACAATAACTCGACTCGCCTCGTGTTCGTGTCCGTGGATGCTGCTATGATGGGACATGCTGTTAGAAAAGAGGTAATTTAACAAATGAAATTTCATCACAAAATGAAGTAAAGGCCGCAAATGTATAATGGTTGTTAATAGTATGATTACGCGGTTTTTTGTACAACATTTTCTTTTTAAATATCAAGAACTCATTCGTACAATTGGTCACTTGTTCGTATAAATTGGGAGGGTAACCAAAATGTTGTTAATCATGCTATCTAACTTTTATATTCAACTTGCAAAAATATAAAATTTAAGTAAGTTAGTTTTAGTTGGATAATGTGGAATTTCTAGATAGAAGTATCAGTACCATAAAGAAAGTAAACGTCTGTTTGTGTCAAACTATGTATCTAATCTTAAGCACATTATGTGAATACGTGAAGAAATAAGAAAAACTTACTTTTGGTTTTTCAATTTTCATTTTAAGAGTTGAGTCACTTGGGTGATTATGTCGCTCTGGTAGATTACACAAGTATTCTTATATTTAGATTATTTGTTCTATGTTATCTAGTTTCGCTTATTTATGTTATGTTTACCTATATTATACATAAGTTTTGGCTAGTTCTGAAGTAGGATTAGCAGCAGTACGAACAGACATTAAAATGTGGTATACATCCTCTACAGACCCGCAATGGGGAAAATTGTGAGAAGAAACTAATCATAATATATAAATGTAAAATTTGACTTTTAATTTTAGCTCATTTTATCCAAAGAAGTTTCTCTTCAATAACATCGTATATATTAATTAAAATATATTTCAGGTACTGAAACGTTTACAAAAACGTTACGGAGATCTTTACAATGAAGGTAACGTGATACTGAGCGGGACTCACACGCACTCCACTCCTGGCGGCTTCCTTCTCGACTTCCTCTTCGACTTGCCTATACTAGGCTTCGTCAAGGAGACATATGTTGCCTACATAACAGGTATAATTAAAGTAAGTGGTCATTGTGCAGAATTTTAAATCCTTAGCAGAAGAAAAATGTTAAAATAACTTTTTCACTTTTGTCTTAGTTTTTTGTACAAAAATTAATTTAATTCAAGTAATTAATATATTTTTTTTAACAGCAAGCATGAAATTGTCAATGAGTTAATGAAATCGTAGGTTCCAAAGTTCCGTTCCGCTTTGATAAGAAATGTAGATTTGTAATTTTATATCTTGTATCGTCCTCTACCTGTTAGTATGTTTGGATCCAATCTTGCAGCAGAATTTTAAACAGGGTTCCAAAATAATCGTCTAGGTTAAATTTGTGAGCACTATGTTACTGGTGACAGCAATCAAGTATGCTAAAGATTTTTGTATTGACCTATTTGTTTGACTGTAACTATTGGTTATAAGTTTTTCGGTTAAAAATAATATTTATTTTGTTCCAGAGTATAATAATAGCTCACAACACTCTTACACCAGCCCGCATGGAATATGGCGAAGCGGAATTATTGGACGCGAACATCAACAGGTCGCCAACGTCCTATCTACGGAACCCAGCTGAAGAAAGAGCGAAGTTTGTATATTATCATTGAAATTGAAATAACTGTTAATTATTTGTGATAAATACTGTTCTAGAAAAATATATTAAAAAAAGACACGCTATATCATAATAATAAGATGTCTGCACAGCAGTGTACATACACAAAAAGGAAGTTTATTGGATACATTGACCCCCAAAATTCAAACCGACAAAAAATAATTTCAGATACAAATACGATGTCGACAAAACCCTAGCTCAAGTACGATTCGTCACCCCTTCGAAGAAGGTTATAGGGGTGATTAACTGGTTCGCTGTCCATCCTACCAGTATGAACAACACCAACCGGCTCATCTCATCAGATAATGTTGGTTACGCGTCCATACTTATGGAGAAAGCGTTGAACGGAAACAATACTTTGCCAGGAAAGGTAAGAATTATCTTCGAATTTATTTTTGTCATATTGGTAGAAGACGTTCATTATTTTACAAAGTTAGACTATTTTTTTCACGTAACGTCCATATGTATGTTATAACTTTCTTTTAATTATTGTTAAGTTACAAAAAAAGATTACTAGAATTTCTTGATCGAAGCATCTATTCAACATTTGAAATTTCCAGGGTCGAATCGTATGTGCCTTTGCATCTACAAACCTTGGCGATGTATCCCCCAATACAAGAGGTCCTCGCTGTGAGTTTTCCGGAAAAGTCTGCGACCAGGAGTCGCTACTATGTGATTTGCCCAAAGAAAGGTGCTTCGCTTCAGGCCCTGGAAGGGACATGTTCGAGAGCACTAAGATTATTGCCACTAAGATGTTCGACACAGCGGTGGTAAGACTTAAGACTTGATAAAATCATAAAGCGTGTTATTTATTGGTTGCAGAAATTAATAAGTTATGAAAGATAATTGTGTCAAAACAAACGATCCTTACCGATATCGGCCGGTATCATTCTAATCAGCTGAAGATTTTTTTGTTTGCAAAGGCCCTATTCTTTTATTGTTGATGTTCAGGTTCAGGATCAAGTTTGAAGAGCATTCTAGAAATTGGTGATTTAAACGTAACCAAGTTCCAGACATGGAACTGCTATGGAGAATGTCTGGACGAAAAAATTTTTGGACCGCACTAGGATTTCAACATCGTCTGGTAATTCCGAACTTCATTTTTTCAGAAAGTCCTCAATCAGAAGGGCGAAGATCTGACGGGTCCTCTCGGGATCATCCATCAGTTCGTCGAAATGCCGAAGCAGGAAGTGCCTCCGTACGACCCAGTCACGCAAACTTTTAACGATGTAAGTGATCAGCGTTGTAATCGATTGATTAGTTTTTACAACAAATGTTCTATTGCACGGAAAGAATATCGAGCGATCCGTCCGCAGAGCGCTCGCGTGGGCGGCTGCGTGCCGGCCATGGGCTACAGCTTCGCGGCCGGCACGACGGACGGGCCGGGCGCCTTCGACTTCTCGCAGGGCACCACGTCGTCCAACCCGCTGTGGAACGCCGTGCGGGACTTCATCGCCGCGCCCTCCGCGCTCGACGTGCGCTGCCACCGCCCCAAGCCCATCCTGCTGGCCACGGGCCGCGTGAGTGTTCCGGTCCTGCCGACTCGCCGGTCGGCCCTGTTCTGAAGAATTTACATTCCGAGTCATTACTCGCCTTCTATTTTAATTTAATGCACGTGACTAATGATATTTTTACCCGGAAGTATCTGAAACATTTCGTTTTCCGATTGCAGGCGAAATTCCCATATGAATGGCAACCACAAATAGTCTCGTGTTCGGTAGTGCGTCTAGGAGGACTCTTCGTGGCAGCCGTTCCCGGGGAGTTCACGACCATGTCCGGTAGACGGCTCAGGCAGGTCGTGGCGAAGGCCTCGGGAGCCAAGAGAGTGGTGCTGGCGGGACTATCAAACGTCTACGCCGACTACATCGCTACACCCGAGGAATACCAGGTACAGTAGACAGTACCCAAACAAAACGAGGTTCGGAAATGCTGTAAAGTTTTAGAGAGTCGATTACTGTGAGGCTAGAACGAGTGAGTTCGACCGAAAATTGTGGATACAAGTTGGGCACGACTCATTAAGTTTTCATTTGGGGGATATTTTCATGAAATTATAAATCGGAGGGAATTATACGCGTGTCGGATGAAATTCAGCCAAATTTGTATCCTACTCGCATTGGAGCAGAGGTGATGTAACTTGCAAACGTAAATCTTCAATCTGAAATCTTTTGTCCAGTAGTGGGACATTTTAATCTTGTTACTTTACTTTTAACTTTTTCTGGTCGTGTATATGGCAATGTCTCATTTTTTTGATAAAAATTTCGTGGAAGATGTAGCTAGGATGGCATATTTTCCCTTATGTCCGATTAGTCACTAAGTATGAAGTATGCGCAGGCGCAGCGCTACGAGGCGGCGTCCACCATCTTCGGGCCGCACACGCTGGACATCTACCTGCACAAGTACGCCGAGCTCGCCGATGCGCTCGTGCAGGTGACCCTATCTTTATATTATGAATATACAAATTGTGGTCAAGTCAATTTTAAACGTTTTTATACATAATTTGTTGTCTTTAAAAATTTTTAACCAAAGTTAATCATCACGTTTCTGTTTATTTAGACTTCCGTTATAAATGCTAAACATGAAACGAATACCGAGAAACGCATTTACGTACGTTCGTTTAACGATTTGTTATTCGGTTTGGGTCAGTAGAAACTAAATATAGTCACCATGTTTTTAAAAGTTGACATCGGTTGCGAACACAAAGAGTGCTCTTTATTTCATTGAAAACATACATCAAGATAGACCGACAGCACGCAACTATGGCAACTTTGATGTAATACACGCGCATATAGTCCTTAAATAAACTCCTAATTTATTTATTTATTTGGCAAACGGACAATTATGATGAATTTTTGAAAGTTTGGTTTAAAAAAATAGTTTAATTTTAACTGTAATATGACTTATCTTTTAAAAGTATACATTTTATCGTGCATATTAATTAAATTTTCACAACTTTCGTTATGTATTTAGCTTTTACAATTAAAAAAAAGTGTATTTTGATTAAAAAAACAATATATTTTTATTTACTTAGCCTAGAACATTTAAAATTAATAATAATAATCATTTATTTCGGGCCATTTCATATAGTTAGTAACAATTATTTTAATTACTAATGTTTCTTCTTTTAAACTTTCACGTAGCTTCGCCAAAGTTCGTAAAATCGATCACATCGGAATTAAGTGCGTCTTCAAAACCATCAATGATTATTAATTTCTTATGTGAAAATGATCTTTACGCAAACGTAATAAATTCTAATCATTACATAGTATAAAACAAAGTCGCTAACCGCCGTCTGTCCCTGTGTGTGCTTTGATCTTTAAAGTTGCATAACAGATTTCGATGCGGTTTTTTTAATAGATAGATTGATTTAAGAGGAGATACCCGTCTATCTGCAAAAGCGCTATCGCGTTTGGACTGTCGCGGACACGTGCGAGTCATTATAGTCATTATTCAAAGTTAATTTATTTGAAATTATGAAGAATTTTGTATAGAAATGTTTGGTCCCTTCTCTATGTGTTGTTAAATGTTGAATTCGTTAATGATATGTAGTCAGAACAACTTACAACCTTGTATGTATAACAATTATCTGTTGTCTCTTTCCCTCGCTCGTATATTGTACTGAGAAACAATGTACAATTTGCATAGGATCCAGTTTTCTTCTCAAAGTGAAAGCGTGTAAACCCACATTTAATTCGTTTTACGAAATTAGAAAATGTAACGTATGTTGTGGTGCTAAGGTTCATAATGTATTGTATTAGATTGGGTTTTATGATGGTCTTTGACCTGACATTATTACCTTTTTAATATAACCTTGTTTCTAGTTTGAATTGAATGTATTAGTAAATGTTAAATAAACAAAAAGGGGTTTGAGAAAAAAAAATAGATTTAATACAAGTGTATGCTACGCTCGAAGTACTTATAAAATATGGCAACATTTTTTGTATTATATATTGTTCTTATTAAAAAAAAAGTATTCGGTTTTTCTTTTCATCAATTACAAGTTTAAAATATTGTTTATCTATTAGACAGTAATGGAGGTATGATTGTGATTTTGTATTTAATAACTCATAGGGGACGACATTAGAACCTGGTCCTTCGCCACCGGATTTCAGCGATCAGCTCATAACTCTGGTGCCACCCGTGCTGTGGGATTCCGCCCCGTGGGGACACGAGTTCGGGGACTGCGTCAAGCAGCCGCAGAAGTACTACAGCTATAATGACGTCGTCACAGCTTCTTTTGTAAGACGACTTTGTTTTATGGTCAATATTTTGTGTGTATTGTAACCAGCGTACTAAATTGAACTTACTAAGGAATATCGTACGTATATTTACATTAATATAAAATAAAACGGGATTTATAAAACAATCAAATCTGTTGATAAATGATGGAGTTCTAAGTTGAAAGGAAGACCAGACTTTGCATTGCTACATTTATACCTTAGATCTACAATTTTCGATACTCGCCATTATAAGATGAGTTCTATGTGAGTAGAACTCTCGCAGACGTAACACGGCCGGCCCGCAGGTGTCGGGGCACCCGCGCAACAGCGCGCGGCACGGGCGCTGGTTCGCGGCCGTGGAGCGCCAGCTGGCGGCCCACGACGACGCCTGGCAGGTCGTGGCCAGCGACGCCGACTGGGACACCAGGTGCGCCACCTCTTTGCACCGCCTGCACCCTGGCTTAGGACGTGCACTTTTCAACAATGTCAATGAGTTATCGCCCCATGCTAATTAAATAATTAAAATAATTTATTCAGTTCACTGATAAATACTATATAAATATATTCTATATAAATAAAAAAAAAATTAACTACCGAGGCTACGGGTAACGGTAGTTATTTCGACGAAATCATGTCCTGACAGATTCCTAAATCGTCATTAAAAGAGTCTGTAATTTAATTTGATTCAATGATAAATATATCATTTAGGTTCACCTGGCGCCGAAATTCGAAGATCCTTGGTACCAGTTACGCTGACATCGAATGGGAAATCCCCGCGGGGACTCCCCCGGGCACGTACAGGCTGCACCACTACGGGAACTACAAGTACATCCTCGGGGGTATCTACCCATACCACGGGTTCACAGATCCCTTTGAGGTCACCTAATATCTTATAGGTATATAATATATATGTAAATACACTTATGTTGTTGTAAGTATAGTCAGTAGTGTCCAAAGATAGATATTTAGCCCTTAGAATGGTAGAAATTCTGTTTATTAATTCATTGAAAAATCCACTATTTTAGACGATTCAATTAAAGTGATTTTAATTACTTTTTTGTAATTAATGTTGAAACTATTTATGTCTGTTTACGTAGCCGTTCGAAATTTAAAATTCATTAATATGGTAAACAAATTGCGCGTGCGCGTGAGAGAAGTGAAACTTTTTAATTATATAGCTCGCTTTCACACCGAATCGTCATTGTCTGTCTTCTCGTCTTCTATGCACTGAAGCGTCTAAGCGTGATGCATCCAAAAAAATAAATCTCATTTCTCATCTACCCTACGATTATCAAATCGCCCCCTAAGAAGTTTTACTTCAGACACAAATTAAAATGCAATAAGTACTCAAAAATCAAATCAATGTGGTGTAATGAGTTATTCTACCACCATAAAGCGATACTTATAATTGCCTTGACCTCTAAACCGGTATCATGGCTGAACTTGATTGAGCCAATGTATAAAATTACAGCCATACAGCATACAGCAAACGCATTATTTTTAAATAGTGCTATGACGTCACATTTCTTAGTTGGTAATTTATTTGCCTACATATAAACTATAAAAAAAATGTTGCCATTGATATGTGTAAGAATACATTAACAATTGTGTGTTGCAATTGTAAAATTTATTATTGTAATATAAAATCATTAATAAGGACTACAGTTTGTTTTTAAACTTAAATACTAAATATATTTTCAAATTAAATAAAATGTATATAATGGTTTATGTTTGATGTTATCTTTGTTGCTTATTTAATCTGTGTAAGGGTTATTGTCAACATAGTTTCAATGACATACAATTTAAAAAAATAATTATAATATTTTCTCAAAATTGAATATTAGATTATGTATTTTGGTACATATGTATTTATGTATTTTATTACAGTATGATTTTCACAAACTGTTAAAGAATGAACCGAACATTTCGCGAGGCGTCCTGACGCATTCTTGTGTTGCTACATTGAATAATTAAATTATTTCCTGTTAGGAAATTGCAATTTAACTTAAATTCCTGTAAAGTTGTATGAAATTTAGACGAATATATTGAAATTATATTGTTATTATTAAAATTATAAATATTACTGCTTTTAAAGTAACCTCGCTACATATTTATCTATCTGATATACGTCATTTATATCGTAATTATGTGTTAATTATATTGATAAAATTAAATACTTGCCTTAAGATAAACTTAAAAATAAATGTTTTTTTTTTCGATAGTAATAGTTTTATTACATTAATTATAATTATTATAACTTTCAATCTGGACTAAAGTAAGCAAGACCTAAGATCTTAACCCATAACATTAAAAAAATGCCGAATTTTCTAATAATCCGTTATGTTTTTTGACTTACATTTTAAAAACAAGTTAATAAAATAAAAAAATATATTAACCAAAACCATGATCGATATTTGGAAATTTTCAAAACAACTTAGCTTTTCAATTGTAAATAGTTGCAAATTATCAAACGCCATTTCCTCTAAATATTAGGCACGTGAGTACGAACATTGATAATTTGCGGGCATCTCTACACAAATCAATTACAAGTACATACGATCTTAATAGATAAACGGATTTTAATCTTTTGATATCTAATATATTTGTTGACTTGTTGATATAATATATTTATAATCATGATGATGACGTTCTGACCGATTTCGGACGCGGCGAGACATTCGCGAAGGAAAACCACTACATTATATGTTCGAGCTGTGTGCTAATTGAACAAAGTACCTGGACATATTAGAAATGCTACCTCTAATTTACTTTTAAGACTCGCCTACGTGAGCACATATTCTCAGAAAGCCCGCAGTTCTCAGGACATATATTATTTATTATTCATGTTTTTCTATAGATAGTATAGACCGATATTTATTTTTTAGATACTATGTGTATGTTTTGTGTCTATAGTTTTATTTATAAGAATGTATGTAATAATTAATAATTATATAGGTAAATACAAAATTTTATTTTATTCTTTCTTATTGTAAAATTAAACATATAAATCTCTTTTTACAGAGAAACTCAATTGTGTTTCATTAACTGTGTCGTCCTAATAAAAAGAATACAAGAAAAAATCTTATAAAACGACAAAAAAAAATGTAGCATTTGTGAAAAATTAAATAAAGGCGTACGCTATCATTCAGAAGATTCTTGCTGGTTTAAAACAAATTCAAATACTGAAAAAGATAAAAAGCAAGTAAAGCTCGTTAATAATTCAGAATTGGAATGTGAATTGCAGTGTGAAGATCCAAAAAACTAATAGTACCGCCATTGATCAAAGTGAAATTAGTACTGAATAAAAATGTTGAAGTGTCTGGAATCTATGACTCTGGGTCTAACGTTTCGTTAATAAATTCTAAATTGTTAAAAATAAAAAATAAGGAAACCAGTCATTGCAACAATACTAATTTAAAAACGATTAATGGCGTTAAAAAGGCAAATGGAGTAATAACACTTGATATAGCCATCTTTGATGTGGAAAAAAAAATGAATGTTTTCGTAATAGACAAGGAAAATTTCGATTATGATTTTTTAGTGGGTCTTGATTGTATAAAAGAATTTTACCTAGTTCAAAACGAAAACTTAAAAATTACGCAGAAATTACCTATAAAAAGAAGTGAAATAGTTTCCAAGGAAACAGACAAAGTAGATATAGTCTCTAAAGAGATTAAATATGATAATTTAATAAACTTCAATGAAGACATACTTGAAGAAAAGTTCAAAATTTGCATAAATCATTTAGACTTTCAAAAACAGGCCATGATTGATAAATTAATTTCGAAATATAAGTCTGTTTTTGCAAAGGACAAATATGACATAGGACAGGTAACAGGTTATGAAGCACACATTGATCTACTTATAGAAAAATATTGCTCCAAAAGACCATATCGTTGCACAATAGAAGATAAGAAGGAGATTGAAGATCAAATTGCAAAATTATTGGAAAGAAATATAATAGAAGAATCATATAGCCCATTCGCAGCACCAGTCACATTAGCTTATAAAAGAGATGAAAACAAAAGATCAAGATTGTGCATCGACTTTCGAGACTTAAATAAAATTGTTGTGCCTCAATCACAACCATTCCCTCTTATTGACGACCTAATACTAAAGACGAGAGATTGCAAGTTTTTCTCAACGCTGGACCTAAACTCAGCGTTTTGGTCAATTCCTTTACGTATCACAGATAGACACAAAACTGCGTTTGTGACGCAGGAGGGACACTATCAATGGACCTGTTTGCCATTTGGTTTGAAAACCTCCCCAGCTATATTTCAGAGAATAATGTGTAATATAATACGGAAACACAAGCTTGGAGATTTCGCAGTATGTTTCATAGATGATATTTTAATTTTCTCAGAAACTTTCTCGGATCATATCAGATATTTGGAAAAACTCTTTGAAGCAATAAAATGCGAAGGCTTAAAACTAAAATTCTCTAAATGCACATTTGCAGCTGATACAGTTAAATACTTGGGTCACATAATACAAAATAATTCAGTCAGACCACTGAAAGATAACTTAATATCAATAAAAAACTTCCCGACTCCTAAAACTCAAAAGAATGTGAGGCAATTTTTGGGAAAAATAAATTTTTATCATAAATATGTGCCAAATATAGCCATTAAGTTGGAACCATTGCATAACCTTTTGAGAAAAGGACAAACCTTTGACTGGACTGATGCATGTCAGGAGTCATTTAATGAAATGAAACAAATATTATGTTCTCAACCGATATTAACAATCTTTGACCAAAACCTACCTATTCATATATACACAGATGCTAGTATATTAGGAGTAGGAGCAGTACTAAAACAACCACAAAATAACAATGAAGAAAAACCAGTAGCGTACTTTTCGAAAAAATTGACTGAAGTACAGAAAAGGAAGAAAGCCATCTATCTGGAATGTCTAGCAATTAAGGAATGTGTAAAGTATTGGCAACATCTATTGATAGGTCGGAAATTCACTGTATTTTCTGATCACAAACCATTGGAAAATATGAACATAAGATCTAGAACAGACGAAGAATTAGGAGATCTAACATACTACTTATCACAATATGATTTCGAAATTAAATATTCGCCAGGAAGATACAACATTGAAGCTGATTGTCTAAGCAGAAACCCGGTACTTGGGCCAAATGAAAACTCAGAGGAACAGTTAAAAGTAGTTAATATAATAACACTAGAAGATATTCTAAAAGACCAGGATAATAATGAATATATACAATGCAGAAAAAACAAGTTAATGAAAAAACAAAATGTTTACTACAAAAAAGTAAGGAAGAAAGAAAAAATTATTATATCAGAGGAATTTAGCATAGATTTCATGAAAAGTGTACATACAGATCTGGGGCATATAGGAATTAAACAAATGCAGAGAATGATTAGCTCAGTGTATACAGCAGAAAATATGACTAAAAACATAAAAAAAATCTGTGAAAGTTGTACAGTATGCTTAAAGAATAAATCAAGAGGACAAATTAAATATGGGTTGATGTCCCACTTGGGTCCTGCCACAAAACCTTTTCAGATATGCTCTATTGATACCATTGGAGGTTTCGGAGGTTCCAGATCAACAAAGAAATATTTACATCTTTTATTAGATCATTTCACCAGGTACGCGTATATTCTAACATCAAGTACTCAAAATGCTAATGACTTCATTAAATTAATAAGAAACTGTACAGAAAGTGATGGTATTGAATTAATACTATCAGACCAATACCCAGGTATCAATTCTAAGGAATTTAAAAGATTTTTGGATGAAAAAAATATTCCCATAATTTTTACAGCAGTGAATTCTCCTTTTTCAAATGGCTTAAATGAGAGATTAAACCAGACATTGGTTAATAAAATCCGGTGCAAGATAAACGAACATGACACTAAAATGGCATGGACGACTATAGCCCACAACTGTGTGCAAAAATACAATGAAACGGAGCATACTATTACTGGATATGCTCCTAAATACCTACTTTATGGTACAGATGTTACGATTTTGCCAAATGAGCTGAAACAGAAGAAGACTGACCATGATTTAATCCAGGCTAGGGAAAAAGCTTTAGAAAATACAATCAAATCACATAATTATAACAAGAAAATTTACGATAAAAATAGAAAACATATAGAGTTCAAAGTCGGTGATATTGTTTTTATAGAAAATGGAAATAAACTGAATCGAAAGAAGCTTGATGAATTGAAACTTGGACCGTACAAAATTTTACAAAAAATTTCAAACTCAATTTACAAAATAAATATTGAACATAAGAGATCAGAGTCCACTTTTTTCCACATTTCAAAGCTAACGCCAGCTCCTATCTACGATTAAAGACCGTGCATGAAAAAACATCTTCACCTGACTTTCTTTACGGAGGGGGGGAGATGTAAAGAAAAAATGTATTATTCTTTAATTTGAATTCCGCGCATCAACCGTCATCGAACGCGCAGTGACATGACAACTAAATTATAAAAAATATAATTATGAAAAATATTATCAATCTCGTAATTGTATAAAGTAAAGTATAAAGTATCTTGTGATTTAGGAACAGACATTGTTAATAAATAAACATTAAATGTCGTTTCTCTTTTTACAGGTATGTAAATATTATTTTTGTAAAAATTCGTAGGTAAATACAAAATTTTATTTTATTCTTTCTTATTGTAAAATTAAACATATAAATCTCTTTTTACAGAGAAACTCAATTGTGTTTCATTAACTGTGTCGTCCTAATAAAAAGAATACAAGAAAAAATCTTATATGTATATTTTTGTTTATTCTTAATTATTAATTACCGCCTTCATTGTTTTCTGTTTGACCTAAAGGTTGACTGACAGAGAATGCCTTTAGGAATCAAGTCCGCCCTTTGTTCCATTTACTTTGTGGGGGTCAATTAAGTATTTAAATATATAAAAATATCCGATGGGATGGCTAATCCGACATGTCCAGAAATAGGCGTAGGACTAACGTCTTAACATGCTTTCTGGGACACGGGACACACTTACAACTTCCAACCTCCGGGAAGTTGCTGAGAATCTTTCGATAGAAAACTAAATATTTATCGGCTTTTTATCTAGCCATTCGACCAACGTGGCAGTTAAAACATATATAATAGAACTATGACACAAATTGAATTTCAATACTTATGTACAAGTAAAAAATAAAAATACGTAAGGAATATATTTCTTGCAGCGCCCGTGTCTATGACTAATGGTGACACTTTCCCTCCACCCTATAAATAATAACCAAAAAATTATACATATAAATTAAGCACTTGACAACTTTTGAAGCGATTTTGAACACGATTATTGTTTGAATATATGTTTATACTTTAATTCGCGTATTGTTACTAATTAGCGATACGACCGAGATAATTTTGGGAAATCTTTTCGAGCGATAAGGAACTAAATACTAATTAATTTTGACAATCGATAATGTTTTTAGGATAGGAATGTTTCAATACCCTTTCTTTACGTGAATTTATTTACTATTTTTTTTAGATAATAATACTTACGCTAAAAATACTTTATGCACTTAATATTTTTTTTTTAATTTAATTTGGCAACATCCAGGGGCTTACAGTTGCCCGTGCCTTTTTTACATTTTACTTTAATACATTTTGGCGTTTTAAATTTTACTTTATCACTGACCATCAGAAAATCTTCGCTGGACTGGACTAGTCGCGTTCTAGGAAGACACTGAATATTATATAGTATTTATATTATAAATGTAAATCAAGCCTGTCATAAGCTCACAGCTGGGAAATGGTCTCGTTTCTATCTAATGATATTTGAGAAGAATAAGATCAATTGTGAAAATAATAGTATTATTTATAAATATAAATAAATTAAAAATAGCAAAGGTCTCAAGATATTTGTTCGACGACCTCCGTGGTCGAGTAGCGTGTACACCGGTTTTCATGGGTACGACACTCCGAGGTCCCGGGTTCGATTCCCGGCCGAGTCGATGTAGAAAAAGTTCATTATTTTCTATGTTGTCTTGGGTCTGGGTGTTTGTGGTACCGTCGTTACTTCTGATTTTCCATAACGCAAGTGCTTTAGCTACTTACATTGGGATCAGAGTAATGTATGTGATGTTGTCCAATATTTATATTTATATTATATTTATATTTATATTTGTGGTCGGTTCTTCTCCTTAACTATGTATATCTTGAGATTTGCAAAGAATTAAAAACATTATTTGATAAAACTAATCGAAATATCTGATAAATAATTATCCTCGTGATTCACAGAATATTTAGTTATTTTATAGATAGATAGAAAACTTTAATCTACGCATTTCTATACAATACTGTACACAATGCTATGGGCTGTGAGTTGTAAAAGTTTAACACATGTTAAACCTAACCGCTAATATCTACACTTTCGTTGAACTCGTATTCATTTTAATAAATCTATACACATAGGTATAATTTATAGTATAATATTATCTTGCAAATTTTTTAATGATATACTATATATGTTATTTTTTATTTAATAAATAATTTAATAAATAATAATTCTATATATGTTTTTTTTTAATTTTACTAATTTTGTTTTACTTTTATTTCTGTGTGTTTCGTTTTGTTTGTGGTGTACAATAAAGTATATTTCATTCATTTCATTCATTCATTATATATATACAAAAAATAATTTAATACGATAAATATCAATATTCATGTAGGTAGGATATTCTAGCTATGGAGCGAGAATATATAGGTAAATATAAAGTAAATATTTGTAAAACTGTCATTCGTAAGTCATGGTTGGTTGGTATGGTTTCAAGGTTTTTAAGACTGGTTTCGATGGTCCCAAGAATTAGTGCCTAATACACAAACTCATCGTCAATAAAAAGATGAGAACACACCAGGCGACCCATTTCGACGTTTAAATTCAAATTTATAAAAATATAAATATAAATACTTTGATCAAAATCTGTGTACAAGTTGCGCTCTGAGATTAGTGATTTTTTTTTCAATATATCAACATTACACAATCGTTAATCTTGCATTGATCGATGAGGTGTTTTTTTTTTAATAATATTTCGCAAATTATCGTTTAATTCATTATTATTTTCAAATACATCAAATCGAAGCGACCACGTTTTTTTTTTATGTTAGAAATTCTCTAACAAAAGTCTGCATTATTTTAAAAATATTAATAGCAAGACACTAAAAAACTTCCAAGTTACATTTTGAATTAAGTTCAGTACAGAAGTATGGCGATACCTCTTACTGGTAAATTGGTGATGATATTCATCACGCTAGCGGTCATAGGTGGTTTGACCGCTGTCATTGTGCTTCTCGTAAATGATACTACTGAGGAGACTGAAATCCCAACGACCACCACAAGCACCACACCAGATCCAGACCCGGGATTTTTATATCAAGTTGGTGTAGGTATAGCGGATATGACTGGGCCATGTGTTGAAATAACTTTTGTAAGTATTTCTTTATTTTAGTACATCGCCTTGTAAGCACCTCGTGAAGTGTACATTATGTACTATTTTAGGTGCTTATTTCAGTTCTCCCAATAGTAGACATGTGCACATATGTATAGTTGTTTAAACCAAGAGGATCACAGCCTGCAAATTAATTTTATATCAGTTCAATAAAAATGTGTGACGTTCAGCCAAAATTGTTTCATGCTGGTGTCAATTATGTCAAAATTTTATTAAATTTAATATAATATTCTGTTTGTTTCGATAAACATATTTAATAAAAAGGATTGTATTTAATTTATTTTAAACTTATTAGTTAAACTTATTTAAAATATTAATACTCATTATATTTTTCGATCGATTTCAAGGATCGAATATGGGCCTTTTGCCAATATCGTAAGTGAGGTCTTTTGTCGAGCAATACTGAGTAGTAATCCTAATTTAGGAAGTGAACAGAATTACTTGAAAATAATATCAAGGCTTTATTTTTCTGTTTGATGTCATTCCGGTCAATAAACCGTAATTTACGTTCAGATGGGTTATGCAGAGTTGGGACAATCAGGACAAGGGATTCATTTGAGGCAGTTTGCCAGGACTTTTATCTTTGTGAAAGGCGATACGAGAGTGGTCCTGGTAAACGCTGAGATATTGGCTGTTGGTTTCTCAGTCAGGCGGCAGGTACGTTCGTTTTTCAAAAGTATTAAGTATAAAGTGATTACCTCTCTGTCTGTTTTATGATTTAAAGTCACGCTACTTTAGGTTTCTAGTTACGGGAACGTACGTCTTAAACGAAAATGTTTGCTTAAAATTCGGTCAAGCATCAAAGCATTCCATGTGCTTTCATCCAGCCACCAATCGTTGACCTTCTCATTCGCATTAGTTCAGCAATTGGACATAAATAAATAATTTGTTACTATAAAGTTACTATACTATGAGCTGCAAAACTTACAATTCAATATTCGATTAAGCATTTATACAAGTCAACATGTCGAGCGTTTCTTGGCAAATATAAATAAAAAAAGTCTTTACATTTATAAATGAAGCAATTTCAAGAAGAAAAATATTTGTCGGGTGTTCAATTTATTTGGTTAATAACGTTTAAAAAAATTATATATAAATTTCAGGTGGTTAAGAATCTCCAGGAGCTCTACGGTGATATGTATTCGCTCCGAAACGTGATCATAACAGGGACACACACTCATAGTGGACCCGGTGGTCACCTCGTAGATTTCCTTCTTGATATTTCTATATTAGGATTCTCTAGGGAAACCTACGATGCTTATGTTGCTGGCATAACAAGGGTGAGATAAGCAGATTTATTCTATTGGTTTATTTGTATTTCATTCGTGTCTTGTTCTGATTTTCTATTTTAGAGTATTGTAAACGCTCACAACAATATAGTGCCAGCTCGTCTGCTCTTTGGCAAAACTCGAGTTACGAACGCCCAAATGAATCGGTCACCCTTCTCTTACGAACAAAACCCACCTGAAGAAAGAGCGAGGTACAGTATAATATATAATATAAATATTAATAAATGCTACTAGCATTCTTGTCACCATGTCACTGCATTCCATGCAGTCATGATTTGTGCAGTATTTTTTTTGTTTTAACGCCTAATTAAGGACCTGCTAATAATTATTTGATTTTTATTTATAATTATTTTTTTAAATATATAATTGATAGCCGAACCGGCAAATTGGCCACCTCATGTTAAGTGGTTACTGTTAAATAAGACACGTCTATTTGCATGAATGGTTTATTCTAACTGAGCGCACACGTTGACAACTACCTTATAATATACTTATAAAATTAGGAACACGACAGTTACCACCGCCCATAGACATTGGCGCTGTTAGAAATATTAACCTTACTTCGCCAATGCGCCACCAACCCTGGGAATTAAGATGTCATGTCCCTTGTGCCTGTAGTCACACTGGCTCACTCACCCTTCAAACCGCAACACAACAATACCAATTACTTTTTCCAGATATGACAAAAATATAGACGATGAACTGACCCAAGTTCGTATAGTGAAGAGTGATGGTAACCTCCACGGAGTAATGAACTGGTTCTCAGTACACGCCACCAGCATGAACATGAGTAACCATCTCGTATCATCAGACAACTTGGGCTATGCGGCCTTGAAGCTTGAAGCTACTCTTAATCCTGGCAGACCTACTGGAAAGGTGAATTATTTACTTGATTAAATTATTGTTGCTGGTCTCATTATTGTTATTAAATCATCTCGTACTTTCAGATTTATTTAATTAACTTTTGATTTAATTAAAGTTATAATTGGAAGAAAAATAAGTTATTAAATTCTCTCGTTTTTCTGATTCATCGTGAATCGTGCACGGTGAAGGAAGACGTAGTGGCGAAACCTGCACATATAGGCTGAAATTGTTCCACACATCTATACATAAACCCACCCTGAAACAGCGAGATGCTCTTAAGAATTACTGGTGTTATAATTTCGCGTATCATTAAACACTTTCAGCCCACCATAGTAGCTGGTTTCTTCGCATCAAGTATCGGGGATGCGTCTCCCAACACACGCGGAGCGCGTTGTGAGTTCAGCGGCATTGAATGTGATAACCAGTTCAAGATATGTGATCTTTTCGAAAGATGCATCTCCAGCGGCCCCGGGCTAAATATGTATGATAGTACTAGAATCATTGGGGAAATGGTGTATAAGGGCGCTTTGGTAAGTAACACTAAGCTAAGTATAGTAACTAATGAATTTTACTATAGTGCCTTTCGGAATATCGAGGTGAAGTCTTAGCTGCCCTAGATATTGGGTCATTAGAAAGTAATCAGTCTTCTATGATGTGATACAGGAAACCACTTTATCAAACATATAATCAAAGAAAAATAGAAATGTCTCAATTTTCAAAGTGAATTGCATAAAACATTATTTCAACGTTTTTAGGAAGTACTCAGTAAGCCTGGCGAGGAGTTGACCGGGAGGCTCGCTGTCGTCCACCAATTCATGGACATGCCGCTGGAGACCGCACCGCGGTACGACCCTATTCATAGAACTTTTACTGCGGTATGTATTTATTTAAAATGTTATAAAAGAGTAGTATTTTTATATTGGACGAAACTGAAACATAAATAACCGGTTAATTATTTTTTATCAATATAAACAACGTGTATTTTCATTTCAGAACGAATCTGTCGAAGGTTGTGTACCCGCCCTCGGATACAGTTTTGCATCGGGCACTATAGACGGCGCCAATATATTAAATATCACACAAGTATGAGATTTCCTTTTAATCACAGTTTCTGCAAGTTTCTTTCGTAGACACAATTGGCACCCTATAAATTAAGAATATAAAAAGTTTAGTTTTAGTAACAATTTTTTTTTTAAGAATACATTTTAACAGATTTACATTATATCTCAAACTGTATAATCTTCTAAGGATAATGAAAATGTTTTCTGCACAAATTTATCATCAAAGGTGTAACTCCTCCAGGGCACGATCATTAACAGCACGCTGTGGGACGCGATCGGCGGCATCGTGGCTCCGCCCACGGAGGACGACGTGGCCTGCCATGCGCCTAAACCTATCTTGCTCGCTACCGGAAGGGTGAGTATATTAACTGTTTGTACATCGTATATGGCACAAGGGACGTTTTTGTTGCCTAGTTAACACCGAAGACAACTTATACACCGGCCGTGCTAATATTTCTCGGGAACACGTCAACAGAAATCGGAATAAATTTGTGTCTGTAATCGAGTTTTTGTTAAACGAATTCTCCGACTGGGGCCGGCTTAACCTAGTCCAATTTAATCTCAAAAAGACACAAATTTTGCGCGATAACCGCTAAAAAGTCCTTATATGTCGTATCTCCGCGATTTTTGAATATTCCCATTGTTGGACGTTGATTTTTCTTCTAATTTCTTTTAATTGGAAGATAAAGACAAAGTAGCATCTAAAGAATGTCCATGGGCGGTGATAGTCACTTTTCATCAGATGAGCTTCGCCGAGTCCGCTCGTTTGCCAGCTATATCTTAAATAAAAGTAAATGAAAAACCGTCGTGGGATCAAATCTCGGGATGACTAAAGGGTTAGATGATTAATTCTCAGCAGCAGTTCTGAGTTTCGAAGTTACGAGAGACGAAACAATGTCTGTTTACACTCTCGTTTTGTGAAAAACTGGACATGGTCCTGCGACTAAACTCTTGAGTGTCCATTTTGAGAGTGCATCTGTGTTTGTACACTTGTGCATTGTTATGTCTCATAGAAATTACCAAAATCAAAATATACTTTAATCAACTAGGTTTTTACAAGCACTTTTGAATCTTAATTTAATAAACTATATTAAGTGAACCTACCAATAGCCTAGAGAGTCTAATCTAAACAAATCCAATCCTAGAGAGGGATGTAAATTAATATCGGCCCTTTCAGGTCAACTTCCCGGTGCCCTGGCACTCTCGCGTAATATCACTGTCTCTAATATATCTCGGTGATTTCGTAATCGTGGGTATCCCCGGTGAGCCCACCACAATGGCGGGCCGGCGGATGAAGGACGTAGTGAGTGACGTGTTGGTATCTCGCGGACTGCAGCCGCGGGTGGCCGTCTCTGGACTCACCAATGAGTATATCCACTACGTGTCTACTTTCGAGGAATATCAGGTTAGTATTTTTTTTTTAACCAGATTATATAACATTTGAAGTTTATAGTTCAAATGTACCTTTCAAAGGCACCTTTTATACTTCTTACTACGCCAATGTTTATGTACGTAGTGGCCACTAAGTCATGGATGGCTTATTTGTTTTGTAAATAAATGTTAAATTACATTTTAGTAAATATAATTAAAACATATCACCATAAATATGCTTAAAGATTTGAAAAATAACAGGTACAACGTTACGAAGCGGCCTCAACACTCTTCGGGCCCCATACTCTCGATATATTCTTGCACAAGCTACGACAGTTCACACTCGCAGCCACAGAGGTAACTACAGAGACACCTCCAACTAGTATATCTAAGAGTTCTAACAAACAACCTCTACCGATACGATTATGCGGATACCGGTAATGCCAGCGAGCGCTGCCCGCAGGGCTCGGCGGTGGCGGCGGGGCCGGAGCCCGCGGACCACGCGGACAGCGCGCTGTCCGTCATCCTGCCCGTCGTGCTGGACTCCGCGCCGCTCGGCACCAGCTTCGGTGACGTCATCGAGCAGCCGCCGGAGCTCGTGCGCAGCGGGGACGTCGTAGAAGCTGTCTTTGTGAGTTGTTCATTTTTATGGTGTCGTAAACCTTTGGTCTCACTAGTTCGTACCGGACTACCGAGACTAATTTTGCCACATCGGTTGGGTAATGACGTGAAACAGAACAGTAGTCGTGACAGGGATGTAAATATAATATTTTAAAAACTTTTACATCGCCAATAATGAGTTTTTTTTTAATACATGGTGTTTCTGTAATACTGATGACCCGCGTTAAGTATGGTAATGTTAATTTTAATTCAGTTAGCGTTGACTTATGTTCGTATATACATAAATATATGTTGCAACGCATGCATCCGATAATATAACAGGTGTAGAGTTCTGGCATCTCAGTTGTAAAGATAATTCAGGCATGAAAATGAGATATTCATTGATTATTTTAAGCAGATTGGAGCATCAAGGTCGTTGTTGTCGGTGCAGTGTTCGTGTTCAACTGTTGTGTTCCCAAAGGCCACGTACTACATCGATAACAATATAATATTTCGGAAACTCTAATACCTGTTCCAATTTTACCACTCATCTTCATTCAGGTCGGAGCGAACCCTAGAAACGATCTTCTTCAGGAGTCCAGCCATATTACGGTAGAGCGACTGGAGCTCGGGCAGTGGGTCACCATCGCCACCGATGCGGATTGGGATACCAAGTTAGTGAAGATATTAGTCCTTCATTCTCGACTCGATAGTTTAGAAACTTAACGGAAGGTTCAACGACATCAGGACAATCGTCGGTATCAGTTCATATTATGTATAATACTCTCCTCTCCTTCCTGAAAATGTTACGAAATATTGAACTTTTGGTTTGGACCGGTGCTGCTCAGCAATGGCTCCGAGGTAGGGCGAAGGAAGCAGTCGCTCTAGGCGACAGGTGACAAGAGGTACCAAAGGGCGAACAAGGATTTCAATAGAATAATAGAACATCGGAGGGATCTGCTGAGACGCGACAGTGTCCCCTTCTCCTCCTGAGAAGTTGCATTAATCACGACCTGCGGGCAGGTTCGTGTGGCAGCGCGAGTCCACGTTGCGGGGCACGAGCGCGGCGCGCGCGCAGTGGGCCGTCCCGCGTGACGTCATCGCGGCGCCGCACCGCCTGCGCTACCGCGGCGCCGCGCGCTCCGTGCGCGGACACCTCACGCGCTTCCACGCCGCCTCGCGCGCCTTCTCCGTCGCGTAGGCGGCGCGGGCCCCGCGCGCCCCGTTCTCGCCCCGTGCGGTACGTGAGCACCTGCTTACACTGGGTACTTGTGACTATATAAGATTTACTAAATATTTGTATCGTGGCAATGGAGGACGTTTTTAATCAATAGAAATGGGTCCAAATGATAATTTGGTAATTGTTAGATTTCGGTGAATAAGTAATATGATAATTGAAAAAAAAAAAACTTGAAAAAAAAAATAGTATACCTAGTATAAAAGTAATACAAGAATCTTTGCCGGTCTTATAAAATAAATATATTCAAAACCGATACTGACATATTTGTTGTTTTATTTGACTATGAATATGGTGAAATTACATATAATATATCTATAAATAAATTACAATTTAATTATCTACTGATTCTAAATTCGTAATGAGACGGACGAAAACTGTGATTTAAACGAATGAATAATTAATAAATATCTTGTCGTTTATTCTTATGTTAATAAATACGTTGTTTACATAAAGCTTGGTTTTATTGAATCAAACATCGACACCAATCAAAATCTGTTATTCATACTCGCCGTTAAACTGTCTCGTTCGTCTAAGCCCTAATGGTTAACTATGAGACTACAGAGACCTAGGTTCTGGGTTAAAATATTCCCAATAAAGTTATCGTTTCTTTTTCTTGTATTATCACTGTTTAGTTTTTTTTTTATTCATTCGCCATAGACCCTACTCTTACAGATCCCATTGGCGTACTGTCAAACATAATAGATGGATCTAATCAAAGACAATGAGGTTTTTACATGGACAATTTTACTAATTTGATATATTCGTAATAATAGAAATACTCAGTGGCAGCTTGGAGTTTGGACCTTCAGATTTTTTACACTACCCTCAAAAAAGTACGTGAAGCCGGTGGTTCTGCGACTGAACTCTTTTAAATAGACCTCTGCATAGGGCAGGATTTACAATAGGAGCTAGTGCCCCATGCAAAAGTTAAGACGATGAGACAAGATAAGTTTTTCGCGTTATCGAAATGATTTCCTAAACTTGAGTCGTTATATTTGTTTAAGAATCGTGTAAGGAAACTTCTTACACTTTATGCAAAAATCCGATCCTGGGCGGCATTTTTTAGGTTGACTTCGGCAGTACACGTATACTGATATTATATTCTTAACAGATGAATCCGGTTAAAGCGAATTTCGGTTAAAGTATGCTCGTTCTTCATCTGAGCCACCTCAGCACCAACAACCAATAAATATATGTACTAAAAGTATTAGGTACCCGAAAATAATACAAGCACATCATAAAAGGACTTATTAAGTTGCTTCTTCTCATTTTTATTTATTAATTGGACAAGGGACAGAAGATAATATTAACCAGCTAAATTACATAGTCATGCTGTTGATAATACCTACGAACTCGTAAATAAATTTCCTTATTGACAACGCAATTGCATTGGATATTCACATTCATCAACAAAACATATCAACGATAAACTATTTTGCGTCTTATGTCTATCACTGTAAAGATCGTAATTAATTGACGATATAATAAACTTATCTCCTTTTGGCATTCACGAACACTTAGTGTTCATTTTTTCGATCTATTCTTATGTTATGTAGTTTGTTATGTTTGATTTTGTATTTAAAACTTCAGTGACATTGAATTTTAAACTACATACATACTCACATGAATATATACACGAAAAATAACTTGAATTTAAGCGTGTCGCTTTGTGTCAGTTTTTATTTATAGGCTTATGTGCTGTGAACTGTCAATGTTGTTATAATTTTAAATTGTTTGTGTCTAATAACAAAACGTATCACGTATTAGACTAATAAGTGCTTAATTAGTTTTGCATCCAGCTGACCTTTGCGACAATCGAAGGGCGATTCGTAAGTAACTCAGTGCAGTACTAAAATGACAGCTGTCAATAAAAACATTTTTTATTTATTTTCGAAGGAACATGGCAAATGGCAATTTCAATGTATTATTATTTGAGTTTTTGAGACAATAGAGTCGATGACCATAGGCATTACTGTTTTGGTAATTGTTATGGAGATGTCACTAATGAGGCCATATATATTTAGTTCATACTGTACACGAGAAAGAGATAGCAAGATTATTTGCGTCAAAATTTGAAATCGTCTTCAGTTTTGTCTGACATATAACTAACTTTTTCTAAGATGTAAGCATCGTTTAATATTTGAATTTGGAATTTAAACAATATCTTACACGTAGTTATAATACATTTAATTCTATGTTCTCACATTTAGAACATAATATGAACTTTTCCAATAAATAAATAAATAAATCTTAAAAATATAAATGTTGAGTGTAGTTTAATACGATTAACATTATTTAACACAATTAAATCTATATCTATATTATAAATGCGAAAGTAACTTTGTCTGTTTGTCTGTTGACTTTTACGCTTACACGACCAAGCCAGTGAACCGAATTTGATGTGGTATGAAACTTTAAAGTACTTTTTAAAACGAACACCAGACGACCAACCCCAAAACGCGAGCGAAGCCGCGAGCGACAGCTATTATTAGATAATAAATACATTAAAAAAATATTTTATAAAAATATATCAGATAATATGCCTAATATTTAAAAAAGTTTTATTTTCTTTAAGATAAAATGTATAATCTCATTGTGGGTCGTAAACTTTAGCCCACACAAGATAAAATTAGTGATATTCACGTAACTGATAAGGTCCATTCTTTGTCAGTTCAAAACACCGGGCCTTGTTTATTATTAAATTTTTGCTTCTTAAAGTGATATAATCACTGAATTTAAAATTTATTTCTACTAGGAAGTGTTATAATATAAGGGACATATAATATAATTAAGTGACTAAGTAAGTTATAATTAAGTGACTTAATTATATACATATTAATTTAATTTATAAAAAGAAAATTATTTTTATTATTAGGTATAACAATAATTTAGACCATTGCCCATGTGTGTGATTTTTACTATCTATTAAGTTTTTGTTTTTTTTATCGACATCGATCGTCCGATTTTCTTTTGGCTTTTGAATGTTATATGTACAACAATTTTCGACACTCACGTATTAATTTTAGGCAATAAATAATGGCTTCTTGCAAGCCGATTACAAAGAAAGTGATCAACTCCCCGGAGTCATGTGTCGATGACAACCTCCGCGGCGTCGTGGCTCTGTATCCCAAGTTGCTTCTGCATCCGAAGCATCGCGTCGTTACTTTGAGGAGAAAGGTTGGTAGTGTTGTTTCAAAAATTAAAAACTCAGTTATTCCTACATCTCTCATCATCATCGTTCCTTAAGATACAGTGTGGCGAAAGACCAAAATCATCTTGAGCCCTTGAAACATAGTTGTGAACCACTCCTGGTGATAGGATAGATGATATTAGTAACTCTTACAAAAGTGCCACAGCTTATTGTTTTCTTTATAAAAATCGGAAACTTCTAGCAGGGTTAAAAAAACCTCACTTCTTGAAACGTTGAAAATGACTTAAGACGATACTCTGTGTCGTTTTATGTAACATTTATGTTATTATTTTTATTATGGATGTTGCATATCACCTTCTGACATTTCACGATCGTGTTCGGCAATGAGTTTTGAGTTAGTTCTTACAGAATACATCTACTGATCACCGCAAACAGCCCTACAGAATTACTAAATACTAAACCTTTAGTAGTAATATTTCAATACAGATTGAATTATCCATTATTGTATACTTATCATTCTCTTTTCTCATGACAGTGTTAGAACACAATTCAAACATATTTTGATAACCAAATCAAAACCCATTTCCACTTTTCTTCAAATCTGACCTATCCACAACGCTCCACTTCACTCCGCAGAACTCTTTTCTACTCATAATATAACCGATACCAAATATCCAGAAATATTTGTAACGAGGTATCAGAACCTGTGATAAAAAACATTACAGACAGGTATTTAACATTTTCAGAATGATTCAGGGAGAGTGGCAGTTCTCGGCGGCGGCGGTTCCGGTCATGAACCCTTTGCAGCTGGTAAATTTTATAAATATACTGACAATATATTTTTAAGTTCAAAATGAGATTGAATATTTCGAATTTTAAAATAGACTTTATTCAAAATGTTAAAGCATTAACCCGCTAGCTAGAATCATCGCACACATCATTTGCTTACGCCAAATTGCAATAGTTTGCTTTGCTGTGTTCCGGTTTGAATAGTATGTACGCCAGTGTACAGTATTGTAGGCACAAAGGTTACGGGCAGAATGTTGTAAGGAATTATTTATATTTTTTGAAGTGTCAGTGTGATCACTTACCGTCAGGTTAATATGTCCTATGGACTAGTCGGCCTTGGGAATGGCCATCTTGGCCGGAAAGTACATCATCATCAATGTTTAGACCACTTCTTTGAATAAAATGCTCACAACACACAGGTCTCATCGGGCCGGGCATGTTGGACGGCGCGGTGGCGGGCGGCGTGTTCGCGTCGCCCCCGACCGGGAACGTGTTGTATGCGATCACACAGCTTTACAAATACAACTCAGGTATTCAACATATTTTGAACTATGAACTAAACAAATAATCGCATCTTTGTGTCCATGGCAAACAATATTTGGTGTTAGGCTTAAAAAAGTGGTTTATGTTTTTTTGTTTAAATTAATGAAATTTAGTATGAAGTTTCAGTGAAAGGGCCACAGACAGACAGAGACTCTTTCGCATTTATTTATAATATCAGTATAGATTACTTTCCGTGTATCACAATTTCATGAGACATTAATAAAATTATAAATCGCTATCTTAAGAAGTTACGATTTTTTAATACAAAACATAAAATATAGCCGAGGAATGTAATATTAAAGTAGCTCGTAAATAATTCACTGCCGGGCAATATTTAGTGCAAAGAAGGTGTTCACACGTTGCTACAAGTCTGATACATGCTGGTTGGTACGTGATGTTTTCTCCTACCATCGGGTTTGAGATAAATGTCTATAATAGAGACAAAGCACATATTAACTCAGATTTGTTTGCTCTAATCTAAAGATGTCAAAGATGTGTATCGATCTGTTTAATTTTAGGTGGAGTTCTAGTGCTTCTAGGGAACTACACGGGAGACCGCTTAAACTTTGGTAAAGCCTTCGAAAAGGCTAAGAATGCGGGAATTAAGGTACACATGTTTGTTACCACTTTTACAATGGAATAAAAATTTCTACGCTGTTAGTTAATTTTATTTGAAATTTTAAAATGGATTCAGGAAATTCTGAAATCTAGATTAAGTTGAAGTTAAAAAATGTAAGTGTGAAAATGACTTGAAAAACATTTACCAGTTGTTTTATTTTTTTAGGTCGAAGGTTTCATAGTCGGTGAAGATGTGGCTTCGAGCCAAAATAAAACTGGTGGCAGGAGCATGTGCGGAGAGGTCTTCCTGTATAAGGTACTGTTGATTTCTTTTACAAACTAGCCCTGTCCTTTCCAAGTGTTATATTTTATTAGTAATGATTGCCATATAAATATATGTGTACATTAGAACATATGTCCCCATGAACGAATATCCAAGCCTGTCCAAAGGTACGGCTGACAAAATATAGCACTTTATTTCCTTTTATTCATGGACAAGAGGAACTGCAATTCGTTACGATTGAAGATACAAACGCAGGATCAGCGCCTTTACGTTTTCTTCAAGGCACGATATAAATTGCTGACCGTGCTTTGCTAATTAATTTAGATCTTAGATTAATTTTTGATTCTGAGATCTGCACCCTTAAAGCTTTAGGAATAAGACCCACTAGGCATTTAATTAATGACCATTATGTAAGTCTTTTTGTTGTTTAAGTTATGTGGTGCAATGGCGGCGGAAGGACACGACTTGCTATCAATACGCAACATGGCGTCAGAGGTTAACAAAAATATGGCTACCCTCGGAGTGTGTCTAAGTGCCTGTTCACTGCCTGGTAAATATACAAGCTGGTTTTTCTGTTTCTGTCTTTTTATTTCCATTGTAAAGTCACGTTACGTAAAGTAGTTTTTTAATGAAAAACTATCGACGACCGGCTGCACGCGGATGCAATTAATTAATAAAAAAAAATTTTGTATAAATGATAAACCCGGTCGTACTTAAGAACAATGTAGCTTTCTAGCGATGAAAATATTTTTAGATTCAGAGATTAACCCTATGTCCAAACAAATAAATGTACCTCTTTTTAAAATTAGTATAGTTATAGACAGACTTTTAGGCATAGCAAAATTATTTTCCCTGATTTTATCTAAGGTCAGCCACCTCTATTCGATATTGCACAAGATGAGATGGAGCTCGGAGCGGGCGTGCACGGAGAGGCTGGAATCGAGAAGTTGAAAATGGGTTCCGCCAAAGAAACTGTAGTTCTCATACTCGATAAGGTATTCTGAAAATACTTCAGGCATCTCATTTTATTTTCTTGTTGATGATGGATGTACTGCTGTGATGTGTTACTGTGCCTTGCGACACGATATTTTAATCGCAGCCGGCGATTATTGGATAGGTGAAGAGAGAAGATTTTACCCAAGGCCGTGGTCGTACTAGTTGGTAGGACTTCTGTGTGGGTACCACCCACTCATCACATACTTGCCAAACAGCAATATTTGCATTATGTTCCGGTATGAAGGATGAGTGGTCCACTGTAACTACATGAATAAAAGAGATAACATCTTAGTTGTCAAGGCCGGTGGTGCATTGGTGTTTTATGATGTTGACCACTTACCATCAGGTAGCCCTTTTGTCCGTCCGCTTACCTACACCATAAAGAAAGTAAAATTACATCTATAATATAATAAATTATAATACGATTTTTTTTATGATTATTTTAGATCAGAGCCCATCTCAAACTACAGTCCAAAAACCGAGTGGCAGCCATGATTAATAACTTGGGCGGGACATCTCTCTTGGAAATTAACATAATCGCTGCAGAAATTAAAGATTATTTGGGTATGATATTGTTAGTAATATGTCTAATAATTAAAAAGTAGTAAATTATCTATTGAAAAATCCGTAACGTCTTTGATGAATTGCTTATATATTTGATAGAAAGCCATGAGTCATGCATGTATGATTAAATCATGAAGGTTCGCCTTTCCACATTAATTTTCAGGGTACGTTGACGCATGAGCTTAAAAGAAGCTTACATAAGACGAGTAAGAATAAAGACGTGGACGCATAAACGTGCTTTTATTGCATATGCTTTTGATATTAAATCAATTAAAATAAATAATTGTGGCCTCAAGACGAAATATTGAAGCGGAGTAGATAGAACCTTGTTTAGGTTAAGTTAGACTAGGTTAATGATTTTGGAGAATGGTGATCGCTAAATAAAATAACATAATGTGGAGATCTTATTTGTTAAATAATTATGAAAGTTGTTTGACAGATCGAAAGCAAATAAAAATGGAGCGTATTTACTCTGGCCACTTCAAGACGTCATTGGAGATGCATGGTTTCCAAATTTGCCTTTTGGACCTGAGTGGGGAGCGTGGGGACTCGTGGCTGCGTCTCCTCGACGCTCCCTCGGGGGCCGGGGCCTGGAGCGGATGTGATTTATCTGTCGGAGGGCCAGGGGGCTTGGCGGAGGATGACGACTTACCACAGGCTGGTGAGGGAAAGGTGTGAACCATAAAGTCCGTTTTATTAACAGTAAAAAACCGTTTTAAAATGCATGGAAGTTATTTTAATTATAATATTGGTTATAATAATATAATTTATATCAATCCAGTCCATATTCTGAGTTAAAAATCAAATAACCCTCATAAATTGAAATCTATCGTTGATAGAGCTTTAAGGACTTTGTTCGGGCCTGTCCAGGCCCACCTGGACAAACAACTATACTTGATATTGCGGTGTTCCGGTTTAAATGTTCACATATGAGAATGTCTATTTGTCTTGGTACCTGTGGTTGGCGTAAGAAGTGGTTTATCTTTCTCATTGCATTGTTGTTTGTGATCGAAAGTAATTACTGCCAATCATAGTTCGTATGTCATAAGACAAATAATATGTCGACACCGTAACCATTAAATTAATCTATGACTATTATAATACTCCATGAGTTTTTTTTCCAAGGATATTTTTAGTCTGGAGGTTTAAAACATATTACGATGGAATGACATACAATTAAAATGTTAAACTTGTCGTCTCGCAGCGTACGACAACACATAGTCTGTAAATTAATAAAATATTTATTATATAGATCACTTCCGGCCCCACTCTATCTGTCCAAGAACAGGAAATACTTCGCGGGAGTCTTCGCGCTGCATCAATTGTGTTGGTGGAAAATGAGGAGCTGCTGAATAGACTGGATTCAGGGTGCGGAGACGGCGACTGCGGGATCACACTCAAAAAGTTTGCGAACGGTTAGTTTTTATAGAAATATTATTGCCATCTATAGAAAATTTTGGACAATATATCAGATCGTAAGTGTACCCCACTGTGTAATCAATCAAAATATGTATGTACATATAAAGCGTAATTACAGTTTGTCAAACTGTGTTTCTATGTAAGTTTTGTTCATTCCAAATAATGGATACCGCATCTAAGCTTTCGGAGTGATTGTCATCAAGGAAACCACTCGAAGTATGACTTTTACCTGACCTAACCAGTTTTTTTAGCGGTTTTGAAGTATTTGGAGACAGCTTCGTTAGAATATCCCTCGAACGTGCTGTGGGAGTTGTCGGAAATGGCGGAAACAGACATGGGAGGTACGTCTGGAGGAATTTACAGTTTGGGATTGTCAGCTGCGTCGCAAGCTTTGTCCAAGTGAGTGCAATGTGTTACCGACAAGTATTTATCTATGTAAATAGATAAATACTATCTATTACATAATTTATTATAATCCGTTGAACTGTAAGGCGAAGTGAAGTGTGTCGGCTCCTTACTGTTTTTCCAGGGCTGAATCCAATGACAGAAGCGCGTGGTTGTCAGCAATGTGCAGTTCAGCGACCGCTATTTCTAAGTACGGAGGAGCGGAGCCTGGGGACTGCACTATGGTAACAAAAACTTGTAAGATTGTCTGGTAGTAGTAAAATATGGTGGGTTGTTTGTGGGATGCCACTTGAGTCTTGTGTGAGATATCCTAACCGAAGGGTTTAATGCAAACTTGGAAAGATAGCATGTCATTTTTCAAATGGGTGAACATTTTTGTTTCCAAGCTAGATAATAATAGTTGTTAACATTTTTAAAGCAAATATTACATCAAGTTGCGTCCATTGAATTAGATAATAAGTAATGAAGCCTGTATTACTGTAAATCTAAAAGTCACAGTCGCAGTTCCTCGGTTGGCATTGAAACAAGCTTAGCGTACTCTTGTCATTGCCATTATATTAAATACGTTTCTAATAAAACATCTTGTATTCAGCTGGACACACTGCACTCAGCTGCGATGGCGTTTAAAGAGAACTTGGGAGATGACCTCCAAACCCTTCTTCTAAAAATCAATGAAGCAGCCGAGAGAGGGGCGAAAGCTACCGCTGATATGATTCCAAGGTACCTTCGTTGTATATAGACTGTCTCAATTTTACACCTTTTATAATATTTATTTTCCCTTTCTGTAAATTCTGTCGCTACTCATAAGAAAAAATTATATTAATTATTTAACTTTACATAAATGAATAAGAAAATTAATCGGTATGTCGACCTGAAGATAACGTATTACGTCACACGAGCACCTCGTCACTTTTTTTTATTTTTCCACCTCTAATTTTATGGCTCCCTTAAATTCTTCGACCTTCTCGAGATTTCGACAGACTTCAATTGTAAATTTGTAGCGATTACTTTTACAAGCTACAGTACGTGAATTTGATATTATATCAAGTTCATCTGCTCATATAACGTAACGCCGGCCGATCGCAGAGCGGGGCGCGCGTCGTACGTGGCGCGCGCACACTCTCGCGGGGAGGACGCGGGCGCGCGGGCGCTGGCGCTGCTGCTGCGCGCCGCGCTGGATATGAGTTAGCGTGAGAAAACATAGCGTTCTCCTCTCCATCCCTCCAACCGACCCGACGTCTTCCCGAGGAATACAACGACGACTGCTTACTTTGAACAGCTGATGTGAATATCTGACAATATTAAAAATACCAGCAGCTCGCTTGCTCGCTGCCCCATTAAACTGCCCACTCTTTGCTCGCTGCCGCAGTAAAATGACGATGAAAATGTGAATTAAGTACTGGCAGATCAACCGATCGATTTAACTGTATTGTTTAAGTGCGAATAATTGAAAACACTAAAAAAAAAAATATAATCATTTTATATAACTCAAAATCATAAAACTGTCAACATTTAAAATATTATGCCGGATATTATAACTGTGTCGGAGAGGTGCTGACCTGCCGTAAATAAGGTCGCACTGCAAAAATATCAGTCACCTAAGAAAACTCAACAGAAGTTCTTAATAGTCAGATCCAGTCGCTGTGGCCGAATACGGTCGGGATAACGATTTTCGGGGATAAATATATAAAACAACTAATTCCAACATTATATGTAATCATCACGATACACTAACAATAATTTTTCTAAAAGTTGTGTAGTTAAAATAATATTTATTATATTTTATGTCGAACAAGATTTCCTCACGGTTACTATTTAAAATAATTTAATATATGTTCGCATTTTATTATGTTTATTATAATATCGTTATGATAATAAAAAACTTTTTAAAATCGTTTTTTTTATTTTACCAAAATTTAAAGTCAATTAAAAGTCCAGTTACACCAAAATTATACTTCGACACATAACGTTATTCGAATTAAAACCATAAGCGTTGCTAGAATGGCATCCGTGCCTGTTTCGAGAGCGCTGTGAAGTGCCAGTAGGTATTTTCAAAGGCACGTATCGTGTGATACAGAGTTGCAAGTCTTGGTGAAAAATACTTACTTTTCCTGTTTAAAAAATTGTTTTAGGCGAGAACGTTTTCACTCCTCTAAATATTTTCCGAAATGAGACAATGTCGCTCTCATTAGATTCAATACATCTTAATATAAGTTTGTACGATTTCTTTTTTAGTAATTCAATTTAGTTTTTAAAAAAATGTATATAAAAGAAATTGGTAAATATCAATATGTATATTTTTGACTGAAAAACTTTCTCGAGCCCAATATTTCTTTATATTAAAAACTAAGGGACAGAAATTTTAATTCAATCTAAAACAATTCCAAAAATATGAAAAATAGACTACAGGGGAAAAAACGTTACCGCTTTTTTATGAAAATTTATAACTTCACAATTCTCTAAATGGCGTCTACCAAACCTTAGTAAAGAAATATTTATAAAATCTTAACTGGAGCAAGATGTATACCCAATAATATAAACTTTTAAAATTTACTAGTGGTCACATAGTGTTTGAAAATATTCGAGGAAAACATTTATATAGCCCAGTCAAATTAATAAATGACTGGCAAAGTTTCCGTCAGCAATTTTATTGCTCAAATTTTAAGGGGGTTTACTATGCGTTAGACGCAATCTTGACTAAAGGGGAAAATTGCTCAATATCTCCTCTATTTTCAAATATTTGAGCCTTACAATTTTGTACCCACATCTATATTTTTCAATTTAGAATGTATAACTAGAAATTTATCTTCTGCATTATTAACGATACATTCGGTGGTGGTGCAAGTTCGTCAGGGAAGGTACCACACGTATATCACACATTCTAATACCAAATACCAATACTCAGTATTATTTTGTTCCTGTTTGAAGAGTGAGTGAGCTAGTGACGTCGTTGTCGATGTAAGGAATTGATAATAACTTTTAGTGCCCATGTCTATGGCCGGTGGTACCACTTACATTAGTCCTTCAAATTGTAATGCCACCAAACGAAAAAACCCAAACAAAAAACTTTCTTCTAAATGGTTTCATAAATGACGGAGTTCTGAGGTTACAAACATATACAAACGATTTGTAGCCTCGTTTTTTGAAGTCGATTAAAAATTGCTGACGGGATTTTTTGCGAGATAAAGCGCGTTGTGACCAACTCGACTGGGAATATATTCGAATGATTCGGCCGTTTTTTTAATTTTAAAAGAATAATACAATCTCTTCCGTCTTTGCATATTTATATAAAGAACAATGTCGTCTAAGCTTTTCTCAAAGAGTTGAATAGGATACTCCTAGAGCTTAACCATAGTCCACCTTGCAACGCTCATGAAAACATTTTACAAAAAAAAAAAAATAGTTATTAAACTGTAGCTGTAGCACCAGTAGCATATTGTTGTGATATTGTTTACTAAAAAGCTTTAACCATTTACATATATACCTAAGAATTGATGACATATAGTATTTTTGGCTTGTAACAAACATATATACAATTTGATATAAGTCAAAAATATAATTATAGTCGCAAGTTACATGTGTAATTTATTGAGAAGAACCGGGTCGACCCTCACTTACATTTTGTTTACATCGAATAGCAAAGATGGAACATTGGTTTGTATAAATAATTCCTATAAAATACACATATGACAAAATGCTTGAATGAATTACTTAAGATTATTTACACATACTTAATTTAGTAAAACTATTGAAGCATTGAAATTTATACGCCTATAATACTTACTAATAAACCGTTGGAAACTATTTCTAATCGTCTCTCCTGTTAATATCAAAATGCAAACTCTTCTCGATCAAACTAATAACAAAATTTTGCTAATTTATTTTAATATATGTTATATTTAAATATACGGCTTAACTAACGCGATATAGAGATATTAAGGCAACTGTTTTTTACTATTGCTTTCTGTCAATTCCATGTTCGTTATATTTTGGTGTGAAAAATTTAAACAATTATAACCTCAAATTTTCTTAAAATTGTCATTAAGGAATATTATATGGGATAATGTTTTTGACGACAATTTTATTATATGGTATATAATTCCACGCAACGTGACCTCGGGTGCGTGCACGCAGAGCACTGCGGTGTGCGTTACGCACGCACCGGGGATGTAGATGTGGAAACTGTTCTCACTCTCGCACGTTTTTTCACTTAAATTGAAAAATTATTAGTTTCGTTTACATTTCGTACCGACTGTTGAAACACTTAGCATACATATTTTGTATAATTTTGGCATAACTGTGAATTGTACACTTGTGCTTGGTGGTTTGGTAAATACTACAAATCCCACTCCGTCGATTTCTCGATTTCCATTTCTGATATCTTCTCTTGCAGTAGCAGGGCTGACATGTCACCTGGAAAACGATTTTCATGTGGTTAATTCGCGTTTAAAATTCACGGCCAAATGACAAGTGGGAGTCCAACAGACGACAAGTATCGCCCGTCGGACCGATCCCCGCCGGCCCCGCTCCTTCATTCCTCCAGAGAGGCCTATAACCGTAACTACTGCGCAGGTCAAGGTTGCGCTCACGACTTATGCCGCTTACTGTATTCATAATTCGTGAAAAAATTGCTTTGGGTATGGCAAAGTTTTTATTCGAAAATTGGAAGTAAAATTAAAGTGGATAATTAGTAATTGACAGGATTAGTGTTGTATTTAAAATGAATAGACGCATTAATCAAGAACTGTTTTTAGTGAAAATCGCATGGAATACGTAAATCTAAGGTTTGTTTATCTTGATTTTCTTCGATTTGAATATGTTATAAAGTTATTATAAGTCGTACCAGGGTCAGGTTTAATTGGTTTGACTCGTCCAATGAGGCTGGGCAAGAAGTCGGTTATTCGGATTTGCTTGAAAAAGGGATGGTTCAACAGCTGTGTTGCTGAAGGCCGTTTCTCCGGATCTCTAGAACGTGTTAAATTGAATGATATAATTCCTAGTATTTTATTGTATGTGTCAGGTAGGTTTCAGGCATTGTAGCATAGATGCACCCATATTTTGTGTTAAGTCCATTAATACTATCATTATGCCTCTTAGGGCATACCTACAGGAACCTACTAAACAAACTGAAATGAGTTTTTTTTGTTACAAATTTGTTATTAACGAATATGTTTTTTTTTTCGTTTCAAATGGACTAGAGGTGTTCGTTTGCAGTAGATCTTATCTGGCATTCTTGCCCTATTAAGAAGTTAAAAAAGACAATCAGTTTTATCCTTGTTCCAATGTTAACCGGTGGTTGTTTTAAATTTTACTGTCAATAAGTATGTGCAACTTATATATACCATTAAACGAGAAGACTTTGTTATGTAATGAAAATATAATTTATCATAAAAAAAACTTAAACAATTCACATAAAATGCAACACGTTTTGGAAACCGTTTGGGTATGTGATGTTATAATAAAAGCAACCGTGCTTCGCAAATTCGCCTACTCGAAATTTAGACTATTAAGTGTACCTTATTAAATAAATAATGATTAGTGTATGTTTGAATGTAATCGGAGTGTTTACGTGTGCTCGTATGAGGCATTACCGCTGCAGCAGCTGGTCGCTGAGGTGGTGGAAGGCGTCGGACAGCTTGCGGCGCGCGTAGGCGGCGCGCAGGCGGGACACGCCCTCCGCGCTGTCGCCCACGCCGCTGTCCGTGTTGTACATGCCTGCGCACTCACTCGGTTACTCCTAGTACATGCCTGCGCACTCACTCGGTTACTCCTAGTACATGCCTGCGCACTCACTCGGTTACTCCTAGTACATGCCTGCGCACACACTCGGTTACTCCGAGTACATGCCTGCGCGTACACTCGTTTACTTTTTGTGCATGCCAGCGTGTACATGCATAATCGTAGGTATAACCCACTCACTAGTTAATCACCACTGAACCATTAGCAGCCTGTAAATTTCCCACTGCTGGGCTATAGGCCTTCAGTGGTGCCTGCTTAGGTTTGAACCCGAAATCATCGGTTAAGATGCACGCGTTCTAACCACTGGGCCATCTCTGCTCATACCACTGAAGGTCAATACTAAATTGTTTTGATGTTTTACCGTTGAGCCAGTTTAATTACAGACACGAGGGTATTTATATTTGAATTTCTGCTGGAGTTGTAGTAAAGCAAACTCACTGCCAATATTGTGGTTGGTGGTATCGACCTATCATTAGAAGGCCTTTTATACTTGGCTTCTAATTACAATGAAAATAAAATACGAGGGAATTCGAAGGGTATGAACATATAGTATAAGTTGCTAAGTATACATTAATAATGTTAGTCAACGAGGTATCACTCACTCTTCATCTCACCGTCATCCAGGGGTTCAGGGAAAGATGAGCAGTCGAGCAACTGAGGCCTGCTCCCTCTCACTTTCTCCGTGAACATAAGCGTGGTCGGCACCTCTGCGAATGGAACTGCCCCGTTTGCAAGTTCGCAGCAAAATACGCCCAATGAATATATATCAGATTGTTCATCGTAACCTTTGAGATTCTGAAAGTCGAATTAAATTTTTTATTTCAGTTACATATAAACCATACCAAATGTGACTGTCTCATTGATCTAGTAACTACATATAAGGTCCAAAGATCCTGAGGTTATTTGGTCAAATAGGTCCCCAAGTCAGGCCGATGAAAACATGTCTGGTTATCTGTCAAAAATTTTAAGTAACAACCCGGAGTCTTGAAGCTGAAAATGAGTACGCTCCTATCATCGAAATGTACGTAAAGTCTTTGGTCCTGCTCCTTAACACTTTTTGGTTGCGTCAGATTTGCCGTCCCAGCTGATTATGGGAATATACCTGTTTTTGCGCATACACTTGTCTGGTCCAACTCTAATTTGGCTGCCGTTGCCGAGATGAAGGACATCATTTATACTTATAAATACCGTCAACATTACAATAAAAATAACACAATGACATTTATATTTAGAAGCACAATAAAGTTCTTATCGTTTAGTAGCGATCTCGGACTTTTAAACTTTGTAACAAAAATATCACTATGAATGCAATGTAGTGCATAATATTTACTTCTCGAGACAGACGTAAACACCAATAACCTTGAAGCGTAACATAAGTATATTCACTTTTATTTGAAATCCTGATAACTTAACTAGTTGCTAAATACATCCTGAATACGGAATGTAGTTTCTACCATTAAAAAAATATTTATTTCAATTTTATTTAGTCGATATGAAGCTTAGCAAGACAGCCATATAAAGTTTCCAAGGATTTAAATATTTTCAGGTCAACAATAACAACTTAACTATCCAAGAATAATTAATGTAAGAAGCAACATGATTAAAAAAGACAGTAAACACAAATGGTTCTCTCCGGACCGGGAAACTGATGAACAATAAACTTGGTCACCACCTGACTAAGATACCTCTAAGATAACAACTCAATCCATTCAATGTTCCAGTAAATACCGAATAAGTCTGGCCTTTGAATTAAAATTAAATATCAAATTTGTATCGAATGCTAAAGTTAAATCAAAATGATTTAGTATTTGATAGTTATGTCATAAATTTTAAATTAAATCTAAAGAACCCTCTTTAGATTTAATTATGCCGTTATTCATTTGTACTTGAATAACATATATATTTTGATCTTGGAATAATCCAATGGCAAAAGTATATAAACTAGATATTTATTTATTCGATGCTATATGTGTAGTAGCTCTGCTATATATGGACTACAAACTTTTTTTATATATATGCAGTTTAATTTTCCTTTCATTGTTACAAAAACTTCGACAATATTAAAAATGAAATTTTGTCACAAACCCACAAGGAATACATATACAATACAATAAATATTATTATAGATTTCGACAAATTATGTCAGTCAAGTCAACTCAAGGTTCTTAATTCATCTTTACTTTACCTATTTGTTATTTACAGTTTTGTATGCTTTCACCTTAAGACACTATCATATCAAGAATCATAAGCTTCATACCTGCTCCAAAAGTTCTGGACTTAGCCACATTAGATTAGCATTGTCATGGTCCGGGGGGGGTAAGCTGTACAACTGCCTCTGCCTCCTCCCGCGCACTATCATGGACGCCGCATTACGTAGGCCGGACAACCGGACCGTGCCATATATATCTAATAAAACATGACTCGCTCTGACACTTCTGAAAGTAGTAGAATGTTATGTTAGTTATTTAAAATAGTTAGGCCTATTTGCTAATGGGTCACCTGGTGGTAAGTACTCACCACCACTCATAGACATTAGCATTGTAAGAAATATGAACTATCCATTACATTGTATCTAAAACGGGATATTTACCATGTTTTTTATTTTTATTTGGTGGAGCTCGATATTTCGACATTATCTACGAATGTCTTGTTCACGAGACTGATGTTTGCGGGTAGATGTTGAAAAATAAAAAACATGGTAAATATCCCGTTTTAGATACTGTTAGTAATAAAAATAACCATGTTAATTTAAAATCTTATATCCATTACATTTTCAATGTATCACCACTATTGGAAACCAAGATGGGATCCTATGTGCCTAGTTACAATGGCTTAGCCAGATTTGTTTTCATATAGCTCTACCCGGTAAAAGCATTATACTGATAATTATTAAAAGGACATTATTAATAATGGGTATGGAAATTAATCCTTAAATTATTTTCCTTCTAACAAGTATTTGAATCACATATATTTTCACTAATAAGAATATTAGTCTTATTTTGTGTTTTGGCATCAGTAGGCAGATGGGCAATTAGATGATGGTATGTGGTCACTACAGTCCATAGTTATTGGTGCCATAAGAAATTTCAACCATTCTTACGTAATCAATGCGGAACCAACCTTGGGGACTGAGGTGTTGTGCTTGTACGTACTGGCAATTATTGTTATTAAATCAATTCTTATTACTTTTACTGTCTCCACATTCCTTAACTTACTTTAGTTTAGCTTAATAACTTTACATATATCCAGGATAAGGTGTATAACTACATAAATTATTAATTTAATAAAAGTTAACCTAAACTATGTATTGCTTGGTGTAGTCATTTTAAATAAAGATTCTTTATTATTGGTAAGCAAGTAGAGGGTTCTGTTCACTCGAGGAGAAGCAACCCTCCTTGTTAAATCAGTGTGTATTCATGGATACACTCTCATTTGTGGTATTTTGGTATATTTTTTCTTACACTGGTCATTACACACACATTAAAACTGTTATGAGCACTTATACTAGATCCAGTCATACAAATGCACACAGATAATTTAGTGTGCAGTGCTGCACCTTCATGAGTGAATTGATCTATATATTTACATGCATAATATATATAAGAAGATAAATTCTAGAATTAGTACACATTATAATAAAATGTGTACGACCCTAGATCACATCTGTTAGTAAGGAATATATAATTATGTGTTAATTACCTATGTATATAAAATTGTTTGTGTAAATATTGTAATGCTAATAACACATCTCTTAATATAATAGCACAAGCCAGCTCCGGCAGGCCCTCCTGGTAGTGTCGGTCCAAGATGTCTCTACAAGATCCGAGGTTCATCAGCGGTGACACTATATACAGGTCTGGACCATATACAAATGATGTAAGATATGGTAAAATATTTGGATGTTGCAGTTCTTTCCGTGTCAGAATATCTTGCTGTAAATAAAATTGTACTATTTGAATTTGTATTTTTATCATAGAATATTATTAAAAACTAGTTGATGATACGTTTTAATTTGAGTAACACTTAAAATTAGAATTCTAAATTACTTTTAATATTCATTTGCTTCATAATAAATGGTCACATGTCGCAGTGGTCACAATGTTAGCAGAATAGTTATATCTGAACAATAGATAAATATTTAAAAAATATTACAAATGTCTTTGATTTTAGTATATGTATGAGACATTTTCAGAATAAATCTTTTAAATATATAACTTTGTTTTGATTATTACACACCTGTATTAAACTGGCTTTTTCCTTATCTTTATCGACAAAATATCTTTTAATAGCCACTTTTTGGATGTACGGTTTGTAAACAGCCGAATACACTACTGCAATACCCCCACAGCATTCGGCTATTATCGAAGTCAGCTGGTAATCGTTAATATCAGGGTTAAACATTTCAATGTCGAAAGAAAGTAAAATAAAAAATCACACTAAAGTTCACGTTTTGTCACACTAAGAACTCATTATTGTAATTTATTAATGTATTAAAATAGCTATTTCGTACTACAAAAACAAAGTAAATATCAAAGAATTCTAATAAAATATGCAATGTTTTTTGACATTTGACAGATATAAAATCGTCCGGAACGCAGAATGCGTAGATTTAATAGTCTTAATGTAAAATAATTTTGATCGTTTCAAGATATAATAAAAAAAAAAATCAATCATAACTATTTTATTAGTATCTCAAAATTAAATTAATATACAAAAAAACTATCAGAAAATTTTATTATAACAAGTATCACGATGATTTTAGAACGACATTGTACACAAAATACCAATTATAATTTTCCGTTAACTTGTAAATATTTGTCGTAGGTATGTAATTTATTTTGAATAGCAGGAAACAAAGATAATAATAAATAAACATAAATTTCTGCTAAATTTTAAATTGTAAAAGCTTTTAATTTTAAATTGAGGAGTAAATATGGGCAGGTTAAAAAGTTATTTTATTAAAAATCAAAACAATCCGATTTTAACAATGGTTTTTAATATAAGATTTAAAACCGCCTTTTCTTTATGGGAGTTAATTAAATGTGTATAAATATTGTTTTATTATTTACAATTAATATCGCTCATCGTAATAATATGATATTCCAAATATAAATATGTTTCCAGTCAATCGAGCGAATATTTTCAAGTATTTTCAAGTTTCAAATTATCAGTAGATGGCGGGAGCCTAAAAGTTGGAAGCGTGAACACGTGTTTCGGAAAGTTCGTAAGGCTCTTTGGCCGTGTCAGATTTGCCGTTCCGTCGGATTATCAGACTGAGGGATTAATGAGTACACCTGTGTTTGTCCACTCACTTATGCACTATGCAGTACCTGTTATTTATTCGCCTAAACTCATTTTTTCTTCTCGGATGTGCTAGAAGAATTTTTTATACCTACTTAGTTCCCTTTAGTTATTTTTCTTTTTGTTATTCTCATTTTCTCTCTGTAGTTCTTTAGTGCGTATAATAAAATGTTATATAAATTACAAATATTGTCAGTATTTTTGATTATAGGGGTAACCACGATTTTATACTGTTAATATTGTCTGGTAGCTTATATGTTCAAACTCCATACGCATAAATCAATTATATAAATGTTACAATTACGAAGATAGGTTTTTTTTTTAACGTTTTTTTGTCATTTTAAGATCAATCATGTTTGTGCTCAAAAATGTCATATGATGAGGAGACGTGCGTGCCTTCGTCCTATCATAACACTTTTTTTTATCACTATATTCAAATAGAAAGAATTTATTACATTTATCTTCAATAATTTCATTAAATTGAATATAAAAACATTATTTCACAATTATCTTTTTGTCTACTAATGGATTATCCAGCCGGCGTGTACGAATGCGATATTGTCTGTTAATGGGAGGGAAACATCCCTCTTTCCCCATAGCCTTAAGCTACCACACATCTACTCCTACTACTGGACAATAACGCTTATACAAATAAAATATGGGTTTTACTAAAATATTTGTCGCATGTTACAATTTTCACTCAACTTCGCTCCTGTTATAGTACTTTTTATTGTACTTTGATCCTGATAGTCATCACAACCTTCGTCCGTCTACAGATGCAGATGGTGGATGGACGGTGGCCTTTTTTACTTTGGTGTTAATTAAATGTGATACATGTTTTTCACATTATTTATATATTTTTGTAACTGTTTTTCATAAAATTTATGAAGTCTGTGTCGAAGACTGGGCTAACCGTCGCTACGGTAATATCGATTTCTCTACTCTCTTAGTTCAAAAGGAAGACATTTCGACATATGTAGGTCCGAATTTAGGTGTAGTATCTACTAATGGCTGTACATGTTTTCATAGCAAATAATACTGAAATGTCATTACGTCCACGTAAGTTCAGGCTGCTTCAGAGGATTCCTTGACAAATAATCCCAAAACTTACTTATTATACTTATCGAAGACGGGAAACCGGGATTTTCAGTTTCAGTTTTAATAGCCAGTTGCGACATCGTCATGGCATTCGAATAATACAAAACGTCACAACAAGAACTTTGTACTCACGGATTGATGACGCCGACGGTATAACGCTCGCGTTCAGCGGAATAATACCTTAGTGATCAAAGACTTATTGTTAGCAGCGAGTGAAGTAAACAAAAATGAATATAAATCCAGGTGTTTTCTCTGCTAGACCAAAACCATAAGTCTTAGGTCTCTTAACGTGGTATCTTCTTGTTTTTCTTTCTATATTAACTACTTTTTTAGCAAATTAATCAAACTCAAGGTGCCGTTGAATATAAAATGCAGATTATATAAGTTATTACATTTCATTTATTTTTTACTTCATAACATTTATTGAAGGCGAAAAGTTAATGTTTTGATCTAATTTTTCAAATTTATGGCTAGTCTAATAACTGACTTGTTCGGAAATATATGAAACCGGGTGCAGATTGATTCCGTTCATGTTTTTTAAGGTTTTTCTGTCAATAATTTTTCAGTGGCAGCTCGAAATTTTACAGCTGGAGAAAATCTTGAGCCAGCAAGCATGTAGCTCCATAGGTTTTGCGTTTAATTCCTATGCGAACGTGTTTGATTGCCGTATTATAACTTAATATTTTCCAATGGCAATCAAGACAATCGTCTGTACTGTTTTTTTTGCTTATTTTTGGGACTTCGATACCTAAACAGACAGTCCTACTAATAAGCGGCTGGGTGGTCCCACTAATCGTTTATTGTACTTTGTTTCGAAGGTTGAATGAACATTGAAAATTACGGTAAATTTACTGCCAAAAGAGATGTAACATTTTAGTTTCCAAGATCAGTGGTACATTTACGTTAGGAATTGTTAATAGTTCTTATACATTCAAAATACCTTACATCGCCAGCAACCTTGGGAATTAATGTTATTTCCATTGTGCCAGTAGTTACACTGGCTCACTCACCCTTCAAAACGTAACACAACAAATACTAAGTATCGTCATATCAATTAAAGAAGAATGATAACGTATCGTTATTTTCAAAGAAAATAGCAATTTATATGTTAACAACAATTGAAAGGCTTATGTTTCCGAATATATATTCGTATTACTTGATTAATTATAATTACCGTTAAATTTTATCATTTGAGTCAAAGAAATGTAAATATTTAAACGCGTCATCGTATTTATTATTATATTATTTTGTCGGAGAGAAATAAGAATTTTCTCCTAACAATCGCCAAATAAGTCAGCTCGGTCGAAAATTGCCGGCCAACGGTTGGAATGCAAAAATTACCAATCCGCTCAATAAAAAGCGGTAATTCCTATATATATGCGGCGGCGACCGCATCTCGCATACGCTTTATAAGATGTACTCACGTCTATATAAAACCGGGGAGAGAGCCAAGTTCTAAAATTAAAGACCGAAAGCGCCCGAGCAAGAACGAAACCGCCCGCCCGCCTCAGTCCATCGTCAACTGCCGTCGACATTCCCAAAACCATCGCACCCGATCGCGCGGTACCGAAAAGTTCACTTGGTTAGCGAGCACACTCGCAAACGGCAAAAATAAAATCACACACCATATTTGGACGCGCCCGTGATAACACAAGTGAAATCGAAATTTTTACGTGGATCAGTGACAAGTGATTTGTGGATTTTCGAATTTCCGTGCTACCGGTAACGTAGAAGTTTGTTTTTGGCGTGACATTTTTAGTCTGTCGCATGTACAATCACATTGGCAACTGTCGCTTAAATGAATCCTTTTAGCACGTGCTTCCTGGAGTAACGAAGTCACGAGTGTAGGGTTTCAGCTGCATGTTCCAGAATGATTCAGACGTTCAATTCGTCATACCCTCATTTTGTTTTATTTTCAACTTTTACTTTCATATTTAGATAAACACCCGGTGTTTTCCTAACCTCAAATATTCCCTAGTAGTATTTGCGTCATTATATTCGAGCCTGGCCTAATTTCTTTAATGTCTATTAGAACATTCCGCTAATCTTATAATAAGTTATGGAAAATATGCGACTTAGAATGCTTTTCATGCACTATTAACTTACACGTTTTCATGAATCTTCTCTGTAAATTTCTTGACCTTGTAGGCATAGATTTCATTATTTTGGCGAAGATATTTCTAAAAAAATATTGGATTCGTATGACAATGAACCTTGTTTATGGTTTAAAAAAAACTTCCATATTTTTTATAGAAAACGAGAAAATTTCAAAATAATGTACCTCATGTCCTACAAGGTCCAAGTATTTAAAAAAAATACTTGACAGACTATTTTTTCCGCATTGCGTCATCTTAGGAGATAACTGTAGATTCGCCGCAAAGTCTAGACGGAAACCGGAAACAATATAGTATTGATTTTGGAACTTCTCTTGGCTATTCTTTTACCCTTTTTAAATACGGTACTAGATTTAATTATCTAGACAGCTAACTACAATGGATTTTGTTTTTGTGTGGAACGCTAGTGAAGGATTAGAATAAGAAATGAAATAAATTTGATTGTATTGTTTAAAATATTTTGGTTATATAAAATGTTCATAATTTTTTTTTAATTCACAATTAAGTGTTAAACTTAATTTATACTTTAAATATCATAAACATTTCTCGCCGAAACGAGCCATTTTATCCGCAATAAAGGTAATAGAGGATGGAGTAATTATCTTATGAAGAAATTTTGTGCTAAGTAATATTTCTTTCACTAAATACAATTTGTAATTTCCACTAATATCATCAGGGACGTTATGAACAGTTTATCTCCAGATCATTTTCACTAAAGGTTTTAATTAAAATACATATGTCAACATCATAAATAATTTTCGTAAAGCAAACTTGAAGTTTTCATTACACTGATAGTTTTAGGTCACTCAGTCTGATGTTTAGGCAGGTCCGTAATTTTAGATCAAACTTCAAACATTAGCGCGTGTTAACATATTTTGTTTCGGTAACTGGGGCACTCTTTTATAATGTTAATCACGAACGGTAATGACTGAGCGCATTAATCATAAAATCACGGCCGTAAAGTTCGCTTTATTAAAAAAAAAAAAGAAAATCTAAATTAATTTATGATGTTCGGTTTTCGAAAACAACTTTTGGGTGTAAACAAAACTGAAGTGTAAATGCTAACAATGTTTTTTTAAACGCCTCAATCTTAGAACAGTTTCAACTCAAATTGTGTTCTATCATTTAGTTCTGTATACCAAATACTTATCGTTTAATTTAATGAATATTTGAATTCGGCTTGTACGCAGCAGTGTTTGATAAGTTTACATTCAAATTAATTTTAATGCTTGGTATTTGGAATTTTAAGAAAAACAAAAGTTTCGAATATTATTATTACCGATGTTTTAGCGAAAATTAAAATTATCTTATTTTTTTATCATATCGAAACTTACCACTTACGAAAGTCCTGAAGTATACATAAAGCAAAATACTAGTGGTAGGTACATATTTATTGTATCGCGTAAAATTAATAATAACTTATATTTAAGCTTTGATTTTAATGATTCGTAGTCTGTACTTGAACTACTACAACAGAAACTTATGTTTTTATTATAAAAATCTCATTAATAATCCCCGTTCCTCTGTACCATGTATGACAATGCATCGATTGAGCGCTTGCTAGATAGATGTCGTGTAGAAATTAACTTGTTTTATGTTATATATAAAAAATATTATTTGTTTCATTTTAATAGGGGTGTTTACGGCGTTTCTTGTCGGTTCATCTCTGTAGATTTCCCATTCCGAATCGGTGAAAACGTTTGACAATTCAAAAGTGTATATTATATTATGTTAGCGATTCTATTTGAACAAATTGATTGATGAGAAAATGTTTATTTTTATGTATTCTAGGGTCAAGCCGTTGCACATGAGAAGTCAAATGAAAAGTACAAGCATAATCATTAAAATTAAAGCCTGGGAAGAGTTATATAATGCCTTATATAAGTTCGTTTTGTAGTTTTTTTGTTACTTATCTAAAGTATTCCGTTGAGTATAACATGAAACTTTGGAAAGCTACGTGAATACGGTATACCAAAATGGCGACCAATCTTTTGATTTCGAATTCTTAGTCTGGTTCTCTTTATCATTTATAAAAATAATTTGCCTTTTTGTTTGATAACGAAAACGAGATAGATAAAATTGATTGTATTGTAATATTTTTTTTTAAATAAAAATATACAAATAATATATTATTTAACGATGTTTAACAATGCTCTCTATAAATGGATCCCATGCAGGACATAAAAAGGGCCCTAAAGTTTTATTAAGTAAAAATATTGTCTTTCATTTCGCAATACATATTTTTGATTAACATTTGCCTGTGGCTTTACCGGTGTGTAAGGAGAGTCAGACAGGTGCTATGCTCATTTCTGTATCCCAGACCACGAGTATCCAAAATTCTATGTTGATCGGTCGAGTAGTTACACATTTGACATTAATGCTAGAATTTGTGACGAACTTATTATCAATACTAGGAACTAGCACTTAAGCCGACTACGAAGTGTTTATTAATTCTGTCGTGACAATTTATGTGGGACCTTTTACGATTGCAGAAAACGTTCGAAAATATTAAATTAAATAATTAAAAACGTTTGTGTGTTAAACTTTACTATAAAATTAACGACTTTTTATATAATTGATGTGTTTTGGGTCTCTCCGTCCCCAATACGTCATAAAAATATAATCTCGCTTAGTTTCTTTCGTCGGTTCTTCTCAAATCGGAGGTATCTTTTCCAAGCCAGTGGTAGATTTTTGAAACTCAAACAGGAAGTACTTATTTATTGATTTAAAGTTCTTCACTATGTTAATCTTGTGGGGCATTTGAAGGGTGAGCTCATTTTATTACGGGGACAGGACACATAATGTTACTTCTTATTTTTTATAATATTTATTATAAGTAAACCATATGCACATTGTTTGCTAACAAAATAAACCGAAAAACGGAAACGGTCCTTATGAAATAGTAATTATTATTTATGAAAAATGAGTAGATGAACCGCGAAAAACATCTCCTTCTCTCTCTAATCGTAAACATTTCTATAATTAAGAAAGGATTAAATTTAATTCTCTCATTGTTCGCCCATTTGAAGCTATTTCCACCACGGTGTTCCGATGCGTGTTGGTGGTTACAGATGCCCGGGTTTGACCTTCAATTATTTGCCAAGATTTCCATTAACCATCGTTGTTCAACTTTCTGTTTTTTTTATGAGATTGATTGGCGGACGAGCAAATGGGCCACCTGATGGTTCGCTTACCACTGGTTACTGATGGTGACCACTGTCACCATCGTCCATAGACAATGGCGCTGTAAGAAATATTAATCATTCCTTACATCGCCCCTGCGCCATCAACTTTGGAAACTAAGATGTTATATCCCTTGTGCCTCTGGTTACACTGGCTCACTCAAACTGGAATACAACAATACTGAGTACTGCTGTTTGGCGTTAGAATATCTGATGAGTGAGTGGTACATATCCAGACTGGCTTGCACAAAGCTCTACCACTAAGAAAATGTTTAGGTTATTAGTCGAGCCGCCAATAGAGTGTTCAAAACTTAAGACACGTAAAGCCGTTGGTCATGCGCCTGAACTGCCTTTGGTTCTGTCAGCTTCGGATTATTCGTGAGAACAGATGGTACACCTGTGTTTGCACAAACATTTGATCAAAATAATATCTCCAACGCAGTTGATTAGTTTCTTTGGCGAAATCGGTCAGGATCGCATTATATTTATAAATATTCGGTACGTTTGTTTGTAACTTATCTCGTCGTAGACGGATGAGCCGATTATTTGATATGATTTGAGATTGGACTCAGTTGATGGCCCAGCGATCATTCAATTCAGCGATCAATCATTCAAAGGAATTCGAAACGAAACGAAAGTCGGGACGGACAGCCAGTTTTTTTGCGGACGCACGGGTCATCCTTCGTCTGATAGCTAGTTAGTGGTTACTAGTGAGATATTGGCGCCGTAAAAAAAACATTATTTACATCTCCAATGCCACCGAAGTTTGAAACTAAGATATTATGTTTCCTGTACCTGTAGTTACTCTGGATCACTCACTCTTCAACCCAGAACACAACAATGCTAAATATTACTGTTTAGCTGTAGAATATACAAAATGACGAGTGGATGGTACCTACTCAGACGGGCTTGCAAAATTAATTACCATCAAGTATAGTAATCGATTAATTAGAAGTCGATATCGTAGCGGACATTAAAGGGAACATAACGATTTGGTTATGTTTATTATGCCGTGAAGTTGCCGCAGTAATAAATAACCTTTTCATTTAAAGCAATCTCTGTATCGTTTCATATAGCAACAAAAATAAAAAAAAAATGCTGTAAATATACACATATAAGTATATATAAGATTTTATTCAACATATTTTTCGGTAAGATAGGGAAATATAGTACGAGAAGTATTTATAAATGCATTATGATATAACCCTCTGCAATAGAAGCATGAAAACAATTTCACTACTGTACATTCTGGGGACTACGGGCAAATGTTCAAATATCATTTGGCTAGGCGTTTCGTGATGTCAGTGATGAGGGCGCATGCGCCGACGCATCAATGGTCAGCGCCTACCTTAGCGCCTTGGCCAAGGGCATTTAAGCGTAACGGTTATTTTTAGTCAAGTTTTCGATCGCAACAATTCGAGGTTTGTTTAATATTTCGTAGTCAAAACTAACTTGTTTGTTTAACGCAGCAATATTTTAGTTTCAATATAAAATACGAGACTAATTAATTAATGACGTACGTAACGTATACTATTTAAAAAAAAAAAAAGATATTTTTCGAATGATAATTTCGAATTCTAGAGATCATAAGTTAAATAATTTATCCTAGGATACAATTTCATAACTTTAAAATATTATGACCGTGAAATTACGATATTTTTAAATGAAATCACATTGCAGATATTTAATATTCGAGCATGATGGATCCTCTCACGCCTTCACATTAACGTAAACACCAAAAGATCATCACACTCGATGTTGAAAATGTAAAATTAGCCATAGATCATCTGTGCTGTACAACTGGAGTGATTTTTCCGTCTAAATTCGTCGATTGTATCACTGGAGTCGCTGCAGCAACGGACGCTAATAATAGTTTCGTCTATTGACTTCATTGCGTAACAAGACGTGATGTCTAGAAAAAAAAATGGGAGTAATTAGAGAATTATAGACGATATAATCTTCTAGAACGGAAAATCTTTAAAATAAATTAACTATATTTTTTTAATAATGCTTATATATAATTTTTAAGCTTGGTGGTCATGATATTAATATTGATGTTTTGATGCCAGAAATGAGCAGGACTAAGTTTATCTTTAAAAGTTATAGTTTTCCTGGGGTCGGCAGGAAACGTCAAAGGATATCTTCTAAACTAAAGTTTTTGTGTCAGTAAAGTCGTTTAGTAAACATTAAACTATTGACTTTTAAATTATAATAATTACGTCTAGAACATTAAATTGTGAAATTTAACATCTTAAAATAATCTTTACGAGTCGAAATATAGTTAGATGTAATGGTGTAGTGGAACAGAACGTTGATCAGACAAGCTATTGATATTAGAAGCTCGGTCCGATCGTAAAATGTTGAAAATCGATTAGTGATGTGCTATTTTCAGACGCCATTTATTGTAGTCTTTTTAATTATTGTGGTAAACGTTGCATGACATTTCACGATCGTATTATAAGTCGAGTTTGGTTTCATACAAAATATTGTCTCTGATAGTAAAGGTCTGGTCATACGATACACGTAAATATCTAAGATTTTTTTTTTTTAATAATTTAGATGATCCAATTTTCTTTATTTATTCCATTCGATGTTTGGATGTATACGCCCACATCATCGCCTACGTGAACTAAAAAAAAAATTTAAAAATTAACATCCATCCATCAACATCTATTACAGTCAAGAGTATTTACATTTAGATTTAGTTTTGTAGTGTAAGAGCTTAAGACCTTGAGATTTAATGTATTGTTATAATTAATAATTCTGTCGTCAATAATAATTGACAGCATTGATTGTTTAACTCCAGCGTGTATATACCATTTGCCTCATACAGTTTTCACAGCATACATGGCAAGTTACTACTTATGGTAGAATCTTATAATCGTTAACCTTAAAACTTTAAGACAGTCATTTAAAAATAAACGGTCTTTAATAAATATCTCATTCGTTTTAGTGATTAGAATTATCAGTTTATGGCTGAAAGTAAAACAAAAATATTAAATAGAATGTACGACATCTTTCTAAGTCCATGCGTGGGCTACTAGAGCAGCCGCGATGGCTTCTCGTTTATAATAATTTTATTGTTTTATTTCAGTAAATTTGATATAACCTATATTATTTAAATTAAACGTTCTGACCTTAGCACTATTAATAATTTAGATTAATTGAATAACTTCATTCAATTAAAATGTTTCGTTTAATAACTTTAATGTAATGTAATGCAATAAATTTATTGGGTCTTACTTAAATGATTATTTGTTTGGTTCGGGTTGTTTGCCGATCGCTTCATTTTAGTATTAAGGCGAGATAATTTAAAGACCAAATTTCATAATACGGATAAACTCCTGTTAATAGGTTACGGCAACACGGTGTTTAAAATTTACTTAAATAAGTCATTGTGTCTGCACAGATTTTCATAATGGTAAAAATGTCGAGGAGTATAATTCACTGTCAACATACATCAAAAAGCTTCGTTACAAAAGCAGTGCTTACCCGTCTGGGTAGGCACCACCCACTCGTCAGATATTCTGCCGACAAACAGCAATACTTAGTACTGTTGTGTTTCAGTTTGAAGGAGGAATGAGCTAGTGTAATTATACAAGGGACATAACATCTTAGCGCTGAAGTAGTTTACTGTTAGTAACGCACTGCTGATTTAAGGAATATTTTATCTTTCTTATAGCGCTAATGTTCTTATTTTTATTATTTGATTATGATATTATAATTCAACCAATTTATTTAGGTCAAATTTCAGAAGCTGTGGGATGTTAAGAGATAGATAGATTTTTTAATTTTCATAACATTTCGCAACATCGCTTATAAAAAGGTAAAATAAAACTCGACCCAAACGTGACAAATTATGCCATCATCAACTTCTACTGTTCTTTATTCATAATGGCGGCCGCGGTTTCGATCATTTTAGGGGTCGGTCGTCAGGTGTAAGGTAGCCTATGCTCTTCCTTGGAGTTATAATACCTAGTGGTATTATAAATCTTTACTTTTTGGGACGAAGTTTTCCCCTCTTTTTCTTTCTGCCTTTTCTAATGTATACGTTTTCCTATAATATTATATAAACATATATATTTTTTAAATTCAGATGTTGTTTTTTAATAGCAATTTACTCGTTGCCATTTAAATATTCTCAAAGGATGTTCATTTATTTTATTAAGTTGTTATTTATACATAATATCATAACTTCATTCCGAGCAGGTTTCCCACGACAACCCTCGTTTTTTAATGTACTATAGGAGATGGGTCACCATTTTTTAGATATCAAGCGAATACTATGATAATTTTATACAATGCAATCGTTTGAAGCTGTATTGAATCATGCTCTGTATATCGATTAAGTTTTCATTCGCTTGATTTGACTGGTTATTTCGAGGGCCGTCCCCGTTCGTCCCCGACTGAGTTACTAACCAATGAGAGGCTTTCGATTAATTCAAAATAATATGAATACTTAATTGAATTGTTTTGTACATTTAAAACATTGTTGTTTTTCCTCAACACAATATAATTATTCGCGTCGATGGTTGCTTTGAACATCTGAAAGTCAAAATAAACCGAAATAGCTGGTTCCAAAATAGATTGTTTAAAGTACCAGCAATTAAACGGGGGATAAGATATAATATGTTTTAGTTATTACTATCGCTGTCCAACAGGTGCTTCTCCGTCAAGCTGATTGTCTTGGCACTATTTTCAGCCTTTTAGTTTTGAACTGATTATGAAATTAATCATAAAGACGTATATCGCAAAGATTGTGTACGTTAGTACATTACAAGTTATTGTTACCTATTCCAATTAAATATTTCAATCCTTAAATTTTCGTATTCCATGCGGTTTGCTTATAGCTCAGCTATATTGTGCATTACTAATATTTATTTATTAATTTATGTTTATTTATAATACAACACTTTTTCACGGAACTACTTATATTAATTACTTAATTTTATTTTATTTCGAAAGTTCCGATAGTCGCTTGGATGTTGTTCTTTGGCCTTTGTCTTCTTTTGATTGCAATAGTCTATATATATATATATATTTTTTTTTTTTTTTTGTATAATCTTTGAAGTGATGTATAATAAGAAAAAGGAAGTATGGTGGTGAACGGTAAAGCGAATCGAGCAACGCATTTTAGCGCGTTGCACGGATGTTGTGACCGTGTTGTTCAATACACAATAGTAATTTTATTTAATGTTATTGGTAGGCGAACTGGCAAATGGGCCAACTTATGTTAGGTGATCACCACCGCCCATAGACATTGGCGCTGTTAGAAATATAAAACATTCCTTACTTCGCCAATGCGCCACCAACCTTGGACATTAAGATGCCAATGGACACCACGGCCCATACACAAATCGCCACTTTAAGAAATATTGACCATCCTTTACATCGTCAATGTTAATCAACCATGTTTATGTACATATTATCATATTAATTATTAATTACAGTAAAATTACAATACAATTGAAAGTATGTTCATCAATAATTCTTCTTAATTTTTCTATTTTTGTTGTTACGTATAATTATTATATGATTAATATGGTTGATTCTTACACACTTTTACTAAATAATAATGTAAAACCATATGTATACATTAATAGGTTCATAAAACAATTTAGAGTTTTAAGTATTGCATGATGAAGTTAAATATAAAAGTTACTCCTGGTTTGGAATCTAGATTATACAGAGACCAGCATCAGCAAGAAACTTAGTAGTTATTTTTTTCACGAATTAAATAACTTTATGTTAATATAAAAATTAATAAATATACGAATATATTCTGCTTGAAAAACAATAAATACTGACTTCATACTGTTTATAAATAACTAGTTTTCGTCCGTAGGTTTGAAGGGGGGTGTGGTCACGGGATGGTCGTTATAGATTAAAAGTACAAAAGTTGGGGTTCAAGTTATCTTCAAATTCGGTCAGTAATCGTAACAGACGAACAGATAGACGGACAGAAAGAATTACTTTCACATTTATAATGTAAGTAACATTATAGATAATTTAAGTTTTATTTCTTTTGTTTTATGAATTTAAAAATCGAATCATTTTATATTTACGAAAATTAGACATAGACGACTCAATTTAAATCTGTGACAATTTTCCTGATGTTTATGTAAAATGTGGGTTTTGTGGTGACTTTGCCAATATCAAACCGAATTGTGGGGGAGCCCTGCCTTGATGGCATGGTTGGACTACAGCCAGAAAAGCGCGTGCTAGTCGCAATGTATTTTTTTGTGGAACTTGTGACCGTCTGGGTGGCGGCCATTTTGACGCAGAATTTAAAGGTCGTTGACTACTGATAGCTTTTTGTACGAATAGTCTCTCGACTATAATATCAAAACTTTTTAACTTTGCCGATTCATAAATTTGAATCATTTGTAAAAAAATACAGTAAAAAAAAACATATTATTCAATACAAGATTATATAGGTGATAAATAAGCGTGGAGCTAATACTTATTGACTTCCAGGCAGGATATATTATATACAAATTTAATCGTATTTAACTGACATAACTTTGTATTTAAATGTTGAAAAAGAGTAACTACTGAGTTTCTTCCCGGTTCTTCTCTGTAGAATCTAGATTCCGAAGCGGTGGTAGCTTTACTTAATATAGTTTGTTAAATGACGATTCAAAAGTGCTTGTAAAAGCCTACTTGAATAAGGCAAATTTTGATTTTGATTTTGAAAATTTATTTTGCATAACGGTGCCTGAAGTTGAGACATTTTGTTACTAAAACATAAAAAGTACTTAAATTTGATTGTAAACAATAATATGCTGTAGGAGTATTAAATAAATGATTAAAAAGGTAACTAACAAGAAATGATTACAACTCCTAATTCGACCAGAGGTCGTACTGTCCAAAATAATTTATAGCGTAGGTGATTGCTTTGAATATCCATGTCTTGTTTAAACCTTCACCACTTAAAAAACGAATAATCTCAATCTTTCCAAAATGTCAAGAGTTGAGAAGCTAATTTCTAGTCCTATTGGCAAGTGTCCAAAATAATTTATTTAATAGTTATGTCTTTCAAAATATCGATGCAACGGCTTGAAATCTCAAGGCTGATTCTTATTTGGCTCTTCTAGAAATATTCTTCTAATGTAATTACATTCTTCGACGTATCTGAAGATGTTCTCAAAATATTTTTGCAATATCGTTTTCAACAGTCACCATAGTTGTGAAAACAATTCCAGTGTTGCCGCTAATGTTAAATTTTTGGTTACATGCATTTTTTCCTCGTAATAGTTCCTCCAGCGCAAAATTTTCAAACAACAACCGATATTTTTTTCAAACAAACATCATTAAACAACAAAAATGGCGCTATCCCGAGTTGGCAGTCAAAATCAAAATATACTTAATTCATGTAGGCTTTATTTAAGCACTTTTGAATCGCCATTTAACAAATTATATTAAGTGAAGCTACTACCGGTTCGATTCTACCACGTGATATCGGTATATACATATACTGTTCCGCATCAGTTCATGTGATTATTTCTCAAAAAATAAAGAAGTAAATATTCTCGATAACCCATTGATAACTACAAATATGCACTTAATAATCGATTAGAAGTTCGTAAACGTTTGCCATCTGTTTTGTGTTATTTCTACGTTTCGAAACGCAACCCTTTATAGGTTTCACTGAAAATAGCATCGTAGTCGGCAGCACGCGACCAAAAGTATTCAATAACTTACATTATTTTTATCGAAACGATCGTGACTTCGGATTTTTTTATGAGAGTAAATGACGTGAAGTAAAATATGGGGGTCGGTAATACGAGAATGTTTAATGTTCAGGAGCTTCGTTGTTTGCGTTATTTTCTTTAGGAAATTACGGCAATGATAAATTTATGTTAATATAGCACGTTTAAATCTTCTATCTTATAAGACAGCTTGTTTTACGCCATATTGATGAATCATACTAAGAAGCTTGTTACTTTATGACAGCTATCATGACCTGTAACCTTTGCGTACTCTCTAAGTGTAAATTAATCATTATATTTATAATATTTAATATATATTAATGTTGATGTTTTTTTATTACAGCGATGCAGATTAAGGCGTGACACACCGGGTTGACAGGAATCAATCCGCGCGATGTCGCAACCGCCACCGGGACGTGGTCGCGCACGACCACCTGGTCCCCCATCTCCCCTCCACTATCGACCGCCTTCACCATGGGCGCCAAGCCCACCACCTCTGATATCTGGGCCGAGACATTCGACTGCCCTCGTCTCACCTCCTCCAGTCCAGCTATCCCCGAAACCGTTCCGCCCGCTTCATTCTCCACACTTACGACAGCACTCGCCGTCTCCGAGCTCTCACTTCTCGATATCTCCGTATCCGATGTCCCCAACGCTGGGTCAAAGCCCTGAGTACTATTATTCCTCTCCGTACGAAACGGTTCGCGAGTACGATTATGCTGGAGCGCCGTTAGAACCTCCTCCTCCGCCGCGTCCGATGATTTACGAAGAAGATGAGGAAAGAGGACCATCGACCGCGGAGATTATTGCGAATCAGTCGCAAGAAGGTTATGTGGATGAAAAACTCGCCGAGTATCAAGCGACGATTCAGCTATTACAAGGTTAGTAAAGATTTTCATCTAAATGTATTTAGACTTTTAAATATGTCAGCCTTATACCTATAGTTCGAGATAAAACTATTTCAAACGGATATTAATTGAATAAATACTTCGATAAGAATATATATATATTTTTTAAAGTTCCAACGTAGTAATTATAAAAACTTTGTATTTAATTTTAGTAAACGTTTTAATGAAATCTCAATACATGAACTTGGTGGCAGAGATATCAAAAACAGGTGTGAAAATATAGTAATATAAATACAGTACATGTGAAAAATACTCGTCTTTAGTGTATTGTTTAATTTACAAAATATTAATAAATTAAATGAAAATACGAATTTTTTATAATAAATCGAAAAAAATACGTTAACATTACTCTTGAAGAGAAAGATGAGTACTTGATGTACAGCAAATCAGTCAGTTTACCGTGTTGGTCGGGAGCCAAGAGCGATAATTTCAGAGGCGTCGTCGGGCGGTGGACGATGTGTCGATCTGTTCCTTGGAATCAGCTCGAACTTGTCAGCACTGGCTCGCTCCTTGTGCGCCTGTCAGTCACTCGATTGCTTTAGCTAAAGCAAATGATATTGCTATCAAAATTCCTTATGATTTAACAGTATTATTTCAGATTCTGTAGTGTACTATATTTAATATATTAGTGTTACCGTATTTTGTATAACAAGGTTAGTTATAAAATTGTTGTTTTCAACTATTCTTTATTTAAAAACAATCGTATTATTTCTCATATTCTTTGATGATAACTTTATCGATCTTTAATTGAAAGGCAGTTTACAAATGGTTACTGTTTTTGCTTTGAAAAAAGTTCAAATATTTTGTTTCTTTGTGAGACTTTGTTACTTTTTATAGCTACAGTTTGTTTAGGAAATACAAGATACCTTTAAAATTGAAATAACTTTAGTCGATAATTAATTTAAGTAAATTCCTTTTATGAAATATACGTCATTCGTAAAATAGTTGCAAACTTATGGTTTGCTATGGTTTATTTTATTTTGATCTTTGCTTTACCAATTTTAGTAAAGTTCTTTCAAAATTTCGATACATAATGTAGAGCATTTTTTTCAATATGTGACGCATCCTGAATTTGATCTGTTAATTCCCATTAAAAATACAAGAAACATTGCAGTGGGTGTCCAAAATAAACAGCAGTCTAATGTATCGAGATGCATACGTACGAGTTGTAACACTGAACTGGTGAGATCAGCCACCTTGTGCCACTTTTGACCGCGTTCAAACGCGCTTCCTCTTGCGAAATTTGTTTTACGCATGCATATTGGATTGTATTCCGGATCTGGACCGAATATTTTCGGATTGATGACGCTATATACTATTTTTAGTCCATTTGTATGTGTTTTGGGTTTAATTGTCAATTATGAATATTTGGACATAATTAATTAAATACGATTAATGTTTGTGAAACTATGATATTAAAGTTAACATCTTTGTCGGCCGTACCATGACCATTCGTTCCATGATCTATACATGATCTATAAAAGCGTGGTTAAATGAATTGATAAAAATCTTCAAATTGTTACTTTTTTAATATGGTTCTTTTAGACAATTGCTATGTTCAGCAAGTACGGAGATGACTTAAGTTCCTAGGTAACACAAAAAGGTTAGTTATGATACCCATTTTTATTAAATAAAATACATTAAATGCTCAAATTTTAGCGAAAATATTCTTAAGTACCGTATTTTGCTGCAGAAATTTATTAAAGACGTCCAGACCCCTGATTTATTTGGCGCTATCGAAACCGTTTCCCCTAACAACCCTCTGTTCCTCTGGCTTAAAGCCAGGGATACAGCTAAATGTTGATTTAATTCAGAAAAGTTGTTGGCGATCTTGTCTGGCTATTATCTGTCAATGAAGATATCTTCAAGGGTAATGCGACGATGGGATTAAGAGATAAGCTTCGAATACATTTATGCTTTATATTACATTTAAAAGTCGCAATTTAGTTCATTTAATCGGCCCCAACTCAACATTAACGTTATGAAAAAAAAATTCATTAAACTCTACGTTACTCTACGTTTACTACTTATTCTATCAATAAATGTCTATGGCATGGATGTGGATGGATATAGAGGTAGGGGACGACCAAAGAAACGATGGATGGATTGTGTGAAAGACGATATGGTTAGAAAGAATGTTACTTGTGAGATGACGTCCGACAGAGAAGTATGGAAGAAGAAGACATGCTGCGCCGAGCCCGAGTAAAATTGGGATAAGGGCAGGAGCATGATGAATCGCTGTGTCTGAAGGTTGAGTATGTGAGGCAAATCCAACGTACATCTCGTATAAGATATAGTGCAATGAATAAATTATATTTATATAACGATCGCACGATGTCCTTCTTTTTCATTAAATCCTCTATAACAACACACCTTATTGCTTTTTCGAACATTGTCTCATGTTCTTTGATGATAACTTTATCGATCTTTAATTTAAAACCAGTTTACTTTACAAATGGTAACTGTTTTTGCTTTGAAAACATTTACGATTATTTTGACGAGTTTAAATATGTTGATTCTTTGTGAGGTGTTGTTACTTTTTATAGCTAACATTTATTTAGAATTTTTAATGCCTTTAAAATTGAAATATCTTTTGTCAATAATTAATTTGAGTGAAAGGTGAAATGTGTATATAGCATTTGTAAAATATACTATTAAAAATCTTTCGATAGTGCCAAATAACTCAGGTGTCTGGACATCTTTAATATTATTTCTTGGTAAGGATGAATACTTTGTGTCAATTTAATTAAACTAAATTTCGAATTTCACTTTCTCCATTTTCTCGTAGTTTTGGTAGAGTTCGCTCGTTGAGTGCACTTAGACAGATAATTTTTGGCCAAACTCGCGGCATATTAAGCTGCCATGAGTTTGGTAAAGTCCAACATATGAACATACTATATACTTATATAGCCAATTCTTGACCTAAAAATATACACTAAAATAATATGAAAGTTCCATATCAATTGAATTGGTAGTTTTGGTGTAAAACTGAAAAAACAAACATAACCTACTTCATTATTATATCGGTGTGATTAAGTTCAGCGAATTCTTCTATAGGCATATTTATAATAGGTATATATTTATATTTTTTCATACCAACTTGGTTTTTTATTCCATATTTAAAATCGTTAGGCAGTTTAGGGATGTGGCGACCTCATTGTAAGTTTTAACTATAGTCCATAAACTGGCACTGCTATAAATATTAACTATCTTGGTAACTAAGATGTCGTGTCCCTTATGAGAGTAGATACACTAGCTCACTCACTCCTAAAACCGGAACACAATTCTAAGTATAGCTGTTTGACGTTAGAATATGCGATAAGTGGGTGTCTCTATGTGTATAAATGTCGTAGGATGATTATACGAATATTCGAAAAAACCTAGGGATATTGCAAAACAGCAGTACTCAGTATTGTTATTTTCCGGTTTCAAGAGTGAGTGACCCAGTGTAACAACAGGCACAGGTGAAATAACATCTTAGGTCTCAAGGATGGTGGTGCATTGGCGATGTAATGAATGGTTAATATTTCTTACAGCGCCATTGTCTATGGCGATGTTTACCACTTACCATCAGGTGGCCCATTTGTTCGTCCGCTAATGTATAATATAAAAAAAAAATTCGTGGCGTTGCTGCACAAATTTCGCGTCTTCGATTAAAAAAAAAAACATTAAGAGTAAGACCGACAAGACAGTATAGTGAGAATTAACAGATACTTTTGTGTCAATTTCGCACGTTTTCGCCGTCGTCTTGTCATCTGTGGTTTCGCAATCGAACTAGAGTTTTTGCGAAAAACTCGAATTATCAAATAATCTTACATCATACCTATATAAGAAAATATATTCCGAAATCATGCGACCTTTACCATGCGATATTTAAATTAATCGGTTAACTTACGTCGCGTGTGCTTCTGTATGTGATCTAAGTGCCTTCTTAGTTGATCTGCGTTTGTAATAATCACATGTGAGATATATATTTGTGTAAATGAAATATTTTATTGGTGCAATATACATTTTAGTGGCCAATATCACATGTAATTTCGCATTCCAACGATGTCGAAAGTTGTCGCCTAAGCCAAATAGATCAAATTTACGAATGTGCGGTTTGGCATTTCATCTCATTAGCGATCTTGCGAATATCTTATAATATTAAGTGTAATTATTAAATAAAATCTATAAGCCGATTCGATTCTATCAGATTCTTAGATCACTCATAGATTGGAATAACAAATCTAATAACAATTTTGCAAATGGCGCCTGGCAATTACGATTTCTAGAACACTTCGAAATTTCTCGGTTCGTATTTATTCATTTCTATTATTAATATAAGTCGTTACTGCTTAACTCGATCGCAGCCGAAATATATCTGATACAGCTGATTCGGCTGACGTCACACGCCAACACAGATAACGTCATAACAAATGTCGCTAATAGCTCCCGGTCTACAGGAATTGCTTGAAAAGTTTTCATTTACATAATTTTAGTTTAATAGAAACTTTATAATATTTTTTTATATGAAATTGGTAGACGTGTAGCCAAATGTCCCACCTAATGCTACGTGGTCACCACAGCCCATAGACAATGGCACCGTAAGACATATTCACCTTACATTGCCAATGCGCTTTCAGTCCTGGGAAGGGGGAACTAAGATGTTATCTCCCTTGTGCCTGTTAAACTGGATTGCTTATCTTTCCAGCCGAATCAAAGTAGTGGGTGATGATCGGATCCAGACGGGCTTGAAAATGCCCTACCACTAAGAAATATTACAAATTCTTCAATTGTTTAAATATTTCAAAGTATTGTAATGACTAGTTTTGTCATTATGTTGTGGCGACAGCACAGACTGCCTTTGATTTATGTAAGGCGCGTGCATCGTTATTTTTGGAAACAACCGACCTACTTGCGAATCGAATGCTGAATGAATGAAGGATTTCCTGGAACTTACGATGTTAAATTTGTAATTTGATATTAATTATTTTGTACTACATGTTAAACAGCGTCAGTCTCTTCTACATTTCTCAGAGAAGACTACGAAATTGGTATCCGTTGCTGTGATTTGATACGACCGTTTATTTTTTATCATAAATATATTCCGGTTGTGTTATTAAATGTTACAACTTCGTCTGTACGTGCGAAGGTTAGACAACAATCATTCCGTAAAAAACTTTCGAAACTGAAGATCTGCGACATGATCAACATAAGAATTTTATTTAAAAAGTCGTTTTTTATTCATTGGATACTAATTTCTCCCTCTACACATATTAATTGTTAGAAAACAAAATAAGTTAAACGCAACTTTTTGATTAAGCTTATTTAGACGGCATCTCATAATCACTTTATTCCTAGAGAAGTTCGACGAGCATTACGAAAACTATGATTTTTGACATCGAGGCTCTGAAAAGGGTAATGCACTCATCGTGAAACACTGACATAATAATAAACGCTTTTCAAATTAGATAATTTTCTCTGTACTAAATATAATTTTTCTTGATTTCGTTTCTTATGATTTGCTCGGTTTCTCAAAATATGACAGATATTGATCACCATAAGATTTTGCAAACATTTTGCCAGGTGTACAGAAAAATATATGTATAAGGTATCGAAGCCCCTACGTAAATTTGTAGTAATATAGTAGTCCTTTTGTCAGCCAAATATAAACTTTTTGAATAACGTAACTTAAAATTGTCTCAATTGGAGACACTCCAGATTAACCTTAACATACCTAGATATCCATTTTTAAAAGAATTCAACTTTTTTGCGCATCGATTCTCTAAGGTTAAATGAATAATACACACAACAACCAAGCTGTAGCTACCCTAGCATTGAACAGAAGTGGCGTAGGCTTAAGAGCATAGTTTGTCAGCGTGGGAATTTATTTTAGAACACACACATAGGTACTTTCCAATAATACACTTGCATTGTGCAGTGTATCGTACGCACCCCCTAGACAATTAGTTGCTTGTTTTCGTTGCAACGAATATATTAAATTTTCATTGCGCGTTCATAACGTAGGATTTATAAAAATACATTTATTTATGAGTAATGTATTAGCTATAAGGATGTCACTCGCAAACACAATTATAAATTATTTGTTAGCATAGGGTGCGGTCAGAGTGCATTAAGATGCCTCATATACATTATGATTTTTAATGATTCTACTGCTCTCCTCTAACTAAATAATTATTTTCTGTATATTTTAAGGTTGGTAGGTATAACGAATTAGGGCGTTAAGACACATTAAATAATCACTTACTTAAATTTTATAAATAAAAATAATGGAGGTAAATATTAATCAGTTTTTTTTTAATTAACTAAAGACATAAATCTTCATGGTTAAACAAGTCAATTAAAATTATTTTATATTACACAAAAATCAGGGGGGCGGCCCGCTGACGGTATCTGGTCATGAAAGGTACTAACTAAGTATAGCATCAGTACAAAATGGAATGTATATCAACCGTTTTTGCTTAGCACTATGCACTATTTTAATTAAGCATTTAAATAATTAGGAATTAAGCAGACGAACTAAACGACATGAGTTTGGGTATGAGTTGGCGTTTGTTTTAAATTTCGTATTAAGAGAAAAAAATAAGCAGGATAGTGCAAAAATTACATTACATTCAGGTTCATTCGGGTATTCACTATGTTCATCCTTATAATTTTGTACTTTTAATTCGACATTAGGGGAAAATAGTTACCCTTCGTACACTTTTCAGATTTTATTTTTTTACGATGTGATTAATTGGCGTATTTACCTAGTTTATGTGCTTAAGTGTAACAAATATATTATAGTTTGTTACAAAAAAGTCCAAAATTCTTATGACAAAAGGTTAAAGGGTTATAGGCTTTTTTCTACAGAAAATAATTGTACGAATGTACCCCACGTATTGGTATGGTAGGGGTACGTTCGTACAGTAAATGCGGTAAATTCGTACGCCATGGGGTAGATTCATACAGGGTAATTAAAAAGCCAATTAAAATCGTTCAATTTTTATTAATTATTACAAAAATATTTATTTATCAAAGAACTAACTTAATAATATGTGACTTGACTAATAGTCGATAAATCTTGAAAAGTAAAAATTAACAATTGCATCCCACGACACTCGCGCCCCACCCTTATGCTAACTTGTCTATGTGTGCGTAGACGATTCGCGAAATTATAAGACTCGGCTCGAAATAAAAACTGACGTGCTCCCACCTTGAGATCTGGGGAGGGACTGAAAATTTATTGACAGCGATGTCGAATAATAAGTCAAAACCGTCAAATGATTTTCTCCATACTAAAAAGTATGGACGACGAATGCCAAAAAGTAAGCAATATTTAAATAAAAATTACTATAATATTATGTGATATAATAGAAATTTAACACGGTGAACTTATTATTTACACTTTTGTGTCCCCTTTTAACCAAAAATACATGTATAAACTAGCAGCTAAATAGCTTAAAAAACGTTAATAGAAAAGGTCGATTTCAGTGTTTGGAGTGATGTTGACGATGAATTTACTGAGTTATTTATACAAATTTTATAAATATCATGCGGTGAAACTTGAGATCTATCTATTAAGATACTGGATGTTTTTTTTCATCCATAATCAATGCTCCAGTTTTAAGATATTTCGAAAACAGTAAGCGCTATTTAGGCGTTCCGCAAGGACTGTCCTCTTAATGAAAAGATTACTTGCTCTCTATGAAACCCCATTTCTAGACCGAATTCTACTTTTTAATCAAAACCCAGCATTCTAAATTTTTTTACCTGATAATTCTTTGTCTCTTTCTTTTGCGCTCCCCATTTCATAAATTAATAGTAATAATAAAAAATAATATTATTAATCGTATTATACTCTATTCAAGACTGTCTGGATTGTTGGAGGATTTGAAGTTCTTTTTTTATAACCGATGCAAGCAAACGTCATCGGCGTAACGGATGTTTTAATATATATAACACTCACCGCCTACCCATATTAAATAATAAAATATATTTTAATTTCAAACACAAAAGTAGACCCAAGAAAACTAGAACTAGATACTCGATAGCACTTATTTTATTTATAATGTATACAAAAACTCGTATACGTTAATGTAGATACGTAAGTGGTCGTAAATATGATTATAATCCATTTAGGGGCAATTGTAGGTCATATATTTCTCACGTTTTATCCTTTACGAGGTAGTCAGCCTTGCTTGTGGTCGAAGTGATGTCACTCTGCACGACATATATGCTTGAGGAATGCAAATCATAACACGATTGCAATTTTTATATTTGCTATTCTCCGTAAATAATTAAATGAGTAAATAATTTATTTTCTCGTAATATATTATGCATTTTTTTCCAATTAGGTACAAAGCTTGTGTAGGGAATGGACGTGGCAATAATCCACCCAAGATGTGCGGTTTGAACTTGCAACTAGGTTGTCTGAGCACGGTTGTATTGACATTAATTGTTTTTCTATTCACTGTTAATATGATAAGATGGATATTTATCATGTAACGGAAATTAATCTCGGTCTCGAAAGATAACATCAGGAACAAAAAAGAGCAATCCGGTCTATTTATAATCTTGGAGCTAGAGACTCTTTTCGGGATGTTTTTAACAAAGTAGGAATACTCACTGTTGCGTCACAATATATTTACAACAATATTATGTATATTCACAGTAGCGTTGATCCCTTTGATAAAATCAGTGATAATCATTGTTTGTGCACAAGAAGTAAGGATAAGCTTAGAACGCCAAGTTTCCGACTCCGCAAAGTCAATAAATCATTCTTGGGGTAAGCTTCTATAATAAAATTCCGCAGACATTTTTAACTTTGCCGTTTCATAGAATCAAGTCATTTGTAAAAAATACATTGGTAAAGAAGGCATATTATTCGATACAAGATTATATAGATGATAAAAAAGCGTGGAGTTAATTCTTGTTGACTTCCAGGCAGGAGACATAACATACATACGTATATAATTGTATTTAACTAACATGACTGTATTTTTAGATGTTGAAAAAGAGTAACTACTGAGTTTCTTGCCGGTTCTTCTCGGTAGAATCTACATTCCGAACCGGTGGTAGCTTTACTTTAAATAGTTTGTTAAATGACGATTCAAAAGTGCTTGTAAAAACCTACTTGAATAAAGTTTATTTTGATTTGATTTGAATCAAGGATCAAAATCTACCAAGTATATCAATTTGCATTAAAGTACAATTAAATGTATATATATCACTAAATACTAAGTCATTTAAATAATTTGTCTCATTTAGAAATGGGATTCCAATTTAGGAATAGGCCAAGTTAACACACATACAGTACAGAAATGATAAAGTCATATACTAGACAAAATATTTTGTATCCTTTAAATTGTTTCGACAAAAATAAGCATTATAGAAGTAAGGTTACAACTGTCCAGTGGGAATAACTAAAACAAACAGTTCACTGATCTCGTCTGTCAGCGCGGCCGCTTTCTCACAGTTTCCTCCACCAAATTAGAACTGTCTCCAAGAATAGGGACATTGACCTCGCTAATTTCTTCGTTGAAAGTGATAATCTATTGTTAGTACAGATAATTATCACCAAAGGCTCGGAAAATGTCTGCGGACACAAAATTAATCGGCAAAAAAAGATCCAAAACGAAGTTAAAACAACGAGACTAGAATTGAAGACTAGCCTTCTGTTTTCCTATTTCTACACATTTAGAAATATTTTCCTCGTATTTTCGTGCCTTTGGTTTTTCTGTTTTTTTTTTTTTATGGTATCGGTAGGCGGACGAGCAAATAGGCCACCGGATGGTAAGTGGTCACCACCGCCCATAGACAATAGCCTTGTAACAAATATTAACTATTCCTTACATCACCAATGCGCCACCAACCTTGGGACCCAAGATGTTATGTCCTTTGTGCCTGTAGTTACACTGGCGCACTCACCCTTCAAACCGGAACACAACAATACTGAGTACTGATGTTTGGCGGTAGAATATCTGATGAGTGGGTGGTACCTACCCAGACGGGCTTGCACAAAGCCCTACCAATCCACTATTCATATGTTCTAGAGTCAATAGAAGTAGTTTTATTAGCTTGTATAGCTTGTAGGAAAAAAACGATGAAAAGGTGCTTGAATTAGTCGCAAATTCGATTGGTACGATGTTACTCAATAGCTGATTTTACCCAATGCACTATATTTGATGTTCTTGCACGAATTTATTTTTCTTCTGTATCTTAGCGGTCTTGTGTCAGGTAAATTTTCAAGGTATTTGCTATTTGGAAGAATTAGCAACAACAATATATAGCCATATGAGTACAGTTATTCTTCTTAAAAATTCAAAATCAATGTTGAATAAGTGGAACTTCAAATGTTAAGTTAAAAAATGGTGCGTATTCGTTTGTAAATGAAAAGTGAAAAGCGCGTGAAAATTTCTACTTCTTCGGCGTCGTTAAAAATAGTTTATAATTACGTGCAAATAATTAATAACTATAAATTTTCTATTAATCTATTTATTAATTATTATTTTTCTTTATTTATTCTCACTCATGTATAATACATTTTTAAATATAAAATACAAAATATATAAAATATATTTAAAAATATAAAATACAGAGGCCAACCAGTGGCGGGAACAGGGTCCAAGTCAACGGTGGTCAGGGCCCCAGAGAGATTATTATTATTGTAATGTAATTTTTTTTTTACCACCACTAGTATAATAATCCCGCAAAAATGTATATCTTATGTAATATTATATAATATATAATAAAATATTTTTTTTATAATAGGATACAGTGTCTAGTTGTCTATTTCAAGCGAGTTGACACTTAATTGGCGGTCTGATGAATGTGCGCGCGTATCATAAAAATTCTCATATTTTTCATAACAAGCCAAAAGATATATACTAAATGATCTAATATAAAATAATTACAATTATTTTCAAATAGATAATTAAAATATTAATATATTTCTACAGTTCTAACAGATACAATAAAAACTTATATAAATTGAATTAATTGTAATACTGATTAGATACCCTGAAAGCCTCAGTACATATGTTTATAAAAGTTCTCAAATTTCATTAAAGTCCAAATTATAATTGATTCAAGTAAGATCTTAAAATCATCATAATCTTTATTTGAATTTATTGAATAGAATCTAAAACTACAACTGTCTGTGAAAGTTTTACCAGCAAAAACTGCCAATAAACGATGTAGCCAGAATTTAATGAAGGATTGCCTCAAAATTCATTTGCTAAATCATTCTAATTATACACAATTTATGTAAGTATTTTGCTTGCACAAAAAAAACTTCTTGGTTGTTTGTTATTTGTATAATCTTATAAATATTTTTTTTCTTTATAATATAGATTGATAAACGAGCAATAGACCACCAGGCAGTGGTCTTCACCGCTCGTAGATATTTTCGCTGTAAGAAATATTAACCATATCTTCAATCGTCAATACTTGAGCCTAACTACAGGCTCAATGGTTTAATCAACTTTGAAACCAGAACCCACCAATACTAAATATTTCTGTTTGGCGGTAGAATGTATGAGTATGGTACCACCTAGTAAAATGTATGGCTGGTCTATTAATACCATAAGTGCTAGATATAAGTCTATGTCCTAGTAGAATTCGTAGTCAAGAGACGTGATGTTTGAACGAAATTAGACATCAGTGTGCCCACGTACGTTCCGAGCGCTCGATATGTTTCTGTTTTAATAACAGTATATTTAGGATACAGTCATCTTTATTTAAAACTTCTCGATGCCCGTGTGCAGTGGTGGATTGAGATGTTCTATGCCGTATTATATTATGATAGGAAATATTATAACTGGTGTGGGGTGCTCACTCGTTATATAGTTTCTTATATTGTTGTTGTGTTGTGTATCTTTATGTATCGAAGTGTCGTAGGTTTTAAACGGGGAAGCCGCTTATATTACCTTCTATAATTGCGACGTTTAGGTTTTTAGAAGGGTTTTATGTGTGTATCGGAACAGATTAGAAATTGTTTTCTATAAATCTAAAGTATATAGTAGAACTGTTTAATTATGTTCGGTTCAAATCCAGACAAGCATCACATAATATTTATTTCATTTTGTATTTATAATTCATCATGTATTCAGCGGTGCGCGAAAATATCGCGAGGAAACCTGCGTGAGTTGAAAATATTTTTGCTACGTATCTGTTGTGGAACATAACGATGGTTTGAAGAATTTGTGAGCCAGAACTATAAGCACATGGGACATAACATCTTAGTTCCCAAAGTTGGTAGCGAATTGGCGACTTAAGGTATGCTTAAGATTTAAATGCCAATGTCTTTAGGCAGTGGTAGCTACTGTGTATACAAGTGGGTCATTTGCCGAGATGGCCCAGTGGTTAGAACGCGTGCATCTTAACCGATTATTTCGGGTTCAAACCCAGGTAAGCTCCACTGAATTTTCATGTGGTTAATTTGGGTTTATAATTCAGCTCTTGCTCGGCGGTGAAGGAAAACATCGTGAGGAAACCTGCATGTGTCTAATTTGAATAAAATTCTACCACACGTGTATTCCACCAACCTGCATTGGCGCAGCGTGGTGGAATATGCTCCAAACCTTTTCCTCAAAGGGAGAGGAGGCCTTAGCCCAGCAGTGGGAGATTTACAGGCTCTTAATGTATATATATATACTAAGACTAATGGCTGTACGTGTTTTTATCGGCTCGACTTGGGTGTACCCAGAACCTCAAGATCCTTGGCCTCTAGACTATCGAGGGAGGCATGTAACTTTAACCTAGGGTAAGACTCACAGATAAACAATCGAAGAGTTTTGTTTTTAATATAGGATTTTCCTCTATAGTATGTTGAAAGAAATATTGTCTGAATAGCATATCTATCTATATATTTCTGCTCTCCTGGTATTCTATTGTATTCCGCTGCAATTATTGTCCTGCTGTGTTTCGCTTTAACCGTTAAGTGACCCAGTTATAAAGGCTACCGATTCAAATGGCCACATTTCTCATCAGCTCTATCTTAATATCCTACAGATAATACTGTTAAAATTTATTTCTTTACCTGGTGGCAGAACTTTTTACATATTCGTCTGTGTGCGAATAGCACCCTCATCAACTTTACTGTAATAAAACTAGGTATTGCAGTGTGTGTGAGTATGTAATTTCAAGCACAAGAGATACAATATCTTATATGATTGTCAGAACATTGACCTCTTAAGAAGTAGTGCTTCTTGCAGTAAAAGGGCGAAGATGATCCTTAACCCTTTGGAACGACCATTTGCCCGATTGCATTTCTAAAATAAATAAATAAGCTTAAACTTCATGGAGCTTTCATTAAAATACGCTTTCTTCAAGTGGGCAATTGAATAGTAATTTTACAGGATTACTTATATTTAATGTTAAGTTGTTACTGGTCTGGAACGTTAAATCTACCGAGGAGAATCGGCAAGAAACTAATTAGATTCAAAACATTACTTAAGCATCATAACGGAGTCTTTAAACAAATGAGCAGTTAATGTTTTTAATACTCTGCGCCTACGCGTCGGTGATCTATGATATACGGCCAACGTTCGCAAAAGCCATAATTTATTCGGAAGTTATGATCTTGTCAAAATAAATTATAGCTGAAGGGAATTTTGAAATTTGTGATTCGTTAACAAAATAACTAACATTATTACACGACGTCAAATAAATATCACGTGTCTCCCAAACTGGGTAGATGATAGTCCCTCGCCATTTATAAAATTAAATATATTATTAAACAATTATTTTGGGGAACACTAAAGAGATTGTGTATTTTTGAAGGATCGTTTTCCTTAATAAAGAAGGAAGGAATACTCGCAAATGTGCATGTTAATAAGTGGCCACCAGCCAAACACATTGAAGAGATATTAATCATATCCTCAGCATTACGCCACCAACCTTGGGTACTAAGGTGTTATGTCGTTGTGCGTTTAATTACACTGGCTCACTTATGCTGGCAACCGGAATACAACTTCTCCAATCCCTGCCCGCTGATTTCCGTATATCGTCGACCTACACTTTGTATCATCAAATAAATCCTTATCTTTAAAAGTAGTAATAATAAGCTTAAATTAAAAAAAAAAAAATTTAATCTCATTATCACTACGATTGTATATAATTATCAAGAAATTGGCGAATTCATTGTTCATCTGTGATTTTTCATTATGTTAATAAGTAATTATAGCACTCTTTCCTTCCACGGACTTTGTAAAGTGAAATTAAAACAACGCGACAATATAGGAAGCCATTCATTTAAACTGAACCGAGATATGTTTCCTTTAAATCTGTAAACGTTCGTGATCTCGCATCGGTTTAAAGTCACGTTTCTCGTGAGGCGAGCTGAACGTTGGAACTCTAGTAATCGGGTCATAGAAACCCTGGGAAGTATAAGTTGTATATCTGTGTAATTAAACATAAGAACTATTCATAGCCTCTGTACATACTCGTATATTTGAAGGAAGAAATAGAGCGCGTGCAATAACAATCAAATTAAAACATACTTAAATCATGTAGGCTCTTATAAAAAAATAATAATCGTCAATTTACTTGAATGTAAAGTTACGAACGCTTCGGAATGTAGACTCTACTGCGAAGAACCGACAAGAAAATCTGGTTACTCTATTTCTGTAATGAAACACAAAGTCAACTACATAAAACTTAGATTTATGCGTCCCGTATGGAAATCGACGGATACGAACTCTTCGCGTTTTATCGTCTATATTCTTGTATTGTGTATAATCTATAGTCTTTTTTTAAACATTCGATTCAATAAATATAATACAAACGAATACCTTGTTCCTGGAAGGATGTATTGAGTTTGCGGAGTGAGAAACTTGATGTTATAAACTTAATAAATTGCAGACATTTTGTTTGATAAACGATTTGTTGCAAACATTTATTGAAATTGTTATTCTTCGCGTCGACTATGGACATTGTCTTTTTTATTAATACGCTTAAACAATACCGTAAGATTTCTATCTCATTCTTCTAGATGTTCTTTATTTATTGCCTCAGACTATAATAATCATCTTTTTAAAGTTATTTACTTGGAGGTTGTCAGTTCTGCAAGCCTTCTGCAAGCAAGTAGGTTGGTACCTATCCGACGGATCCACTTGGTGGGTGGTCCCACTAATTAGATGTTCTAACTCCAAACATCAGTACTCAGTATTGTTGTGTTTCGGTTTGAAGAGGGAGTGAGCCAATGAAACTAAAGGCACAAAGGACATAACATCTTAGTTCCCAACGTTGGTGGCGCATTGGCGATGTAAGGAATGTTTAATATTTTTTACAGGGTCATTGTCTATGGACCGTTATTTGTTGCTCGTCTGTCCAAAAATAACATTTAAAATTATATTTCAAAGGATCTTCGGGAACAGGCGTAAAAAACTTTTCGATTTTAAAGCAAGTATCAAAAAAAATATATTTCCATAAATAAATAATAATCATTTTTAATAATAATATTATATTAATAATCGTAAAAGATAATAAACAACATAAATATACTGAGTATACCGAAAATGTATCCAAAATTACATTTTTCATAGACTATTAATTCGGTGTACTCTACAATATTCATTCAAAACAGTATACAGATAAAGCAGTGAGCCTATACATTAGATAAGTACATACATATATTCAGATGACCTAGGTTCTAGGCTATTCCGGTTGTCCTATACAATGGCCGCTCAGGTTTCTAGCGCGGCTCGTCCGACCGGTTCGTTTTAGCTCTTCTGGACATTCCATTCAAGTGTAGGCGGTGAAGTATACTTTGTTTATATATAGGGCGTACTGTCTGTATCTCAGGAAAGTTTTGATTTATCGTCTAGCTATTGTTAAGAAATTACACGATTTAAAAACATTTAATTTCATCTCGTCGATGATCAACGACGGTGATGACTGACAGCAACAAAACATCAGGCGTTCTAATATAGTTTAATTTAATTGTATTGTTATTTATGTAATTTCCGTTTATTTCGTTTATAATTTATAATAATTTAAACTTATTTAAGTCATCCACTAACGTAGTATGAAATTAAATCTAGAATGTTAATCAATTTACTTCTAATTTTCGTTTCGCATTGAATCTTTCCAAGTGTGGGTAATATGTGTGCAAATACATTTTGGTATAATCAAGCTGATCTGATGAAAGTGAATCATCATTATCGTCAGGGAACCACTTCAGTGTCTATTAATAAAAGCCTGAAGTTTGAAGTCTCATGTTGTTTTGACGAGACTTTAAACATTACACAAATTAAAGCGTATTTTTATGATCTTTTGTAGTCTTTCATCCAATGATAGATTTTTATATAAATTTAGTATTGGCTCTTGAAAAATGTAAATTATTCTAGCATCATTATAAATATATTCTTATCTTGATGAACGTCTGATTATTGTCGGTAAGACTAGTCAGTCATATAAACTATTCGTATTTGAACATTTTTGAAGACTATTTTGGACTGTATATTTAAAAAAATATTGTATAGAAACATTCAAGCAGGAAAAACAAATTAAAATATAATCATTACATATACGAGTACATACACAGCACCAACAGCTTCTAACTCTATAACAGAAACTAGGATACATTTTTTCTAACCCAGAACTTGAACCCAGGATCACACGGTATGTCAGATAGGCAGTCTTATAATATAAAATAAAACGACGTAGTCGAAAAGTTTTTGCAGATTACGGTAGATTATAATCTACCGAAAAGAAATGCGTTAAATAGTGAGCAGTCAGCTTCGGTTCATAATCTCTCGAAAGTTTACAATTTCACGAGATGGATTGTAATGTAACGGTATTCATATTTATACGTTAACATATATGTTTGATCCTATCACAAAAAAATATTCCAAGGTAGTCAATAAAAACTGGATGTTCGTACAGCGTAATATCTAACTTATGTGAAAAAATTCGCGTCCGGAGAATCTCGTCGGGCATATATTAGGTGAAGTATACAAATTATGTTTAAGTGATAAAACGACCGGTTTCTCCGGTTGTTACCGAGCATTGTTCGAGATACCGACGCCGGCTTCGTGAATTATAGTAGCAAGACCTGGAATAAAATATTACGAAATTAATGTAATACATTTCGTTTAAGTGCTGTTTATGAAGTGTACTTTTGTAGATTTCATTATCTACTGCAAGTGCGTATGCGCAGTTTATAATGTTTTCAACTTAAATACATAATTCGATATTAATATTTTTTTCTATGTTCGACAAAAAAAATGTTAGAGTACATCTCTATTTGACCACCTGATGATGGTAAGTGATAATAACTGCCCATAGACACTGGCGCTGTAGGAAATAAATTTATTTCAATGGCGTGCCGTGGACCCAGCGCGTGCACTCTCTCTGGCCATGTCGGATTACAGCTGCATCGGTCTATGATGGAAACATTCATTTAAATACTAATATATTTTCTGTGCAGCCATCTGTTAGCTGGTTGACCACAGTACGAGCGTTCAAGCGGCCATCACTATCACACATGATAAAGAGAAACTGTACGAATACGCCTATCGCTACAGAAGCCTAAATAATGTAATAAACTATGATATTACGAAATAAATAGATAAGGATATAAATGTATAAGCTAACAGTATATGTATGTACATAAATATACATACATAACATAAAACATAAACAGCCTGTAAATTTCCCACTGCTGGGCTAAGGCCTCCTCTCCCTTTGAGGAGAAGGTATGGAGCATATTCCACCACGCTGCTCCAATGCGGGTTGGTAGAATACACATGTGGCAGAATTTCGTTGAAATTAGACACATGCAGGTTTCCTCACGATGTTTTCCTTCACCGCCGAGCACGAGATGAATTATAAACACAAATATACATAAAATAAATCTAAATATATCACGGAGATTTGCTCGCTTTCCGATAAGAAGTTTGGAGGGCATCCCAAAACGTTACATCTGACAAATTTTGAAGCGACACATACATTTACTCTGATCCCAACGTAAGTAGCTAAAGCACTTGTGTTATGGAAAATCAGAAGTAACGACGGTACCACAAACACCCAGACCCAAGACAACATAGAAAATTAATGAACTTTTTCTACATCGACTCGGCCGGGAATCGAAACCGGGACCTCAGAGTAGTGTACCCATGAAAACCGGTGAACACACTGCTCGACTACGGTCGTCAAACAACAACAGAAAATATCCTTTATCGTCTTTAACGAGGTTAATTATAAACAAATTAAGGAACAGTGCTTGTCTGATGATGACAATGAACTCGCAATCATCGGTTAGATAAGGGCTCTACCTACTAAGCCATTTCGGCTTTTATACTAGTTCATACGGAATAAACAGTATGAAATATTTAAATAAAATAAGTATATATAACTATTTAAATTGTTATCGCAAGTGAATCTTGATGGGTTTTATTACAAGCGCTCCTTGTAAACAAAAAGTTATGATCGCGTTTAAGGATTTTAAGATTTTTAATACGCACTTGCAATATACATAAACCAATAAAAATAACTATACTTGTGTTCCTTACCATAGCCACATGACTTTTGATCAGCGTGCGTTAAGGTAGCACCATTTACTGATTGTCATTTAAAATTAAGCCTTATGTTTAATGAATAAGGTGTATATTTAAAATTTTAATAACTGTTACTATAAACAGTTCAATGAACTTCATAACGCAGCGACTTACTTGCGGATTTCTTCGTAGGAAGATTTAGTACAATCAATACGTTAAGTTAAGTTAAGTAAAGGTTGTTTGTTTGTTTTCAAATATCTAAAGATTTCTTGTTGATGTATATACATTTATATTAAAGCCAGATTGTGCATCGATCCAATTTAAAAGTGCAAATTTCTCACGCTCGTATATTTAAACAATATAAGAGCATCACAATTGAAGTAAAACTCGTTTGCCAATAAATTGCGTCCAATGTAAATTTTATGCGATTTTGCTTTGTAAACATATTAATGTACAATTTTCAAATAGGCATAATAATTTAAATAGCCAATCACAAGTTGGGATTGTTGACTCTACCAAAAATACCGGATAGAAACTTAATACGATTTATAATCATTAATTAATTGAATAAATGCGTACTATAAACTTAATAAGTACGTATAATCTTAGTGAAACAGCAGGTAAACGAAATGATACACACATACTGAGACGGTTTTTGGAGTTTACCCCACCACGCTGCTTCAATACGGATTCGTGGATACGGGTTGCTGATTTTCGTTACCATTTGCAAATTGATCACGATGTTTTCCTTTACCGACGAGGGCGAGATGAATTATGATTACAAATTATTCTGGTATTTAGTGGTGCTTGCCTCTGGTTTGAAGTTTAAATCATCGGTGAGCATACACGTCTTGTAACCACCGGACCATCAAATCAAAAGCCATTGATATGGTAACTTACAAAATTATTATTTTTTAAGTTATTCATTGAAACTATTAAATGAATCATTGTATTTATTAAAGTAAATAACTATTATCAATGTTATTTAAACAAATTATGTTTATATATTACTGTAATCGCTAATACATTTTTCTTTAGACAACAATAGCCTCTACTCTCTGAGTAGCCCACCCACTCACCTGATAAGATGGACGTTTATTGTACCAGACTTAAAGATCTCAAGGAAAAAAACAATTTCAACATTACATTCATGTATTTCGAAGCAGATATTTCTTGCTTTTAAAATATTCTATTACATTTTTATATTTAAATTATGGTTACCGAAATATAACAAAGTTTTTCGAAATCCTTTTGAAAAAGTCAGTCATAATACCAAATAGCTCAACTGTCGGTATTACAACAACTAGCTTCCTCATGAACGCTGACTTTGTTTGTTGACTATTCAATTCATCATTCATCAACGCTACAGGTGTCTATGAGAAAATCTGAATAAAATACCCGTCACATTGTAACCAATAAACGCTGTATTTTAAAGTTAAACATCGTCTAACTCTATAGTCTATTGGCTAACTTATATGACCTGTATCTGAGGCAATATCTGGGTTGGACTACTAAAAAGTTTCCGAGTTTTTCCGTTAAGATTTCCCAATAATGGTCTGGGTTCTGGAACTTGACACTGTTTGCAGTTCCATGTCTCGGAAAATGCGTTAAGTCTTTCGTCCTGTGCATGAATTTCCCATCTTGTCATAGTGTCATAGTGTGCGGAGTAAGGAAATAGAGTGCACTTTTGTTTGCACACATTTATGAACTATAATATGTCCTACGCAGATGGTTAGTTAGAGAATCTTTAAATTCATAAACTGGTTGCAAATTTTACTAGTTGATATTTCGAGTCACACTTATGTTGCTTCCCGAAGCGTCAGGAGAGAGGAGGACTTGAGATCGCGAATCAACGCAACTGTGCTACCAGCGTCTCAGAAAACAATTCCACTATAGCCTGAATTGTGCAGGAGTTAATATTAACCATTGCCTCAGTATAAAATTGTATAAGGCTACACGCCAAGGCCCAAGATTCAAATGCCGAACATCAAAAAATAATTGAGTTCTTCTTTCTTTATCAGAAAGGCAGCAGCAACTGTTGAAATGCTTTTAACCAGTATTTTTTGTTTTTTATTCTTATTTCGTTTGTAATTTAATTTGCAAATTAATAAACAGTGTATATTGTTTAAGGAACTTTTTTGTACTAAAGCGATAGTTTGTCGAATTAGAAGGGTCCGACATGGCTCACAGTCTGTCAGACACACTAATTATGGGAGTTCGAGGTCAGTGAAGGGTTTTCGTTGTCGGACATTGATTCCGTTTAAAAACGATGTGTTTTAATTGTGCTCGATTAAACACGGAGTTCAAGTCTTGATATTTGTTATAAAACACGTTTAAATTGATTCAATTGTATTATGTTTCTGATGCTAATATTGCACATCTCTCAAGAGTATTGACTGACAAAATGGCATACAGGCCACTTGATGGTAACTGGTCATCACCGCGTAGACATTGGCACAAGAATCATTAACCATTCCATTCATCACTATACACAGATCCTCTGATCCCAATGTAAGTAGCTTAAGCACTTGTGTTATGGAAAATCAGACGTAACGACGGTACCACAAACACCCAGACCCAAGACAACATAGAAAACTAATCTACTTTTTCTACATCGACTCGATCGGGAATCGAACCTGGGACCTCGGAGTGGCGTACCCAAGCCGGTGTACACAGCACTAGATCACGGAGGTCGTCATACATATATAGTAGGGGATGACGTTTCATTACGATCAATTATTTTCTCCACAGACTACAATAGTTTGTTTATCTGCTAGATACGATACAACACATCAGACATATTAACGTTTATTTTTTTAAAACATAACTTTTAATTGTTTTTAGTGAAACGAAAACGTAAAAATATGCCGACTTAAGATTACGAAGCTAAATGTAAAGATGATTAGTATACAAGGAGGCTCTCTATACTCTATGGCTCAGTCAGATGGGCCCATCCACCTTACAAGTGCATCTGGTTTCTCACGCCCTTGTATAAACTTATTTATATAAAATATTATACATATATATAAATCTTATATATATAAATAAACGATGTGTTCTAAAGAGTTGAACTTTGACAAAAATTTGTTGTGTATTTGAGTGGGTTTATGGTTTAGATTGGAGGCGGTACCTACCGGTGTAATCTTGAATTAAATATTTTTTCATATAACTCGGACGGAGTCAGGATGAGCTAGTGAATGTATGTAAAACATTAAAAAACGTTCGAATCTTTTATCAGATTGAATATTAACTTTTAGTATCTATACGTGTTGGGATAAATGCAGACATTGGCAATTTATGTTATAAAGAAACTTTATGAAACATAATTTGATAATAACAAAAATTAAAAAGCCAATAATTTCCTAACCGCCCGACATAGGGTACCCAAAACCTCGGAATTTGCGGCCTTATCTAACTAGACCAACCAGACAGTTTCACAGAATTTGTTTTACTATTACGATTGAGAGGAAACTTAATAGAACTATACGTAACTTTATACAATGTAACTATAACTATAAATTTTAGTTTACATTAAGCACACTTCGGCTTTCACAAGCGGTAAACGAAATGGTCGAACAATAATAACTAATGACGTTAAGACTTAACTGGGACGCGTTATGACTGTAATATTCTGTATATAGTTACCCAATGGTTCTCTTCTTTGAGATATTTTTGAGGGTATTCCGTTATACCGGTTTTCTTCTGATGTTTTCCTTCATCATTAACGGGAAATATTTATAAGAACTCGTTCAGCACGTGTATTCGGCACTCGCTCGGATTAAACAGCGAGTTTTATATTTATTCCTTAATTTCAATCCTAAGTTAAATATTTATACAATGTTTAAGTGGACGGATAAGAGGGACATCTGGTGGTACCTACCTAGATGGGCTTGTACAAAGCCCTTTTGTATCAAGTGCCTCTTATAATAATTTTTAAATTATTATCTTACTGGATCATCAAGCACCTGCAAGCCCCCGGTGTTGCAGATGTCCATGGGCGGTGGTAGTCACTTTCCATCAAATGAGCCTACAGCCCGTTTGCTACCATAAAAAATAATAATTAAACTAGTCTTTGCCTATTGGTCGAAATTCAAACCTCATTATAATTGAAATAATAATAAATATTTAATCAAATTATTTTTATTGGTCATTAACAGTAAAGTAGAATATTCCATTGCATGATTAAGGCCTTCTGTTCCTTTGAAGAGAAGTGCGGGTTTGTGGTGGTGGTTGGTGGGTGGATGGTGCTTGCCTGGGTTTGACCTCGCTATCATCGGTTAAGATGTACGCGTTCTAGTACCACGTACCACTTAGCAAACGTCAATAATAACCAAACATAAAAAGAGGAGAAAGAGGCACTGAACTATTTTGTCTTTGCATATTTATATATAGTATATTATTTTCGGGAAACATACAACATAGTTTAATATACAAACATTTGATACCAAAACAAGTCTTATATAAGCCAAAAAACTGTTACATTAAGACACGAAGTAACTCTAATAAGATCAAGTTATTAACAGATAATCAAAAGATATAAAATTAGTTTTTCTAAAAGTATACCAAAAAGTGATTATTGACATAGTTCGAATAATAAAATAGATACAATGCTACCCAGAATGTATACTCTAACGAGCCACCGCCAAACAACTTAGTAGTCTCTTGTTATCAAGTACAGAAGTACTTAATATATTTCTAGCACAATATTTAAGTTAAACGGTAACTATCTATTCAGGATTCAGATAACATCGCTGCTGTATCCTCCTTGCACGGTAATTCACATTATACATTTACAAGTATTTGACGACCTCCGTGGTCGAGTAGTATGTACACCGGTTTGGGTACGCCACTCCGAGGTCCCGGGTTCGATTCCCGGCCGAGTCGATGTAGAAAAAGTTCATTAGTTTTCTATGTTGTCTTGGATCTGGATGTTTGTGGTACCGTCGTTACTTCTGATTTTCCACAACACAAGTGTTTTAGCTACTTACATTGGGATCAGAGTAATGTATGTATGTGATGTTGTTCAATATTTACAATACTCTTGGGTATGTGTAAAAATATCTAATACTAGTCCACACAGACAGACAGACAGACAGACAGTTCTACCATTTACAGTATCTGTAATTTTTTTTTAAAGTCGAATGAAACGTTTCGATATTATTTTTTTAATTATTTTGTATAAATTTATTTTTGTGATATTAAAAAGATAAGCTGTAATTACATACTTGTACATTATCAAAGGAATGCATTATCTGAGACCGATACTGCGCGAATTCTATGATAATATTAATAATGCTATAATTATTGTCGTATACAAAATAAACTTCATATTGTATTGTCGTTATAAGGAGAGTGTTTGTTTATTAAAAAGGGGAGTCGTTCATTTTGTATCCATTGTTTATACGCGAACCATCACATTAATGTTTATAAGTTGCTTATCGCTTTAGGTATAAAAGTAAAATAAATGTGTTAATGACTCTTAAATGTTCAAAGCGGCTTCAGAGAGGTCATTAAGTCACTGGGGTACCGAGAAAAAAGTTACAAAGCTCACTAGAGCGCTTTGTAAAGCTTTAAAGAATAAGCGTTGAATCGTCTGGGCGACGTCTCGTCGCACGTGGCCTCGCGCATGCTCACAGCCTTAACTTAACTCGTACTCGCAGTATCGAGCGAACTTCCGTAAGGGGAGGTCATGTCGCTATGTCGGACGGCGGCGACTCACCGTCGCACAGCGGTCTACGCGACCGCGTCAGCTTTTTCGAGCGAGTCTGGTCCGGGCGCACCAAGAGTGACTCCGTTGACGCTACCGCAGACGTAGATGAAATAGAACGTAAGATAGAACAGCGTAAGCGGCGACCGGAGTCGCCGAAAATCGAAGTTAAGTTAAAACACACACGCGACACCCAGTCGCCTTCGAGGAGCTTCGAAACTCCTTTCCCTAATTTGAAACTGAGACATGTCGAACCCGAGGAGGCGGAGAGAGTCGAGCGTCAGGTCGAGGAGGGCGACCTGGCAGCCGGCGTCCGCTTCGTCAAGTTCGAGCGTGTGACCGTGAAAAGGACTGTAACAGAAACTCAGAGCGAGGACCGGCCGGACTCCCCGCAGACCGAGTGGTACTCTGAGTACAAGCATCATACTTTGCATACAGCACCCAGAAAGGATTATGTACGCAGCAAATCGGAATATGACTCCCACATTGCAGAAATACGAGGTAAATAGATTTTTTTAAAGGTCACGTTGATGTCATCACTGTTATTGTACCGGTCCTATAATGTACTTTAATTGGTTTCAATTCCATGGTTGTTTGCAAATGAAGCGTGAAGGAAATTTCAAAACTAATACGACCAAAATCGTACATTTGTAAAGCGTAATATAATTAAACACGCTTAAATTCTAACAAGCGAAAGTACGACATTTGAAATGCTAATATTATGCCCGCTAAAACATAGATTAAGTTACGACAGAGACTAGTAGTTTAATATATCGAATATAATTTTCATTTGTTTCCTACAATTAAAAAAAAATCATATTATTTAAAGTGTACGTTTGCTTACTCTAGTTTTTTTAACGTTAAATATACAAAAACATTATATTTACGATCGTAAACAACGAAATAAATAAAGATATTAAATGCTATTATAATTATCAATTACAGGATAAATATTATTGTAATCAATAATTGTCAGTACCAGACTGTTTATAATACTATTTAAGCGATATTAATTCTGTCCGTTTGTTAAATTAACACGTCATAGACCGAAGCTCGGGTAAGGATGTAGGCATACAAATTACGAGATTTACGGGAAAAACGGACAAACATTATAGGGATAGAGACCCGAACAGCTAGTTATCAACATTGAATACATTTGTTATTGCAATGTTATAAATAGACAATGTTTATTCGTGTAAAGTGGAACAGATTGTGATATACTTTCTTATCAACAATGACAGTAGAGCAATGTGTAAAAATTCCCAAATGTGACATAATGCTAAGACGGGATAGATACTGTATCTTATCTAGAAGTAAGGTAGGTGAGCGCAATTATAAATATTTTGTGTTGTTATTATCGTAATGCAATAAACCTAAATATATATCTATACGTTTATATGTAAGTATATTTATTGTGTACGTGCGTCTATGACTGAATTATTTCTTACTTTTTAATTTAGATGTTTTTTTTTTTATGAGTCTATGGGTTATATTGTAATATTGGACCCAGTAGGTGGCGCTGCGATCGGAGAGTATTTTTTTTTTATTTCAATCGCTCGTAACCTATACTATACGGATAGATTGTATTTAGTGATTTTTTTTTTACTTTAAGTCATAAAACGTAAAAATAGTAGAGTTACTTAGAATTTTAAATCCTATGAATATATACATACGTAGTTAATTATAAATATAACGGAAATAAAAGATAGATACGCAAAAGGTACGCCAAAGTGACTTATGACATTTGTATATTTAAAACAAAAACTGTCTTTACGAATTACGAAGTAGATAGTCGATTATATTCGTTTCTATGTTTAATTATATATGTTGGTTATATTTGTTTTTTGATAAAGAGTAACTACAGAGTTTCTTGCCGGTTCCTCTAGTCTCGGTAGAATCTAAGCCAAACAGCAATACTTAATATTGTTCTGTTCCGGTTTGAAATGTGAGTGAGCCAGTGTAATTACAGTCACTAGAGACATAACATCTTAGCTTCCAAGGCTGGTTGCGCATTGGCGGTATAAGTACGTTTAAAAATTTCTTATAAAAGTCCTATTTAAATGAAGAAATATATTATTAATACCAATAATTAAATTGTCATAAATAGGCAAAGAGTTGCGGTGCAGCATTGCATTATGAAAAAGTCGGGCCCTAACACGAAATTAATAATACATAGAACCTTTTCATCTTGGTGTCCTATCAGTTACTTTTGATTCAGACGTATAGTCAACATTTGGTCCCTGGCACACCGCACCGCTTCGTCATAGTGACGTCATAGTGGGTTTACATACCTATATTGTTTGTTAAAACAATTATGCAAAATTACATTTTAATAACGCAACGATTTTATTATAAATAAATATAATTATTAGAGAAAAATTTAAATTACATCATTTAAAACAACCGGATGTTTTTATTTACACTTTTTATATTTATTCTTCAATTTATTCTCATATGAAAATTTATAATGATATTCGTTTTTATAAACAATGGTTGTTTTCAAGACTAGCGATTCGCGCGGGTTTCGCACGAGTGTAGTTTATTAATATATCAATCAAAATCAAAATCGAAATATACTTTAATCAAGTAGGCTTTTACAAGAACTTTTGAATCGTCATTTAACAAACTATATTATGTAAAGCTCCAGTTTTAAACGTATATTCTACCGGCAAGAAACTCAGTAGTTACTCTTTTTCAAATTCTAAAAATACAGTCATTTTAGTTAAATACAATTATATATGTATGTTATATATTCTGCCTGGAAGTCAACAAGCACTAACTCCACGCTTTTTTATGTATAATCTTGTATCGAATAATATGCCTTCTTTACCAATGTATTTTTTACAAATAATTTGAATTTATGAAACGGCAAAGTTAAAAATATCTGCGGAATTTTAATATATATGTATATTATTTGGACCTCATAGTACTCAGGAATAATGTAACATTTTAAGAGTGTTTTTTTCTTTAAATTTGATCATTAGTTCCGTACATTACTCCCTACATACAAACAAACAAATTATACTCATTTTAATATGTATTTGTCTGTATTTTTTTTTTGTTACGAAATTATCAACTTCTGTAGCACGCGTACTTAGCCATAAAATTTGAGGCAACGATTGAAAAAGTTTAAAACAATAGGTACTTGTCGTTAAAAGTCGTGTAACCTACGATCTAAGGCTGTAAGAAGAGACTCAAAACTTACCGCGGAACACGAGCGTGAAATGTTAGTCTTTGATATGCGATATTGACTGTTATATTTATAAAATTTATACGTTATATGTATCAAAATGGCGTGTCACCGTAACTCGATAGTCGACTGAGATACCATGTGATTCTTTACAAAATCGCACTACTAATTGAATGGTTGCATAGATGACATTGAGAGCATGATTTGGTTAAAAAATAAATAAAAAAATAAGCTAATCAAAAATTAAACTAGAACTGGCTATTGGTGGTCAATAGTTCAAGGTCAGGATTGAAATGGCATCTTTGAGGTCACCGTTATTGAGGCTTCTAAATTTAAAAATACTTTACCCACAATTAGCTTCAATTGTTTTGTAATTTTGTATATTTAAATGAATTAATTAATAATATACAATTAAGCTATATATTTATCAATTAGGTATATTTTTAGAATATATATCTAAGTAATCAATAACAATAATAATATCACAGAGCCTCAAAAAACATAATACAAAAATGTCGGACGCAAAAGTCGAGAAGTAAATAACTTCATAATAATTATGTTTGTATAATATTATCTGCAACTTTTTTTTATATAAGTAATTTATATATGGATCTAAGCTATCTAAATATTGTGAGTGTGTCAGTCGCAGATTATAAAATAAAGGCAGATAGAACGCACGGATAATTGTAGTGAAAAGAACAAAAGATACAATATCAAAATGTCACAAGTATAGTCACCGTTATATTAATTATCGACGTATTAAAACGACGCATCGTCACACTATCGGGAATTGGTATTCGTTTGTTTTTGTTGCTTAACTATGAAGTTCAGTGCGTTCTATCTGACTTTTTAATAATCTGTGTCACTACATTATACATCAAAAACTTGAAATATTTAAAGGTAGTCGAGATAGGTTATCTCTGTTATGGTTAGTGCCGTGACTGTGACGCCGTGATTACTGGCCATGATGTCATCATCGCTCGGCCATTGCAATTCATGTTTATTTCTACTTACTACTACTTTTATTATATACATGTAATAAAAATTGAAACGGCCTGTAATTATCCCACTGGACTGAGGCCTTTCCGGAGTCCTGAGGTTGGTGGATGTCTTAGAATTTTCTACCAGCACGATGTTTCCTGTCATCTGTGAGCTAGTGACTTGACTTTGAGTTTGACTTTGACGTCTCAAAAAACAGGATGAATTATAAACACAAATTAAGCACTTGAAAGTTTATTTCTTCCCTGGGTTTGAACCCGAAATCGTCGGTTAAGATTGACGTGTTCTACACACTGCACTATCTCGGCCTTAATAAATGAGAAACTATCTTTCACGTATTGCTGGAATTGGAAATAAATTTTAGCTCGACGCTAAGACTAAAAATTCCTTATAATTCCTTACATTATGTTTGTACCATAAACATTAAAAGTAACAAACAGCTCAATAATGTCCCACTGCTAGGTCAACCTTTTCTCTCCTTTTCTTTCCTAAGGGTTAAGCGATTTCTCTTCCACGCTATTCCGATGGTTTCATAAAAGATTTATTTCACGTGTGTATACCAATTTCTAGTTATTCTCAAGAGAAGAAGAATTTACTAGCAGTTACTTTAAAATTTACTTTACTATACAATAGTATATTACATGTAGGTATTTAAAATACCAATGTCCCATAATTCGATACGATAGTGATTAAAAAGACAAAATAAAAAAGTATGCGTGTGTCCAATTCACTCGCATCAAAATAAAAAATTTCTAAACAATCGAAAAATATAAATGATCAAGTTATAATGACATTGAACGACTCTTTAAACTAATCTTACATAAATACCTACTTGCTTTAAAACATACAAACTCCGAATATTAACATTGTATTAATCTTTCATTTTAAATGACTACAGTTTCTATTTATAGAGTATCTCTCATCATGTGACTTTCACAATTTATTGTTACGTGTAACACATTAATTAATTAGGGGAAGAAACATCTGACAACTGAATGCTCTGTGGCGTATAATTGTCAATGATATCATCAACTTGCAAGTCGCTGTTGTATTTTATTCATGCGTCTGATTCGTTGAATTTCGTTTCAAAAGACGACGTAGTATTGAATAATAACATACATTGAACATGTCTCATGGTGTAGTCAATACAATGCGAGCAATTGAAGCAAAGATCTTGAGTTCAAATCGAATAAAAACATTTAGACATAAATGAATTCATAAGCATTTGTGTTTTTTAGTTTACGGACTTAACTAACTGATTAATCCCGGTTATTATATTTAAGAAAAGTATCTTTTTGATAAGACGTAGCAAAATAGATAAAATGTAAACGCCAATTCGATAATTTACCATCCGTAAGCGAAACGAATCGTTTTATGAATACAGTAACCGGACTTTATTGAGTAGGTACATTGCTAGATAATAAAAACATTGCAACAAGATATGTCCCGTCTTAAAATGGTGTTCTTACATTGTTGAATATCAATTTACATTCAAACTGCAGCCATATTGGTACTAGTGATTGCCTTATTCACCTGAAGACTATAGAGTTCGTAGGCTACCTTATGATGCAGACCATGAGGCCCTGAATTCAAATATTGGGTCTCTTTGTTTATGAAGAAGGAAGAAGGAGGAAGATTGGAACTGGTATACTCCCGTGTCCTGAAAATCAAATAAAGAGTTATCCTGCAACATTATTCTTCGGTCCCGTCACACTTGTGTTTGCACAAATTTTTTTGCCCCAGAATATCTACTATGCAGTAGTTATTCTGTAAGAACAAACTAGAAACGCATCGCAGAAAATTACAAAAGTATCATACGACATTCACGTTGAACATTTAAAGGATACACGCTTCAAAATAGTGTAACACTCAGTTTTGACCATTTTAAGAGTTAGTGAGTAAGTGCAGTGAGTTTTTACATAATAGCACTGCAGATGCCGTGTTCCTGAGAATTATATTCAACTTATAAATTTCGAAGTATTATATACATTAAAATCGAACCACAACCTTGGATTTACGTGAAGGAAATATTATCGTTTCCAGAATATTAATTAAAAAGTTATCTGAAAAACTGATGTAGTTTTGACCGATATTAGCCAAGGTAGTGAATCTCCAGGGAAACCAGCAAACTACGCAGTAGGTACTTCTTATATTGTACAAGTGTGTGAGCATAAACAGGGGCACGCTCTATTCCCTCTCTTAACCCGATAGGAGGGCACATCCGATACGATTTTTCCAAAAAAAAAAACCCAAAAATTTATCAGCCTGGGCTGGGCCTTGAACCCTAGACTTCAGACCAAAAAGGTAAAATATATATAAAAATGAATAAAGTCTTCCTTCTTTGAATAAAGTCTTCCTTCTTCTTTTCTATAAATGTATAAAGTCTTCCTTCTTTTAAAAAATAATGTATCAGCAAAGTAAACCACATGAAGTCCTTGACGGTAAAAACGCTACGTGAAATATTATCCAAGTTTTCAAAGACAAAACGCTATATGATACACTAGTGTGACGTGAGTGGTCACACACGGACGCGTATATTGAACACGCATCAATTTGAATATAGATATAAAGACCATAAATTGCTTGGAACATGACAAAGACAAAGTAATCTACCTATTTCCTTTCGAATATTTAAAGACTTGGTGGTAGGATTTTGTGCAAGACCGTCTGGTTTGGTACAACCCACACAACAGATATTCTTCAGCCAAGCAGCAAGACTTAGTATTGATGTGTTTTGGTTTGAAAGGTGTATCTACAGGCACGAGGGACATCTTAGTTTCCATGGTTGGCTCTATATTAGCGAGTGCCAATGTCTAGGGGCTGATTTGATCACTTGCCATCATTTGTGCCATCTATGTGCCCATCTATTAAAAATAAAACCGCTACTCAACATTTTATACAATTTCCATATTTTTATAAACTTACTTACATATTTTTTTTTACAAAAAAGTCTTATCAAATCGAGTAGGTTGTAAGTGGGAGTTATTTTAAGTCTATAGGAACAAGGAAGGAAATATCTCATTTCCCAAAATTGGTGACATAGCGTAGACGTTTCTTTACGGTCTTCCTAGGCGGAGCGGGTCAGCGTATTTCTCCTCGTGCTCGGCCTCTTTTTGGGACATAACATTTTCACAGACCTTGTTTCTGTCTGTGTATATATTTATATATTTAAAAAAGTCTTTGTATATGCCAAATTTTATGGTGAACAGACAAACGATGTTGAAGTCACAGTTATAAAAAATATTAATAGAAATACTCAATAATATAAATTACGTAACGGCAAATTATAAGTATATGAACGCCGCTTCGCAAACTCAACTTAAATTACCACTAAATATACTTCAACAACAAAGTGACAAAAGATAATTTAAGAAGTAAAGTTTTATTAATTTGTATTTGAACTGTGCGGTTCATTTACGAAGGAAAACATCGCGAGGAAACGATAACAGTCCACTTTAAGTTTAATACCTACTGACCTTCAATAGTTCATGATACAGTATATTCGTAGCCCATGACGCAGTTCTGTATTAAACACATTCTCTTACTAGACTTTGAAGACTGGGATTGCAGTCCTAATGAATTTGATCGCGTGACCGATAGCAGCTTAGCTCGTGTTCCACAAGATAATATCTTTTTTAAAGGTTAACTATCTTATTAAAAGACAAGTTATTCTACATTACAATAAAGCGCTAGTTACATTTACGAGACGATACAGCTTAGTAGAAAGATCACTCGATTCTTAACAGAAGAACGTGGTTTCAAATCTGGATTAGTGAGGTTACTTGGGTTTGGATCTGTAATTTTCTTTTTTTTTATAATACAGTTACGTGTCCATGTGCACTTGTTTGACCTATGATGGTTAGTGGCCTCCACTGCTCATAGACATTGGGAACCCATAACTATTCCTTACATTGTGCCTGTAGTTACACTGGCTCGCTCTTTCCACTGGAACACAACAATACCAGTATTGGTGTTTGGTATCAAGTGAAAGGGCTCAGTGCAAGTCCTATGTTACTTTATTAACGGCAGTAGAACTTTTACAAACCTTGCTATTTATAAATTAATGTCATTGCCAAAAAATGATTTTCTGAGACGCTGATTAGCTCCTTTTGTAATAATGATATATGAGAGGGGCCATCAAAATAACTGGCGATATCTAATTGATTCTATAAGCTAGGATAACCCAAGCGATAGTAAGCCTTAATTAATCCTATTTAAAGTCATATTCGTTCAACTAGATATCGTAAAAAGTACTTTTATTGATAAATCAACAAATTTTTGAATCAGTTATTTATATCTGTTGCTATTGACCTTTATCTTTATCTATATGAAGGAGGGAGGGGATGGGAGTAAATGTTTAGGAATATGCAATGGTTCAATTAAAAACCATTGAAAATTCATGAAAATTCTTCTCTTCGGATGTGCGGCATTCATTTTTTATCAAACAAATTATCTTATTCAAATAGTCTCATACAAAAAAACTTTGAATCATTATTTAGAAATCTATTATATCAATTAAACAAGAAGTCATCACCGGTTCGGAATGCAGTTTCCTACAAGAAAATCTGTAGTTATTTTCTAAATTCCATGTAATTATCCTGCTGTGTAATATTCCTAATATGTAATAGTAAGAAAAAAATAATTACCCGAGTCGTGATTAAAGGGATATTTTTATGTAAGGGATCTGTTGGCGCGCCTTAGGGGGTGAGTCCGATTCGTATGCCTTGTGTTTCTTCTCTCTCTATTTCCTCGTGAGTTATTCACCTTGTGTTTACTAAGTATAAATGATTGCCTTGTTATTCAACTCGCTAGATATAAAGCCACAGATGCCCATATCATGCCGAGAAAAATATATTGGGTAGTAACAGCCCGGAATCTGGAAGTTGGAAGTTAGAAGTGTGTGTGTTCTCCCGTGCCTCGGACAGCACGTAAAGCCGTTGGTCCTGCGCCTGAACTTTTTCCAGTCGTGTCGGATTTGCCGTCCCATCGGATTATTAGAGTGAGGAAATAGAGAGTGCACCTGTTTTTGCGGACACACGTTATGATATGTCCTGCGGTGATGTCCCCTGGGATTTGATTGGGTTTTGCTGTATATTATTATAATAATTTATTAATAATAATAATTAACAAAACTCTACGTTTTACTTTGTAATTTTTTATTAGTTTTTCTTAAATTAAAAATTCTTTCAAAAACCACTTCCCGTGATGGCTACATTTTCGTTTAATAAGATCAGTTTTCGTCTACTGTATCTGAAATATATTTTAATTTTGATCCATTATAATGTTTTGTTAATAGCTGAGTGATAATATATTTAATCATTTCTAATTAAGAAAATGATAAGACACAAAATAGTTAAATGACATTTACTAAATAATAATAAGTAATTGATGAAGTTACTTTGTACGAGTATTTTATAATTTAATTTGGCCTTGAATTGGCATTGAAATACTACCGTAAAAATCTGACTCCACTTTTGTTATTACTTCGAAATGTAATCAATAGCAAGGTTGCACAGTAATCGTATATGAAATTCAATTAGAAAAATAAAATCCAGTACCAACAATTCGTTGATTGTTAATTATTTATAAACAATATATTTAAAGAGCCGAGATGGCCCAGTGGTTAGAACGCGTGTATCTTAAAATTCAGGCAAGCACCACTGAATTTTTATGTGCTTAATTTGTGTTTATAATTCATCTCGTGTTTGGCGAACATCGTGGGGAAACCTGCATGTGTCTAATTTCAACGAAATTCTGCCATATGTGTATTCCTGTTATGTGATATATTTACTTGAATTTTCTTGTTTCATTGTATAATATCAACAATATATAATATCATAAATAAATAATGTTTCCGAAAGGGTGCTATGAACTTTACTTCATAGCTAAAAATAGCCTTAATAGGGCAACGGTATTCGGACCTCGTAACGTCGTGAAAGTCTTAGCATCAGTGGCGTTCCGACTCCTAAAACAAACTTGAAGATAAAATACAAAATACCTATTCCTGCGAGAATTCTATAAAAAAATCGTAGCAGATTTAATTTACAAAACAAAATTGCCACATTTCCCAATCAAGGTAATGATGTCATGTACAATTATAGCAATTAAGTATACCATTTATCACTGGAGGTCAAGAGCGAGACCTGTGATATTTGGGCCAGAGAAGCACTACTCGTCTGTCGATAAAAGTAACGTCTTGGGTATTTATTTTGTCACTTGTAAATAAAATCCAATACAAAACCTTTTTAAATTAAATATATTTTTGGAACTTACTATACTATAGAGTAAGCGTCACGTAAGAAAAAAGCGTTATGCTCTCCTCCAGACGACCTTACCCTCTCTTTCCTTTTCTCTGTCTCTTTCTAGGGTAAATTTTTTTTATGGTGTAGTTTGGTGGACGATATGGGCCACCTGATGGAAAATGGTCACCATCGCCCATAAACAATGGCGCTGTAAGAAATATTAACCATTCCTTACATCGCCAATGCGCCAACAACCTTGGGAACTAAGATGTTATGTCCCTTGTGATTGTAGTTACACTGGCACACTCACCCTTCCAACCGGAACACCACAATACCGAGTACTGTTGTTTGGCGGTAGAATATCTATATAAATAAATTATATTATTTAAACTTATTTTCGTTATTGTTTTAATTAAAGTGTTATTTCAATAAGAATTTCTCATTGTCATTTATTTATTTTCAAACGTTGTTAATTTATTGTTTCAGTTATTTAGACATCATATCATATTAGAGCGAAAGCAATTGCGTTCCAACTGGGTGTCCCATGACACCTCTCGTTTTATTTTTATAATCTGTTGTATTTTAAATTATAAATAAGTCTCCTGTTTGTTGAATATAAGTCTACTTCAATAAATAATATTTTCATTTTGAATATCAACGTAATTTAGTGTTATAAATTAAAGAATTAACGAAGAAAAAACAGAATAAAGTCGATATTCCAGAGTTGAAAGAAAATAGGCAAAACATGCTGATTCATTTAAGTTTACCTCAATTACTCAAAACTGACTATATTTGAACCGTTAACTATTAATTGAGTGTATAACTTATTAATTGAGACAAGAAAAATTACAAGTAATCACAGTAATAATACGAAAGATTTATTACGTCTGAATATCCATCATTACTTATAAATACTCACCGCTCATGCCTTATCTTAATTGAAGATGCAGTAAAATATGAAAAATATACAAACTTGCTAAACGAATTTTATCTCTATGTCAATGTCGTTAAGGTCGATATCACACTTGTCGATACTTCTCTTCCATTGTTCGCAATTTAAACGTGACTAATTCTTCTTTAACAGTGCCTTACACTGTTGGCTAATAATATTTGTAATATGAGGCTTATACTCGTAGTTTTTTGTTTTGTCAATTTTGATGTCCCATTTTATATTCGCCCTAATTTCATGGTGGACAATCTTGAACTCGAACAGTTTAGCTTGCAGGCCCTTTTTTAATCCAGGGTGCAGGTAATACAAAAAGCTTGTGCGTCACGAGTTTGGATGTGCCTCGCCAATTATGGTCAAGTCTTGAAGCAAGGGAGAATTCCTTAGGTCTTTGAAAAATATTTTTTGGGTGAGAGGCGAGATCTCCATAACAGTGCTTTCATCCGGCCGCTTGGTGTGCTTAAGATGGGGCTGCTAGCCTGCACAAAACGGGGCGCTACCACTGTTGTACTTTACTGTTATAATCAAGTTGGAGACAATCCGACGTGGCATAGAGAGCTATCAGTCTCAAGATTAAAGGCTTGACCACTGCCTGTTCCTAACTGTGATGCTATTAAGAATCCCAGTTTCAGTCACTCGAGGCTTCAGGATCTGTAGCCGCATTTGACACCATTGTTTTAAAAAATAAATAAATACTTGTTCGATATCCTTTTAAAGCGTTTTCTCCACTTCTAAAGTACGATAGATTATGCCAATTGTATTAAATTCGTTACTGACAAATCCCACTAGGAACAGAAATATGTCTACTCGTTGAAGAAACTGCAAGAACCTGTTAAGTTTAAAATTAAAGATAATGGTCTCTTACATGATGGCGTATATTTTTATTACTTTCAATGTCCAAATCATAATAACCTTGACCTTGGAGTTCCGCACCAGTGAGGCGCGCTTAAATATTATCTGCGCACACGCATACATAGATTTATTCGTTAATCTCATGAGAAGTTTATTTGTCTCTCATTTAACTAGTGCTAAGTGCCGAGATATCCAAGTGGATAAAACAGTGTATCTTGATCATGGCACACTAAGTTTTTCATGCGCTTAATTTGTGATAGAATTCACATACATATGTGAATAGATTATTTATCTCCTGCTCGGTTGTGTAGAAATATATTGAATTGTCTATGGGCGGTGGCGACCGCTTACCGTCCATAGCCCATTTGCACGTCCGCTTACCTCAATCATAAAAAAAATGTTAACGCATTGACATGGATCAGCGTGGTGGGTTACTTCAAGAAAAAGAAGAAAGGAAAGCCTTCCTCTTCCCTTACGAAGATCTAAAGAAAGAGCTAAAGTCATATATTATGCACCAAGACATAATACATATATAATATATACATAAGACTAACAATATACATAAAATAATAAATACATATTTAACTAACATGACTGTATTTTTAGATATTGAAAAAGAGTAACTACTGAGTTTCTTGCCGGTTCTTCTCGTAGAATCTACATTCCGAACCGGTGGTATCTTTACTTTAAATAGTTTGTTAAATGACGATTCAAAAGTGCTTGTAGAAGCCTACTTGAATAAAGTATATTTTGATTTTGATTTTGATAAATGACAAAAGTGTGATACTACTTCATTCGAGAAAAAGAATAACTTGTGAGTTACTTACTGGTTCTTCTCGATAGAATCTTCATTCCAAAACGCTGGTGGATTTACATCGAATTAAATCCTGTACCGTAACAATTTACAAGTGCTTATATTTGAATAATATAATTTACGATAAAGTTCTGAGAGAAATTGTTTCAATTTATTATTTCTATCATTGAGAAGTACCTGATTTATAGTATTTGTAACTTCTAATTCTGGCATCTAATCTGTTTTATGACAACAGTTGTGCTCATAATTTTTCAAATAGGTAATAATGCTGTCAAAACACTTTAATTTTTCGCTTGAAATGATGTCGACATTGCTCTATATTGCTAGTATAATTTAATTTATTTTTGGTTATAATACTTTGGTCTACATTTGAAAATAACGTATGTTGCTAATATTTGAAATATTTCAAGGTCAGTCCGCGTTTCTTGTCTAAATCCGAACACTTTCCGTTTCATTACGTCTTATTCAAATTATTCTCGTTTATTAAAATATTTAAGTTTGTTTTTGTTTCGGTTTTTTATTATGAAGGTAGGCAATGGCCCACCTGATGGTAAGCGGTCAACACCGCCCATAGACATTCCTTACATCGCCAATGCGCCACCAGCCTTGGGAGCTAAGATGGTATGTCCCTTGTGCTTGTAGTTACATTGGCTCACAGACCCTTCAAACGGGAACACAACAGTATTAATTGGCGGTAGAATAAATGATGAGTGGGTGGTACCTACCCAGACGGGTTTGCACAAAACTCTACCACCGAGAGTAAGTAGCAAAATATAAGATTGTGTGTAATAAAATTCACCAAAAAAAATATGGTTGCTATTCCTCAGGAGTTAAAAAAGTATTCATTCCAGTTTCTAAAATGTTTATCAAAGTTAGATTAACTGATTCAACTTCAAATTTAATGGTCATTGGTCAATGACAGCTAATGACGCCATGTTGGACCAATGAGCGTTCAGTATTGGTTCATATTGTTATAAATCTGATACTGTTCATCATTTTAGAAATAAGCAGTTACTTTTACTCTTTGACGTAATTTTATTCAAATGTTGTACAGATAGGATGGGTATGGTAACGAAACGTCAGTTCTATTAATAAAATGTATTCTATGTCTTTGTTAAAAAAAACCTTGGCTCTCAATACAGATCTCATAAAAAAAATATAACATTGTTTGTGCTCAGAACAAACAGTATGGCCAGTTTCGATATTGTTAAAAACTGTGTTACTTTTAGCTTTAGCAACTGCATCCTTCATATATTGTTGATTCGTATTGAATGTAGCTTTCCATGTGTGGAGCAGTTCTTAGAATCGAGTTTTATTTACTAATAAATCACTTCTAATCTTTGATTTAGTAATTCGACCTCAGACGAGAGGTAACTGGTTTTGTCTTTATTTAGTATTATATTAAGCGTCCCGATTCTTTCAAATACGTTATGATATATTCGTTTTTTTTTTTCAAATAATACATTAAGATCTATGATGACCTTGTACCAACTAATATACTGTCAAAGATTGATATCTAATGAGTCCAGCATTCTATCAACGTCCCGTTATCCAGCTGCTTTTGAGAAGAAGGTTTGGAGAACTATATATCCGACATATGCAGATATCCTCACGATGTTTTCCATCCGACGAGATTATAAACACAAATGAAGTACATCCAAATTAAGTATAGATTCATGTCTTCTGGTCACGGAGTTATCTCAACTCTTATAGTTATATTTAAGCCAATAAATCTTCCTCCAGTGTTACTTTTTTAAATTTAGTTTAGATGAGATTTTCCTTCACGAAAATATACGTTGACATCACGGAATTCTAAAAACAAACACAACTCTGTAAATCATTTTACACTAAACCCCAATTGTTTTTTTTTTAAATATATTTTATATGACATTTTATAATGATTTAAAATTTACAGTTGAATCCAAATTTAAAAATAGAATTTTGACAGTCGTTAACACCAGTTTCAGTTATTGCCAGTTTCTCCTTCAGAATGTCACGCAGAATTCTTTAAAAACTTCGGCGCTTATTTATCAAACCGGATCCCTTGTTTTTGCAAACATTTGAGCGTTTAACCGACTCATATGGCCGAGATTTCGATTAAAGAGTAACTAAATTTTCAAGTAGATAACATACCTACAAAATTAAATTGTTGCAACGAAACTTTTTTAAGAAATGTACATATATTTAATTACTAGCAAATCTAGCCACGCGTTGCTGTGGCTACTTTATGTTATATTATATTGTAACACAATGTTTAACCGTAAATAATGTAGGCATTGGTACAAATTTCATGAAAAACATTTCAGTGGCTTTTGAGTGGCGTGCATTTTAAAAAAACGCCGATATTTTTATAGATAAATTAGTTATTGTCACTCTTTGGCTGTTTGAAAAGACGTTCATTCGCTCAGAAAATAAAATTTTCAGTTTTAGTGTGCTTGGGAGGGTCAAGCCCGTCTAGGTCGGTACCACCCAATTATAAGATATTTTATATATATACCGCCAAACAGCAGTGGGGACCAACATTAGATGGCCTAACTTTATATTAAAAAAATACTAGATCCCGTGCTTCAAAATACACGTCTTGAAGTAATTAGCACATATTTTATGTACATAAATATTCAATAAAATTATCAAATCCACGATATTTTAATTTAATTATTTATGTACCAATTAAAGAAATTATTAACATAAACAGCCAGACCCGACTCTGACATCATTACAATATAAATATATTTTCTATGAATATATATATATATATATATATATATATATATATATATAAGCGAAATATAATTGTATTATATAACGATTGTATCGTAGCATAGTTACTCCTATCGCGATGTAGATTCTCACTAAGAAACGATTTTTGGTTAAGGTAAAGGGGAGAGATGTTTTTTAATGAATTTTACGTACGAAGTCGGGACGTAGGATTAGTATTTCGTCGTTGCGTCTGCATGAGTCGCTATTTGTTTTTTTTTTTTTTTGTTATGCCGTTTTAATCGTTATTTAAATACGCACGTACTGTAAAAACAGTTTTGTGATAACTTCAATAATTTAAAAGTTTTAAAATTTTGCTATGTGACGTTCATATATCGAGAGCTACATAAATTTGTAGGTGCAACGACGATTTGTGTATTATTGAAAGTAAATTGGTAAGTAATTCGAACAAGTTCCATGACTGTACACATGCGAGCGCTTGCGTATTCGCTTCGACCATAAAAGGATCAAGTTAGTCTGAAACGAGTTGCCATTCTTGTACATTGCAAACTGAACCTAAATATTATTGAGAATAGAGTGTAATTTGTAATGTTGTTTTGTTTCAAAATCCAGACGTGCCGAGGTTGGAATCCAAATAAGAATCAAAAGGTTGTTTATGTGGCGTGTAAGGCGCTTAGTTAAATGATTCATGTCTTAGCGACGATTTTTTATGATTACACAAATTAAAAAAGTCAATTATTTAACTTGTTATAAGACGTGGACTGCTACTGGGTATTGCCTAACGACCAAATATATATTTTTTGGTTTAGCTTGGACATCAGGATCATATTTAGCCAACTAGCAAGACAGTTAAGAAATTTGTTTTATACATAGAAGTTATAGAAAAGTACTCTCATATCTATTAAGTTAGTACTAATTACAATGTTAAAAAATTGGGAATACTAAAAAAAACCTTCTTTATTTCGACAAGCACATATGAATATCAATTTGTTACTACATACTAAAACTTGCCCAGGAATATCTTATTCTTAATTAACATGGGAAACTAAAGCTCATTATTCTAATTCAAGACGATTATATTAATTTAAAATAATCTTTCCTCGACGACGACCTCCGTGGTCGAGTAGTGTGTACACCGGTTTTCATGAGTACGTCACTCCGAGGTCCAGGGTTCGATTGGTCCCGCGAGTCGATGTAGAAAAAGTTCATTAGTTTTCTATATTGTCTTGGGTTTGGGTGTATGTGGTACCGTCGCGTCGTTACTTCTGATTTTCCATAACACAAGTGCTTTAGCTACTTACATTGGGATCAGAGTAATGTATGTGGTGTTGTCCAATATTTATTTATATTTAAATATTTATTACCTTGAATAAATCCTTTTAAGCTGAATTATAATAACAAATTCATGATCGTTTTCTTAAATGAAAGTGTAAACAATAAGCTGAATGATTCGAAAATGGTTTTTAGGACAGAACTAATATATGGGTTGTGCATGATCTATGATTTTATGTAATTCCACAAGCTCACTCATATTTCCAACCTGAATAAGCAATACAGAGTATTCGTGTTTCGTCGTGGAAGAATTAATTAGATGGTACCAACACAGACGTAGTTTGGGTAGTTGTAAGCATACACATATATCCATACTTAGGGTTATCAACAGTTTTATATATGGTAGGTCTCTGTGCTAGCCCGTTAGATAGATACCACTTACTCATCAGATATTCTACCGCCAAACAACAATACTCGGCACCGTTGTGTTCGGAGTTGAAGGGCGAGTGAGCTAGTGAAACTGCAGGCACAAAGAACATGACATCTTAGCTCCCGAGGTTTGTAAGGAATAGTTAATATAGCAACTGGCAACTGCTTACCACCAAGTGGTCCATATGCCCGTCCACCATATTATAATGAGACAACACCCATTTTTCACCAACCCAAGCAACAATAGTGAAATTAAAAGCTTTACCTTTGCCAAGCAGTGGTACCTTTGCCAAGCAGTGGGTATACAGCTGGTACTGTAACATTTCACTTATAAAATTAAAAAATCAAATCGAAACTAACGTTATAAATATTTCTATATATGATGTGTTTTCGACTATTTCTTTCGGCGGCAAGTATGTTAATTAATGACGTAAGAATAACTGACGCGTGATGACATCACGTTTAGTTTTTGCAAACAAAAGTATTTTAATTTCCAGCGGCTTCACGAATTATGACTGGTTTTTTTTAATCAGCTCTAAATATATTACTAGCTAACAAGCAATTTAGACTACCGAAAATTGTCTGCCTTTCGTTTAGTGGCTGCTTCAAATAACTAAAATATAATTATCATTGTACATGGAAAATTGTTAAAAAAATATATCCCGCTGAGTTTCTTTCGCCGGTTCTTCTCAGGTCCGAGGTGCTAAATTCCGAACCGGTGGTAGATTTTTGACAATCAATAAGCAAGTGTAAACACTTCTATATTGAATAAAGATTTTTGACTTTGACTTGACTTTGACTTTGATTTTATAAATCACGAGGTACTAGGTTAAATCCCTGGGCTGGGCAATAATCATGGCGCTCGGATGAATGGTGTAGAGCTTGATGTGGTTTAGCACAACCTCCTCATTATCATCGATCCATCATAAATCTTGAATGTTAATCACCAATTATATGGAACTATATTCAATACAAACAGACATATTTTCCCCATTATTTTGTTATATAGATAAAGGCGGACGGGTAAATGATCTTCCTGATGGTTAGTGGTCATGAGCGGTGTCATAGACTTTAGTGCTGTAGAAATATTAACCGATCCTTGCATCAAACATCGCCGATGCGCCACCAACCTTGGAAGCTAAGAAATGCGCCTGTCTTTGTACTTACTCTGGCTCACTCACCCTTCAAACCGGAACCCAACAATATTAAGTATTTTTGGCGGTAGAATATCTAATTAGAGGTTGGTACTTAAATGGGGCAAGCAGCTCTACCACAGAGTCACACAACCATTTTTGCTTGTAACATAAATAATTAAATTAATACCGACTTCAAAATTTTAGTTTCCATGACATAGTTTAATTTATTATAGTTTTTATACACTATTAATTCTCTAAGATTAATTAACATACCCAAGGATGGTGAACAGATCACTTTTAGTTATCGCCTGCGGCTGCGCTCGTGTTTTAGGGATTGGTCATCAGGGTTAAGCATAAGAAAGGTTATGTCCTTCCTTGGAGCTCAGGCTTGCTTCATATCAACTTTCATCAAATTAATTTTATTGGTTTGATCGCGAAAGATTGACAGGCAGACAGACAGAGTTATTTCAGTGCACCTGTGTTTGCGAACACACTAGTGTACTGTATAATATGTCCTGTACAGTAAGGTTGTCCATTTACTTACCAGACTTCTTGAAATAAATCGAAAAGTAACAAAAATAAGTCAAAATTATAATTTGTAATAGACATTGAAGCTTATTTTTCTCCGAAATGAGTCTTTACCTCAGTAGAGGGACATTGAAATATTAAGTCGAATACAAATTCCCTGTGCTTGAAACAGTTTGTACTTTTTTTTTATTATTGACTCAGTAGCTACAGAATTCCTATAGGCGACAGTGCATTACAAATAGTTCTATTTTTAAAGCATTAGTAAACGAAGGGACGCCACTGATATAATTAATGGCCTTTGATAACTTAGAAAAAAAAAACTTGAATGGTTTTAATGTATTTTTAAGTGAAATATTTGTTGAAATATTTATGCATGACACACGCCTCAAGTTATTTTAAGTTTAGGTCATCATGCGTTTGGGCCTTTCTCTACGACTGGAACATTTATTAAAAAAAAAAACATTAAAATCTTCCTCGAATCGGTTCTCATAAGAACTTTTAAATCGTCATTTAACAAGATTAAAATAAATTTAAAGTTACCACCGGGAGTGTAGATTTTATCAAAAGAACCGGAATGAATTTCAGTATATTTTTTTTATGAGTTTTTTTTTATCCTGTATTAAACGAATACTATCTTTACGTTTTTTGTTAAATACTTATAAAATCTTATTATATGTAATATAATAATAAATTTAAAATTCAAGTTAGAAAAAAAGACAGAAAGAGAGAGAATACAATTTTAATATAATATATTATGTAAGTTTAATATCCTTACATACTAGGCTATTTGACTGGTTTTTAAAATCCATTTTATATTATTTAAATTTAAATTAAATCCATTTTAAATTCTAGTAAGTACATATTTGCTGAAAAATATTTTACTGTCTCGTTGGTCTAGTTGCTGGGTATGGCCTCTGATCTAGAGGTCATGGGTTCAAACCCTAGATCGGGCTGATAAAAAATAATTAGAAAAATTCTCAGTTGCACGGATTTGGATTTGGAAGTTGAGGAATAGTTGAGGAAACGTACGCTCCAGCATTTCGGAAAACTAGTAGAACAGTCGCTCTCGAGCCTGAACTGTTTCCGATCGAACCGGATTGGCTGTTCCATCGGATTATGAGAGTGAGAGAATAGGGGAGTTCACCTGTGTTTCCGTACGCACTAGTCTACCTTTAAGATTGGGAGCCGTTGCCGAAATCGGTCAGGACGATATTCTTATTATTATATTAAATTAAAGTTCATTAATTTTCTATATTGTCTCGGGTCTGGGTGTTTGTGGTACCGTCGTTACTTCTGATTTTCCATAACACAAGTGCTTTAGCCACTTACATTGGGATCAGAGTAATGTATGTGATGTTGTCCAATATTTATTTATTATTTAAATTGTGATAGGCAAATATGCAACGATTTTATAAATGTATTGACTACGTAATTAGTAAGATACTTTATTAGATTATCATGTATGATTAAATTTTTTTTTGGTATTCGTATTGTAATATGGATTTTATTGCGGGATTAAAATTTAAGCTGATCGATAAGAATGGAATACAACTGCAGGGGGCGTTTGTATGATATAACTATGTATTTAACATTACATAACATACATAACATAATCAGCCTGTAAATTTCCCACTGCTGGGCTAAGGCCTCCTCTCCCGTTGAGGAGAAGGTATGGAGCATATTCCACCACGCTGCTCCAATGCGGGTTGGTGGAATACACATGTGGCAGAATTTCGTTGAAATTGGACAAATGCAGGTTTCCTCACGATGTTTTCCTTCACCGTCGAGCACGAGATGAATTATAAACAAATTAAGCACATGTAAATTCAGTGGTGCCTGCCTGGGTTTGAACCCGAAATCATCGGTTAAGTTGCACGCGTTCTAACCACTGGGCCATCTGGGCTCTATAGCCATCTCGGCTCTATTTAACATTACGAAACATATTTTCATTAGAAACGTTAACGGGATAATGTGACATTGACATACATAAGGGTAATGGTCACTGATGGTAAGTAGTCACCATGACTATAGACATTGGCCCAGTAAGAAAGTGTAACCATTCTCAAGCCACCAATCTCGGGGACTAAGATTCCACCCAGATGGCGCGCATAGTCCTAACGAGTCCGAGAGTGAAAATTGAATTAATTTATAAGATATTTTTAATTATTATTGCAATCATGCAATTATGAATGTACATTAATGAGATTGTCAATAAATAAGATGTTTGTAATGACAGAATAAATTCCTTTCACGGTCGCAAATAATCATATCAGTAATGACGGTACTATGAGTTTTAATTAAGCAAGTGTTTTGACTGTAACATACATATAATATTCAATAATTATACTTCTTAATGCGTATTCTTCGCTTCTTAAGGGTATATTTCAAGTCGCAGTCGAAAGACATTAGGGGTCAAAATCAAATAATCTTTATTCAAGTAGGCTCATAAATTCATTATTGAATTGTATTGTTAAAGTATTGAATTAAACGTAAATCTACCACCGGAAAAAAGATTCTACCGAGAAGAACCAACAAGGAGCTCAGTAGTTACTCTTTTCCACCACTTTAGTTACAGAGTATGTCAGTAAAACACAATTACCTTTTTTTATATCCGGTTAGAACGCGTGCATCTTAACCGATGATTTCGGGTTCAAGCCCAGGCAACCACTGAATTTTCATGTGCTTAATTTGTGTTTATAATTCATCTCGTGCTCGGCGGTGAAAGAAAACATCGTGAGGAAACCTGCATGTGTCTAATTTCAACGAAATTCTGCCACATGTGTATTCCCCCAACCCGCGTTGGATCAGCCTTCTCCTCAAAGGGAGAGGAGGCCTTAGCCCAGCAGTGGGTTATTTACAGGCTGCTAATGTAATATCCTGTCTAGAAATCAATACACTAAGTCCATGCTTTTTTATCTTTAATATAAGCTTATATTGAGTACTAGGCCTTATTTATCAATTATTTTTTGACATGGGCTTAAAATTTTTAAATGGGCCAAGTTAAAGATAGCTGTGGACAAACAGAAATAGCTCAGTAATGTGATTGGTCTACGGAATTTGACCGATTTAATTTCCGCTATGTTTAATCTATCCGCAAATATAATTGGGTTACCTATTACAACATCACTTGCTAGGTTTCTCTGCGTTTTTAAGCAATTGTAACTTATTATTTTAATGATACCAGTGGCTCGCCCGCGAAACTTCGCTTTTGTTCAAAATATTTTTTAGGAGTTTCGAAACCTATGACCGGTTTTGTTTTCATTTCATTTCATGATAAACACTTCAGTCATTCATCCACACTTGGATGAAACTTTATTTAAATTAAATTTTTAATTAAAAAACGTATACATTAGTAAAGTTAGACAAAATTTTACTTTTTAATTTTTTTTTTCTTACACAGCCATAGCACCGTTCTCCAACCGGCCAGTAACTTTTTTCTGCTCTCTAAGTATAATTATTTTTGCTAGCGATAAAATACTTTTTAGGGAAGACATGAAACGTTACATGAACGAATAAATTAATACTGAAGAGGATGCTGTTAGTAAAATGGTTGTTAAACTGTTATCACAATGAGATACAATTATTGTGTAAGAACTCGCTTCGTATTTGACTCGTGAAATGTTGACCGTCTTACGGTGATACGCTATATAAATATAGCTTGTATTTAAATATTAAAAATATTTAATCAATCGTGATTACATATTTCATGTACAGGAAGTACAGTACAGTACTGCGGTGAGTTACGACTTTCGAGTTTTTTCTTACAGAATAGTTCTCCTGTGTGTTGAAATAGTGTGAATTAAAACATGTTTCATCAGAATGTCATTTTAAATTGATAGTAAATATCATATTTATTCTTGAATCAAAGTCAAAGTCAAAGTCAAAAATCTTTATTCAATATAGAAGTGTTTACACATGCTTATTGATAGTCAAAAATCTGCCACCGGTTCGGAATTTAGCACCTCGGACCTGAGAAGAACCGGCGAAAGAAATTCAGCGGGATATATTTTTTTTTTTTTTAACCATTTTCCTTGTACAATGATAATTATATTTTAGTTATTTGAAGCAGCCTGGAGGCGATCATTTCATTCCCAAGGTGTGCAGTCAACTAAAAAGTCATTAGTGTTGTAATATCCTGGTAAAACAACCTTATGAAACTACTAGAAATAATATTAAGCATTGGTTCTAACGAATTTTCTATATGATCAGGCCATGGGCCGAATAATACTTTATTTCTATTAATTAGATATACATTAGATTCTTCTAAAAATTCGTTCTTTCTAAACTTACATAATGCTTGGTCACTTGGGTTACGTTACATGAGACAGAAGAAAGTTATGACGTAGAAAGAAGGAGAGCTGTATATTGAGAAGGTTCACTTCTATCACGTGTACGATGCTGCATGCGCTTAGTATTCAAAGATTGTTTTTTTTAATACAAATTTTAAATTAATTAAAAATAATAGATTGAACAGAATACCGAGGCAATATTTAATATTAAAACTATGTTTAAACTCAATTGATTGAATAGATCTTGCTCAGTTCCCCGTTACTATAATTTTCACAAATTAAAGAACTCTGATGTAATATGTTTTCATAATAAATTATCACTGATGTAAAATGATCTCACTTTGTTTTCACACTAAATCAGATTTTTCCATTCTCCACCATAATTGACTAGAGTTATTAATATGGTAAAGAGAAATACGAGATATACCCGTAATGATGTTTTCTATTTATTAAACTAAGTAAAGGTTGATTTTTAAATTTGAAAAAAAAAGAAATTTTTCAAAGTGGCCATTAAAAACAACGGTTAAAAAAAAACAGTGGATAAGCGTAGATTAAAAAACCGGCCAAGTGCGAGTCGGACTCGCGCACATAGGGTTCCGTAACATTATCTATAAAAACGAGCTAAAAAATTAGGAGCCCTTATATAATTTTTTTTATTATTTGTTGTTATAGCGGCATCTGTGCAAATTTCAACTGTCTATCACGGTTCGTAAGAAACAGTCTGTATATAAAAACTTTTTTATTATAAAATTATTAAATTCCTAATGTTCAAAGACTACTACTATTTAAAATTGATTAAGATTACTTTATCGACTTTGAATTAATCTTTTATTTATAAAGAATTCTAAAAAAACAGTTACTAAAGTAAAACTACTCGTATTAAACTCTAAACTCTACGAGAACCTACTATATTTATTGTTAAAATATTATACAATACAAATATGATTTTATTATTTTTTATATTTTTCTATTTACGAATAAACATAAAGTTAATTCCAATACAATCTGTTTTTACAGGACTACCCAAAAATGTACGTACTCATAACTTCCGCCATAATTTTTAAATTTCTGAATATATTTGGAACTGTGGGGTATCGTTTCAATCCTTACATCATACCGAATGACACTGGCATAGATTAATGCATTCAAGGCCGTTCTGTTATTTTTATTTATAGATAGAAATTGTTTTCTTAAAAAAATATTCGTTAATATTTAACTGTGAGTATAATTAATTCCAATCATTAATTTTATTTGTCCAAGATATTATTTAACAAGACATTTTGTAAATATATTGTAGGAGTGAAAATTGCTAAATAGTATTCGGTTTAGCAGTGATTAATTTGACCGTTCGCGGGCCTGATGATCTAACATTTTACCTTGGCACGTATCAACACGTCGCGCTGGATGTGTTGACTGATTAGTTGATTACGATACAGCCTTTTAGTATATACTTAGATAAGATGATTAACTTGTAATAGATATTTGACATATCTATATATATTAAGGCAAAGTTAGTCAGTGAGAGTGTTCGTCAACAGATTCTCTTATTTCGTTTTCAGAACAGTTCAGTATGTTTTTGATCTCTGTTAATCTTTTTTTTTTTTATTATTATTGACTGGTTGGAAGCAAAAAGTTCTTGACTATCGTTTATAGCAGTTGATAGTAGTTCAAAGTTTATAATGAATCAAAATTGCCTCAAATTTTCACTAATTATTTTGTTCAAATTTTTACTGGACGACCATTAGTATAATTTCTATATTAACGTGTAAAAAAAATATTGGAAAATAACTTACGTATTTGCAAAATAATGGCGTTTTGAACTTCGACGAAACTGTTATCGAAATTTTGGAAGTCAAATTTAAGTGGAAATAAGTGGTCAGGTATAATAGTGTTCTATTATAAATAAAGGTAAATTAATCATAGAATCTTAGTGCACAATATATCTGAGTTATTAGCAAATCGCATGGAATACGTAAATCTAAGGTTTGTTTAACTTTATACCTATCTCCATTGGAATAGGTTATACGTTCTTTCACGACACGAGATTGTCGATGTATTCTAAGCTGTTAGTAAACTGTTAATACTTGACAGCAAAGGCTTACTTTGCAATCATAACAATTATGTAATTATGTCAAGGCTTATATAAAGGGCACGACGCCAGTAATCGATCAAGCTTTATTAGATAACTAGTTTTCACCCGCGGCTTTTTCCGGAATACTCAGTGGGAAGAAACCTAAGTACTATTCCTGACTATAATCTGTCTCTGTGCCAAATTTTAATTCAGATTAGTTCAGCCGTTTTTTCGTGATTGAGTAAAAAATATCCATCCGAACTTTCGCTTTTATAATGTTTTTTTTGTAATGATTTAATATTATGGTTTTTTAGATAAAATTAAATGGTGCGTTACCAAGAATAAGACGTTGGCCTCAAATAGACTTTTAAATTAATTGATTTGTGCCATGTAAATCAATTTATTTAATAGGTTTATTTTTTTAGTAGTACCCGTATCTTAAACGCGTCTGTTTCGTTTAGTCAAAATAGTTATTAAAAATGCGTTTATGATGTGGAAGGTAATTAAACAATAAAAAAACGTTCATTAATCTAAAGGTTAATGTTTGATTTTTGCAGGATATGATTTTAGATACATTTGTGTAGAGCTTAAGAAGAAACTCGAAACTCGCCGTAGAACACGAGCGTGAAATGTCAGAGACAATGACTATAATAATTATAAAAATTATAGGATATGCGTATCTAAATTGCGTGTCACCGAAAATCTGTCAGTAAGTGAATTCTTAAAAAATGCAATGCTGTTCGAATAAATCTAACTCTGTGATGTTATTTTGACGCATATGTTTTTTTAAATGTTTTCATTATGCACTATGTCAGATATCATTTTCTGACATTTCACGAGCGTGACCTTCAGAGCTTGTTCTTAGAGTAGTTCGATAATACTTAAAATAGATTTTATTATGTCTCGAAAATTTATACTTTTTAATTTATATGTTACAATAGAACTAAGTAGGTATCTATGTAGAAAATATCCTTCAAAATATATCTATGTATCAAATGTCAACGAGAGTTAAGTCACGTTCACACAGCTTATAAACAATATATTAAAATTCCTTTAAAAAAGTTACGATGGAGCTAAATAAACAATGGTGAAGGTTAAAGTTTATTAAAAAAATCAATTTACAAAAAATAGTTATTTTTTGTTAAATCGCCGAAAGCGAAGCTCCACCTGTGGCGTGTTTACGTGACGCGAGGCGCAGGCGCAGCCGCGACCTTGGCATCGATTCGTTAAGTTTTGATTCGTATGTACGTGTCACATGACCTAAACATTCGTTTACACTCATTATATAATAACGTTAGTTTTAAATACTATTTAGTTTCATTTCTTTACTTTTTTCTGGATTTTTATTTTGTTATATAATTTATTATGTTGAACTTTTCTTATACTGATTATTATTTTTTATTTAAATATATTTCTAATACGTGTTGGTCAATTTAATCCATAAAAATCTTCTGTCTAACGCTTGTCTGTATCAATTTCCCGTTCTAATATTACATGGCAATACTGTGTATCTTAAAAGAGTGTAATTTCCCGCACTCAAAAACCTTTATAGTTAGCGAGGCCTGGACAAAGCAAGGATTAGATTAAATTATAAAAAAAAAACCTACTGTCAGACATATTTGATAGTCCAATAATAATATTTTATTACATAAAATCAAATATTACAATAACATTTCCGAACATCCATTGTGGTGCACTTGTTACTCGGACGTGTAATCCGACTTAATTGTGTCGTTGTTATCTGTTTACTGGGCTGACCTTGTTGGCACAGAAATTGGTTTTAGTTTTTTTGTCAATGACATAGAACAGTGTTGCCAACGTTCCTAATTTTATATGTCCCAATTTTTTGGTAGTTATTGTCCTGGATTTTTAATATATTTTTTTCATAAATTCTTGTTAATGCTGTCGTTGAATAGTGGAGAGTAATTTAACATAATTGAATATGTACTTCATGAAATTTTAAATGACTGACTGACTGACTCATATAACACACAACCTAAACCACTTAATTTTATCCTGTTTGACTCACCAGGATGAAATGATGAAATATTGTACCGGATTTTTGGTGGGTTTAAATAAGTAATAAAAGTTGGTATGGAAAATCGTCATACTAATGTTAAAAATATGAAATTTTGTATTTAGATTAACAAGTTAAAGAGAATTGAAAACAGTTTTTTAAAAATCATGATTTTTTGAAGTTGAAATATGGAATTCGGTATGTAGGCTTCTGCTGATGAGGAAAACGGTTGAATAAATATTTTATTAAATTGCAAATATGGAAATTAGTTTATACGCAACGCAGGCTAAATCTCTTATAATTAGAAAATTCTAGATGGGTTTTTGTATAATGGGTTTCCGATGAGAAATCAAATCGAGATTACGCCCGAATTATAGTAACTTTAAAGGCGAACTTATACTAAATATCATAGAAAATAACAATTGTTTTATTCTAATTATTATAATTATGAAAGCGTGGAGTTCGTATTCTTTGACTTCACACAAGTCGCTAATTATAGTTAAAGACTGTGAATGTCTAAGGCTCACGTCTCCTCTTGAGGAGATGACTTGAAGAACACGTCACCAACAATCGTAACAAATTCATTTCAACACATTCTACATCAGTTACATTTTGTTTTACATCGTTTCATGTCTTCTTTCATTTCGTATTAATATTACATTGCGTCATTTCTATGTTGATATAGGTAACAGTGTGACAGATCCATTATTACTCTGACATGACTTTAAAGGTGACCACATATTTAAATTATTTATATCCCGATGTTAGTCGTAATCGACCGACATTGGCGCCTCATTACGTCATCCATTATAACCCGTCATAGCGTTTGGCGGCCGGTGGCGATTGTTTTTGTATAATGTTAATACATTGTCTATTTTATACTCTACTAGTAAACGCCGGCAGACGTGGTCATACTTATGCATATACCAGTATAATTCTATCAGTTGTGAAGGTGATCGTTTGGGCGGTATAGAAGTTAATGTTCTGAAGTCCCACCTGTAATTAGGTTTAAGAGGAAAGGAGGCTTTGTCCAACCTAGGGACATTTTAATAATATTAATTTTAACTCTTTGTTTTGTTGTGTTTATTTATTTATGAATTATGCTTGAGAAATTATTAAAAACTGTCTCGAAATTTATAGTTGCCAATGCCAAGCGATTGATGTACAGCAAATTCATTTTGACAAGCAACCTCTTCGCTTTTTGTCGGTTCTTCTCACACTCGTATAAAAAATCAGTAGTAGATTTATATGAAATTAATCTCGAACAATTATTAAAACTGCTAATAAGGCGGAACGTATTTAAATGTGAAAATATTTCTGCTTTAAGAAGCAATTTTATTGTGAGTTCGGTTTATTCGTTAGAAAAGCAATTAACGGAAAATTGATTAACAATTCGTGTTCGGAAACAGATCGATGTACTACTTCAGAATCGATTACACTGGCATCGTAACTCGCCCGCTACTCAAGTAATACGAAAGTCGTAAAATTTAATCTCACTAATTATTATAAGATGTTTATTGTTTTTCATGTCTTCAGTTTTTTATTAAGCCAGCTTCCTGTGTTTAAGAATGGGCTTAAGAATTACCTGGAACTATTAATACAATTAATATTCCTATTTGAACTTTAAAAACAATGGTGCAAGGCCTTACTTGAAATATCATTCGTAAAATGTTGAAAGTCTATCTACGGTGACGTTATTTTAATGTCTTCAATACTTACCCTACGAGAATTTACGATGATATGCCATCATGATTAACTTAGTGAGAGATTTAAGACAAATGTCTCACAGTTAGGTTGAGGCATTCTAAGGAAAAGGTGTGGAACTTATTCCACGAGGTTACTCCAACGCATGTTAGTGGACAATGCGATTGGATTGGTCAAAAACTTGCTGATTTGTTTCCCAATATCTGTTCTTATGGATGTTGTTACTCATGAAACATTAGCTCTAGATTTAATAAACTATAAAGTATCGTTGACCTGCATGTAACGATCGGATTAAGTCAGTCTCGTTACCTTAAATATAATACTTACAAAGACAATTATCATTATCTAGCCCTTATCTCATTTTTTTGGGGTCGGTGCAATTTTTTCAGTCATATTCTTATTCCCTACCTATAATACCTATACCTAATACCTAATAGTACGATGGTGTGACACAATGGTGTCCCTAAACCTACTATTAGTAGAATGGGGGCATTCCACTCATAGTAGGTTTTTTATTTCATCATCCTCTTCCATTAAAACTGTAACTGTACAATAAGAATGTTACTCTTCTCATTATATGAAATGAATTCTTCTCATGATATATTTCCTATCAGATTTCGTTTTACAGATATCCATCAAACACATTGGTTATTAGATGGACAAATACTATTAAAGGTAGTCGCGCAGTAGTCGTCACTAATAAGTTTACTTATAATATTTGTATTGTCTCCATAGCCTATAGGGTTGTCGATTAATAATGAAGATACACATATTTTCCCTTTATAATAAAAATTTAAAAAATACAAACAACAAAGATGTGCATACACTTTGATATATCCTCGGTGGTAAGGCTTTGTTCCTGTCTGAATAGATACCACCCACTCACCGAAATTTCTAACGGTTCCAATTTCTATGGGCAGCGATGACCAATTGACCACTAATCTATTTTGTAAAAAAAATAACCACTTGTAACAATTTTGCTCGTTAATACCTATATACCGAATTGGTGTTTTCATGTAATTTTGTTTTATTACGAATCAAAAGTGCTCGTGACAATGTACAGGTATAAAGTAAATACAAATTTATGTATAAATTTCCTTTTAGTAAGTGGAGATCACGATTCACTTACAAACCATGTTTTTAAATGATTTATATTTAAATGTCCTGTTCATCGTATAAAACGCGACTAGCAACCCTACTCTACCTAGTCGATGGAAATAATTAAATATTTATTTAAGTTATATCAGACAAAACTACGTAGCGAACAAAATATTTATTTATTGGAGAGATCTTAACATATTATTTGTATTGACGGGTGTTCCAACAAGACTTTTTTTACAAACTTTTTATTTTATATTTGTTTGACAGTCACTACTACTACTGTACCAGTAGCAAGTTTTCACATATTGACAGACGTCAAAATATGCAACTGAGAATTTCTACGTAAAAAACTAAAAGCCATTAAACTAAGAATTGAATTGAATTGCAACTAAGGATATAAATTGAAATACTTCTCGACTTCCAACGATTTCACCGCGATTCGGCGCAGATTTCTCGTATTTTAATCATTCTATATATAGTTGTAAATATATTACGTTATTTTGCATAAAACTGGTTTGACGAGATACTCTCAAGGTCGATACATCCAAGCATTAAGTGTGATCAAACGACACAAACAAAAACGTGTAAAAATTATGTTATTTCAACGAAACTTGTTACGTTTATATAATCTTTCATATACGTTATCATTCGTCTCCAACTGTCAAAATAGTTTTTTTTGTAGTTTGAATCGCCGTTCATAATGTTCGACAGTTTACAATTTCGAGAGATAAAATAAACTAACGATAATTACTTAATTTTACGTTCATATAATACACTACATAGAAAAATAAAACAAATCTACAGAAATATATCAATTGTGTAATAGGCCTTATTCTATTTATTTTAACTAAAAACATTTGCGGAATCCAATTATAGAAAGATGTATTGACTTTGCAGAGTCGAAAACTCAGTTATAAGTTTACGCTTCGTGTTTGCCAATGATCGTCGCTGAATCTATTAAAATGATCTTTATTATTGTAACTAAACATATTATTGATTGAAATATACAACGTAAACAAACCAGTTAAGGTAATGGATACATGCGATGAAAAAAATAGGCTATCGCGTGACATTTTCAATATCAATTAAAAGTTAAATTAAATATTATTCGTTATTCGAGACAGTAATGACAATGGTGGCTATAGAAATGGTAATTGTTACCCAAATCCATTTATTTGTGCACGAATGTCACAATGCATGCCCTAGACGAGAGAGCTATATCGATGAATCTTATTCATACAAAAATAGACAAAGCGAAACTCACCGGAGAACACGCGCGTGAAATGTCAAATAGTGATATGCTACATTGACTAAATATATTGATATAATTATAAAATTTAAAGGATACGTGTGTCATCGTAAGTCGGTTGTCAAATTTTCACGACTGATATACAAAGTGTATTATTATAGAAATAAAAATGGATGTTGGTATATATCGGACTAAAATGAAGGCACAAAACATATAAGTTTAGATTTTTTTATGTCATATAGGTAGGCAGCCTGGCAAATAGGCCACTGTCATGCGCATCTATTCCCCTTATAATGGGGGGATAGATGGACAGTTTTTGGAGTTGGCAGTCATGCTAAGTTCGACCCAGAAGAGGAGGACGTTACTGCGTTAATAATGCCTATTAACTAAAAAAAAAAACATATAAATTAAATATCTGTATAACGACGTTTACGACGAGTCACCGTTTCATGTTAATAATATGTTAAAGTGATTATTGTAGTTAGTACTTTAATAGCATTGAAAGTAGAAAACGTTAAACATTTGGAAATAAAAAAATTATTTTACTCGGAAACGAGCAAAATATTGTAATAAACTCCACTTAATATAATTTTTATAGCTTGGATTAATATATAATAAACTTTTTATCGCCTAAAATAACGACAATATTTGAAAGAAAAAAGTTAACAGAACTTTAGGTACCGGTGTACACATATGCACAAAACTTATTGGAACGAAGTTCTTTTACGCTTACAGTAGAGGGAACCGGCAGAAATCGTCACGGAAGGAAAAAGCCTTATACCCCCTAAATGCGAACATTCCCTGTTTTTATTTTAAACGTTTTTATATATTATTATTTAAACTTACTTTTTGTTATTAAATTATTCTCAAATGTTGTTGATATATTTTAATTTGTCTGTTATTTAATACCTAATAAATATAATATATAAACTTCGTTCCAATAGGGTGTCCCGCGACACTTCTCTTTTTTTAATTAAGATTGACATATTAATTAAGATAAATGGTAGAAAATGATTATTTAACATTTATTTATATACCGCGTTCACACTTGTAAATTTATTTGATTAGCTGCTTCATTTAAAGCGATCGGAATTGTCTGGATACACTTTAATTTGAATAACTTTGCATTTTAGCTTTAATTGATTTAATTCTTTTGTGAAAATCGATCAGATCTATCTGAATGCATTTATATATATATATATATATACTAATATTATAAATGCGAAAGTAACTGTCTGTTACATCTTCACATTTAAATCGCTGAACCGATTTAGATGAAATTTTGTATGAAGATAGTTTAAGTTCCGGAGAAGGACGTGGGTACTTTTTAATTCCCCTCGAGGAGGTAAAGTGGGGATGACGGCCTGTGATCTATAAATAAAGTTGTTTAAATTTCGCGCAGGAAAAGCCGCAGGTTCTGGTAGTATACCATATGCTTAAAAAAATAATTAATTATATGAGAAATGTTGAAAGAATTTTATACTCTACAAAATTATATAGATTATTAAAGAGCTTGTAGTAAGTACGTTAATGTTTATGCAAGATACATAAATATAATTGTATATTATGATAACTTATATCGGACATGTTTATGTTTGTGTGTTACTCGAATATGATTAGAAAGAGTAATTACGGAGTCCCTTGTCAGTTCTTCTCGATCTTATTAACTAATAGAATTTTAGTAAATGGAATAAAGTATATTTTATTTGAATATGTGTTTGTGATTAATGAGAAAAAAATCATGCAAATCCAAAAGGCTCGGTTTGTTTTATTCGAAAGCGCAGATCGGTCGTTGCCCGTACCAGCCGACACCAACTGCGTGAGGCTTTCAGGAACCATAACATGCACTGAATTGACGGGTCCGTGGAACTTAATCGACGTTTTTGTGTGCTTTTATGAAATACCGAAACGCTGTCGTAAATCTTGTTCGTATAATTAGGACGAATGATTATTATTGATGCACGATCATTATTTCGATAACATTTTACAACTTCATTCATGTAAAAAAAAAAAAAATACGTTTGAACGTTATTAAAAGTCACGCGTTTGAGATTGTATATAATAAAAAAATATGTTTAAAATGATCATCTTTTTTAGTATGAAAACGGTATATAGATTGCAATAGTTTTAATTTTATTGAATGAATGTCGTTAAAGTGTTAATTTTTCACTTTACAACGCGACACGTAACAGTTCATTTTATAATGGTTAATATTAAATAAACTTATATATATTTTTGGTAGACATAAGTAGCCTAATAGTGAGGGGATGACCGTTGCTGGATGACTGTGATTAATCAAACCTGTCTCATGCAGGGACTATCGATATGTGAAAACAATAACAACTATGTCAAATAAAAAATTATGTTTCCTGAGAAATAATAATGACCTCGATATTCATTGTTACGGCTTGTCCAAATTAAGAGCGTGTTTCACTAAACTTCTAACTTAATACTATATAATATAATAATAAAACAAAACGTTTAATTAATAAGCTTATACTTAACTTGAAGTTTCTAATTTGTATTTAAATTTTTATTGCTATGTATTATTTTTTCATTTTTGATCTGAGTTGTATTTAAATATTTTTTGCTTAATACTGCATGTGACATAGGATACCAGGGTCTCCTATAATTGAAGGAGCACACAATTTGTAACCCATATATACTTTTATTTTATGAATATGTATTTAGTGTGTATCTTTTGTTGGAGACTTATAAATAAATAATCACTAGCAAGTACATCTACCTTTGTTTAACACTAAACTAACCGTTCAATAAACTTCGTTTGTGTATTTTTTATGTACGTATATGTAACAGTTTATAATATTCTTTAATTAATAGTCTAAGTAAGGGAAACATATATTATCTCCAGTTTCATAATACAAGTTGTTATCAAGGCGTCGATAGGGATATTGTAACAAAGCGTTAGTCATAGATTCTGTTGTAGGTAACGTTATAATACATCAGTTCTACAAAGTAACATAGGATTTGTGATACGCTGGAGAATAATTGTTGATAACCAGGGGGTTTGGTGCCTAATATAAATAAGATTTTCGACATTATAAACGAAAGAATACTATCAGATATTGCGATCTACTAGTTCTAATTTGAAAAAAAAAGATTGTTTCTTTTTACAATACGAAAATTTAAAACTATCTGCAAACTATGAAAATTTGCATAGAATAAATACGCTAAGTTTGTCTCAATCCTCATATGGAACGTTTATAATTTTTATACATATTTAAATATTTTTCCTTTCAATAATACCGTTGATAGCATTTGAGTCAACTCTTTAATTAGTCAGTATGTCAATAACGCCGCAAAACAAAGGCTAAGCTGATCCGAGAAAGTGAGAAAATTCTAGAAGCATCATTGGCATAATTATCTGTTTTCTGCACTTATCAAGGTCACGTAATAACATCTCTCGTGATGTAAGCTTTATTTTATCGGTTACTTCATCGTATCAGAAGTGCATGAACTCATAAACTAGAAATAGAAGTTATCAAACCATTCAAGCGCTCACATACGATATTTGGCAGAATAAACCAATACAATAGCATAAACGCATAATCGGTGCACTGAACTTGGCAGCTAGCATCGTGATTCACACTTTCTCGTGCAATGCAACTGCCTGACGACATAGTTTTATTTAGCGATGTAATTGCTCGAAAACAAGAACAAGAACGAAGTGTTTAAATGTTTACTTACTCTATTTTTGAATGTGCAGCAATACGACAAAAATAAAAAGTCATCGAACGTAAAGGTTACGAAAACAAATTAGCATTATTCTTCGAAAATCTCTTTATATAATAAATGTATTTTAGAATATTTAAATTTAGAATCTCTATTATTAATGTTATCGTTAATTCAAATAGAGCTCACTAGGTTTCAAACAAAACGGTTTGTAAGGAAGTTTAATATAAAACGTCTAATCGTAAATCATTTTTTGCACCCTTAAGAGTAAAATTATAGAAATTACGTTTACGTATATATTATTAATAGCGACCCGCCCCGGTTTCGCACGGGTGCATTGCTGATACTCAATATAGAACTACAGCATATAGTTATATACTTCAAAAATAGGACTTTCACACAAACGTCCAATCCCCGCTTTCTCAACTTAGGGGCGGAATTTCATAAAATCCGTTTTTAGCGGATGTCTACACCCCATAAGGGACCTACATGGCAAATTTCAAGTTTGTAGATGTTATAGTTTCGTGAGAGTATACATATATAGATTTAGACGTTTACAATCAATTTAACATATAGTAGAAGAATGCTACCAAAGATAAATTTTAATAAGATATTTTATTTGTTTCAGACGAACAGGAGAGAGTACAAAAGAAGACATTCGTTAATTGGATCAATTCGCACTTATCAAAGGTAAATGTTCATTTGTGTTTAATTTTTTTTTTTAAAAGAAGAAAGTATACTAGCAATGCCCCGTATTAATTAAGAATATTCCTAATATTACTAATATTCCCATCTACTCCTCCTTTTAACCTTATCACTTGTGTTAGGAGTACAATAGCCCAAGGGGTCAGGTTCGATCCTGCGACGTTTACATCGCCAGGCGGCCCGTAAACCACTGACGCTTGAATTAATTAGAAATGATTGAAGTATTTTTTATGCGTAAGCAGTCTGGCATTTAAGTAACTCTATGATAATTGGTTACCAACGCATACATACATTGGCAATGTAAGAAATGGTAACCTCTTATATGATCAATGTGCTACCAACATTGGGAACTGAGATGTTATCTTAAGATATTTCATGTGATTTGCTCTATAATTGGAGGAAAAATTCAATGTTACACTGCTGGTAGGACTCCTTTCTCTTTTGAGGAGAAGGCTTAGAGCTTACACCACGCTGTATAATGCGGGTTTAAACACCTAGTGATTTTCATTCAGCACATGCGGGGTTCGTCAGGATGGCTACCTTCAAAGCCGATTACGTGGTGTATTATAAATCAAATTTAGCATGTGAATTCAGTGGTGGTTTGAACTCAGAATCATGGGTTATTCACGTCTTGCAATTGTAATTAAAACGCATCAGAAATACAAAAGTACCTACTTGTAAAAACGTTCGTACAATAAAGCAGTCGTATCGTTTAATATATATCTCTTTCGACAGACTTAACGTTAGAAATTTGCTATGAAAGAAATATCAGTAAGTTAGTTTGCCTTATGATGTTTTCTGCAGGATATGAATCATAAACTCAAATATGCTTGAACTCAGTAACAGTTCATCAACGGAATCAAACCCGCAACTTTCAGTTTGAATTACGTCTCTTATTCGTCGGTCCATATATAAATTGTATTAGGCTATTTTCAAAAGGTGAAATATTAAGAGATTACCTAAACAGTTATTGTCCGAATGAGTTATGAAAATGTGCGCGCCCTTTCCGCCACCCTTGTTCAGGGTAAAGCGAGGGTTGTAACAAAAGAACAAACGGGAGCTAGATTGACCTTTCCACTTGAGAGAGAGCTTTTATTTAAGCTGTTTTCACTTATAAATCTCTTTGGATAAACTACTTTATATGAGCCGAGATGGCCCAGTGGTTTGAACGCGTGCATCTTAACCGATGATTTCGGGTTCAAACCCAGGCAGGCACTACTGAATTTGTGTTTATAATTCATCTCGTGCTCGGTGGTGAACCAAAACATCGTGAGGAAACCTGCATGTGTCTAATTTAAACGAAATTCTGCAACATGGGTATTCCACCAAACCGCATTGGAGCAGCGCAGTGGAATATGCTCCAAACCTTTTCCTCAAAGGGAGAGGAGGCCTTAGCCCAGCAGTGGAAAATTTACAGGCTGTTCATGTTATGTTAATGTTAAACTACTTTAAAACATAATTTGTTATTGTCATGTACTTTAAAGTAACTTTTACTTCTTAACTATCTTAAAATTGACTTTAATTGTAAACAAAGACCGTTTTCATCTTTTTTTCACTCATACTCAATTTCGTAAAGGTCGAATGCAAAAGCCTTCAGCCATGGATATAAGATCTTTCCGAAACGAGTCAAAAAATTAACATTGATATTCCTTTCTTTCGAAAACTAAATTTGAAGGTATTTGCATACAATCCCTAAATATTTAGCGGGTCGGAATTTAAGTGTAATATTGTTAAACATTATTATAATTTCTATCTATTTTATCTATTACAATATCATTTTTATCTATTTTGTTAGTTCAGGGTTTGTTTTGTTGTTCCTTTGTTTATTTCGAATCATTATTATACAGTAAGAAATGGCTTCAATTTCTACCATACGGAAGCAAATCGAATATTTTATTGATTATAATAACATCAGTAAATATATGTTATTTTTGCAAACATATTATGAATTAGGCGCTTTCTTAAATTGCCGCCTGGGCAAAATCTGTAAAAATTCACTTCGTATCTCACTTGAAATGCTTACAACCGACTTATGGTGATTCGCTATTATGATACGTGTATCCTTTTAAAATTATTATAGTCGCATATCATTTACTGACATTTCACGGTCAAGTTCCGCGGTGAGTTTCGAGTTTCTTCTTAAATAGGCTCTGTATATACTTAAATTCGTTTTAAATATTTGGATAATATTTGTATTGAGAAATTATTAATTGCTCGTAATCTTCCAGCGCATACCTCCCATGCGGATCGACGACCTGATTTACGACCTACGAGACGGCACAAAGCTCCTGGCTCTACTTGAAGTATTGTCTGGCGAGAAATTGGTAAGTTTATGCATGAACATTATTGAAAACGTTTTTGGTTGCAGTTCAAATATTTTAAATGGAAATTATATCTGAGGTCTATGTAGGTCTGTAAATGTAATAAGGACTCATAAAACTTGAAATGTTTAAAAGTATTAGTCCTGTCACCAATAAATGGTTTATACGTCTGATTGACAATCCTTTGTCGACCATTTTCATGCCAACTACAACTGACATAATTGTTTCGTTCGTTTGTTTTATCGCGAAACCTTAAGGTGCTTCTATCTTGGCATGCAGCCATAAATATTTCGGTCGCATCTCCGCCAGCCACTTGACAGTGAATTGCGCGGTTCGATGATTGCTGGATGCTTGTATTGACTTCAAACATTTCTCGAGTAATGTTAGATAAGATTTATGATACAAGTATAGCGCGATTTTAATTAATATCGACGTATACATAAGAGAAATTTGAGAAATGTAGATGGATTTATTTCGTATTTGATTTTGTCCGAGCAATAATTCCATTCTTTGACGCAATCATATATTATATATATAACTATTTATGTCTATAAAAGTATCGCTGTTTTTTTTTAACGTCATCAAGCAAAAAGCGCTGAATATTTGTACATTAAATTTGTACTATTATAAACAGCGTGTTTCTGACTAGGGTTTTAGCTAATCATCAAATAATATAGGTAATTCAACGTATAATATAGCCACAACCACACGTGGCCAAGTCTATATATTATATGTTTAAATATATAAATGTATTGCATATTTAAATAAATAAATGCTGATTTTATTTAAATGAGAATCCAGTGTTTCTCAATAAATAAAATAAATATTTGCTCCGGCTATGTTGATAACGTATATTATAATCTACATACAATTATGGGTTTATTGAAATAAAATAAGGAAAACTTCGACGGTCGACGACGAAGATACAAATTTAGAAATAATATTACCTTCATTAATGTTCTACAAAAATAACGTTATACCCAAGACTCAGACAGACTTGTGGAGGAGTTATTTATTCGTATTTTTAATAAGATATGCTAAAATAAATGTTTTTTTCAACAGCCAATGGAACGTGGTCGTGTTCTACGACGTCCTCATTTTTTATCAAACGCAAACACCGCTCTCCGTTTCCTTGCGGGCAAGCGCATTAAGTTGGTCAACATAAACGCAGCTGACCTTGTAGATGGAAGACCCGCCGTCGTGCTGGGTCTCATTTGGACCATCATCCTCTACTTCCAGGTAATCATTGAGATCTACCCTGACAAAGACCTTTCAATGTAGACTAGTAACACTCACCCTTATTAAATAATTCATCTTAGACTAAACTTTGATGAAGATTGGTTTTGTTCAAATCTTAAGAAAAAATCGTTAAGACTTCACTTTAACATATTTATTGTAATACAAAATTATAGCACTATCAAATCTATTATACACACGTGATGAAGGCGAGAACATTTTTATGATAATACTTACATCATTTATGATAATCTACCTCTAACCAATTTCATCCCACATAACTTGCTTAAGCAAATATTGATATCTGAAAGTCAGTCTGAATGACATTTAAAAGCAATCTTAGAAGAAAACTTTCTACACTGTTAGATAGACATTAAAGAAGCACTTTCGTGACCTTCAATTTGCAATATTGTTTATACAAAGTAGTAATTTTTTGAGTTCACACCAAAGTAACATATTTAGAAAGGCAAAGTTAATATAGATTAGACTAAAGGTTTTGATGACACGATTGTATGCACTAATCGACAGCCAGTTTTAATGAGGATAAATCTAAATATTTAAAGGACTTTTGAACGGTGTAACGGATGTTTAGTGGAACCTGTTTTGCTGAAATGTTCCAACACGAATAAAATTTTTGTAAGATTTAAAACAGAAAGTTATCTTTATATTGTCACATTCATGGCATTTTTTCATTTTATTGTTTTTCTGCTATAAATCTCAATAAATTTTATTAGTGTTTCTGTTGTTGCTAACGTTTCTGCTCAACACGGTTCTTTTCTATCAGTATTGATATAAGATTTGAAAGATAAAGATGCAATTTTGTCAAATAGCCTTTAAATAAAAATTTTAGTACGAATATTTAATGTAATTTAATAAATAAGAATTTTAAAAAACCAAATGCCATAGTTAACTTGCAAAGCGGTGCATTGGACACCTGATAATATTTCAATAGCAATGAGATTTGGGCAAATGATTGTTGTATATTACTGTGTAAGTTGTCCTTCTGTGTTATGGAAAATTACGTTACGGAGGATAATTTCTTTCTAAGCGTAATTCAAATAGATATATATATATATCCTAATATTAGTTGATCTACTATTCTAATTTTGCTTTTTTATGTCTCGATCCATTTGCCTGCCTCCTAATATATCTGTATCCTCTTTGTTGTCGATGTATTCTCATTTTAATTGGCTTGAATATATTTTGTTTGCGCAAGCTTCGCTCAATGTATTGGACCCACAGGAAAGAGGACCAAAGGTGGGTGAAACGCAAGCTTCTAGAATAACCTTTTAATAATTTGTGTTCATTAAATAAAGAAAATTAAATCCTTGTAAATGTCCGACAGCTGAGCACGTCCTGTTTTATCGTTTACCTGATAAACTCTAGCAGATAAACAATCGGCTACACGTTATATGTGGATTATTTTCGTGGTAGAACACGAGAATCTTTGCCATAGATTGTGGCTACGAATCCACTGATTTGTGCCAATCAGAATTTCTTTTGCGTAAACGTGGTGATGTGTGTGTGAAATCAACATGTGTCGAATGTACTTTTGCCACATGCGCATTTACCGACCGCTTCAGGGAAGGCATTTGCTTTGACAGACATTTACAGGTTTTATTACATTACACCATTAATTTAATCAAATAGTGTTTAACGTACATCGTTTCATGTTTGACGTTATATAGAAATTTCTATACTTATTTTAATCCCTACCGTTGTGTTTATTTATATTTTTTATGCTTTATTTGTCATAAAATAACAAAAACCGTAGAAAAACAAGAATTTTGAATATTGAAAGTTTTTTGATATTTTCTTCTCAGATCGAAGAAAACAGCCGAGCACTTGAATACCTCGGTGGGTCGCGTTGTGCGTCGGTCATGTCGCAAGAGTCTGGAGCAGCGACGCCCACGCACAGAGCCGAAGACAGATGGAAACAGGGTGCAAAGAAAACTCTATTGCAATGGGTTGCGAACGCTTTGCCAAAGTAAGTTAGAATATTCTTACACTCACGAGACATAATTCTTAAGTTATAGGACAATATTATTTCTCAGTTATGATATAACTGCAGAAAGTGTTTATAGTAAATTCTATAAAAACAAGAGACTTTGAAATTTCCCTTCAAGGACACTTAGAAAAAAACTTATAAATAATATGTTGATGAAAATATTATGAGGAATATAATATGTACGTTTGTGTATAAATATTATTAATCTGTTTCTTTTGGAGTATATTTTAAATTGATTTAGCTTCATCCTTTTTTCTATGAATTCAGTATGAAATTTTGGAGCGGTTTTTTCAAATGCTTCAAATAAACAAGTACACAAAGCAGCTAATTGTCTCAAAGAAATAATATATCTCATAAATAGAGCATTATTTTTTTCGTTCGCAATAATATTGTCTCCACTTCTTCGTTACTTAGTAACGAAACTTTTAAATCCAGCTCCGAACAATCACAACTTCTCCTTATCCTTTAAAGTCAGCTAAAACAACTTTTCTTTAACATGATCTAACATAATAGTTCAACCTTACTGATCATATTGCCACTTGTTAGTGCTAAATTATAACACAAGTTCCTCGGTAAGATAATATCACGTATTATTTAAAAGATAAACAGGGATCGCTGACCTGTTAACACCAAGTTCCAATCTGGTTAGTGAGCCTTACAGCTTATACTGGAAAGTCCTGTTCGGTATCATTTTGCATAAAGTTATCATGAAACATATTAAAAGATTCCACAAGGCTTAATATTATAATGTACGCGCTATTAGTTTGTTATGAACTATGTGAAACATTATTATTGGAATATATACAGATTTTTTTTTAAATCATTATTGGATTCAAGTAAAATAAAACATGACACTTCGAGAATTCACATTCCGAAACAGTGATAAGGGTACAATTTTGCTTAAATAAAGTTTATTTTGATTTATGTTTTCATACTTCGTGTCTATTTAATATTTATATAACCTTTATCTTTAATGTAACGTATTTATCATTGATGTAATTCACAAATCTCTTGTCCTAGGGACTCGAACATTCAAGTGACAGATTTTGGTCCGTCCTGGCGTGATGGTATCGCATTCCTCGCTATCATTGACGCTATCAAGGCTAACCTCATCAACCTCGCGGAGATGAAGAGGAAGACAAACAGGCAACGTCTGGAGCACGCGTTTGACGTGGCCGAGACTGCGTTGGGCATCGCGAGACTGCTGGATGCAGAGGACGTGGATGTAGATAAGCCGGATGAGAGATCAATCATGACATATGTGGCTCAGTTCCTGCACAAATACCCTGAACCTAAGGTACATGTTCTATAGTGTAATGGTCATATTTTGACATATATTAGTATGAATGAGTCTAAAAGCTATTTACGAGGTATTCGTTTCTATAATATGATTCAACGGTTAAGTTTAACTTGGCCTATATCGCGTGCACTTAGTGTTTGTTAATTTCTAAGCATGATATAAAAAAAAAATCAATTGTGCTTTATTGACGTCCTATGTAATTAAAATGGTGGAAAAGAGTAACAAATGAGTTTCTTAACGGTTCTTCTCGGTAGAATCTATTTTCCGAACCGGTAGTAGCTTTATATTTAATTCAACACGACGTTTCAAAAGTGCCTCAATGAGCCTCCTTGAGTAAAGAATATTTTGACTGATTTTGATTTTGATAAAAGAGTTTAAGGTATGAATACATTTGGTTATATTTTAAAACACTTAAGCTCTGAAGCCATTTATTAACAAATTTTATTTTTATGCATACAATATTGCTATTTCATACATTTAGATATGGAAATATATTATCAATTTAGAATATAATTAATATGATAAATCTTAATAATGTTTATTTAAATGAGGATTTGTATTACTCGTGACAAGTTTTATTTAAATCAAATCAGTGGAATAAAAATAAATAAATAAAGATCAAACGTTACAAACATATAAATTGCATAGTAATAATGAAACTATATGATAAAAACTTGTATCTTACAGATTTTATAATAAATAATATCATTAATATAAAATGTTTCCAAATTTCGTAGGTATTATTAGTAATAGTAAACAATGATGAATTTTTATATTTGCTATACAGACGACAGGTCCAGACGCAGTCGCGGCAGTGCAAGAGGAATACGAAATGCTGAGAAGTTGGCTCACGGAGCGGGTGTCCGTCGTGCAGCGGCAGTACGACTCCAGGACACTCTCGCGACACTACGAGGACTATGTCCGCGCCGAAAACGAACGCCTCGCCAGAGAGCCCATCTATCAAAAATTAGAAAAACTCATGTACACACAGAGCTTAGTGGCCATCGCCCCCAAATCTTGGAGGGAGCTTGTGGCGTTGTGGATCGAGTTGGAGAGGCTGCATCGAAAATGGCTCTGGCTTTTAGATTCCGATCTCCCCGGAGACTTCCGCGTGGTTGGAGAGTGGCTAGCAAGAGCTGAATACTTGCTCTACTTTGACGAAATACCCACAACTTTAGATGATAGAACCGCAGCTATCATTAGCGAAAAGTTGGAAGAACATACTTCATTCTTCGCCGACCTGCCAGAAATTATTGACAGATTCGAGGCAGCGCTAAGATCTCCTGATGCAGCGAGCATACCCGCTGAAAGACTCCAGGATATGAAAGATCGTTTACAAGCAGTCGATCGCAGGGCTCCACAGAGAAAGGCCAGGTTAAAGTACTTGGAGCACAAGTGTTGTATTGTAGCATTCACCGAGCTGACTAAGGCCAAGTTAGCTGCTTGGACTGGAAAATACGGTCGTATCGATCACGTTCGTGCCTTATTAGACGATTACGATAACTTTGTAACTAAAAATAAAATTTTCCAAGAATTTGATAGAGCCTATATTGACATAAAGCAAGTAGCAGAAGAATATAAAAGAGTTTGCGAGGTAGACAGAACAGAGGCTAGAGAAATTGACGCCTTTTTAAGAGAAATATCGGAGAATTGGAGAAGAGTGGCATCCGATGTTAGATGCGCTCGAAGTGTCTTAGAGGAAGTTATTGCTCACTGGGAAAGGTGGACAACATTATCAGACCAGTTTACACAGTGGTTAGACCGGGCCCAGCATATGCTCAGGGTCTCCGAAGATGAAAGATTAGAATTCTTCCAAGACTTAACTGTTTGGAAGGAGAAACACCAACTATTAGGTGACGCTGCTGGCTTTTTAGCGGCAACATGTTCGGAAGAAATAACAACAGAAATTAAGAGGAAATACGTAGAAATTACTGAACGTTGGGAACGCGTTTGGGATGAAGCTGAACGGTAAGATATTAATACAAGTTAATAATATGTTAATTAACATACACATTTTAATACAAAAATGATAATTTACAACAACAATGCTTTTATTTATTTCTTTTAGCTATGTCCGCGGTGGGGATGCTCTGCGTCATAGAAGAGAACTGGCTCAAGGAATGCAGAATCTGGACACTTGGTTGATGGGTGCCGATAATTTACTGTCACGGCAACCACGCGCAACCACCGCTGATATACAAGCGTACATCGATCAGTTGTTGCAACTGAACTCTGAAATTGAGCAGAACGAGGAATTATTCAAATCTATAAGCAGGTCAGTCAAGTAATGAGAGGCTAGGTATTTTTATTTTTACTAAAACCTGTATACTTAAATTATAATTCTTAAATGCTTTTCAGAACCTTCCAAAATGCGATCGCAGAATTACCTCGCGATGAGGTGGAAGCAAACATGACAAAGCTAAAGCAGCAGAAAGAAGCGCTGGTTCGTGTGCGAGCCACTGTGCCCGTCAAGCTGCACCAGTACCGGCAGCTGCTGGTGCAACACGAGTCGCTCGAGAGCGGCCAACAGGAGATTGGACAGTGGCTCGACCGGGCCGAGGAAACCCTTAGAACCACCACTGAAACCAGGCGGTAAGACATTTTAGAAGTGACAACATTATTTGACGTCGTTTTATGTAAAAAATTATATTAATTATTTCAGCCGTTACATAAAATTAAGAAATGTGAGTATATAGAATGGGTTCGTTTCAGCGAGGTGATTGAGGAGCGTTACGAAGTGCACCGCAGTTTCTTCTCCCGCACCACATACTACCGCTCGATGCTGGAGAGCAAGAACAAGGTGTTCCAGAACATCGTGCGCGCCGCTGACGCCAACCGCAGCGCTGACGTCAGCGACCAGCTGCGGCTCATGCGAGACCTCAATGAGCGGTGAGTATACGATTAACATTAGTAAGTAATTGTGTATGATAAGATAAATATTTTAAAATTCATACGAAACTAAAACTCCTACAGTTTTTAAAAGACAAAAATGTTCTATAGACTTGAAATTTCGAAGAGTTTTAGAACACTCCCGGCTTAATGAAAGCGCGGCAAAATTTTGAAAAGAACATTCACGCGGGTGAAGCCCTATTTAATCTAGTTGTTATATAATTGTATGTTGACAATATTACCCACATACAACTTAGATATCACTAAGTTCTTATCTTGAATATATTTTTCCAATAGATTTGCTCACTTATCGTCAGAAGCGACTAAAAAAGAAGCTGAGTTGCAACGCCTTGTGCGAGCCTGGGACGAATTTGAAACGAAGAAGAGATCTGTCGAAGAGTGGGCGTCGAGGGCTGAGGCGTTGCTTGCGGATAGCCGGGTAGACTCCAAGCAGGCTGTGGACTTCCATAAAAGATTCTTCCAAGGAGCTGATGAGAGGGCTGTATCAGAACTGGTCCGATCTGGAAGAGAGTTAATTGAGGTAAGTTTATTTATTAATATTAGATTTAGCGAAGAAGAAGAAGATTACTCTCTGTGATTGATAAGACAGTACAGAGTTAATGTGGATATTTTTAATACAGCTTGTGAACGAAGAAGACCGACCGAAAGTAGTTCAAACGGTAGAAGAATTACAGCGAAGATGGAAGGAGCTGCTCGATAGAGCACCTCCGCACCTCATGCGCTTGGAGTTCAGATTAGATGAAGCAGTATTCCACCACTGCATCAAGGATATCGAAAAAGAGATCGTTTATGAAGAACAAGTAAGTTTACAAAAACATAATTGTAACATTGTTATGTCAAAAAGAGAACCCCTTTTAGATTTTTATTTTAATATTTTAATATACGTTTAAGAAAACTGAGAGTCGAGATGGCCCACTGGTTAGAATGCATACATCTTAACCGATGATTTCGGGTTCAAACCCATGCAAGCACCACTGAAATTTCATGTGCTTAATTTGTGTTTATAATTCATCTCGTGCTCGGCGGTGAAGGAAAACATCGTGAGGAAACCAGCATGTGTACACATGTGTATTCCACCGACCCGCATTGGAGCAGCTTTGTGGAATATTTTTTTGAAATTTACAGGCTGTTAATGTTATGTTAAGAAAACTTAAAGTAAAAGTAAAGTAACAGCCTGTTACTTTAGTGCAAAGTCCCACTGCAGGGCTAAGAGAAGAGAAGGTTTGGAGCTTACCCGAATGCTCACTCCACTGGTATAATGCGAGTGCATGTGGTAGAATCTTATCCGCCACATGCAAGTTTCCTCGTGAGGTTTCCATTTACAGCCAATCACGAAATGAATTAAAAACACAAATGAAGTACACCAATATTGCTTGCTTCGGGTTGAACTCAGATTACTCGGTTAAGTTTCACGGCTTCTAAACACTGGAACATCAAGGTTTTTTAGAAAACTTATATAGCCCTATCGATAGAGATATTAAGCTTAAATTATTATAATAAACCTTTTGCAGGCCTACAACCAAAGCGACGACGCTGATGGCATCCTGATTCGAAATGAAGAGTATTTCCGCAACCAAGGAAAAATCATGCAAGTGGAACAGTGTTTACAAAATCTCAAAAAGATTTCAGTAAGTTACACGCACCAAACTGAGGACAAAATGTTAGAAGAAGCTTTAAGGAAGTGTGAGCAGGAATGGGAGTCAACGGTCCACAGAGTTGAGAACTTTAGGCAACAGTTACAAAGAATACCAGCGAAATGGGACGCATATAGAGAGAAATTTAGGGAAATGGAAAAGTGGATGGATCATGTGGACAAAACTATGGACAGCATTGTGAGGGAAGTTGACTCAGCTGAAGCGTTTGAAAGAGAGAAGACCATCTTCCAAGTAAGTAGAGTGCATTGAGCTTTACTGTTGATAAGGTTTCATAATATATATTTACATGAGACGGTTAAAAACAGAATGTGAATGATATCAATATTTCTGTTATATCTACATAAGCCCTTTAATTTTAGTGAGGGTTTTTAATTTATAGATTTAATTAGAATCTTAAACATCAAATTTCATATAAGATTTTAAATGAACATGGTTATTTTTATCACTAACAGTATTTAAAACGTTTATAATTAAAACGTATATTATTTATTTACCATGTTTTTTATTTTTATTTGGTGGAGCTCGATATTTCGACATTATCTACGAATGTCTCGTTCACGAGACTTCAGTCTCGTGAACAAGATCTCGTCCCGTTTTAAATACTGTTAGTAATCAAATTTCATAACTTAAAAGCGCTTAATATAATTGTTAATTTAACGTGGATGTAGAATTAAAATCTTAAGTATCTATTTATGTACATATTTTTTAATGCGCATAGGTGATTTGTGTCCTTTTCACACGTAAGGCGATATACTGAAATCAAGATGTGAAATTTCATTTGTTATTGACCCGAAAATTCTTAGACATTTTATCCTTATTCTTAATGTTATTTTATTTGTACGCTTTCATTGGATGACCAGTTAAAAGAGTTAATGGTAACTATATTTAGTTTGTTATTATGTAGAAGTGTCTAAGCACTTAAATTTTTTAAGTGGATAGAATATGATAATATATTTTATATGCAACATGTGGCTTGTTTTTGTTTGTAACTACGTACTTACCAAAATTTAGCTAATTAATTTATCCTGTTTTTATAAAATTATTTTGTAGAACATTTGCCGGGAAGCTGACCGCAAACGAGAAGACATGAAATGGCTTGTTCAGACGTTAGACATGCTTTCCAATCACTGCTCAGACACCGAGGCACAAGAGGAACAAGTTAAACTGGAAAATCTAATAGCTAGATATAAAAATCTTATACCAACTATAGAGATTACCATGATTAAGACAGAAACATATACAAGATGTTATACTTACCGCCGAGAGGTGCACGAAGTGATTTGCATCCTAGAAAGTGCGAAAGAGAAGGCGAAGATTGAACCAGATTTACAATCACTTCAACACGTTGAGCAACTAGTGCTTGAACAACAAGCTGCAGTACAACAACTGGATCGGCAGCGGCCTTCTGTCATGTCAATGCTTCACCGAGGCAAAGAACTTATTAAAGACGCCAATGCACCCGCGTTTGTGAGAGAAGATGTAAGAAATCTTGAAAGTGGATGGAACACCGCCTATGAATCAAACACTGAACGTTTAGATAAACTCCGCGATACACAGAAAGTATGGTCTAATTATGAATATCAAAAAGAAGAATTGCTTTCTGATATTAGCAAGATTGAGAGCTACGTTGCCCACCCAGGTCTTGAGCTTGGGGTTTCTAACGTAAGTCGAGAACTTCAAGAAACTAAGGCTGTTAATACGGATTTGGAGCGAGCAAAAGCTGAAAAACTACCTCAAATCCAACAGACATATGCGGAATTGCAAACTCTGACAGCGAATAAACCAAAACCGGTAATAGAAAAAGATTTGGAAACTATTGAACGTAAATTAGAAAGAGTTCAAGATGAAGTTCAGACCAAGGTTGAGCATTTAGAAAAGTTCAATGAAGAATGGGTGAAAATTGAACATAAATTAGAACACGTTCGCGAATGGATTAAGAAAGAAAGTCCCGTACTTATATCTCAGGTTCAATCAGAGAATATCACACCAGAAGAGCGTGTTGAAAAATCTCAAGCCCTACAGAAAGTCATAGCAGAAAAATTAGAAATCATTAGAAATGTGGCAGACCAGGGAACTAAATTAGCAGTAGAGCATCGTATGCACGATGCAAATAAACTCAAGGGCGAGGTGGCTTTACTCGAAAAAATGATGGCAGATTTACAACGATCTATGGAACATCAAACTCAAGTTGTGAAACACGATTTAGCTAGTTGGCAAAAGTATCAAAAAGGTGTGGCTGAAATCAAACCATGGATAGAAGAGGCTGAAATTAAATTGGGTAGTGTCCCAAAACCAACGACATTACCCGAAGCTCAACAGCTACAGCAACAGGCAAGAGCATTGATTACTGACTGTGACAAGCAGTTGATGAATTTACAGATTTTGTCAAGTGTCAGTCACCAATTGTCAGGTAAAACTAGTGCACCCGACGAGGTTGACGCTATTCATTCAAGGTGGGCAGTTGTTCATGATTTAGCTGACCAGTGGAATAACAAACTTGACAAATTAGTTACGAATTGGGAACATTTCGAAAAAGAAGCCGATAAGTTGGAAGCTTGGATTGAAAATGGCGAAAAACTACTCAGCAGTCGTTCTATTAACGTGGAAACACCTCAAGTCGAAAAACTTGATAGAGAGCTAAATAAACTTAAATCTTTTGGTAATGAAATATCGCAACAACAAGCTAAAATAATAAGTCTCTCACAAATATGTGATAATATTTGCCATAGCGTTCAACCGGAAGGTGCAAATTTGTTGAAAAATAAAGTTTCAGACATAAAAGATCGTACGAATGCACTTGCTGAAGTAGTTAGATCAAAAGTCAATGAGTTGTCGGACAAAATCATTGTAAGACAGGAATTCCTCACGAAGCTACACAATTTTGATAATTGGATAACAGATTTCCGAAGAAAGACTGAAAGCTACGATCAAATTAGTTCTGACAAAGTAGAACCTACGCTTCAATCTATGCACGTATTACTTCAAGAACATGCAGCAAAGGCTCCTGAATTCACGGATATTTATAATGAAGTTAAAAACATGACATTAGTTTCTCATCCAGAAGAGACGCGATCATTGAGTGATACATATTCCAATATTGCTGAACACTACCAAGTCATCGAATCGAATATACAACAAAACAAGGGTATCCTACAAAAATGGTCGGAACTTCTAAACTGGTACGAGGATAATAAACAGCAATTAAATCATATCCAATACCAAATTGAAGGTCCAAAATTAACTCCTGAAAGTTATGAAGTCTTACGTCAGGAGTTAGTAAATATTATTACTAAAATTCCAGAGTGGAAAAGTAATGTGGCTTTATTAGATGGTCCTTCCAGAATTAAAGTTACAGACCAAAATACTGGTAGAATAATACCACCAAACAGTTTAGTTAAGGAAATAGAGATAAAAGCAGACTCCTTGCTAAACCTCGTAACTTCTAAAAGAGATTTAGTACAAAAAGTTGGTGCTAGATGGGATAAATTCAATGTACAAAATAAGGCATTAATTGAAGTCTTACATCACGTTCAATCAGTTTTAAGTGAAATGGCGCAGCAGCCTGTCCCATTGACAGAATCAACTATTCAGGAAATGACAGAAAAATTGGATAATATTGATAGTGAATTAAAAGAGAAACAATCTGTTAGGAAAGACTTGAGAGAAGAAGGATTACATCTTATGAGAGAAGATCAGCCAAATATGGGTACGATTCAAAATGCTCTTACAGCAGCAGACAATAGCTGGGATCAAGTTGTCAACTCAGTCCGTGATACTAAAAATAAGTATATACTTCTATCATCCACCTTGCAAGAATTAAAGAACTTTACAGTTGCGTTTGACCGAGAAATGAGTAGGGCTGAACAACTGCATAATGAATGCAAAGAAGCACCCAATGATTATGTGCAAACTGCTCAATTCTTAGACAAGGCAAAGAAATCATATGAACTTCTGAAACGATCTAAAGGTTTATTGGATCAAATGGATGTGATCAAACAATCCGTACTAAAACAAGCATCTACGTTAGGTGGATTTGACACAAGTCCTTTAGAAGATGCATTTTTAAACTCTCAAACACATTGGGAGAAGGTTAATGATGCAATAATAAAACGAATTCAAGATTTAGAATCTCAACTCTTAGTATGGAGACAAATCGACGACACTAAAAATCAAGTTGTTACTTGGCTAAGTGAAACAGGACAGAATCTCGCTAATGCTTGTGATAATTTAGAAATCAGATTTGGCCAAAATCATCTTATGAAATATAAAGAAGAATTGCCACTTTATTTAGGGCTTAAAAATAGTATTAAAGCCAAATGTGAACAAATTACCAATCTAAACAAAAATATTCCCGTGGGACAGGTATCATCCATAGTTGATTATTTAGATAATGAATTCGATGCTCTACAAACATTAGCCGATAATTTGGAAAGTGCTGTATTATCCTTAGAATCAAGAGAAAACAAATTAAAGGAACATATTAAACGTCTTTCTGATCATATAAGTAAAATTCGTGACGATATAATTAAATGTGACGATATGTCAGGTGATAATGCTAAAATTCTTGATCGCCTTAAGAAATGCCAATCTTGTAAAGTGGATCTCCAAAATTTAAATGACGAAATCGACAACTTGGCGCAAAATGTATCTGAAATGAATGCTAACTATCCAGGATTTTATGAATCTCTCGTACCTAAAGAATTAAGTACATTACAAAAACGTTTCGAAAGTGTTCTGATTCATGCTAATAAAACTGAAACAACTTTACTCACATTCCTTCAGAAATTGTTTACTGATAAGTTGAATATGTTCAACAGAAATTTAAAAATATTGGATGACAAAACTAGGTGGTGTATGCCGGATGTTAATAGTGACAAATATAATCTAGAAGTTAAAAATGCTGCTTTAGTAGACGTGGAGAATGGAATAACTGATTGTAAGAAGAAAGTAGATGAACTCAAAGAAGCTTCTGAAATACTAAGCATTGTAGCTGAACCAGTTTGTGCACAAGAAGCTGCTTCTCAAACGGACAAAGCTCAAAAGAACTTAGAAGTTCTTACATCTAATTATAATGAGATTAAAAACCGGTTGCAAGAAAACTTGGAAGCGTGGCAAGAGTATGAGATTATGTTAGAAAATGTATCCGAATGGCTTAAAGATAAAGAAAATAGAGTAAGACAAGAAGCTGCAAGTTTAGTTAATGTAAATGAAATTGATGATAAAATTTCTGAAATTGAAAAACTTAACCAAGAAGTTAAAGAGTATGGTGACCAAGTAAATAAACTTACAGAAATTGGTGAAAAAGTTTTATCACGTAATCCAGATTCGCGCATTTCTCAATACATTAATCATTTAGAGACAAGATATCAGACTGTTGGTAAATTTATGGTTAATCAACTAAATAGATTAAAAGACCTCAAAAATAATAAAGGAAAATACGATAAATCTATTGCCGAATTCAAGGACTGGCTTCAGGATACCAATGCAAAAATTGCAGACATAGCGGCAATGAGTAAACACGCGAAACCATCCGCTGCTGATTTAGACCACGTTAAAAAATTAAATGAGAATAAAGAAGTTGGTCAGAAATTACTCAACAGTGCCATCGAATCTGGCGAAGCACTTTTCAGCGGTGTTACTCCTGAAGCTCGTGAACAAATAAGAAATGAACTTAGAACATTAAGAGATTACTTTGAGAATTCAGTTGATTCACTCAATAACGTTATTAAGGATATTGAAACTACTATAAACAAGAGATCATCATTTGATGATACCTTTAACCAGGTTCAAAAATGGATAAGCGACAAAGAAACAGAGTTAGGTGAATTTAAACTATCACCTTCTCTACCTGAAAAGAAGGCCCAACTTCATAATACTAAAATTCTTTATCAAGAGGTAGAATTACATCAATCAATGCTATCCCAGCTCACTGATAAACTTAAACTTATGCCTGACGAAGATGCTGAAAAAGGCCTTACGGAGATAATCGACAGATATAAAAACATGTCATCAGAACTCGGCAATAGAATAACTAAATATGAATCTCATGTTTTAGATCACGAAAAATATGTCCAAATATTTGAAGATATTCGTGATCGACTTAATCATGTAATAGCTGAAAATAGTTTAGTCAGTTACGCAGTGGTTTCACAAAAAGAGGACGTAGATTCTAAAATTATGGCTATAGAAAAAGTTACATCAAAGGCGAAAGAAATTGACAATGCATTAAATACTGTAAAATCACAATTGCATACTGTTTTAGAAACCACAAGCCCAAATGGACATCCAGTTCTTATAAGCGAATTCGAAAAGTTAAAAACTACATGGGATCAATTTGCAAAACAATGTAGTGAATATGATAAAAAACTTAAAGATACTATTAAACAATGGAACGAGAGTCAAAAAACTCTAGATGAACTTGAAGAGTGGCTTAAAGTAAAAGAAAATCAAATAAGAGATCAAAGCCTTAAAAGTAATATTGAGGCCAAAATAGCACATCTACAAAAAGTTAAAGAAATACAAATAGAACTTGGATCTAAGGGTGCTGAGTTCGCTGCTTTAACTGACAAACAAAATATATCTGGTGAATCTGATATAATTACGAAGACTTCTAAATTAGCCACTAGATATCATACATTGAACAACCTCGTAAATGAAATAATTTCAAAATATGAAGTATTCGTATCTGAACACCAGTTATTTGAAAATGAGTATGATAATATGGAAAGTTGGCTAATGGGCATGTTAGGTGATCTTCAAGATTTAAATGAGATTGTAGGAGACTACGCAGTTTTACAAGAAAAACAAAATAAAGCAAAAGAACTTTACGAAACAAGAAATAAGAAAACTCCTGCTTTTGAAGAATTCCTTAGCTTAGGAGAGAAGCTTTATGCTCATACCAGTCCTGACGGTAGAGAAATCATACGACAAAAAATTCGTAAGATAAGAACATTATGGGACAGCTTTGGTGATAGTTTCCAAGAAACTGTCAACAAGTTGGATCAATGTTTACTGCAATTTTCTGACTTTTCACTTGCTCAAGAACAATTAACTAAATGGTTAAAAGATGTTGAAAAAGCAATGCAGAGACATACCGAACTAAAAACATCGCTAGAAGAAAAGAAAGCTCAACTTCTGAACCATAAAATCTTACATCAAGAAATAATGTCACACGTGCAGCTTGTTGAATCTGTATGCGATAAAGCCCAGCAATTAGTAGATCAAACCCACGATGCTTCTTTAAATGTATATTTACAATCTATAAAACAACTATTTCAAAACATTGTTACAAAGTCTCAAAATCTTCAAGACAATTTGGAGGATTGTGTAAAAAGGCACGAAGATCTTGTTCGTCTCCTTCAACAATTCAAAGAATGGCTCGGTTCTCAGTCAGAAAAATTACTCGATATAGAAAACGCAGTGGGAGAAAAGCCTGAAATTATAAGAAAACTTCAATCTGCTGTTGCTTTAAAAGATATTGAAAAAGTGGGGTCAAGTAAGTTAGATGAAATACGAAACATATTTTCCACTGTCAGCAAAAGCACATCGGAAGCTGGAAACGCGGCTATTAAAGCAGAGATCAACAATTTACATGAACAACTTAATAAAGCAGTAAATAGTATTAGCACATCTGAGCAAAAATTGAAACATACTTTAGAAATTTGGAATAAGTTTGATTCTTCTATTGAATCCATAACTGGATGGCTTAAGGATATGGAGGCTAAGTGCCGTGACCAAACATTATGCTCAACGTTATCTGAAAAAGAAGCTCAGTTACAAAGATATGTTAATTTACGTAATGACATTCACGCAAAAGAAAAAGAAATAGATGCATTTGTTGATGAGTCTCACAGCCTCATTTTATTAAGTGGTGTAGAAAGGTTAAAACCACTTGTTATTCAAATAAGTAGTCGATACCAACAACTTCATTTAATTTCAAAGGACATAGTAAACCACTGGCTAGAATTAGTTTCCGATCATAAAAAGTTTGTTCAACTAAGAAATGAATTTGACACTTGGTTAAAACCTTTGGAAGAACAGTTATCACAAATGGTAATAAAAGAAGATAAGGTAGGTATTGAAAGCAAAGGTAATAAATTACAAGTCTTTCTGTTAGAGCGAGAAAACGGAGAGCATAAAATTGGTATCTTGACAACAGCTGGAGATAAAGTTTTACCCGAAACTGCAGCGAATGGAAGAGAAAGTATCCGAGGTGAAATAAGAGATCTGAGGGAAAGATGGGATAAGCTTAATGATAGCATTTTGCAACAGCAAAAAGAATACGAATCTCAGACTTTGCAATGGTCTAGTTATCAGGACGTATTACAACAGACATTATCTTGGCTAGATGAAAAAGAAAAAATAGTTGAAGGTGAGGAAAAAGTAGTTCTTAATTCAGCTCAAGAAATTAAATCACGGTTACTTAAAAATAAAACTTTGTTACAAGAAATAAATTCGCACAAAAGAGTTATAGAAACTGTCACTGAAAAAGCTAAGAGCATTGCAGCTAGTATTCATTCCAGTAAAGGGGGAAGCGATGAAATGGCAGCAATTATTAAATCTGTTTGGGACAGATATAATGCCCTTACTAACAGGTTGTCAACAGTTATTGATAAACATGAAAATGCTTTTGAGATTTACCAACAATTTGGTGATCAACAAAAATCCCTTCAAGATTATCAAAAGCATTTATGGGATCGTTTGCACTTACTTTCCGACTTTACGGGTAATAAAGCAGCCTTACTAAGTAAATTAGCTAAAATCCAAGAGCTTTTAGATGCAATTCCAAATGGAACAAATAAATTGAAAATATTATCTGACCTCATTGAAAATGACGGATCTAAACTTTCACCACGTGGTAAAGAAGGTATGTCACGAGAACTAGGATTATTAAGAGCCGATTTGGAAAAATTCACAGCAACTGTACATGACGTTAAAAGAGGTATTGAAGAAAAAATACAACAATGGATCGAATTTGATGCTGCTAACGACCGATTGCAACACTGGTTAAATGATACAGAAATGAGCTTAAAGACATACACTCCTAAAGCTACTCTTGAAGAAAAGATTGATCAACTTAATAAATATCAGGTAGGTTTTTTAATTTACTTTTAATTATAGTAGGAATTAAATTCTTAATTAATTGTGAAATATTTTAAACAGGATTTAAGTAAAGCAATTGATAATCATGAATCTGATTTGAATACGGTCATAAAATTGGGCGAAGCTTTGGATCAAGTAAGGACAGAGACAAAATTTAAATTAATGAGCACCATAGGGTGTAGTCTAATTTTCAGTAGAATATGATCTAATATCACATATAAACATAAATTTTAGGAAACTAACAAACCGGTTTTACTTACCAGTATAATTTATTTTTTCTATTTTATTTATCTTCTATATTTTACAAAAATACTAATTATAGAAAAGTATATGGGGATTTTTAACAATCACAAAATCAAAGGCGTTAAAATTTTAAAATTAATCGTTACTAATTGTAGACCTCGTAGTATTCGCTTACTGATAACACTGTTGAATTACTCTCATAATATTTTACAGGCAATTTTAGCAAACTTGAAGAAAACTGAAAATGATGTCGATAAACTAACTGATGAGTTCAGTGATCTTATTGAAAACTGTAATGATACGAGGATTACAATGAATCTACAACAAATGACATCACGCTTCCAATCTGTTCATTCCACAGCTAATGAGTTGGTTAAAAAATGCCAACAAGCGGTCAATGATCACAATGCATATCAAGAAAAATATAATCAATGTGTTGATTGGGTAAAAGCCGCACAATACAAATTCGATGAATGTCAAAGGAATTCGTCGAATACTCCTGAAGGTATTAATACCCAGCGTGAAAGCTTAAACGATTTATTAAGTCAAAGGCGAAACGCTGCTCTTTTAGTTAATAATACTTTTGAACTAGGAGAGAAATTATATCCATCAACATCCCCCGAAGGCAAGGAGTTAATTGAACAGCAACTTCATGATATGCAGCAAACCGTGGATAATTTATATGATAACATTACCAAAGCTGAGCGTGATTTAGATTCTGAACTTAACAAATGGTCCTCGTTTGATGAAAATCTTAAGGCCGTCAATGAGTGGTTAACACTAGCTGAGAAAAATCTACCTAAAAATATTGAACTTAAAGCAACACTAGATGAAAAACGCAATCAATTAAATGTCTATAGAAACTATCTTCAAGATGCTATTGCACATCAACAAGACATCTCTGATTTAGAAGACCGAGCACAAAATTTGCCTGATGTCAATAAAAATATTACAAAGGAAATAAGCCAACTAAAACAGAGGCATGACAACATTCTTGTTCGAGCTAAAAGTTTCGTTGAACAATACGAAGCGATTGTTAACAATCATCAGCAATACAGCAAAGCTGTTATGGATTTACAAGAATGGGTTGAAGCAACTCATAATACAGCACAATTATGGGGTGATGTTAACTTAGAAAGGGTGGCATTAAGTAGTAATTGTGAAAAATTGAAATCTCTACAAGTAAGCTTACCTGAAGAAAAAAATCGCATAGATAAAATTCGCTCATTAGGTGAAAAAGTTCTTCCAGGAACCGTCAGCAATGGTCAAACTAATATAAGGAACCAAATAGACGCGTCTCATCAAGAATGGGAAGGATTAGTGTCTTTCATTAACAAAACAATTGAATCGTTGGAAAATAAAATACAGCAATGGAATGAATACGAAAATATGAAAGATCAATGTTTGGCTTGGATTCGGAATACAGACAATCAAATTCATGCGGTTGACTTGAAAGCGACATTACCCGAAAAACAAGAACAGTACAATGTTTTCCAAGAATTACAAGGAGAAGTAAGAGCAAAGGAACTTGAGATTGATAATATTACCGAAAAGGCGCAGCATCTCTACACAGGAGTATTAGGTCCTCGTGGCTCACAGATTTCTGACTTAACTGTAAAATATCAAACACTGTCTCAAAAAGTTAAAGATTTGACAAATAGGTGGCAGCAGTATGTTAAAACTCATCAAGAGTTTACAAGTAATGTCACTGAATGTTCTCAATGGATTGAAGAGCTGAGAGATAAACTTGATTTCTGTGCTGATTTAAGCTCATGTTCACAGGATGACCTGGAGACAAAACTAGTGCTAATTCAAAACCTTTTATTAACTAAGGATGAAGGGTTTACTAAGGTTCAATCCTTAGTTGAACTTGCGCAAAATGTAATGGCCAATACAGCTCCAGCTGGACACGAAGCAATTAATAACTCTTTAGTGGCTTTACAGGAGCAGTGGTCAGCTTTGTTATCTCGTATGATTGAAACTAAGAACTTATTAGATGATTCAGTTACTAAATGGGCTGGTTTCTTAGAACAAATACAACTGATACAAAAGAGTAATACATGGCTCGAAGCTATGCTAGCAGAGTTGACGCCATACGAATCATCTATGACGGATAAACGAGCACAACTTGAGAAACTAAAAGAGGTAGAAGAAAAAGCTCGTTGTGACCGTTTAGAGGTTGATACTCTAAAATCTAAGGCTGCCGAAATGTTAGCTAGTGGTCAACAAAATCAAGCTGCATCTAAAGCTCAAGAAACACTGAATAAATTTGACACTTTATATGATAAAGTAAAGAAACTATTAGCTGATCGCGAAGAACAATACAAAGATCATAGATTATACAAAGAAGCTCATGATGAACTGATTCAGTGGCTAGGCAGGGCAAGGGAAAAGGTGCCTTCATTAAAATCTAAGCCCTTAAGTGATAAGCTAGCAATAGAGAACTCAGTTGCTCCTCTTGAAGCTCTGATAAATAAGCAAGCACAAGGTGAATTATTATTAGAACATCTTCAACATACTGGCGAAGTTGTACTTGCGAGCACGTCACCGGAAGGACAGATAGTTATTAAAAATGAGATGAAAGCCCTAAAGGAAAGCTTTGATCAATTATTTAATGAAATTAAACAACAAAAAAGTCAATTGGAAGATATTGTTAATCAATGGCGAGAATATAAAGATGAGTATGAAAGATTATCTGACTGGCTGCAACAAAAAGAAATTATTATCAAAAATCACAAACTTGCTCTATTAGGTACAGCAAAGGAGAAAGGAGCTCAAGTGAATGATGTCAAAGAAATAGTTGATCAGTTACATAAAGGAAAGATTGAAATTGAAAAATTCAATGCTTCAGCTTCAGGTCTACTATCGTCTCATTTGGATACGTATGTCAACAATCAGCTAAGACATTTGAATTCAAGGTACCAAGTTTTAGTTAATATGGCTAATGATGTTCTTAAAAAAGTAGAAACTAATTACGAACAACACAAGAATTACGATGAAAATTATGAAAAAACAAAGAAGTGGATAAATGATGCTTGGGATATAACGCGTAGTGGAAGCGAAGCAGGTAGTAATAGTAGTAAAGAGGCTTTACAGAAACGCTTAGAGCAAATCGAAGATCTGTTGAAACGTCGCGAAGAAGGCCAGAATCTTGTTCATGCGACTGTAAATAGCGGGGAAAAAGTTCTAAGAAACACCAGGTCTGACGGTAAAGATAAAATCAACAATGAACTCAAAGAACTTCAAAATGAATGGGATCGTTTAGTGAAAAAGATGACTACAGCTAAGGTGCACCTTGAAACTGCAATGTTGCAATGGGCAGATTATAGTTCAAGTTACTCCCAACTTCAACAATGGATCTCCGACAGAGAGGCAAAACTACAAGAAGTGTGCGAACAAAAATTAGCTAAGACTAAAAAAAGCCAGGATCGCCATGCAGGTCTCACAACAGGTCTTAGTCTTGGTGAAAGAAAAGCTACACTTCGTCAAACAAATAATATCGTTCAGGATATTGTTTCGTTTGAACCCATGATACAGTCTGTAACTTCTAAGGCTTCGGAACTTATGCAACAAGCTCCGGCGTCTGAAATTACCAGTAAATATGAAAATCTGTCTAAGCAAGCTAAAGATTTATATGAAAAACAGAAAGAAACTGTTGAACAACACCAGGTATTTATCGATGCTGGTACAGATTTCGTCCAATGGATAAGGGCTGCTAAAGAAAAGTTAGGAAAATGTTCAGATGCAACTGGAGATAAGGAATCTTTGAGCAGCAAAATATCGCAGCTAAAAGTTTTGGAAAGTGACTTACCTGAGGGACAAGCGAAGCTACAAAAAGCTTTGGAACAGGGAGAGATATCTTGTGGTCTCGCTGATGACGAGGACAGAGAGGATATAGAAGAGGAAGTAGCTCTTATGCAAGAAGAATACGATACCTACGTGTAAGTATATACAGATTCTTCAGTTTTACTTTACGCTATTTAAAATGAATGAACAGCTTAATCTCTACTATGTCTGATGTTATTGAAACAATTATTTTGTTTTACAGAGAACAGCTCAACAACACTAAGGCTTTGATCGAGGGTGGTATCGTGAAATGGACAGAATACGAAGAGCAATACAAAGAAGCCTTGGATTGGTTGTCTAAGACTGAGAAATTGGTGCAATCCTTCAACAAACTGCAGAATAACTTAGAACAAAAGAAGGTTGTTCTAGAAGAATTCCAGGTAAATTATATATTCATTTTTATGTTATTTATAATGTGAATGGTTCACAAATAGATAACGATAAATCTTTTTGTTTATTTTTCTTATAGGGACACCTCCAAACTCTATTTGATTGGCAAGCTGAGTTGGACAAGCTTAATGTGCGTGCACAATTACTGCTAGAGACTTGCTCAGACACCAGAGTATCTAACGGTATTACGCAGCTCACAACGAAATATAATGCAATACTGTCATTAGCTAAGGAGGTGATGAAGAGACTTGAACTGCATTACCAGGTATTTTAGAACACAATAATTTAATTTAAAGCTGTTTTATATATCCGAACATAACATTTCATTTGATAAGAGCCAAATATTTCAAACTTAGTCTTTTAATTATAAACAGAAACATAAACAACGATATCCACGATTTTAACTTGAAAAATTTAAATCTTCGATATGAACTTTCATCCTAAATTATACTTACCTGAGTAATTAATTTTAAGAAACGCTTAAACAGTTATTTTTGTCGTATAAATGGATGCCTAAATACTGATTTCCATATTTAAGATTGCCAGACTTTCATCGTTAGTTTTAGAAATTAGTAATGTAAGTATGTTGTCTTTCATCCTGTTAGATCCATCGGCTTAGGATGTGCGTATGAGTCTGTCATTTTTAAATGTTTGTCAAATAGAGAAGTATAATAAAAAAATAAAGTTGACTTTATCCATATTTCATAACAAAACACGCGACGGCTTAATATCACTTAATGTTAAAAATAATATACACATATATTATATGTAACAGATCTCACGTTTTGCTTTATATGAAGATAAAAAGAATTTAGCTATTTCCTCTAGTACACTTGGATAAGGTAGATAGTTTGGTGGCGGATGATTTAGCGTCGGTTATTATTAACAGCCTTTAAAAATTGATAAATTTTAAAAATACCTGAAAGGAATAAAAGTATTTATAATGCTTAAAAGTATTATATTGAGGCCACAAGGTCTTGACAAACTAATCACAAATCTGATTACGGGAACCCATTTACCGTCGTTATACATGTATATTAATTGTAACATTTTCAAACGCAACGTCTAAAATATTACCTTTAAATTCAGGAGCACCAACAACATAATGCCTTATACGGAGAATGCCAGGATTGGCTTGACAGGACAAGAGAAAAGTTAAATCAATGCGCAGAAATACCGAACACACTGCAAGAAGTCAACAACAAACTTAACACTGTGAAACTTCTTCGTCAATCGTTGGAACAGGGACAAAACAAATTGAGATACCTTCTAGAGCTGAAGGAGAAAGTCATAATGAACACTGAACAGACCGGCGCAGCAAAGATACAAGAAGACACAGATAATCTTAAGCAAGAGTTTGATAAGCTCATCGCTGATTTGCAAGACGTTCGTAACAAGTTGACGAACAGGGCATCGCAATTTGATGATATTTCAAAGGTAGGTTTTTGGTTTTCAAGCATATTTTATAAATCCTCCACGTCAAGTAAATAATAATTCAGATTCCCTATATCCAGAAATGAGATATTCACAAGGTAATGAATTGCAGATTAGTTTATTTAAATTGGTTTATTTTTAAGTTTGACATATCTATATGCAAAAATGTAATACTAACATTTCGTTTCCAAATAGGTTCAAAAGTTACTGGTAGAGTGGCTTGATGATATCGATCAGAAAATCCAATCAGATGACTCCCTTTTAAATGATTTGTCGGAGAAGAAGGCTAAATTAGAGAAATTTAAAACCTTCAATAGAGACATCGACTCGCACAAAGATTTAGTTAACAAACTGAACGAAAAACTTCAAGAAGACTCCTCTTTGAAGTCGAAAGACATCGAAGATACGTTAAAACGATATGACGACATCAAGAAGACTGTAAATGATATGATTAACGTAAGTATCTTTGAAATTTTAATTATAGAGCAGGAAAAAAAGTCGTTTATTTATGTTTCCAATGTATGTATTTAGCACATTTTAAAAAGGACACTATTTTTTTTTATTATTCTTTATTCGTGGAAACGATGGTCTCTTTTAATTTAATACACAGAATTGTATCAATTGGTTAATATACTAACTAGGGCATTCCTCATTTATCCTTTGCGATAGTAGTTTTTTTTCAGTTCAATTAGTAAGTGTAATTGCCAACTACGAACAGATTTTTATGATTCTTAAAATTGGAAACAATTATACTTGACCATAGAATAATTGTAGACAAGTCGGTATTCGCCATTTGTCTCTATAAACGGCGCTGTCAATAGTGAACCCAGTTTTTTCTTAGTGGTATACTATTTTTTTTGCTTTTCCAGAAACTTGAAGATTTTGTTAACTCCCACATTCAGTACAAGGAGTCGTATGATAGTTTCTATGACTGGATTCGTAACTGCAAAATAGAAATACAGCAATGCTCAGATTCTCATGGTGCTAAAGATGATGTTCAGAAAAAACTCAAAAATGTTAATAAGATCATTGGATCTTTACCTAAAGGAGAGGCCTTACTCAAAAAGGCCATTCAGTTAAGCGAAGCCGTACTCGAAACAACTGGCAATGAAGGCAAAGATAATATCAACCAGGAAATAAAACAGTTAAAGATAGAATGGGAGAACCTGCAGCAAATATGTAAAGATACGAAGAAATTGCTAGAGAAATGCTTAGCGGCATGGTCTGACTTCATGGAGACGTTGGAAAAAATGACTAAATGGGTTAAAGATTTCGATGCTAAATTGAAAACTGTTGAAAAGGTTGACAAAATTACACCAGAGTATTTGGACAAATGTAGAGTAAGTAGATTATATATTTTTTTCATTTTAGGTTAAACAATTATTTTTATGACTTAACATTTCAATTGACAGCCGGAATTCAAGATTCCTTTTTAATAATTTATTTATCCTCCTTTGCTCAATCGCGGTGTACTAAATGTCTTTATGAAATCAGCAAAAATCTAATATTAATAGTACTACTTTGTTGTCTTATATATTTACCGTTGGTAGGGCTTTGTTTAGTCAGCCAGACTTGTAATAATATGTCCATGGTACTCATCCAGACTGGTAGTCTGGATGAGTACCATGGACATATTATTTGTAATTTTTTATATTACTGTACCTACTCTTTGAAGAGCGTTTTATCTTTGTAAGACGTTTATTGGTATTTTTTGCAATGACAATATCCACGAGCCATGGGTACTATTTAAAATGAGGTAACATCTCTGCGTTTCAAAAATAAATTATATGTATTAAACTTTTAATATGTACTTTTTCATCTTATAGGACCTTCTGGCTCAAGCATTAGCAAATAAACACGTTTTGGAAGAGCTTAATGATAGATGCGAAAACCTAATGGAGCTTAGTGCTTGTGCTTGGGTTCGTGATAAGACGGTGAACCTTCAAACTGAATACACGCTTTTATTGACTAAGATTCAAGGTCTTGTTTCTAATGGCGAAAAGAATCTTTCAGATCACACTGAATTCATTAAAGCAAAAGAAGAACTACAACGTTGGTTAGAAACTGCTCACGGAACAGTCCACGACTCAATCGGTGTTGGAGATATTGACACAACGAAAGATAAATTGGAAACTGTGAACCTAGTCAGTAATAGAATGACCGAAGGACATCATTTATTGGTGGTCTTACAAGAAGCATTTAAGAAGGCTCTTAACAATACTCCTCCAGAAGAACAGGATGGTCTTCGAAATGACGTCAAAGTTTTACAAGAAAGCTGGGACCAGCTTAAGATTGACTTGAATTCTATAACCGCTCAGCTCAAAGCTGCAATCGGTAAATGGGAAGATTTTGAAGATTCAAAGGCTAAAATGAACAAATGGATCAAAGACACAGAACGAAATCTCGACAAAGTACCTCCAACAGGTGGTGAATTAGGTGAAATGAAGACATTACTTGAAAAATATAAACATATCGAGGACGAAATTAAAAACAAGGCACCTGAATTAGAACGTCTTAAGTGTGAGGCCGCTGAACTCAGCAGTTGGGCTAGGAAACCAGCTGTGAAGAAAGCCGTAGCGGAAATAGAGAAGAAATGTGATGCATTAAAAACAAAATGTGCAGCGAAAAAAGCGGAACTTGAATCCGAAATTAAAGACTACAACCTATACCACCAATCCTTACAAGACACAGAAAAATGGCTTTTGCAAATATCTTTCCAACTTATGGCCCACAATTCATTGTATATAGCAAACCGCGAGCAAACAGAAGAACAGCTAGCCCAACACGCTGTATTATTGGATGATATTCAGAAGTATCAATCTACACTGGACGACTTGGAGGCTAAGGGTCATGCTCAAATTGAACGTTACGAAGCTACCACTCCATCAATACGTGATACTGTCGGAAAGCAGCTGAAAAATGTTAACGATAGTCACAAGAGTCTACTAGCTACTGCGCTGCAGATTGAACGTCGTTTAAGAGAAGGTCTCGCTAAGTTCAAGGAGTACGAGGATACCTTAGAAAGCATTTTGAACAATTTGGATGAGTGTGAACCCGCCATCACTGAACTGGATGTGCCCGTGGATGGACTATCACACGGACGAGATCTTCTCGAAAAAGCCAGGGTAAGCAATTGATTTGATCTGTTTAGGTTACTTATTACATAAGTATTCAAGTTTCAGATATGTCAGAAGTCTTTTGAGACACGTATGTAAAAGAAGTCGGTTCGTAGGCACTGCACAACCGGCTGCAAACGGAGAAGTCTCGGCTATCTGCGGCGGTGGCAGCGTGCTCGGCTGCGGCCGCGTCTGTGTCTCGTCCGTCATCGCCGGCGGACTCTGCGCCGCTGCCCGTACCACCGCGTGAGCTGCACGTGCGCGCGCGCCTCGAGGACCTCATTGACCAGGTACTGTCGTTGTCGGCCGCTGTGCTCGCCTCCGACCTCCTTGCCTCGCCCACTTGATCGAGCTCGTGTGCTGTGTTGTTTTTCTCAGTGTTTTATTTTTTATAAACGAAATTGATGTTCAAAACATTGAATGAGTCCTAAAATTTTTATAAGTGATCTACTTTGAAAATATCTTAATAAAAGGATTATTACTAGTCAATTTAAAAAATGTATAAAACTGTAAATATGTAACAAAAAAAAAATTAAGATCATAGTAATTTTGTTAACAAGCTTTAAGATTGCCAGGTCCGAAAAAGAACAGAACCAACGAGTTAAAATCTGTACCAGTCGAAGTAAGATGTTTTATATTTGAAGATATTGATGTAGATAGTAACTGTAGTTAGACCAAAATGTACAGGCTTAACGTTGGCAATGTATTTTTTGCACCTGGTAAATAACGTATTACCAAAATTTTGCCGATCGTCTATTAACGATATTTTTTAAATATATTTGGTTGAATTTTGGTAAACATCTTCAAAATTGAATCAAGATTTTGCAAATCATATTCTTATTAAAACAAACCGTTAGGTTATATTTGACGAGGGCTTTCTACTTCATGGCGATGGAAACCAGAGCTTTACCAAAACAAATCGTGATCCCTCGATAAATAACGAAAGTCAAAATCATTAATGGAATCATTAATCATCGTCAGTAAAGATTTTTAAATATATTTTTATTTCTCATAAAATTATTTATCATAAAAAATGTAATTATCTTGATTCAATGAAGTCACAGCAATTTGATAAGTTTTGTAAATATGTATAATTAGCACTAAAAACGTGTGAATGTCTTCTTACGCATATGTTTGGAATTTGAACACTAATAAAGAACGTCACGATGTATGAGACTGAGTGTGAATATATTGTTTAAATCCCAGTCATTGGATCAATTAAATATTATTTTGCAATTAATTAAATTCCAAAAAAAAAAAAAACCGATATTTCGATTCAAATGGGATTTAGATGGTGCTGTTGAATATAAAAAATTAAAAAGTCTTTAGTGTATTCACATTCCGTGTCAAGAAAAAAAATTGATTGCACATTACTAACCCGCACTCGTGTGACGCATGGTTTGTTGTAGAAACATGTAAGCGAAGTAGGCAGCGCGCGACTTGACGCCTTAATAAAGAGTCTCGAAGCGCCTGAGTTCAGCCAGAAACTCGTGGCTTTCGAGAAAAGGGTAAGGCTTTGCTTCACGCACAATCACAACACGAATGACAATTTGCTGCTTGCAAACATCACAAATGAAACAACTGTAACAGGCAGGAGTCTTTATCGCCTATCATATATAAGCAGCCGGGGAAATTGTGTTCGATCATTTACGATTAAAATGTTTTGTAAATTAGCTGAAGGATCTAAAAATTCTATGCCATAATACTTACATTGTTTCTATTTAAATGAAGTATGCAAGCGGAGAAACATCAACTATATATTTTGTTGATATTTGTACAGTCTTAAAATAGCACATAGCATTAAAGTAAAGTTGAACATGTTCAACATATGCAACATTTATTTATCCACTACTTTTTCTTAAATTTTAACCTTGCACAAAATGTATTTATGATAATTTTTTGATACAAAACTCTTCCCCTATAACACAAAAAGCTTTTATGATATCAAATAATTGAACTATTGTCGTAATAATAGGTACAAAGCCATCTTGAAACATTACGGGATGCTGTTAGCGGTATGGAAGATGCCATGAAACAAGTGCTTGAAATCCAAGACTGGATTAATGTTCACAATGCCTTAGCTAATGAATGGCTTTCCAACCCATCGAAATTGCGTCCTGAAGCCGCTAAACAAGATATGGCAGCGATGAATGATGCTTTAGCATCTCTGGCTGAGAAGAGGAACAGACTACTCACGGAGATACCTACTGAAGGTAACAAAATTAATTATAAAATCAAAACATCTTTGTAAATAAATAATAATATGTTTATTCAATAACATGTATTATTTTAGGTCTAGAAGATGAAATTAACCTTGAAGAAGAACTGGAGAATTTAGAAAAAACTATCCTCCAAGCAATTGAAAGAGAAAAGGGCAACCAAGCGATAATAGACGCCTTCCGTAATAAGTGTCAAGAAATTCATGATTGGTTTGACTCTGTACTTAAGAAGATGTGTTTAGCCGATAAAGGATCTGGTTTACCTTGTCCACAAAAGTTAAATGCTCTCAAAGAATTGTCTTCGGAATTTGGTCAGGCCGGGAAAGATAAAGTAGACAGTATCAAGACTGTAGGATCACAAGTTATTAACATAGTTAGCAATCTTGATTCTCAGCAAGTAGAAGAACAAGTGAGTATAATCTTTTAAAATTATTTTTAAAAATTGTGCAAATTTCGGTTTTTGATTAGTTGGTTTTACAATGTAATTTTCTGTTGTTTTAGATGAAGTCAGTTGAGAGGAGGTATAATGATATCGCTAAACGTATTCAGCGTAAATTGCAAATGCTTGAAATTACCTACAAAGCTATTGATGGTACAAAGAGTGAAGTAGCTGCTCAGAACGAATGGATGCAGAAAGAAATAGACAATATCCTTCATCCTGAACCTCTCGGATATGACAGCAAGTCAGTGAAAGAAAAACAAAAGAAGGTAGCTAACTTACTTAAAGAGACAGATGGCAAGAAAACTGTTATCGATTCTTTGGAAAAGAAGGTCAGCAATATTCAATCAGAGCTTGAACCTTCTGAACAAATGCAATTAGAGTCAGAACTATCTGAACTAGCTTCTAAACAAAAGCAACTTGCTACATTAATAAAACAAGAAATTGAAAGACTCGGTGGATGTGCTGATATAAGGAAAAAATTAGAAAATGATATTGAGAAAGCTAAGAGTTGGCTCAAGACCAAACTAGCAGAAATCAAAAAGCTAGGCGGCCCAGTCCCTCTAGAAGTGTCAAAGGTTGAGAAAGAAATTGCAACTCACAAAAAACATCAAAGTGAATTGTCTGACTTCCATAACGATTCACTAACAGAAGTTATGCGTCAAGGTAACGCAGTATCTAAGGATTGCTCAAGCGATAATAGAGCTAAACTTCAAGGCATTTTAGATGATTTGAATAAATCATACACATCTGCTAAAGTAGACATTGATGATAAGCTTGCAGCGTTGAATAAATTATTACAAGGTAGAAACGAGTTTGAAGCGGATGTAGCTAAATGCCAGAGCTGGTTGAACGAAGCTGAAGTTGCGGCAACACCTGAATTACGAACAACGAGTCTTCAATTGTTGGAAGAACAACTAGCCAAATTCCAAAAACTTAGTAAGGAAGCTGAAGACGTCGAAAAAAATATCAAAAAAATCAAAGACAAATCCAAAGACATCATGGAAACATTATCTGATTCAAACAAATTACAACTTAAAGAGCAAGTTAACGTACTATCCGATAGATTTGCGAGGATCAATGCTATTATAAATGATAAGAAGAATATTCTTCTTAAACATATCAAAGAATACAAAGATGCTGCAGCCAAGATTGCTGCTGCCTTGGAGTTCCTTAATGATATTCAAAACAAACTTAAGGCATTAAACAAACCCATAGGCAGTAAAGTTGAAGACGTTCAACCTATTATTCAGGCTTACGAATCTATATTAGATGACCTCAAGAAAAACAAATCTATGCTCAATGAACTACAAGGTGGCAACCTACATGACCTTCAAGACATTTTGTCTAAACAAGATGAACTAATGGGAACAATAGAGGATCAAATTTCTAAACTCAAGCAACTTCTGCTATTACGTGAACAATTCTTTGCCCTCGTAAAGGAAATTGAGGACTTCATCTCTAAATATACGGACCTGACATCTGAAATCGAAAAGTCAAATGACACCTTAGAAGACAAAATAAAACGTTACGATGACATCATTGGAAAAATTCAAGGTTGTGAAGCTTTGTTGGCAACAGCAACTGATAAGGGTCAACAGATTGCAGCAGAAGGCACGGTTATCGACAGAAACAATATTACTGAACTGTTGCAATCTCTAAAACAACAACTACTAACACTGAGGAGGAATGTTGAAGCTAAACGTCAAGAGCATGAACGGGCGGCAGCTGAGCACAAGAAACTGGCAGCAGATCTTTCTGAAATACTGCAATGGCTTCACGACAACGAAGCAGTAGTACACTCGAGACCACTACTGAATAGAGATGTTGCTAGCGTTGACAAGAAACTCATCGAGCACGCAACACTTGCCAAAAATATTCAGTCATATTTGGATAAATTTACCAAAATCGCTGACGTTATTAAAAATGACGACGGCGTCCCCGGTTCGTTACTAGAAATGCTATCAGAAGGTAATTCTTTGAAAACATCACTGCCCGCTGAATTATCAAACAGAGAAAAGCACTTACAAGACAATAAGAAATATAGACAACAGTATCAACAAATGGTAGAGAAATTAAATTTGTGGGTGAACGAAGCGACCGTACGACTCGGAATGGGTAAAAACGGAACAGACTTCGAGAACATCGAGGCTGATTTAGAAGAACATAAGACATTCTTCAACACTTCAGAGCCTGAAATGAAAGATTTGGTTGGAAAACGTATGCAAGATATAGTGGACAAAATTTGGCCATCACTCACATCATCCGAACAAGAGGAACTGTCCAAAGAACACCAGAAACATAACCAACTGTTGAAGAATACCCTTAACTCAGACAAAACTCGCCAAGCTCAACTAGAACAGGACTTAGAGATCTGGAAGGACTTCTGCCAGCTCGTGGAGAAGATAAAGGCAATATTGGACAAGAACGATATCAAGGAGGAACCAGTGACGTCAGTCGACGTGCTGCGAATGTACGTTGAAAAGTTGAACCACGCCAAGAATGATCTGGAGGTGAGTCAATCATTGTTTACACTTACAATTAGAATCTTAATAGCTTAACCCGATAATGAATTCGTTCGTGCCATTATTATTAAGCATTTCATTAATATCGACTTAGAAAATATAGTCATTGTCCGGCTTGTACCAAATAAGATACAGAATAATTACGTTAAAACATTTCAATTCGAGCGATTGTTGAAGAAGAATAATCAATATATATAAAAGGCAAGGGTTTTTAAGAAATACATGTGTTGATATAACAATTGATACGAAATCTTTTATGACTGCCAAAAATAAATATAAATAACAAAGAATTATTTTTATCGTAATAATTTCGAGTAAAGTAATCAATATATTATTGATTAACACGATCTGTTGGTGTTGAATTAACGCGAGCATAAAGATATTATGTATGTGATAAGATATAATCGCAGATAATAATTTTGGCCTTATGCTGTAATAATATTCGGTGAAGAGTGCTTGTAATTGTAAATATTTGATTTTCAAGCGTTTTTCATTGGAGATTAAAATTTTGTATAACATCGAAATTTGACTTAAAATTCAATCGTGAAATGTCAGTGAAATTGTCATTTGTGATGATGATGTCCTCCTGACCTACATTGGCTCTGGTAGTAATTCTGTAATAAAGCGCACACGGTTTTCTCTTTCTCTCATGATCTGAAATAGCGAAATCAATACGACCGGAAAAAGTTCACGCGTAGATCCAAAGGTTTTCCGTAATTTCCATGGAATTAGGGTATATACATCAAGACTCTGGTCTGCTATTTAAAATTTCTCGACAGAATAAAAAATATTGATCATACACTGAAGGAAAGCATCGAAATCTTAGATCTAAAACGCCATTCACAAGACTAACGAGGTAAACGAACAGTGTTACGCGATATTGGCTTATAAAGGATTTACGTATCAAAATATATCAACATTTCACGGTCGGTTCGAGCATCGAACAAAATTGCCTTGCTGAGCGACCAAGCGCGGAAACTACGATGAATACTAACGATAGAATATTTAACTACTATGAAGTGCGATGTTGTTACTATAAATAAGCGTTTGTTGCTGCTTGCTACTCGCACAAATGTTAAAAGTGTTGTACAAAAAATAATAGTTTATTTTTAGAATTAAAATATTGCAATCGTTTTTGACATAAAAAAAATATTTAAATTTTTCATCGTAATGTTTTTGTTAGGTGTCGTTGAATCGCACACTTATAAAATTGTTAGTTATTTTAGTTGAAATAATATAAAGGTATAATATACTAAGCTACAAGCATTCATGCCACCATTCCAAGCGGTCGTAATTAGTACAGCGGATATTTTTTATTTGTGTTTATTTGTTCAATATTAACGCATTAATGGGAATAATTCTGATGTAAATATTTTTTCTTTATTATTATTCGTTGAGCCGAGATGGCCCAGTGGTTAGAGCGCGTGCATCTTAACCGATGATTTCGGGTTCAAACCCAGGCAGGCACCACTGAATTTACATGTGCTTAATTTTTTTATAATTCATCTCGTGCTCGGCGGTGAAGGAAAACATCGTGAGGAAACCTGCATGTGTCTAATTTCAACGAAATTCTGCCACATGTGTATTCCACCAACCCGCATTGGAGCAGCGTGGTGGAATATGCTCCATACCTTCTCCTCAACGGGAGAGGAGGCCTTAGCCCAGCAGTGGGAAATTTACAGGCTGATTATGTTATGTTATTATGTATTATTTGTTTAACACTCGTATCATAGTAAGGCTAAAATCCTACAGTATAATTGAGTTATTATAAAAAATTAATACTTCATTTAACTGTTATTATTGCCATAGTACTAGTTCCCGCCCTTGGCATTGTCCGCGGACAGATGTGAAGTTGCCTACGTCTTTTTCTGTACCCCTTAAACCGTCTATGCAAAATTTCATGCCCATCAGTTGATTAGGTACGACGTGAAATAAACTCACTTTACAATATTATGCTTGTATTAAAATAACACTTGAAAACGTCTAAATAATGAAAGAATTGCCTTTCGTTGCGTGTCGTTACTAAATAAATTCGTTTTTATTAACGTTTCATTGAACGAGGTTAGTGCACCTCATTGATCCATTGTAACTCGTTTAAGGCGCAAACGCAACAATAAATATATTGCGATAACACTTCTTAAAGGAGCCTTTATTATATATTTACTATACTTTGTTACTATATATATATACATAAAAAGTAGGTAAAGAACGATTTCGACCACTGTGACGATCCTACGCCACTAACTACGCAAGATATAAATGCCTACGTATGTGCCCAAATACAGGTGTACTCTTGTAATCCAATGGGACTGCAAATCCGATACAAACGGAATAGTTCAGAATTTGGATTTTCGGCTACTGAGAATTTTTGGACAGAAAAATCTAAATATTTCATTTGTTACCTTCTATTTTCTATATTTATAAATATAAATAGTTTGAAAGGTCATTAGGCCGCATGTTTGTAACACATAGTGCTGTTGTAGAGGGAATTGATAGAATTGTAAATATCAATCCAGTCACACTCGGAACAAGTAACTTGTATTTTACAATCAATCAAAAGAGATTTCTTCTAGCGTCTACCTTCTATCTTGTCTCTGGACTACAAGCTTTCCAAAAGATGAAAGTTGTATTACAATATATTATTCTTTAAAGTATCTGTTGTTCTATAAATACATATATATTTTTTAATCTTTGTGTTTTTATAAAATTTTATACAAGTACATATTTATTTTGTCTAATTATTTACATAAAACTTTGACAAAATATCAATGCACAAATTTAAATGAATTTATTAAATTTATAGCTTAATTTATTGACTATTAAAAAATAAAAAATACCCCGTATTCGGAAAATAAAAATATAGAGTATTTTTGTCCAGAGAAAAAAAGCGAAAGGAGCTCAGAGATATTTCTTATGCCACATAGGTATATACATATAATATTATTATTATCTGTATTATAATATACATTGTTGCCAATTTGTGGAAATATTAACAACGATTGAAGCTCCAAATTGAGTTAACAGTGCATATTGAATTCACCTCACGTCCTATGACTGTGTTAAGGCGACGACAATTGCAAATATTTGTCATCCGAATTAATATTTTGTATGTATTATATGTAAAGTTGGCCTGAAATAAAAAAAGCAAAAAGTTTCTATTCCTGTCTCGTGTACAGAGTATTTTTAAACAAAAATAATATATAAGTATCAATAATATTGTAACATACAGTCCTATGTTTGGCTTATGACCTTTTTGTGACAACTATTTTATATTGACGTAAGACGATAACCAAATTGTTTTCTGTCAAATTATGTTATTGATTATATAAGCGTGATAATTTTTTAACCATCTTTACACATAGATGTATTTATGTGCTAGAAGCACATACAGACACACGATTGTACACTTTCAAGAGTTTACGTGATATTTATATATTGCTCGAGTTCCAGCCGTGTTATATGTGCTCACCTTATTGGCCAGTTGGTGACCACGAGAGATGCGAAATTACTGAAACGTCGAGTTTAGCAAACAAATAAGAGTATAATGCAAATTAAAGCTGTATATCAAATCTTAAGAAAGTTTTGTATTTTTAAATCGTTATCGTGTTTTTAATTTCAATACATATTATTTTAATTCTTCGAATTTAATTATATTTGTTGCACTTTTTACTAAAATAAAAACAATTATCGGCCAACTGAATACAAATATATAGATGATAATACAGTTTTTTTTTTTAGAAAAACCTATTAAATGTTGCTTGAAGTAATTGTATTTAACTTACGTCCAATACAAACTGTATTAGCATTTTTATTAACATTGCAATTTGCGGAGAGCAGCGAAACGAAACCGAACTATGAATGTAGCTTTACTGTTCACTGCGTTGGAACAAGTAATACGTAAATAACCTTTATTACGTTTGAAATAAGTGCTATAACGCTTTAAACTCTTAACTAACTTATGATACATTCTTGAAATTGATATATATCCATTTTCTCTAAGTCAACTAATATATATATTTAAATGATGATTTATTCATTGAAAATAATATAACACACGATAGGGTAGCTTCTCGTGTTTGTAATAAACAAGTTCAAGTTTCTGTCTTTTTCTGGAAACTATTTAACATTTCATAATAAAATATATTCTAAATGATACTGAAGTATATAAAAAATTGACGTTTTAAATTCAATAATTGGTTTTGACGTCATGTGTCTTCAAATTAACAGACAAAATTTTAAAAAAAGTAAGGCGTTTTTGAAATTATATTTCAATATATTATAATAAATGTTACGAAAGGTCATCATTCACCTTTTCATCATCACATTCGAAGAAAAAAATATTTAGACATGCTGAAGCGAGATAGCAGACAAAATTGAATATAAGCTCTATTAAAATTAACAAAACGGCACTTATTATTTGTTATTATAAAAACTTGTCATGTCAGTTTATTGTTATCTCAGTTACAAAGATGTAGACGTAGCATTATAGTTGATATCACGTTTCGTTTGGTTTCGCAAATGTATTCGGCCCTATAGAACATTTAACTAATTTTGGTCATTGTACCATACAGGTCGTGATTAATACTTGAAATATCGGTATAGGCACACTTTCGTGTTATAAACGTATAATTAGATAAACTTACTAACAGCAAAATAACTTTAAACATTTACAATATGATCGGTCATAACAGCCATTTGCAATTGTGACGTCATAGTTTAATTGTATTTAGTTCACATACGTCTGTAAATTAGTGGAAAAGAGTAACTACTGAGTTCCTTGTCGGTTCCTTTTTGGTAGAATCTACGTTCCAAACTCATGGTTACACTTAATTTTACCCTATTTCATACGGAATATTTCAATTTTATGATAGTTCCAAATATGTATTACATCCCCATGAGGCTAACGACACTATAATGTTCAAAGTACTACTACGATAATTTAGTATCAACAATGTAATTAACATATCAAGATTTACAATGTTACCAAGAACAAAGAAGGGTTAATCCCCTTACAAACACATCTGTTGTTTCTATATTAAAAATAGTTGCATACGATATTTAAATAAAAAAAAATTATATAGAATATATATAAACATACGTAAATTATTTAAAGCTGATTTAAAAAAAAAAAACTACATGCAAAAATATTGATATAAACGATAACATGCGAAAGTAAAACCGCACAGGGCAAAGATAATTGCTCAACTTCCGAGTGGGTTCCCCTTAACAACGGATGATGTCACGCTCGGCAGTCAAGGCCTGAACGACCAGTCGTAGTCCGTACACACAGCAATGAGAACGCAACGCTATCAAAACACACTACCTTTAGTTGCTTTCTTATTGTGCAAGTGCATCTACGTTACTACCTAGGATATATTATCTGTGTTATATTTAATCTGTTTTTGTTTATTTTTATAATTATTTAAACGTCAAAAATTCCGCGCAAAAGGAAGGTGAGTGCACGTGCTGCGAAACGCCGGTTCCGTTTTGTTGAAAATGTTTTCATCTTAATTTGCATTTATAAATATGGTTTTTGTTTACAAATATCTTTGAAATATGTTATTTAATGTTGTATTTCGTGTTAAAATTGTTTTGAACAATGTTTCTTCGAAGTAATGTTCATAAATTCTCACATTATCATAATTCACGGAGCGTTAATTTAACTCTTTCGCGTTAATGAAAATTCTATATTCAGAATATATACCTAGTGTTTTAAATCTCAATTAAGGTAATTTTTATTAACGGTCTACATTTGTAAAACTAAATATTATTATTATATAAATTTAAAAATAACACGTCAATCTTGTAATTATTGTGCAATTAAGACTCAATTCGAAAAGTAAAAAATAATAATTTTTTTTTAACAATACGAAATTAAATGAAAAATTTCATACTCACGCTGAAATGGTTATTAGTCAACTTACGAATTGCCGGTGATATAGGTTACATACGAACCAGTTTCGGTTTCATAAGTGGCTATTGCAAAACGAGCTATAATGTGACCATGTTTTCATATAAGTATGTATACCTAGTCATTGTCTGCAGCCAGTTACTTATCTGTTGCTACTGAGCTTGTGTTAAACCTTTTTAAATACTGCATTTATTTCTGTAATAGAAAATGTGGGATATTATTGTCAATACATTAATGTAAATTTTATTTTATTTCTTATTCCAGCTGCTTCAGACTATTCACAAGTGTATTGTCCGTTATGGAATAGCATAACATATGAATATACTAAATTATAATATCAATAATGTACATAAATATTTGTCAACATAAAACTGTAAATTAATTCGCAGTGAAATATTAACAAACTGACTAACATTGACACGCTAGATTGATGTTTAAATTTATAAAAATAATAATCTTAAAATACTATCATTATTAATAGTAGTCATAACTACATAATTATGCTACTTTCTGTCATCTCAGGACCAAGTTCTGTCGAGTTCCGTGCGAGTTATTATCGAGTTGATTCCCATAGTACATTATTGATAGCCTTAATAATTGGATCGTTATAAGTGTGTAATTAGATCTTCGAAGTATATTATCATAGTTATCATAGTGGGGTTTTCTGGCATATGATAAATACTTCAATTTGTAAATCTTAACCCAAATGGCATCTGGTTAATTGAAAAAAAAAATTGAAAGGTTAAATTTGACGTTAAACTTTTCTAATTTATCTCGTGATGGGTGGTAAGAGATAGCATGAGTTGATAAACTCAGATGGATCTGCGTGAAAAAATATACTCCTTAAGAGGATGGGAAGCTTTAGCCCAATAGGGGGACATTTAGAGATGTCTCTACTAAAACAAACATACATTTTAGCCATTTATAACATTATAATCGCTTTTGTATACCTGGGAATACATGTACATATATAAAACTCTACACTAGAGATCAAAACATACGCTGATATTGACAGTTTATAACATTAAAATAATATAAAATAACCATAAATCACTCAACTAATATGCGGACTAACTAATATGCGGACTGCCAAACAGACAAGCGCTATGAATAGGCGCATCACTAAACCGTGCTTTGTTCAAGGTCACTGTCGATGCCACTGACGATTTTCCTGTTTAAACTGAAATAACAATAAATATTACAAAACAGTTAAACAGCGAATGATAAGTACAAGAAGAAAGTCAATAAACAAAAAAAAAAACACGATAACAATAACATAGTTTATTTTAAATGTTATATAAACTATAATGATGGACATTCATTGACGCAAAATCTGAACTGAATATAGTACTAAATGTAGAGATGATTTTTGTAACGTTTATCCGAAAAAAAAATCTAAGACAATATTCATACAACTTGCTTTTACAACGCGTTCCGGAAGTTTTAGTAGGTAATATAATTATGTAAGTAACTCTGTTTTGACAGTTTCGACCGCTTTAAATTTAGACAATTGACGTGACTAGCGTGAATTCTATATTATTGCTAAAAAGTTTTGTATATTTGTGACAAATTTATCGTACTTTCGCTGATAGTGATCGGTGTAGGTCACAGTAGGTACCGCTCGCCGTTTAGGTAGAAACCTAAAATATTTTTTATTGCCGTGTTCCGGTTTAAATAGTTATTGCAATAGGGAAACTAGATCTTTTTTTCTGAATTTTATTTGTGCCAAAAATTTATTTCGCCAATGTCGCGTGCGAACACTAAATCTTTGATCCCGTGATCGGTGACTCTTGACGGTGTGTTTTATATTTCCTTCAGTGTCAGAATCTATGGGCAAAGGTCACATTATGTCACCCTAAAATAATTAAAAATATAATTTCTTGACCTGTCAATTAGCTTAACGAAAGAGTTTAAAACGAAATGAATTCAATAGTTGAATAACATGCACGGGGAACAAAATACATTTACATAAGTTTGAAAATCGATAAAAAATATTCGGATAAAAAATCTATTTATTTACAGGCTATATAAACTATCGTGTAATTAACAAGTTATAACAAAACTAAGAATCTAATTTTAGCTTACTTTTAAAAATATCGATATCGATATATCGATTTGAAGCTGCAATTATATTTAAACTGGGAACTGGGAAAATAGTCTAATTAATTAATGATGATTAAATAAATGAGCTCAACCTGTTTATTTCTATGTGTCTACATAAACTGTAAACTAGTAAAAAATATTGTCCAACAGTGGGCCACTAAGTCCACTAGTAAAGTATTATGACCATTGGCGAGGTTCAAGTGTAGCTGTCACGCACACCACGGTACTAAAGTTGGCTCGTATGTTTTAGTTTTTTTAAAGTGCGATATTAATAATCTAAGGGGTATTTTTGTTTTGACTAATTCATTATTATACTGTTATAAATTTGTTCTCAAGTTTTATTTGTATATAAACATATATAAAGTGGTGGTACCACTCACCAAAAGGTCAAGTGCCTTTACATGTAAGATAATATCAAGTAATTATTCATTCTTCGAAAGTATTATATGCATTCTTAAAAATCTGTGATAAAAAATTTGCAGTAAAAATTGAGAAGTATACTACAATATTCAGCAAGTTAAACGTTATCACAGTGTTATCAGTCATCGCATTCCCTGATAACATTGTAAACACTTGATATGCAACGCCATTTTGATTTCATGCCATATTATCCCTTTTTCCACACATTGAAAAGATATTTTCGGAGCGAAGTGTAATTTTATGAAAAAACAATTTGTATAAGATTATTTATATTCTATTCTGTATCTTGTTTGGATTTGTGACTTAAAGTTGGTGTTATAATGTTTACTTTTCTATCTTTTATTTTTGTAAATTTTGTTTTAATTAAATGTGGTTTGATTCGATTTAGAATCAACAGCCGCTTCTCGACGTCGTTCGGGAGCGTGCTCGTGAGCTGTGCAGCGGCGCGGACGCAGCCAGCGGGGAACGTGTCGAACACAAGACCAGAGATCTAGCTGATAGATGGAATGTCGCCTGTGAAGGTAGGAATTGATGACAAAATAGCCTAGGTTTTTCCTTGGCCTTCGAATTTCCTTCATCACAAATTTTATCAAATTCGCTTCAGTGGTTTGGCCATGATATAACAGAGAGATAAACAGACATAATTTTGCCTTTATTATTATTAGTATATATGTATTTGATGATATTATTAATAAATATAGTTTTAGATTGTTTACTGACTATATCTTATGATCTTAGGTTTAGCTAAACGCGCAGCGTCGGCAGACAGCCAGTTACAGCGCTGGAACCAACTTTTGGATACTCAACGAAGTCTAGCCGCGGCTGTCACGGCTGCCAGTGACCGCCTGCGACAGTTGGACGCCAGCCCTGCTACTAGGCGACGTGCGTTGGACACCAGGCATGCACTGCAGGTATGGTGACAAAAAAGTATACGTCATATATTAAAAAAAAGTGTCACTAAAATTTTTGGAATTAATGTTTATACATTAAACATTGGTAAACAAAATTATTTTAATTTCACTCAGGAGTTACAAAGCGAGGTGTCAAGTCTAGAAGAGACCAGGGACGATCTGTTGGAACACGCGGACTTCGTGGTGTCTCTACTCAAACCACACTCTAAGGACGTAGCCGCTGAGAACGAGAGGAATGTCAAAGAACTGGTGGAAGCTTATGAGAAGTGAGTATCGTGTGGTGTGTCCTTTTTGTTTTAAATGAACTAACTTCCGGTTTCTGAGCCACTGATCAAAGTCAATGGTCGGCGGTAACTGATGGTGCAATAAAAGACCAATGAGAGCCGAGTATTTAGTTTAATAAATTTGACTTTGATTTTAGATTCGGAAAATGGTGGTTAGTCTGTCTTTTTTTAATATTTATATCATTATATAACTATATTAATGTTTTTTTGTGTAGAATTGAATTCGACAAGTAAGTATGTTTAATATTTCAATCTATAATCTGTGCGAAGTTTCACGATGTATTTTGTGTGTAAATGGACTTCTGGCGAATGGGTCTTGAAGTTTGAAGAACGCAGATCAAGTTAGGACAGGAAACCATTATCTTTGATTCGATAATATATCTTACGAATATTAAGTAATGTGCGATGTTTAGCACTATATGTAAGTTACGGTTTATCACATTTAAGACAGATAAAGTAGTAATGTCTGATCGAATTTTATGTGCAACGGCCAGTCATGCTGACTGCTACCCGTGCAGGTGACATTATTGTGCACAACTGTGTGTGTAACCTAAGTGCGTTGACAAAGGTGCCCTCTCTATTCTTTCACTTTGAAATTGTTTATATTTGTTGGCCTGATTGGGGATCACAAAGAACATCAAGATCACACTATACGAAAGAGGCTGTTAAAAAGGGTTTAGCACGTGACGTTATCCATTTTAAAGAAATTTATAACATACCTTCGGATAGTCGTAAAAGTAACAAATTAATAAAATGAATTTATGATATGACATCGCGTGACATGACATGACAATGTAAAATAATATCTTAGAATCAGCAATACACAACCGGTTAGTTCGCCCTTTGCTAATCTATTAGAAGTATAGTGGCGATATTTAAAACAAATAAGAAACATTAACAAAATACGTTGATTCAGTATAAACCGTTAAGCAATAATTTCTGCCTTTTAAGTATTTTTATCGAAACAATGTAAAGTGATGACTACAAAACTTGATTGTGTTTTACAGCAAGTTTTTACGAGAGAACTCGACGAGGTCTTCCATTGTTAGCTTATAAGCGAAGAAATACTTCACCCTGAGTTACAATCTTGATGGTTTCCAACTAATAATTTTTATACCTACCAAAACAATTTGTAACAAAATGACATTTATTTGTATAAGTGTTATTGTTATGGAAGTTTTACTGAGCAGAAACGTAATTAAGATTCCGTATTAATATTTATCTTTAAACTATGATGTATTATAGTTGAATTAGACATTGTTGAATAGGGTTTATTTTTTTTAAAAAACTAAAAGATACATAGTTAATTGGTACAGTTAGTAATCCTGAAATTAAATCCGATACTGTTTGAAAAAGGAGACAAACGTAAGGGCGTTAAAGGGAGAGGAGGCTTTAAATCAGCCAGAAGACAAAAACACCCAACATCATAGACACATCAAATGCAACTTGTGGTTATATACATATGTACTAATATTATTAAGAGACAAATTTTGTATGTTTGTACGTAGAGGTAATTTCCGGAACTACTGTTCCAATTTTAAAAATATTTCACCGGTACAAACCGTAAATATTCCTGAGTGATATATGGTATACATTTTATTTGTAACACATCAACACTTGAGCTAATTAACTATAACGTTACACGTATCTGCTTAAGTCCGGAATATTGGAATCTTGGCAGAGCATCAACGCCTTGTCAACTACACCTTATATCAACACACTTAATTATCAAACCCATTTTTATATAAGTACAAACACCAGTACCTTAATCCGTTGTAATAAGGTTACGATTCGTCTGACTAACACTTGGTCTATAGCAAAATTGGTCTTGCAAAATGGCGTCTAAAATTCTGGGAGGTATCATTTTTCTTCGCTGATGATGTTGGCGTTGTCCGCAGATTTTTTATGTTTGTTTTTTCATTCCTTCTGTCTGCAACCTTCTGTCTTCGTAAAAATGTTTATCAATAGCGCAAACGTTTTTTTTTTTACATTACCTTTGTGTTAATTGGGTTGAACAAGACGTAACTTCCGGTGAATCCATAACACTGAAATGCTTTCGAACAAACAAAAATAGATTAACAGAAATAATTGGCATTATGCGTTTCGTAGATGATTTTCTTTTGAATACGTTATATAATATTGATTTTAGTTAAATATTTATTTTTGAAAGCTAAAAACACCGGAAGGCTTAGGTTGAAAAACATAATAAGGTTTGAGAGTCCTTGTATTGTCATTGTCATAAGTACTCCTAAAAGTTGCCGCTGTTTATTAAAATGTTGCCAGTGAATAAATTCATGCAAGAACATAAAAAAAGTTAAAAGAATAGATAAATCAAGAGCAGACAACAACAGCAGTCTATGATTTCTTTATTTAAGACAACAAAAAAAATGATTGTCACGAATTAACCTTGTTTTTTTAATTTGTTTATGGCTTTCTAGCTTCTTTTTCTTTTTATGTTCATCTTAACCTCCACAGCATCATCTGTTTAATACTAGACGATGTTTTCTCTTCAAATGATTAAGCGACCGAAGGGAAAGTTGGTAATGCCCAAGAAATTTTAGGTGAATGTAATTTACTTCGGCCGTATAACGTTTTGTTCTGTCGGCAACTTGTGACAGCATGAAAAATACTCATTAAAATTCTACGGTCGCATTTGGTCAGATCGACCAGTTTATAGCCGTTTTAATGCACTTCCCAGTCTATCGATTCAATTTAAACCTTATGTCAAGTGGATAGGGATTTCGACTGATAAAAATGAGCTGGCGTTTAAGTTAAACGCATTGAATAAATTTTATTCCATTTCATTCGAGTTTAAACTCAATGGGAGTGCAATAAGATTTTTTTTGTTTTGAGTGTTATAAATAGCTTGCTAATTTGGTAAAGTCTGACGCGCACTTATATGGAGCGGTCAAGGGCGCCCTGTGAGCGGTCATAGTGGTCGATCGTTGGATTGTATGTGAAAATAATACATACGTATTGTTTACACAACGCCCTTTGCATGTTCATGTTACCTGAACATTTTTATTGCCCTTATATTAGCATGATCGTTAGATATTCATGGATTATATAAAGCCGAGACGACGAGGTAGACAGAAATCGATTATCATAATATAAGGTCGCAGACTTATAATCCGGGCAACAGTCGGTTTATTTAGATACTTAATTTTGGTTTTAAATTCATGTCTTGTTCGAAGCAAAAACATAATAAGCCAACGGAACTAAATCCGACATGTATATCCGCCAATCCGAAGTTGTTGTTGTTATTTCTGGCAATAATAAATCAAAATACTGAACTGATATAATTTTTAAAATAGGCCCAAGCCCTTTTTAATGGTCATTCTTGAATTAAATGAATCGACCTAACTCTACTGAGAAGTACCGGCATAAACTCAGTAATTACCCTTTTTTTATTATCTACCTATATGTTCCCATGGAGTATAATAGATTCTGTTAATATACAGTATTTTTATATATTATATATTATCATATATTATTTATTATGGACTATATCTATATTATTTTACATTGAAAAAAAAAAAAATGTCAGTGTGGACCACGTCTTCCAAGAAGACGACAAGGTCGAAGTCCAGCGAAGATCTGCTTATGTTCAGTAAATATAAAATAACGCCACAATTTATAAAAATAAAATGTAAAAAAAGGCAGGGCCAACTGTGAGCCCGTGGATGTTATAAAGTAAATAATAATAAAAAAAAATAATAGATTCCGTTAATAACAACACGGCCACCTTGCCAAAAAACGAACTCAGTAAAAATGTATGTCATTGTCATTTGGGATGATGTCAGGATCTAACGATAGCCCATTCATCAATATCTCTTCAATCATTTAAAAGTTACGATCGAAGAAATTAACTCACATACATGAACCTCAATCACAAACATAAAACTCGTGCTTTTGAAACAGTAAGTCTGTTTCATTGATATTATTCCAAATTTATTTATTAATAAATGTACAATGCAGTATATTATAAAAGTGTCGAATGCTCTGCTCAGTATACATACATATTACAAAAATTTAATTCCGAAGTGTTGAATGACTTGTATTTACGTGAAATATAAACACGCACTTAGAATGTTATGTAAATTTTAATTTAGCAAACTCTAAATCAATATTAGTAATCCTGTCAATTTTATATGCTTTGAAGCGAGTAGACATTGAAACATAAGTACGCGTCACAAATGACAATATTTAAATCATTAGGTCATACGAACGTTTTAAGATAATTCCGGCCTATGATGTCACCGGCAAGCGACTCACGCGCGTACAACTTATATTTGTCTATTAAACTAGTGATGGGACTCTCTCAAGAATCAACTCGATGAAGTTGACTTAAACAATTTTAAATTAGAGAAAATATTGCTCAAAAATAGTAATATTAAATTGTGCTTAAATACTTATTCGATAAATATCGACTTCAAATGCATCTGACTTAACTATGAATTGGAAATGTGCGTTACTTGTTTTTTAAATAAGGTGAAAAGTTCAAGTAAGTTTGTTTGTGTTTTATCGACAAAGTTAATTTATTTATTTGTTGCGTTCTAAAATGTCAAAATATGCAATTTTAATTTTATTGAATGTGTCATAACATTTTTGTAAATCGGGATTTAGATAAAAATAACATAAGTACTGTTTTATCGACCTTGTTCTGGTGCCATACCTAGTTTCTAAATACGAATGATTCAAGGATTCCGTATGCTTTTAATGAATACAAGTGAAATGTTTTAAAAAAAGAATTATCTAGACTAATTAATATTTTATCGTTTTTTGCTATTTAATAAGGCAAAGGTCTGTTCTATTCAGCCAAGTTTTCATTAATTTTAATTTTAATTTATTTTGAACAACTGAAGAAAGGAAAGTACGATTTATGATCTGTGATAGTAAATAAACAAGCTGTTGAATTATTTAAACAGTAAAAGCTGAAGTATCAATAATTCAGATCTTTCTCCTTTCTAGACGATTTCTTTATGAATGAGTAGTTTATTACGATTTTCCGAGATATTTGAACACAATTCCCTCTATATCACTACTGGGGGGCACTCATATGATATCATAACATCATATTATGTTATTTATCTCTGAGTTCATAGCTCATCCCTCTTTTAAATATATATAGTAAAAATATAAAAACATTATGAATAGACATAATATTAATATAATTCAAAAGTATTACTTAACATTATAAAATATTTTTTTGTTGTATTTGAATACGGTTTGAACTTAAACACAGAGGTTAGGTTATACGTGGTTTTTAACCAAATATCATGGCTTTGAATCCGGTCAATATTTATCAAACCTATCTATGGAATCTTCTAAATCTGGTATCTTATTTATTTGTAATTTATCTCGTGAGAAAAGTTACATCTCTAAATATATGTAACATATGAAACTACTCTTTCAAACAATTCGATTTTAAGTTTCAATTTTAGAATAGATTATTGAACAATTATATCACACGCTTGCATAGAATAATAATTTTGCTAAATACCATTTTTTAAATACAGATAAAATAATAATAGATATATAATTCAAAATTAAGCAGCTGTCAACAATAAAATGACGTCATCGGAAACCATGGCCGATACTCGAAGTCGGACTGGAACTAATTTATTTCAGCGGAACATATTTGTAACATTGCTCACGTTCCTATAATTTGATTTGCTGACACCATTTTTACATTTTAAAAATCTCGTAATCTAGTGATGGGCCTCTCTCAAGAATCGACTCGAATAGGTTGGCTTGAACATTATTAAAATACAGAAAAAATTGCTTACGTAATAAAAATGAGGTGGGCTGAAATATTTAGTTGAATATCGACTTCTATTTGAAGTTAACAGTAAATGGGAAATTCGTTTTATATTTTAAAAACACGTAGAAAACATCGTATTAGATACAGTGAAGCAACATATTCTGATTTGATAATATATAATTCCATACTAAATATTTACTTAAATAAAGTGAAAGTCTTTATTGAATTTAGAGGATTTACACTTGTTTATCGTTCAAAATTAACTAGCAATAGATATATAAGAATCATCTCAGAGCTAAGAAGTCAGGTTTCACAACTGTAATATTTTTTTTATTCGAAATTCAAAAGCGGACTTATGCGACTTGGTCAGCGTGGCGTTAGGTTAGGTTACATTGTCAGCGCGGCACGGTAACATACGAAAGCGACGAGGGGATATTTGTTTAGTTTGTAATCGGGTGTACTAGGGCGCATTAGGCGTCCTGGACATTGGCGAGTCCAACATACCCTTCATGTGGGGCAAACACGTAAACAGCCGTAAATGTGTCCTTTTATGGATCCTTGACGTCGTGTATGCAAACTTTACTGATATAAACCCGATTTCGCATTTTTAATTTGATTGAGGATAATAGTGAAGGCAACTCTGTCTGCCTATTTGTTACCTAATCACGTTTAAACGATTAAACTGTTCGCAGTGAGATATGACAATGATAAAGATGATGTTTGAGCCCTGCGTAAGGCCATAGACAATATGTTTTTTTAATTTATTTAAAAAACGTGTCTTTTAATTTACGTCTCGCGAGGTCGGTCGGTAATGGTTGGTAATTTATGATGTCAGACCGTATCAACTTAAAACAGCGTACCAAAATATATATGTTAAGCTCATTTGGTTTGGATGTGTGACCATGAGAATAACACTGCTATGAAGCGCTAAAATCATTTACATAAATATTATAAAATTATAATTAGGAAGAATAAGTTTTTCTTTAGCTAGTAACTATGGAAAAAAAATACAATTTAGCAGTTATTCTTAGAAGCCGACTAAATAGAAGATAATTAAATCGTGTAATAACAAATCAGTAGAAAGTACCTCACGCTTTTTGTACGGCTATTAAAATGATTCACTTTTAATTTCCTCGTTTTTAGATACAATTATTAAAAGATAAACTAGGAGCCAATCTTACTAACAAATTGACAGTTTATCGTAATTGAACGTTAACGAAATCGTTGCCGTTCAGCTGATTATCTATTTTACAAACGATTGGATCCAGATACAGTTCGGTTTAAGTTGGATGGCAATAATGTTAAATCGGGATCGTGTCATTGCCGTTATATGTTAGTAGAGTTGACCTCTGTTTTATTCTTTGATTGATATCGCAGCGGATAGCACACATAACCTTAGCCCAAGATCGAGGAATTGAACCCGTTCAATTTTCCATATCATTGAGTATTGAATGTGTTTAAATTCAGTGTATATCTCGTGGTCAACGTTTAAACACCGTGTGAATTGCAATTATTTTGCCACATGTGTATATGCTAAGATCCAAACTGATTCCTTAGGATGTAGAATTTACCCATTTTGGGTTATTTATGAACTATTCATTGTCATATCTTTAATAAGTGTGCAAGATTACACTTCGCATACAAGACTCCATTATATTAAAACGTAGGCGGCTTATACGTGTAATTATTTATAGTTCAAGTCTCTCATCAATTATTCTTTCGTTAAACAAGAATCGTTCGTATTGCTGTTCAATTTGGGTGGGGGTGGGGGATAAGTGCAGGGAATTTAACCCCATTGCCTTGGTTGGCGACGCATTGACGGCGAATGGGGCATTTCTGTAATTGATTACCAATTACCAGGAGTCCCATATGGTCGTATCCTCGATTTATATAAAATGATAAAATATGTAGTATATAAAATTTAAATATTGTTATGTATATAATATTACTTTAACAGGTTCCCCTTAGTTGAGGCCATAATTCGTATGGAAGGAAAAATATGTAACAGATATCTATATATACCAAAGTTTTGTATGAAGTATTTGTAAATATAGAAAAGTTACATTTAAAGCAGATTGCGTGAGTTCGATACAAATATATTTCACGTGTAAATTCTATAACTCAGTGACTTGTTATCCTTATTTTTTTTCTCATACGTACTTATAGCTTCTTTGTTCTCTAAACTGTACAGTCAACTTAAGCTAACTTACAGCTAAGTTTAGATAAATAAATAAGTTTAAATAAAATACATACATATATTTTAACTTACAGAAAATTCTAGAACGTAGAAATGGATAGAAATGTTTGAATGCGTCAAAGCTTAAATTAAAACGATATGATTTTGTTTTAATATAAAGTATCTAGTTATTGAATACGAAAATAAATCAGTATCTAATAAAGAGTAACATTATTGAATAGAAATTACTAGAAAAATTGGCATGTACACATTTTCGTGAAGGTTTTAATATCTTCCACTTACTTGCAACTCGCTACAAGATGGCGCTGCAGTGCGTTAACTTCTAGACGGTTCAATTCGATGGCTTTCGATGGCTTTCGATGGCTATGATATTTGGTATACATGTACAAACGGACAACCTCTGTATAGTTTTATTAGTATTTGGTCGATATTAGAACGTGTAAAACACATTGTTTTGACTTTAGTATTACTAAAGTCAATTTCAATTTCCCAGGTGAGTATTGCATCAGGTAGCTCATTTTTATTATAGATTCATATTTAATTTAGATAAAATTTATCAAAACATGTTTATACTGCAGTTTCACACCATTTATAGGTTTTCAAAAATAATTACACATGACTAAAGCGCTTTCAAGGGGTGAGTCAGCTGGAGGGTACATAAATTTATAACTATCAAATGTCTGAATAAGTACTAACTATTTTTTAAAATATTAAGTTTACGAAAATTTTTAATCAATTTATGAAGCCTCAAGGTAAATGTAAAGGGATACGTCACGTCACGTCACGTCATAATATATCAGTCATAGATTGACTTCTGACCCGGCGGATAATAGAAACGTAAGTCAACTGTTAATAAAATATCGAACAATCGTTTTATGTTTATTGTTGAGCATACTTCAACTTAATACACTTTAATGTAATTTAAAAATCCCAAGAATTTCTAATGAGATTATCATATTTCTATAACTTGAACATAAAATCAATCGAAAGGCCGACACGACAATGTTAGAAGGCAATATGTACATCCGTCGTGGACGAACAGTGGAGCTTCCCGACGCCTGCATAAGGGTTAGTTTAAATCGATTTTCGTTCCAGACGCGGGTACGGGGGACGTCTGTGTAATCGTTACGTATTCAGACTGGTAGACTATTTCAGACCGCGCAGCGCATGCGTACTGCGCAGTTAATAGGTCAGGGGCTCGCAGTGTGAACCGGGGGTTATACTTAGAACGTTCGCCATTACTCAACACAATATAGATTTTCAAGATCGAAACTTGTGAGCAATGCACGAGGAAGAAATCCCGCGTTACTTCCGCGATCCAATCGTTACTAATCGGGCCGGTTTGAAGATAGTTATCTACAATATTCATAGGAATACATGGTAGAAAATTGAGTGTGTGCATTGAACGATCGTATACTTGAGAGCGCATAGCGGTGCCTCAATGTGACTGTGCATATTTATTGGCGGTGAGTCACTAAACGAACGTGTGTTGCAAAAACATAGTTTTCGGGATTTGAGTACTAGGCGATCCTTGGCAGCCGCTCTATAAATGTTTACTTCGCCCACACGTACCTCGCGGCGCCGGCCGGTTATGGCTGACGGGTATTCATTAGCGCATGTCGTTGACGTTGCGCAATAAGCAAAAGCGGCTTATCAACGCTTCGCCTGTCAAGTTAGGAGCAAGGTTGAAAGTGTCACGTCACCATAAGCCATGCTCGCATGCCGGCGCGGAACGTAAACACGAGTGCACCCAAAACTTCGCTGATGTCACTGCAAACATAATAGCGTAGAATAAAATTAGACGCGACGGGTGAATCTTTTGCTCGGTTCATTGAGCGACGTGCGGGCAAAGCGAGCGGATCGCCGCAGGCCGCTGCCACGACCGACGAGGTAACGCGTGCGTTGGAGCGCGACCTTGTGGCGTCATACCACGTCACGCTGCGCCGCCGGATTATTTTCGTCGCCTTTTGGCAGCTCTTCCCTATTCGCCAGAAGCTCCTCCGATCCGACTACTAATTGACGCGCCCTAACAAACGATTTCTTTTTCAGATTGCGACAGACTCTTGCGGCGAGACTCGCGGAGATCGACGAAATTGTTTCCGAATTTGATCGAGTATCGGAGAAGATCGAGAAACTCCGACAGCAGATCGAAGTTTATATAGCCAAAGTCGGAACTTTCTACGTATTTGGGGAGGACAACGAAGCAGAGATCCGCAATCTTGCCGAGCAAGTTTCGGATCTGGTGAAAAAGACGAAAACCTTCACCGAGGAGAGCGGGAAGCGGTACGGAGGCTCCGCGCCCGCGGACGTGGCGCAGGAGCTTTCCGCACTAGAACTGTCTGCGGAGGCACTTGCCGCTGCAATGGAGGAGAAGGAAAGGGAATGGAAGCGCGCACGCACCGCTCGTGGAGAATACGCGAGTGATGTGGAGGGCGTGCAGGCTTGGGTGCGAGCGGCCGAAGTCACGGCTCGTGAGCGCACGCTAGCGCCGGAACCTTACCGCGAGCGCCTGGTGGCCACGCGTGCTGAGATACCCGCCGTAGCAGACCGCTTAGAGCATCTTGCCCGCAACGCGCGTGCTATCATAGAAGGCAGTCGCGACTCCGGCGAGCGCCACCTGATCCAGTCTACCGTCTCTGTGCTGTCAGAGCAGTTTTCTGCGGTGTGCAGCGAGCTCGAAGCGCGGCAAGCGGCCGTCGAGGATGCCTGCGATGCCGTGGCTAGATTTTTGGCCTTATTAGAGAAAGTTCTGCTTTGGGTTGAGACACAACGTGCGTTCCTAGCGCGGCCGTTGCCATTGGCCGACTTGCAGGAAGCGCAACAGAAACAGACTGAATATGGGGTAAGTCGCAATACTTTCGCAAGGTTTATATGCCCACTTTCCCTACTAATTGCGAATGCATATTTTGTTTCAGAATGCCCTTAAGAGTTGTAAGCAACAAGCTAAAAATTTAGCAGATATGACTAAAGAGTTAGAAGCCATAGAGCGCGTGACGAGTCCAGGCGACCTGCCTTCTAGGCTAGAGGCTGCCGAAAATGCAACAGTTGACGTGGAAAAACGATTAGCGAAAACAGTCCGTATTTCAAATAAATAATAATAACATAGCGAAAACAAACAACAACATTAAAACAATCAATTGTCTAACTTTTTTTTTAGAATGGGTTGCTTCAAGAATTAGCTGAGGAGTGGGAGCGATGCGAGAAAAAACTAAAAGACGTCGGACATTGGCTCGAGGCAACGACGAGAACAATCGAGGCTCCGCAGAATGCTAAAAAACCTTTACGAGACCGTCTAGGCCTCAGAGAAAAGTTAATAAACGACATATCGACGCAAAAAACTAAGATTTCCTACGCAGTCGAAAAACTGAACGTGAGTGTAATCGTGAATAAGACTGTTAGGGTCGTATTCGTAGGGTCGTATTGATCATTATTCGTGACGCCTATATTTTCGATGCAAGTATTTTGGTCGACAATGTTTAAGCAGGTTTAAGGAGATCGTGTGAGGCTGCTACCACAAATCGCTCATCGATCCTGCCGCTCACAGGTACACTTCGGACCCGACGGCGTCGCTGCGCAGTCGCGCGCGCCCGAGGGCGTGCAGGTGGCGGCGCGCGATCTAGTGGCAGCTCTGGACGCGCTGGCGGCTCAGACTGGCGCTCAAGCCACACAGCTCGGAGCTGCACTGGCGCAGCTCGAGGCGTACTGTGCCGATGTGGCACGTCTCCGCGCGCAACTGCTTCAGGCCGAACAGCAATTACGCCACGCCGCGCAGCCCAACTACAGCCCGCGTGACCCCGAGAGGGCCGCGACGCATCAGCAGGTGAGCGCTCCCCTCCCACACCCTCATCCAGTAGGCTAGAGACCGTTCTAGTTTTGTTTATCGCCCGCGAGGCACTCGATCGCGAGCTTAGTGGTAGCGCAGATAGTACGATCCACCGCCTCATGTACATTATCACCGAACCACGCGATTCATGTTTTGTTTTCTTTCTGTTATCTCTCCTCATCCTTTTCGCCGACTAATCTATTTACCGATATCCTCTGCTAGGAGTGTCGAGAGAGAGTTAAATCGCTTCAAAGTAAGATACAGGCGCGGAATGAGCGAATCAAACTTTTGATGCAGCGTGGCGTCCCGGATGCCGAGCCGCTGAGAGACACATAGACGCCGCGTTATCGTTTTTAGCTTTAAGTCGATTATTGATCATCTATTCCTATTATAATTTTTTTATCGTTTACAAAATATACGTATTCGACATCGCAACAATCTTCGTTTCCTTTCATTAACCTCAGCTTCCATCGCTCGAAATCCTGAGCTAGCGAACCCACTCTAAATCATGTATTGTCCGTACTTGCGTATCAGGAGGTCGGGCGGCGAATCGAAGAGCTGACTCGGTGCATCTACGAGATCGACCCGTACTTCGCCATGCCGACGGGTGACGAGGACCCGGCCGCCACTCTGGCCATGCTCGTGTGTAGCGCCGACAGCGCGCGCGCCAACCGCCGACCACGCTCACCCGAGCGGCGGTCGCGCGCGCTCGCCCCACCCACCGTGCCCGCCTGGCTGCCGGGCGGCACCACCTACGCCGAGATAGTGAAAGGTCACGGCTCGCGCTCCGCCTCACCAGCTGACCGCCCTGCGAGCACTCAACGGCTCCCCACGCGCAGAATGCGATATGAGCCTATAGAAACGCGAGAGCGTTCCCGGTCAGGAGACGCGAGTTCCGATGACAAGAATCAGAGTGAAATTATCAGTCCGGTGCAACCTCGCTCTCTTACCGATTACCCGGTCGAGTCTTGTGAGCCGAAAGGCATCAGTGAGATCGTGTGCGAAATAAGTGAGTGCGATTTGATCGCCAGTGATGCAAATGATGTATATGTCACCGAAACGAGTGAATTGCACGACTATTACTCTGGGCAGCCTGAAAAATATGAAGATAGTGAAATGAAACTAATATCACAGGAATCTCCTCAGACCGAATCAAGCTCAATAGAGATATCGGCCAAGGAATGTAAAGCACATGATTTGTCCTATGCGGAAATTCTAGCCCTAGGATTACGCAAACAAGTAAAGACGCAAAGTATAGTCTCCCTGGCAAAACCACAAGTTGCACAAGTCGAAATGGTAAAAGAAATTGTCGTTGAAGTGGAAAAATGTCCACCTGTTTCTTATGAACCAAAAGTTCAGACAAAGGATTCGTTGAAAACAAAAATTGATAGGCCAGAGAGACCATCTCAACGAAGTCGATCTAGAGATATGCCTAGGCAACGTAGAGCTCCCGAAAAACGTCCTACAAAGGCTCATGACGTGCAAATGTTAAAAAAGAAGAAATTGTCGAAAAAAGTAATAGAAGTTCAAGACTTTGATGATACTGCAGATGTTGTGGAAATAGATAAACCTTCTACTGAACTACAATTTTCGAAAATTTCGGAAGAAATTATATATAAAAAGTTTGAAGATAAGTCCCATCAGACTATAAAAGATTGTGTAAAAGAAACTGACGATACAAATGTAGAACATTTAACAGCACACACAGACAATGTACAAGAAACCGAACAAAAGAGAACTAAAAAGAAACAAAAACCAAAAAAAACAAAAAGTGCAGAAGATGAGATCGAAAAAGCACTTAAAGAAATTGAAGAATCGGATAAACATAAAAAGAAAAGAGTCAAAGACTTACGAGACAAGAGCAAAGATGCCATGGATAATAAAGATATATCATATACTTCTACACCGCATGAATTAAAAGTGGAGCCTAAAGAAACTGATATATCTAATAAAAATAAGAAAAAGAAAACTCAGAAAAGTTTGCAAGAAAAGTTGAAGAAACACTTACTATCTGAAACTGAAACAGTTGAAAGTGAAGATAAATCTCTTAAACATACTGAACAGAAAATCTTGCAAGATTGTGAAAAAGATTTTACCGCAGATGTTATTTCTGAAATATTAAAATCTTCACATATGTCTGAAAACCTATTAGAAAAAGTTAAAACTTCGGATGCTTCTAAGATAGACGACTTAAAATCTGACGATATTAATAAAGAAAACTTACTTCTTAACACCTCAGTCGATATAACCGTCTCAGAATATAAATCTAAACATGATGATTTAATAAAAACAGACGATAAACAATCAACATCACAAACTGATTTTGATGTTGTTCCTTCAAAGACTTCTGAAAAAGTATCTTTATGTGAAGAAGAAAATGATACATCTAATATTGAAATTGAAACAATAAAACAAAAAAAGAAAAAGAAAAATAAAAAGAATGATGCTTCATTACGAGAAAATATAACTGAAGAAATGAAAACTTTTTCTCAAATCGGAGACGTTCACAAAACAATTAATGTTATTGAAAAGCAATTAAGCGAAACTGATAATTTAACTGTGGTTGATAGTTTTATCGCAGCTGTAGAAGAAAAACAACTAAGTGATGTTGTTCCTACAGCAGAAAATTTAGTTGAGTCTAAGAGGAAACCAAAGTCAAAAAAAGTAAATAAACAATCAGAACCAGAAGTATCTATGGTAGAAACGGAAAAGGAATCTGAAACATTGATTATGGACGAGCAATCCTGCAAAGATACTAAATCTAACAAAAAGAAATCTAAGAGCAAGAAAATCAAGTCTGCGGTTGATGATGAAATAGATGCAGCTCTAAAAGAAATTGAGCAAAAAGATAAATCTAAAAAAGAAAAAGGACATAGATCTAAAGAAATAAAAAATGACCCCGCTCTAGTTCAGCAGCTTAAAAAGACTGGCGCTGAGACTATGAATACGTCAGATTTTACACAGCAAGTGGAAGGTAATAACTCTAACCTTGTTACCAAGAATGTACCAGACGCTGTAAAAAGCAGCATTATAACGATGGATTGGAATACATTAATGGCAGAAGAAGACAAAATCACAGAATCTGCTATTGAACCAATAAATGAACCTGATCAAGAGTGCAAAATCTCAAGCAGATCCGTAACACACGTTGCGTCTGAAGTAACTATTTTACAAGAAATATCAAATCCTCTTAAAGATAAAAATGATAAACTCGAAGATCGTGTGTCTTCTGATATAACTGTACAACCAGACGAAGATAAAGGCTTAGGCAAAGCAAACGAATCGTTGGCAGGAAATATTGAAACTATAGCTACATCTATTAGTGAACAAAATAATAATGATAAATTCTTTTCAACTGACGCACAGAAAGAGCGTTCAGTAAATGTTGTTGAAGAAATAACTCTATATAAACCAGTTGATCAAGAACTAGAAACACGTAAAATTTATCTTATTACTCACGAAGAGAAAAGGCTACCTCCTATTAGAACTGTTAAAGTGTTCAATAGCAAATGTAATTCCTTAGAAGAAACATCTTTGGAAGAAAACAAGGATGCAAATACACTAACATGTCTCAGCGCAGATGAAAATAAATCGATTGATAAAACATGCAACTTTAATAAAGATGAAATTGAATCAACGTCAAAAGCTAAAAATATAGAATCGGTTAGTCATTCACTGACTGATAAAATAATTGTAAAAGAACAAAGTTTTAACAAATCAGTCAAAGAAATGCATGACGTGGATAATTTGGTAAAACATGACTATAAATCAGAAGATGTTACTTCAAAAAGTGTTTCATTGAACCTTCAGGAAGATGTTAGAAGTTCAGGATTAATGGAAAATATTAAAACTCATACAACTGATGAGGTAAACCAAACAAAAATGATGTATGACAATGTTGAAGAAGATGGATCACAAGACATTGTCGAACAAATCATATTTGGATCCGTACAAGAACGCAAAAGGCTTGTTGAAAATACTAAAGTAACCCCTTTTATTGAATTGTATGCAGAAATTAAGCCTTATGCAGTTGGTCTTGACTATCAACTTTTAGAGTACAATTACTATGAATTTGTTTTAAATGAAAAAAATAAACAGAAGTTAGAGCTTAAAGAGTTGCAAACGACAAGCTCGGAAAATGAAATGTCACGATCACAATTATTACACCATGAACAGCCTAGCGAGCTGTCTGCTTTAAGTATAGATGTTAACGATGACGTTGAAAGTACTTTATATATTCCGTCCCAACAAAATAATATGTCATGCTCGAACTACAAAGAATTACAGAATTCAGAACATCAATATGCACTTTTGCTAACTGATAATTCTTCAGTAAAATCTCTTGAACAATCCAATAATTCAGGAATTTCGCACGAAAAAAGTGATGAAATTGACACACTAAAAGAAAATACAAGAGTTATTAACATGATATCCGAACAACTAAGATACAACTATCAAGAAATTACTGATGGTGAAAATTTATTAGGAAAAATTAAATCAAAAGAAATGCGTAATATTAACGAAACAGTAGAAGGAGCAGAACTTGATATACATGAAAAAGAAACAGAAAAAGTAGAAGCTGTTGTATTTGTTAGTAATGTTGTTGCTCATGAACGTAACGATGATGTTATAAGTAATTTACAAAATGACGATGCTATAACAAAACTTACATGTCAGGTATTTGAACCACTGCATCAAAACTACCAAAATATTGCTGATGCGGAAAATTTACTTGGCTTAACAAAGGCACATGGAATTGTTCAAAATGCAGACATAAAACTCCCTGGAAACGAAATGACAAGAAATTATGTTCCTGTCGAGGAACCACGACAGAGTTACCAAGAAATTGCTGACGCAGAAAATATTTTTGGAATAATAAAATCTCGCGAACAAAGTCCAGTTGCTACAAATGAACCAGTAAAAAATTTAAATAATAATGTTAACGAATTATTACCTAATCTAAGCCATCAACACGAAATTCCAAGACATAATTATCAAGAACTAGTAGACGCAGAACGATTATTAGTGACTACCCAGATTAAAAAATTACACGACACAACCGAAAAAGATGACTTAAAACAGGATTTAGAACAGTCTATAGTTACAAGTGATAAGCCTTTGCCTGAGTACAAAATTTGTGAAACTACAAAGCCCATATCTTTATCAACGGAAAAATATTTCACAGTGGACACAGCTGTTTTCAACTACCACGAATTAAAGGATGCTGAGATGTTATTAGCAACAAGTACTGAAACTACTGTAGATCCGGAAATTAAATCATCCGAATTAAATGTATATCCTTATGGAATACAGGATCAAGAATGCACTAAAGTAGTGGAAGATAAGGAACTAGTTCTGTCTAAAAGCAAATCGTCTAATATATATCAAAAAACTTTGTCTCAAGAAAAAGAAGACAGTAATGTCGAGGAAGTTTCAAGAATATGTGTAGATGATTCTGCAACTATTGCAGCTAGTAAAGAAATACCAAAAAATAATGAAGGAATTGTAAACGAAGATACAGTTTTTGAACAGATAATTCAAGAAAAGGTTATAGCAGAAAAAACAGACATCGAAAATATTATAGATGTCGTTTCCCATGATAGTCCTAAAACACCAGAAGAAATTACGGATTCACTTGTGCCCATGGTTTATGGTGTTAAGACTAATATAGAAGAGACATTACAAGTAAAGGAGACACCAATAACTACTATTGATACAGTATTGGCCATTGATGATGATGATAATGATGATGACGAATTTGTTTTGGTAGATATGGTAGGAGACAAACCACAATCTTGCTTGTTGATTTCTGATAAAAAAATAGATTTTGAAAAAGGAAATTCTTCAGAATTAGTTGAGGACGCTATTAAATTGATCGATGAAACAATTGAAGACGTTACAATATTAACTAGTACTCTTGATAATGTGGTTCAGGAGAGTCCAATATCTGATAATAATGCCGCTTTTGAAATATTTGAGGACAAAAAATTAAGTTCAGTTGAGACTTTAAAGAATCTTGAAACAGCAGTTGATATTGAAGCTGATTATGAAATAGTTCCAGAAGCTAGCACAGTGCAACAAGAAGAACAATTTTCGCAAATATTTACTGATATGAAAAAACACTCTGAGCCTGACTCTATCTCGGCTGCATTCATTGAAGTCGAAAAAAGTAGTGCTTTACCCGTATCTAAATGTTTTACTTCTCAATCTGACGATACGCAATACCCACCTTATGATATAAAAAGTACGGATTCTAATATTAAAATAAAATCTGCATTAGAGCCTAATACTAAAACAACAAGCGATGATTCTACTAAAAATGATACTAATGTTACGGAAACCTTGATTCGTTCTGAAAAATCTCCTATTCACAGTTTGCATGATCTACTTCCTGAAATTGATTCCATTCCTGAATTTAAACCCTCCTACTCGAACACTGTTCTGTACTCAAATTTATCAGCTGATGCACCGGAATTCACCCCTTCTTATATGTATCAATCCACTGATGCGACTGTATCTAAAAATAAATCACCTGATACCAGTGAACAAGATAATAATTCCAAACAACCAGAACAAGGAAATAAATCTACAGAATCAATACTTTTACGTTCAGAAGATACTGTGGTGTCTGCTAGTATTATGTATTCATCAGTTTTAGCCAAAACTCCAAAAGATCTAAAGGAATCCAATATGCTTGAAAAAGAAAATTTACAAGGCATAATCAAGGATGAAACTATAGTTCTTCGAGAAGAACATATTGAAACAAAATCAAAACGAAGTAAGAAAAAGAAAAAGGAAGATAAAAAGAATTTCCCTAGAGCACAAAGCACTGAGAAAGATCAACAGCAGACCCCTAGTGAGATAGCACCTACTTTGGAGCCAGTCAATGTTTGGGCTAAAGCTGCAGAAGAGGGTAAATCGTATGCAGAAGTTGTAGCTGAAGGTATAATAATATTAGAACAAAAAGAACCAGAAATAATTCAACCTGCATTTGAAGAACCTATTCAATCTATTATAAAATCAAATGAAAGTAATGTTATGGAAGTAGACGAAGAAACCTTAAAAAATAATGATGAAAATCTTAGTTCCTGGGCTAAAATAGTAGCAAGTAGTGGACCATCACCTGATAGAACACCGAAACCAGAAAATAAACAACAAAAAATAATTCAAACACATGAATATAAAGCACCGGTTATATTAGTTGACGAGTCTGATACCGATTTACATACATCGGATTTACAAGTGGATGCAGAGGGGTTCATTAAAGTGGATAGAAATAGAAGATCAAGATCAAGATCCAGGGAGTGTCGTTCAACGTCAGTTTCAAGAGTGCCTACACAAAAAACAATAGCTCGCGATAAGTCTGAAAATAGATTTGATGCACTGACAAGTACTTTAAAGCCGGAAGATGAAAACATTCAGAGTAGTTTGTCAGATGATGAAAAAGAATCTTTAGCAAAAGAAAGAAAAAGTCGTCCAGCAAAAGCTAAAGAAGAAAAAGTCAATCCTCCGTCAAAAATGTCTTTAAGCACATCAGATGAAGAAAAACCGTCAATAAAAAAAGATATTAAGAAACGATCACCAAAATCGAGAGAAAAATCAAATAAGTCAATAGAAAATATGGATATTCAATTAGAAGATAATGTAGAAGAATCTCAGACTTTAAAAGAATCTCCCGAAAAACATAAGAAAAGTAAGAAAAAGAAGAAGGACAGGAAACCAGAAAACAAATCATCTTCTACTGACATAACAGTTATATCATCTTCTACAGAAAAGAGTTCAACAGAACATGATCAGAAAGATCAATGCCATAGAGTTGTAAAAACTCCAGTATCGACGCCTGAATCTCAGCAAACACCTATCAAAGATAGATTTTATTCAGAAGCTCAGTTTTGGAAAGTTGGTCCAAGTGAGTTAGAGTTAAGCAATTTAGATGAGAGTTTAACAATTGAAGTTACTGACGGCAATTTCGAAGAGGCGCAATTCACTCTTAGTGAAAATTCTTCTAAAAATATTCGTAATGATGATGATCTTATTTTTAAAGATACTGAGGTTTCTAATAAGAATATTGATCCAAAGGAAAATAACTCCAAAGAGAGAGGAGACTTTGAAATTCAAACACCTATCGCAGAAGAAAATATTTCTGATGAGCAATCGCTTGAAAGTAAAATAGCAGACATACAGCGAGAAATCGAAGAAATGTTATTGCCAGAAAATGATAACTCCGTTACGAGTGATGAAATTCCTATAGAATTATTGGAAGCGAACCCACTTTCTGAAGATTTACATGATGAAATACTCGATAATATGAGTCCTCTTTTAGCTTCTTCCGAGTCAGACGATTTGTTAACGCAGCCAAAATCAACAAAGATTGACGATCGCGCTTATTCATTTAATGATCAGCATGTTAGTGTCAGCATGATCGATGCAGTATTGGGTGATTCCGATTCAGTTAAAACATTGTCAGAAGAAAATCAGGAAGATATTACACGACAACACCAATTTAATAAAAATACTCTCAATGTTGAAGAACAAGAAGCTCAGTTGTGTATAGAGCCGGAAATCACAAAAACCGAAATATTTGACATAGTAACAACAGATATATGTACTCCAACTTTAACTGACACCGACACATTATCTACTAACAATGTATCCAATTTCATCACTAACAACTTATCACATCTAAAATCAGATGAATTGTTGTGTAATAAATTCGCGATAGATGACGCTGAAAAACTTCTCGCTGAACAAAACACAAAGCTTAATTTAGACGATAATTTGGTTTCCAAAAATAAATGTTCTAACTTAGAATCAAATCTTAAAAACGATAACTCATTTTGGCCTGAGAAATATATTTATCACGATGCTGAATGTCAGTACTTTATTTCAATATCAAATAAAAATAAGAAGTCTAATAATTCTCCGAGTGATATATCAATAAATGATCAAAATGATAAAGATCGTGATCCTAATGGTAGGTCTGGTCATTCTTCTGATACAGAAGAAAAGGATTCGCGTCAGTCTAGTTTGCCTTACGATTCTAACTATATTTCAATGGACCTTCCGGGAGGAATATGTAGTTGGAAAGATCACAGTTCTTATTTGAGCATAGAAACGCCTACTGATTCTTTGTTGAATCCGTCAAACGAGAACACCACTCAAATAGATGTCGACATACCAGAGGATACACTAACAGCCCTTTCCCTCGAGACCGTTACCCCACCCACACCCACACAGGAGGAGCCCAAAGAAGAAAGAATCCGGAAGGCAGCCAAGGTGACTGAGCTACAGTCGTATTGTAAAACATTACACTTATTAATTTATGTTTGGCATGATATTCTCACAAAATTCTTAATTTCACTTTTTACAAAGATTTGTATTGTATATTGTCGTCTGCCAAATCTGCCGATCGTCTTGTAGTTGCAATTTTTTGGCCATCACTTCTAAGCTTTCTTTGAGTTTACGCATTTTAAAATAATTTATAGTTTTCTGAAGTATATTGTATTTGAAATCTAGTCATGTCTAGTCGGATTAATATAATTAATAGTCATTGATATTATATACTCAATTTATTGTAATGAAATAAACGTTCTAATAAAAGGTGTGCAAGTATTGTTTTATTTCATTAACTATATATTTTCACATATGAGGTAATCATTAACCCGCAATATAAATTTGATAGTCAACATTTTGACTTCTACAAGACGAACGATAGTAATGACGCTTTCATTGTATTTTAGATGCTTTATTTTGGGCTTAAAATTATTCAGTCAAAACAGATTATACTTACGTTTCTAATATCTATTTGACGGATTGCCAATTATATTATTGGAATCGATCCTATATTGTGGATAACTTTGTGGATGAGATTCAACACAAAAGCAAACTTAAGCCAGTAAAATGAAAAGAAAACGAATGAGGTACAAGTTTGAATGATTTTAATTTTGTGTAAGTTTGCAACTTTGTTTGTTTTATTAATTATTTTGCCGAAATTGTTTCGATTTTGTTGCCTTTATTATTAGAAAAAACAGCTTTTCCACTTGCATATTTAGTAAAAGTCTTTTGTTTCGTGACTGCTACATTTGTTTTCGTGTATTTGAATATTGGGAAAAGTGTATTGTTCATTTTTTTCGTATAGATTTATTGTGGAATGTACTTCAGTTTTAAGCCTAAATTCTCGATGTTGTAACAGAATGATTTCCACGAATGCTAAAACGTGTACAAAGCATGTCATGCCAATCAATTTCAAATTAATTGTTGTTTTTATTTGATGTTTTTGTTGTTGCTGTTTCAAAACCGATTTTGGGAATGCATTGACTTATAACTATTATTTAAGAATTATATTGGATTGTTTTTGTTAGAACAAAAATAAATCGATTATAAAAATTAACAGTTCCTGATATCGGTTTTTATATATTTGGAATGCTATATGACTTTTCACCCTTTCCCCAGAATGCTTGCAACTTAACAGATAAATAGATTTTGAAATTATTTAAATGAATTGTATTCTTTCTAGCTAAATAAAAAAATTAAAATATTGATATAGTGCTTAAAAATCGAAATAGTTTATTTCAAAATCTATTTTCGCCTTACTCAGTAGACAGATGTGCACTAAGTGTGGCTAATATAGAGGTGTGTTCTCAGGATGACTTATCTAACGATATTGAAACGCTGCTCGAGGAAGTCAAAATTGTGCAAGCGAATCTATCTGATCTTCCGGACGAAAGCCTTGACGCTATGGAGGAAGGACTTCGGGTAAGTTACATTATCACTGTAAATATAACATTAATTCCTTTCGAAATCATCAACGGTTACGCGCAACCATCAATCGATAAAAGTCCATCTTCATTTAAAATCGAATTTTATCGTTTATCTTTTGATTCTCTGTCTTTAGTCTCTTTTGATCTGTCGTATGTCTTTATTTTCTTTGTAATTATGACAAAGCAAACGTAGTTTATCTGAATGTAGAACGAGCATTGACTTTCTGAAACGTTCGGTAGCTACACTATTCTTGGACACGCTATTTGGGTCTCGTCTAAATGTTTCTGAATTCTGATGTAACATATTTTACAGTATTGTTATATATTATAAATTATACAGATATAAATGTTAATTCGGATCTACCCAATTAAAATTTATAATGCGTTCATGATATCAGAGTTTAAATATTCCAACCGATTTTTAAGGATGATTCATCATTCGATTTATTAAATACCAAGTGTGTTCTCACACAATATCTCTATTGTAGTTATAAATCTTTCTGTAAAATTTCATATTTAGGTGTAATTAATCCTGTATATTTTTAGAGAAATTTGAACATTGCTGTTTAAACATTTTCGTTATCCATCATGCTATTCACTCGAAGCCTCAATGTAAACAAAACTAGAATTCACATTGTTACGTCAGTGACTTAAATAACCGTGTTCGTACATTCCTACATCATCGTCTGTTTTAAATACGTTTTAATTTATGTCCGGTTTTATGACCACATTTGTTTATAAATCTTTAAACGTTATAGCTATTGGTTTTATTGAGACAATTTCAAATGCAGCTGGTTAATGCTATGTTCGTTTCGTATTAATAAATAATCATGAATACTTAACAGTGTTACTATTTATACATTTTAATATAATCATCCCAAGCTTATTTACTTTGTGATTCAAGTACCTAATATTCATATTATTAAATAAAAACAAAATTAGAAACACTTCGAATATCAATAAAAATAATAAATTAGATTAAAGACAAAATGCGTGCACTAATAGAAATAAAAAATATATAAAACTACAACAATTTCCTTAAGATTATCGTTGCACGCCACACCAGCATACCTGTATCGTGTTGTATATATGTACATATAATGAATTATGTTATTTATAAAAATGATTCTTAAAAAAAATTCACTAAAAATGAGACGTCCATTCATATTTTCCTAATATGTCCTTGAAATCAAAAGGGATAGAGTAGGCAGGTTTAGGTTAGGTGTACGCAGTCTTCTCAATTTGGTTAAACAATACACAGATAACAACGTATCCAAAATGATTGTGAGATAAAGCACCATTGAAGTGACATTTATCACCTTCATGTGCATTTTACTCATAAAATGATGTCACCGTTTTCGAGTTACGACAGCGTTAAATATATGAATGTTGTGTTTGGCACCATTCAGTAGGGCACTAGTTCGCGGTACTTACAACTAGCTCCCGAATCGAATAAACGAAAAATCGACCGAATATTATATATTCGATTTAAATTAATTAAATTATCGATTACGAAACGTGAGTGCTGTACAAGATTGTGAAGTAAGTGAAATAATTAAATTAAAATCAATAAAATACTCGGCCGTTTTCAGCTGTATGCAGTTTTATATTGAACTTTTAATTATTTTATAATTTAAAGTGTACTTAATCTTTATGAAACGTGCATTTTCTGTTCAGTTATAAAAATCATAACAAAAATAAACGTATAATAAAAAATCAGGAGATAATGTGAGTATTAAGTCGAATCTAGGAAACAAATATTCGAAGTAATTTTCCGAAAAATATTAATATAATAAAATAATTGTATTACTACGGTAATAAAAAAGATTAACATTATTATTAATGAAACATTTTAGTTAACATTTAATGCTTACACAAAAAAACTTAAGTCAATTTAAATGCTTTAAAATTGTAACCTAGAATAATACTTATCAAATTATAACACGTTTAAATTAATAATAACAAAGTTTCTTGTTGATTCTTTCGATATTATCTATCTCTATATTTAGTCAATACTGTACTAAAATTCGAAGAAAAATTACGATCTATGGGGTTATTGCTCATTTCAATAATACATATTTTGAAAAACTATACATCAAAGAAAACATGCAGTTTCTCTGAAACTTAAAAACAAAATACAAAAAAAAAACAAAACAAAATTATTAATTAATACTGAAATAGGCTAATCAATTTATGAAGTTAAAAGTTTCATTTAAAAGTTGTTCTGCTATGACGGTAAGACAGAATGTTTTATTAAAGCATTTTGTAAAAAATAAAGATGTTATTAAGGCAAACGGTACGTGACTAAATGATGTGATGTATATAAGTAATTATAGGAATGATATCATACCCAATATAACCTAGGAACAATTGCAGCACGTAATTATATCTTCAATGGGAAACAATTGGATATGAATGATTAAATTCATGAATAATATTCTTTCAGAAATGATTTTAAGGAATGGTCAAATATTTGTCGAAACTAACTGATAAGACTACGACGCTAAACCATTTTGGAAAAAGTTAGTCTTAATGTATGAGATTATTTTCTATGAACGGTTAGGTTTCCCTTATTATTTTGTGTTCAAGTGTCACGGCGAAATTGTTTTGTACTTACCATATTTTATTGGCCATTAAAAGGTATCTGTAGCTTAATTTATTTAGAGGAAAATTCCAACAACGCATTTTTAGTCCATATTTTATTTCAAAAGTTGTCAAGAATTAAAAAAAAACATCAAGAATTTTTGTCTGTTGTAGACATATTATGTACATACTGATAAAGAGCAAAGGCTCTTAGTAAAGATTAGTTTCGGTAATGAAAATGAATTGCGCAAATTTGTTTAAAAAAATATTAACTTTATGAAGCTTGGAGTGATTAGTTTATTTTTCTATTATTAAAGAAATGAATGTCACCTTCTCTATATTATATATATCTAATTAATATTGTAGCTATAATTATGTATGTATATAGTTATTAAGTATAAGCAGTTGATTTTGTAATCTTCATCTGAATTTAAATATCTTAATATAGATCAGTGACATCATTATTCATCGCACTGTCTCAATAAGATAATACGACAAGAAATAATAGCAATAGTTTTTACGTCACCCTGAGAAATATTTGTTTTTTTTTTTATGTATTACTAGCGAAACCTTCGGCTTTACTTTAAATTTATAAAACTATACCTAGAGCACATAAATCGTGATCTCCAATTTTTCCTCTTCGAGGGTTGAATTCGAAATTGTAGCATATGGCCTTCCCCAAGACTCAAACTATCTTCATTTTTTATTATTATTTCATCTAAATTGGTTTAGCGTTTAAAACGTGTAGGGGTAACTTACAGAGTTACAATGTTACTTTTGGCATTTATAATATTAGTATAAATATGTTTTTCTATTTACACTGATCTGAGCTATCTTTTATGTAAATTACTTGAACAATGAATGTTGTGTTATTTATCAACGATATTACCTTTATTTCATAATAATTAAAAAATATATTATTTTAAAATTTCAGGAGGGCATAACTATTCTAGTCAAGTGTGAGGAGGCTGCCAATCTCTTGGAGCAGAAGATTATGGAATTCTGCCACGAATCCGAGGTTCAAACGCTTCTAAAAGAGATCGCAATGATTAAGACGCGAATCACAAGATTGCTACTGCAAGCCCGGCAAGGATTGACCACGATTCATGTAAGCAAGGTTATTTAAAATAAAAATAAATATAAAAATAAAAATATTAGTGTAAGTATATTGTATAATTATTAAATATACATCCTAAATTTATTTACAGGATGCGAAGGGCGAATTGTTACGTCAAACTAAAGAAATGGAAGAACAAAAACAAAAAATAGCCAAACTTGATCATTGGCTTGAAGAAATTAATAATGAGCTTAAAGAATCCACAAATCAGTTAAACGTATGTACTGAAAATGATATTATTAGGTATATTGAAGTATATCAAAGGTATATTAAGGAATATGAGGAGTACGAAGTCTTAATTAATTCTATTATTGAGGTAATTCGTGAAGATTCTAGTCAATTGAAACAAAATTTACATACAACTATAAAAACATTAGAAGAAACCAAAAGTCTAGTCATTTTAGAAATATTGAGATTGAGACATATGTTAAAACAAATGAGGAATGCACCTTCCTGTCTGGACGATGATCTATCACAAACAGATAGAACTATTGATTCGACTTCAATGCCGGAAGAAATTGTATCTCCGCGTGAATGTGATAACCCAGAATTGAAAATGAATGAATCAGCAGTGGAAAAATTAGAAAGTGATGTTGTTTCTATAGCTAAAAGTGAACTTACTCCAGGACCAAGTAAAACAAACCAAAAAACGCAAATTGAAGAATTTAAAATTCGTACAGAAGAACAAGTTAAGCCTTGTACTACTACTGAAACGCAAACTGGTAAGAGTCTTATGTCTGAGGCTCCTTCTGTTATTGACAGATCTGTGATATGTAAACCAGAGGAAAAAATATTGCGCGACGTATCTGTGACTTGTGCTCCACCGCAAGAAGTAGAAGTACAAACAAGTGAAATAAAGTCTTCGGATAAAGAAATTCTTGAAAATATACAAGTAAAACAGACAATTTCTGAAGGCCATGAAACAATTGAAATTGCTAGTCGACCAGTAAGGAGAGACCAAAAGATTGACGAACAGTCATTACTTATAGATGCTCAATATAATGATGATAATATGTATAAAGATTCTAAGCTTAATATTACACACAGCTTACCTCAATCATTCGAAACTGTTATGGTTGAACCAGATGAAACAACGACTGAGGTTGTTGTTGATGCTGATGGTACCAAAAGAATAATAGTTAGGAAAGTAAGGAAAACTTTAGTAACACGACAGCAAATAATTCAACCTCAGCAAACTATATCCAGTGATACTATCCCTCAAGATCAATCATTCTCGCAGTTGATACTTAAAGAAGATACAGGTTCAAGCTCAAGATTGTTAGAAGATGGTAGCAATAGATATATTCAGTATCAAACTTATGATGGCAAAGTTATATCTGGACTCCCTGGCAGTGAAGTTACTATACAAGAGTTTACATCACACCCTGATATGATTATTAAAATGGAACAGGGGATGAAACCTGAAGAAATACTACAATTAGCTGAAGGTGAAACTCCATGTCATATCCAAACGTCTGCATCTAGTGTTACAGCAGTCGTTCAACAAGTTACAAAGCGGATTATAAAAACTAAGCGTCGCATTATTCGTCGTGTTGTTATAATCGATGGCAAAGAACATGTCACTGAAGAGGTGATAGAGGAACCTGATAATGTGGAAGTATTTGAAGAACAAATTCCAAGAGTATCTATTAACGTAAGAGATGGCATAACGGCTGAAGACGACACAGATAACCAAAACAAACCATCCTATCCTCCTAGTAGTCGAAAAGGGGATAATGACCATGACCTGGATAAAGATACTAAAAAAGATAATGAACAAAAATTCGAAGACCTGAAAGATAAATATCAAACACAACCTAAAGAGTTAAATATATCGCATAACATACCAAATTTACAGACTTTAACAAAAGATTTTTTACAAAAAGAAAGTGATGACAGAAATGCAACACTAACAAATGTTATAGCTTTAGAAAAAAATGATAATTTAACAGGAGGTGAAATGTCTTTCATTTCCAGTGATATGCATTCTATGCTAGAAATGAGCTCTGCAAATATTGCTACAGTTGTACAAAAAGTAACAAAAAAGGTAATAAGAATAAGAAAGCGCATTATAAAACACATACAAATTATTGACGGTAAAGAACATGTGACTGAAGAAGTTATTGAAGAACCCGAGGAAGTCGAAATCACTGATGACGAACCAAAAGTATCACAAATCTTCCAAAAACAAGGTGAAACACAGACAAAACGTATTAAAATCATACGACAAGTTCATGTTATCGACGGAAAGGAACACGTTACGGAACAAGTTGTAGAAGACCCCGATGATTTTGAGATTTTCTCTGAATCAAATAAGACTCCAAGTTATAATTTGAACATTACTGAGATCGTAGATCCGGTAAGTTCTATTACTACTACTGATGTCACTAAGCATGTAGAAACTCAAGATCAAAGTATTGTAAAAACTGAAGATTTAATTGAAAGTGAAGTTGACCACACAAAGTTAGTGCAAACTTCGGATAAAATCGATGAAAATAAAATAACAATAGAGTCAAAGCAAATTGTTGAAGACCCCGATGATATTGATGAGCGTAACATGAAACAAATTAATATTAGTCACAAATTACATATAACGGAGCTAGATGAGCAGGAAATTCCAAAAACTAGCAGAGATATTGAAAAACAAGATAAAAATAATAAAGATGTAGCTAAAGATTGGATAGAAAATGAAATGAAGCAATCAATATTATTAGACCCAGGAAACGTTTTAGAAAAGCAAAAGAATGTAGAATCTAAGCAACAAATTTCAGTGGTACCGACAGAAATGAGTAAAACAAATACTTTAGATCAAATACACATGCACACAACGTTGACTAGAACAAGAAAACGCATTATAAAACACATTCATATTATTGACGGTAAAGAACATGTGACAGAAGAAGTAATTGAAGAACCAGATGATATAGAAATAATAGAAGGAACTCCAATTGTATCACATATTGTTCAAGAAGGAGGTACTAAAACAAAACGGATTAAAATTATACGTCAAATCCAAGTCATTGATGGCAAAGAAAATGTTGTAGAGCGGATAATAGAAGATCCAGATGATGAATACATAGCCGAATCTACTGTAACTGCTTCTGTAGATGTCCAAATGAGTAAACCAGATGTCACACAACTTAAAGAGAAGGTAATTTCGAATGAACAAACAACTATGATTCCTGAGAATGAAAATATTGGTTCTGTTGTTGATATTACAAAAGATTTTCTCAGAAGTGAATCACCTCGTAATGAAGAATTGCAAAAGTCTTATGAAAAAATAGAGAAAGAAATCTCAACGGAAAAACCGCTTCCAATTGAATTAAATACTAACATTTCACTTCCCGGACAAAGTGAGGAAAACAAAAACACGAATAATACTAAGGAAATAATAACATATACATCAAAGTTAATAAAAGAAACTACAGATAAACCTCATCTTTTAGAAACTTCGGAAAATATAATATCTAATATTGGAGCACTTGTAGAAAATGAGCCACCTATTGACATTTCGAGAAAATTAATTGAAAGCGAATCTAATCACTCAACCATATTAAGTCTTCCACATGAAACGAAAACTGATAAGGTTGAACAGAAACTGGATTTATACGAGACAGCTAATTCAAATATAAAAGATTTTGAGTCTGTTGAGAACTTAACAGGTGATACTGAAAATGATATTACCCGTTTATCAATAAGGAAAAAGCCAAGTGTAGACGTAGGTGAAATTACTCTAATGAAATCTCAAGAACCAGTGATAGATATAGAGCTGGACACTACAGAAAAGAGTAAAATTGTTCATGAAACTGAAACTATCGATGTTCAAGAACCAATACAAATTGGTGCTCAGGATCACACCAAACAGGTGTTAGCAGACTTGGAAGAACATCATCCTAACACATTAAATATTACAAAATCTGAAGACAAAGCCCAAGCGATTCCAGAAAATATCGTTTCATTTCCTATAGCGATTGAACAGCAAAAGGATGATAAATCTTTAATTGTTGAGACCGAAAATTTTGAGCATGTGCCGACTTTAGAACATGAACATCTTGTTACAATTGATCAATCAGATAAATTTCTTAAATCAAAACAAGTTGATTATGACCAAAGTCAAAAGGATATTAGCCTGGAAGACAAGATAAATATAGATATTACAGACAAAAATTATCTTACTACGAAAGATTTAATATTAGACGATAAAAGCTCACGTGATAGTCCAAAAGATCAATCTCTTCTTGAAAGTACTAGCAGATTTATTGAAATGGAAGCTGAACATTCTCACAATTTGCTAACAGAGGGTGTAAACAGTTCAAAACCTTTAGAGGCTACAGAAAATATGACTTTAGAAACATATTTACTAGAAGAAGAACAAAAGACCCTAGAAAAAAAACAGGATAGTGTAAATGCCGACAAAACTTTTGATCACCATAAACCACTTGAAGTAAAGAAGAATGCTGAACAAAATACTGTATTGGAGGAAAACTCTTCACGAGAAGGACAAACACTTATACCAGGGCAGGAAGAAATATCACAAGATGTAATAAAAACAACTACTAGGACCCGTATCATAAGACATGTACGAATCATTGATGGTAAAGAACATGTAACGGAAGAAGTAGTAGAAGAACCAGATGAAGTAGAAATTCTTGAAGGAAATTCAAAATTAACTATTCAAGAGGAAGGTATTCAAACAAAACAGATTAAGATTATACGCCAAGTAAATATTATTGATGGAAAAAAACATGTTACTGAAAAAATTATTGAAAACTCAGACAACGAATATATACCAGAGACAACTATTATAGCTGATATTGACTTAAAGCTAACTGATTCAAATATAACTAATGATAAACCAGAAAAACAAACTCCAGAAATTTCTGAAGGTAGAGAATTTGCTCAAGATATATCTAAAGCACTGGCAAGTGATTTTACAGACACCATAAAAAAAGAAAGTACAGATATTGAAGCTGAAATTTCCACTATTAAGCTAGATACTAAAAATGTTACTGAGCAAAAAGATCTTGATAAGGAACAGGAAGAGTTTTCTAAACATCCTAGTAAATTAGCTATTACATCTGAAGAAAATCCATTGAACAATAAAAATATAACAGCTGAATTTTTGTCTGAGGAAACAAAGAAAAATAAGGAAATTTTAAAAGAAAGTAACATTGACAAATCGGTGGATGACATCTTTATTCAAGAAAAAGCATTAAAAAAACAATTAAATGACCCAGTAAGCACTTCGCAAATATCCGAAGTGAATGTTTCTTTATTATGTGATACTCAAACTGAAAAATCAAAGAAACCCCTGAGACCTCAAAGTCAAACATCGGTAGATTTAGAGCCTGCAGAAAGAGGAACTGTAATTAGCGAATTTGTAATAAATGCTGAAAGTAAGGAACCAGAAATATCCTATATACAAACATTTCAATCACCTTCACAAGAATCTCCTGAAGTTTTAGAAAAAGGTATACTAAGTCATCCAGTGTCCATAGAAAATATTGGGCCATGGGAATATACACATTCTGTTGATATTGTTTCTGCGCCCACTAAATTAAATACAAAACACGATATTGTTGCTTTTATTGAATCAGAACGTATGAATGCAGATACAAGTGTTGTTCAATGTGTAGACTCATTCAAAAGTGAAAAACAGAAAGGCGATTTCCCTGATAAATCATTGCAAGCTTGCGAATTGAAGAGAGACTTGGAAAAAACTGAAAGTGAATGTAATCCATCTCAAACAGTCGACATGATAATGTCTCTTTCAAAAATAGACAAAGACAAAAAATACGAACCTAAAATTGAAGTAAATATTAAAATAGAAGAATTTGAAACATGCACACCATCAATAGTTAAAAAAGATATCAAGGCTGATTTGCCAACTGAAATTACTATTATTAATGAACAACTCAAAAAAGATGTATGTAATTTAACTAAGGAAAATGTACCAGAATCTCAGTTAATACCGGAAAAATCAAATAGAGATGATCAGCAAACGTTACCTGACCTTAACGATCCGTGCAATGATTCTATTCATACCGAATCTTATATTGAATCAGATAAAAGTATAGAAGGTACAGAAAGTTCATCATTGAGCCATTACATTAAATTACCAACTCCGCCAAAGAATGAATCGCCAAAACCATCCCCAAGCTTATTGGAAGTAGAAGTAGTTCCAAAGGATGTCAGTGATGAACCCTTATCCGCATCTACAGATGTCGAAATAATTACTGAAAAAGGATATGAACCCGAAGATTTATCTTTACACCAAGAACCAGCAATAGAAAAGAAAAAGAAGCATAAGAAGCGAAAGTCTCACGCGATTAGTGAAGAAACTGATTATCCAAAACAAACTACCACTGAAGGAGACACTGAAATTTCAACCCCAGTGGAAATGGAAGAGCCTATTTGTCACAGGAAAATAAAGTCCAAGAAAAGTAAGAAAAAGACTCCCGTTACTGACAAGATTCTGGAAGATCTAACATTAACAGCATCAAAACCGGAGAGCCCAAAGGTTGGGGATGAAATTGCCACCTCATCACCTCAAGAGGAATCATATCATACTATAAGTGAGACTTCCGATATAAATACTGTAAAAATAGTCGAGGAATGTATTGGTAGCAGTCCAGAAATAATTCAAAAAGAAGTGACTACCACTGTGACTTACCCAGTACCTATTGTTGAAGAAATTGCTATTAGCGAATATTCAGTTCAAACCTCACCCGAAGTAATGGAAGTTGAAAATGATGACATTAAAGAAATTGCCAAGACAGAGATGATTGACTCTGAATTGCAAACTTCTCCCACTCCTGTCAAAGAAATATTAACTCAGACTTCACCTGTTGAAGATATTGAAGCCCACACTCAAACTTTGGACGATATAAAAATTATTGATAAAGTAGATTTGTTAGATTCACAAATTCAGACAAGTCGGACGGAATCACCGGAAGAAATTATGAAAACTGAGGTCACCACCCAAGTCATCTCAAGAGATATAGTTTCTCCTGATGACAAATTTTCACAAACATCCTCGCCAGTAAACGATGTTGATAAAGTAGTTGAAAGAGATTGTCGAGGCATTCAAACCTCACCCCTACCTCAAGTACATAGGGATGAAAAGAGCACTGAAATAATAATTGAAACAACAGAAACCGATATACAAACTGTAAAGCAAGATGTTGTAGATCAAGAAACATCAACATCCCCTACCAAAATTATGGAATTAATAGAGATGAGTATTCAAACCCCTGAAATTCCACTTGTTGATACCTTTACGCAGTCAGATTTATCAATTGGAGATATAGAATCTTATAAACAAGAAAGTTCAAGCTTGCCTACAACAGATGTTACCAGTCAAATATCAACAATTGATAGAACTCAACAAACAACTCCTAGAAATGATGACGCTGAAATAAAATCTAAAACTGATATAACGAGAAAAGAACATACCATGATTGATAACGTCCAACAAACTACACCTAGAATTGAAAGTAATATTACACCTACTTCGCAATTAGATTTAATTAAAAAAGAAATAGTCACTGTCGATGATGCTCAGCAAACTACGCCTAGAGATTATAAAGAGGAAGATAGATTATTATCGCCAGTAGAGTACAGCAATAAAAATGAAATTACAACCATCGATAGCATTCAACAAACATCTCCACGAGATTATTCGGAGGATTCGATATCAACATCTACCGACGAACCTTATGAAATCCATTTGCGAGCTCAAATCTCTATTCCACGATCCACACATGACTTTATTGAAAATGAACGACAAACAGAGCAAATTTCCCAACCTATAAAAGACACTCATAAGCAGAAGAAAAGAAAACCCAAGAAAAAGGCAGATTCGCCATTACAATCACCGAGTAGCTTATCAGATCCTATCAATGCTGAATTATCATTTTCAGTTACGCCAACAAGTGAAGATTTATCTAGTAAAGAAACCTCTTCAATAGACGAAGGTATTTCACAACTAGCTAGTCCTGTTCAACCAAATCAGCAAGAAATTTATATAACTGCGCAAAAACCTACTTATTCGGATGTAGTTCAAAGGTCTAAATCAAAATCGCCATCTCCAAGTAAAACAATATTTAGACCAAAAGTTGGCAAAGCAAGATTGATTAATACTCTAGAAAAAAGAACACAGTACCTTAGCGAACCTCAAAAATTATCAGAAAATGCATTAACTGTCGCACTTATTGAGCCTTCTGTAGAGAAATCGTATGATTTAGTTGTTAACAAAGAATTAGAAGAAATAAAAACTGCTATAAAAAACAACGATCCAACCAAAATTGAAAAGAGTATTATTGTTGTGATTGAAACGATATCTATTTGGCTAGAGGAGATTCAATATAAAATTCAAAGACAAGTTATTGAAGGAGATAAACCAAGTAATGAATCTGAACGTGTAAAAGCATTAGAAAATTATGTTCAAGGTCTGAGAGAAATAGTATATGTAACGGAAGTAAATGAAGAAATTATTACTTTAATTGAGACTATCACGCGTCAAATACAAACAATTGGTTATTATAGAAGTAGAACGTCTGAAAAGGTAAAGGAAGAGGAAAATGAATGGAACAAATTTTTGTCAGATATTGAAATATTAGACTTATCTGTAGATAAACTTAAATCTACCTTAGATGAATTAATAATGTCAGAAAATCCCACACAGAAAAAGCTTGATAATCTGGATGAGATTGAAAAAGATAATGTATATAATTTAGATTTTACCAAGAAAATGTTCCAAACTTATCGTAACTTTATGGAAATAAACCCAAAAAGAGAATGTCCAACAAAACTGTTTGCAATAGATGAAGGAACTAAACAAATAGAAAACACAATTAATACTGAAAGAGATCGGCTCTTACAATTAACGTCATTGGCTGAGGAATATGAACAGACTTTGCAGGACTTTGGTCAAATTACTGATGTAGCAGAGGCACTGCTTGATGGAAAAATTATTGTTTCTAACTTAGATCACCTCTATGAAGAAATCCAGAAACATAGAAAGTTCTTTATAAACTTAAGTCATTGCAGAGCAATTCTTGAATCACTAGAGAACAACTTGGATACTGAAACAAGAACTAAATACTCAGCATTGCACCATTCTTTGCATGATAGAGCAACGTTAATTATTGATAGAGCTGCTGGTCGCGCTCAACAAATGACTTTAGCCGCTTCAAGGTGGAGTGTGCTAGATCAAAGTATGAAAGAAGAACAACAATGGCTTAGAGTAGCTCAACAAAGAATTCCTGATCTTTCTAACGTAACATCCATTGACCACGAACAATATATCAATCTCTATCAATCTATAAGCCTTGACGCATCACAACATTATGCTAAAATGCTTCGTTTACTGTCTATTACGGAAGGACTTCAAGGTTTGATTGTTTGTTCGGGGCTTGAAACGGAATGTTCTGTTGCGCTTGATACTTTACTTAAACTTCAAGAAGACATTGATTCCAGGTTAACACGCTTAACAGCGTTTAAAGAGAACTGGGTAACGTATGACAATCTTATTGACAGGATTGAAGGTTGGATGAAACTAGCAAATAAAGAGCTAGAACATATAACCCCTGAAAATATTACAACAACAAGTAACCTTCGTCGTTTTTGGGAATTAAAAGCACAACATGAAGTTCATAATAACTTGAAAAATGAATCTGGAGTTCAATTTGAAAAGGCCTTAGAAATACTACCGATATCAGATGAAATGGTGCAGCGGCAATTCTTCTCCAAAATTGAAGATAAATGGCGAGATTTGTCATCAAGAATATGTCACATTCACACATCGGCAATCAAAAACATATCTGATCGCGATGTTCCCTCTAGTGAAAAGCTTAATATACTCGAAGATGAGATGAGAGAGTTGAGGGCTATGTTGGACGCTCTAAAAGGCGTTATCAAGAGTGACGATGAATTAAACCTGTACATCGAACGTCTTCAAGTGATGACAAGCCGAATCGACAGAATACAGAACGAACTCGGTAGGTTAAGCTTACTTCCCACCGCGGAATCAGAGCGTTTAGGCGCACTTTTGACTCAGTCTGGATTACTGGATGATCAAATAGCTGAAGAGCTCGAAAGAAGTATGCTCTTGAAAGAGAAAATAGTGCAAGTGCAAGCCGGTATTGCCCGTTGTCAAAAGAGCCAACGACGCGCCCAACTGACTTTGGAAGAGTGTGAAGCAGCCGAGCGCCTCGGAAGCGATGTTGTAGAAAGAGCGTCACAAACGTGCGAGAAGCTGATAGAAGATCTATCAACGCAATGGCGAGACATTCTAGCGCTAAGACAAGCATTGCACACATTGCCTACAGCACTTCGCGTCTGCGTATCACCTATAAGCATTGAAAGGGATATTTCTGCCCTACAGGTAATTTCTATATTCATTAAATTTCAATACAGATTTGACATTGTAATTTTTATTTTCATTGTGATTGTAATTTAATATATTAATAATACTTATATTTTAAAAACTATTTGAAAAATAACATTAAATTACGCCTTGACTTCCTTGATTAAGAAGAAATTTTGTTTTATTATTCAGGACACACACGCCGAATTGGAAGCCGCTTGCAACGAGTTGAGCGTTCGTTTGCGCAGTAAAGTACAGCTATGGAGACGATTCGAACGTCAACTAGAACTGGTGCAGGGCGCCGTACGCGAGGCTGACTACATGGTAGAACTGCTCACGGTACAGGGCCAAGTCGACTATGATCGTCTGCTAAAAGCTACTGAGAAACTTGAGGTTCGTTTAGTTATTTTTTTACTTTATTGTAAGCAATCGCTGTAGGGTATCATTCTGCATATCGTAATATTAAAGTAAAAGTATAGTTTTTGGCTCAATTTAATATATGTTAATTATATACATCATTTTCTAATTTATCACAGACACTAAGTGAATCACTGTCACGTCGGAGCGGTGAGCTGGTTGGTTCGCTGCGTGAAGCCGCGGCGCCACTAGAGTCAAGCTGTGAGTCCGGCATCGCCGCCAAGCTCAGGAAAGAGCTGGACGATGCGGCTGCGGCATACGAGCATACCTGTTCAAACCTAACGCAGCTCTGCGACAAGTTAGTATACTGTTATCTACCCGGCTTTGGATTTTTGAAATAAATAATTTAAAATATGATTTAGTAGTTTTTTTTTTGCTATTTAATCTACTTAAGAGAAACTTCTTGAGACGTCGTCGAATAATCCTCCTTGAAGGTCACTGATGAGGAATTTTGAGGCGTTAGTCTCTGATCAACCATGTGACTCGTACGATTATATGAGGAAGATGTTATAGAGCCTTTCTCTTGCAGGTATCACAAGGCGGTGGAGCTGTGGCGACGATACCGCGAGGCGGCGGCGTGCGTGCGCGCCTTCGCCGACCAGCACGAGGGCACGTTGCACGCGCTGCGGCCACACGACGCTCCGGCAGCCGCGCAGGTCAGTACATTGCTGTAGACCTCGCAGGATAACATCATTCATATTTTAGATTATCACGCGATTTTTAATTCTAGCCCAGTTTGTAAGCTACCTTACACGCGCCTTAGTATCGGTGTAAAAGGCGAATGAAAATTGTAGGCATGAGAGGAAATGTAAATATATATCTTTACTAAAATAATAATATGCATATTAAATAGTGTACGCGCCAAGCGCACACAGGAAAGTAGAGAGTTAAAATCAAGGTACGTCAATACATATTTCACATCTAAAAACCTATTTGAATATAATTTAAATAATTCGAATATAGAAAAATATATATACAAATACGCCATCTCTTTACGACTACACTTAAATAATTGAAGTTTGAGTCATTGACATTTTTAGCGTCGGTCCTGTATAAAGTAATCAAATGTCATACGAAAAACGAATGCAAATGAAGCAATCGAGGCGCAAAAAATTACAGACGATGACGCATTATTTACTTCTTAGTTAAATTTTGGTGTTAACGACATTAAACTGGCAGTATATATACTACAACTTTGTTTGTGTTACACACACACACACAAAAAGTAAACGTTTATTAGGCAGCGTTTCGTCTGTATAATTAAATGTTCTTTTCGTCACGTTACTATTTCACTTTTGTTTCTCGGTGAGGCTCTGTGCAAATCCACAGGACAGTACCTCCCTCTTAACAGTACTAAGTATTATTGTGATCCAGTTTTATTTATGAAAGAGACAGTGTAACCAGAGAAATTTCTTTGATTGTGGTCGTAATTCAACCATGGTGCAAAAAATATTAGTGTTTATACTTTCAAATAAATTATAAACACATTTCAATTTCAAAGTATTAACTGGCAGTATTGCCTTTTAAGTTTGTATATATAAATGCATACAATGAGATATATTTCCAAGGCGGACAACCTCGAACTTCCAAATAGGTTTTCTATTATTGTATTCTGATGTCATCTCTGTATGCAAAGCGTTATGTCCAATAATTGGCTTATGCTTCATACATAGTCAGTATAACAACGTTTAACAGTATTTTATTTTTTAATGTCATTGGTAGGAGGACTGGCAAATGGGCCACCTGGTGGTGTGTGGTCACCACTGTCCATACACATTGGTGCTGTAATACCTATTAACCATTGCTTACATCGCCAATGCACCACCAACCGTGGGTACTAAGATGTTATAACCCTCGTGCCTGCTACACTCACACTCACCCTTCAAACTGGAACGCAACAATGCTAAGTATTTTTGTATGGCGGTAGAATATTTTATAAGAGTGTGGTACCCAGACGGGTTTTCACGGAGCCCTACCTTCGTGCCGTATACTTCATCAGCGCAAGGGAAATCGCGGTGTTTATTTTCCACGGCGCTGATAACTGTAGCCAAGTCGTCTTTCCATCTCTAAAACAATCCTCCGCGTCGACGCCCACCCTCCATGTTATATATATTTATATGTAACCGCATCTACATACTTATACAATAACATACTAAAAACTCCTAAACGCTCTTTATTTTCTCGTATAAGTTTCATGTAAATTGGTTTAGTATTTATTCAGTTAAGGAACACAAAGAAGTATCCTCAATTATTTATATATATGGTATTAAACAAGTAGGTATATATGTATGTAACGGTAGGTTCAATCACACGAGTCTCAGTGTAGTTTACACAACCGAGCCGCCTTTATCGTGTTATTAAATGCCATCGGCTTTACCTAACCAGTTGTGTATAAGCATTTATATACTCGACAAAGATAACAATTCAATATCATATAGTCATTGAAGTTCATCCAAACGCACGTATTCAAGTAGGACAGTTGTAGGATTCATAAAAGGACCTTTGAGTTTTAGTATTACAAGATGTGAAGCTACCACCGGATTTAGAACTAGTATATTTGTAGTATAATTGATTAATTAATAATTAAAAAACGTGAAGGTACGACTTGTTCGTATGTTAAATAAGTAATATAATTTAAAACTATCGGTTAAAGTTTAATCAGACATTGACTGCCTCTTTGGTTTAGTGGCTATAAGGTATCGAGGTCCTGAGTTCAATCAGATCAGTCCGATATAAAGTAATTAGATTTTCACAGACAGCCCGAAGTCCAAAAGCTTGAAGTGTTTACACATCCGCGCCTCGGAAAGCACTTAAATCTCTTTTCGGTCTTATCATTATTTCCAAATTATAGGATTATGAGTATTATAGAACTGAGTGTGCATTTCTGTTAACACACACATATGTGCACTATAATAAGTCCTGCCGTGTCCGAAATCGATCAGGATGACATCGTGATAGTATAAAAGATGCAATAATTATACTATAAAATTCCTAGGTATGAGTTCCGCAGCAAAACCTAGTTTATTACTATAGAAAAATTATATAATGTTAGCAATTGTGATAAAATTTGCGAACAATATGTACTGACATAATTCCCTAGTTTAAGGTCGATTCACACTTACGGTACGTGTTTTCACAAGGCGTATTATCGCACAATACCCGAGTTTGATAAAACGAAATACAGTCGTATTGAAACAGTTTCTTTTTTATTACAGTTTTAATTACAATGATATACTTATTATATTTGAGCAATTACGTTCCTTACAATAAAAGATTGCATTGCTATTGCTATATGAAAAACATTATAGTAAAAATATGCATACAAAACAAGGTGGAAACGGTACAAAAAAAAAGTCATTATTATCTCTGTAATTAGAAAAAACATTTCAATTGGCAGGAAATAGTAGTAATATAACTTAAAATTTAATTAAATGTACTACATTTAAAGTAATGAAAATAAAAATTATCTAATAATTTCTGCGAAACAATCACAAGACAAGGAGGACCGCCAGTGTTCGCTGATGTGTATCCAGCTTAAATTTTACTACGTAACCGTTGTTAATCGATTAGAAAGTATTTCAAGATTGCACAGCAAATTAATTCCATCCTAACCTTTTTAAATATTTGCGTATTCATCTATTATTGGTTTTATAATTATTCGAACTCAAATAGTTTTTAATACAGATTAAAATAAAACGAGTACGTCTTTACCCATTGCTGATAAAAAATGGATAAATTCAAATTCAGAATACTAGATAGCGTTTGTCTTATAGAACCCGTTAATGGATATGATCTAAAGATCTATTCATTTACGAAAGCGCGCTCCTCCGAAAAGTTAATTTGTTATCGACGTTCATAAGTATGAGTGAGTGACTCTCGTGCTAAAAATGTATCAGTGCTCCTGAGATGGCTCAGAATAAATACAGCAAAAATTACAAATGATTAATAAGTAATAACTCAGTTACTAATGAATATATTAAACATATCTAATTATAATACTAAGTCAGTCAAAATTATAGGTTAATAATGAACTGATAAAGTTTAGTATAATTGCAAATAGATTAGGTTAAACTTAAAATATATTCACTGCGGATAATTGTTTTCGACGGTGAAGAGTTCGTGGACTATAATTTCACTGATTACCCTTTAACACGATAATTATAACGGAATTATATTTAATACTTTATCATATATTAAACTTGCCCCCCATTGGGACACTTACTAGTACTAACTAGTCAGTGTCCCACTGGTGGGCAAGTCGATTTTCCCATTGAGTTGCTTGACTTCCTAATGCTGGAATATGATGAATATAAATATAAATGACTTGCCCGAATTAGAACCCGTGATCTTCGTTCGTAATTAAAAACATTAACCTTCAATAATACGATACAAGTCATTATCAGCCATGAAAAGCGAAAATTCGTAACAAACAAAATCGCATTTCATTAGTGATAAGAGACTGATAACGTTCCGGTGAGCCAATCGCACGCCAGTAGCTCCGCGGACGTCCACCCGGCAAGACGTCTGACGAACGAGCGAATCAAAACGCGAACAAACGAAAACCTCGAAACAATACTCGAATAAATAAAATTAAAACGAAACATTTGTACAAATAAATTTGAAAAGAAACGTCAAATTTTCCGCGCAATTAAAAAAAAATAAGTCAACTAATCCAAGGTCACAGTGACATCAGCGCAAGTGCAGCCAAGTTTAAACCGTATACATAATTCGGTTTGATTATATTTATTTATGTGTGATGTGAAAATGTTCGTTTACTTCATTCAAGTTACTCTCACGTCGCTCGAGCGCTGATCTTTCTATCGTATTATTTTCCACACTATCACAAACAATAACGCGATTTCTCGTAATTCACATCGACATTTCGATTTTTGTATTTTCATAAATTATTTTCAATACTTAATACGTCAGACATGTTTGTGTGGTGTTTGTCTAATTAGGAAACTTTGAAGTTTGAACCTTTGAAGTTAAACATGCTCATTTAACGAGTTATGTTCATTTTATTTACTCAATTAACGAAGTCCTTCGATAAAGATAATTTATTTCAATGACATTAATTAATTGATTTGGATAAATATTAATAAATTGGTAAGGATCAAAATGGATGACTGGCCTTCACCTAAAATAACTACTGATTCTAGTACACTGGATCGAGTTACTAGAAGGGTGGAAACAGTAGATTGCTGCACTCCGCGACCTTCAGACGTTGCGATCCAGCGTGTGCAGTTCCGAATTTGAAATACGAAATGTTCTTAATTTAAATTATTTCATTGAAATACGTAACCCAATTGGAAATCAGTTTGTTTTTTATACAAGTGGGTAGATGTTGATGTATTTTTTTTTTTGTTTGTTTAGATGAAAGTAGCGTCATTTCTAGCCGTCGTGTAGTTTTGTTGTAAATAGGTTGAATATATTTTGGAATGCAGTGACGTGATTTTGAAAGAAAAATGACATTGATTTAAAGAAAAGATAAGAAATGTCGGATGTGTAACTTGTGATTGATAAAAAATGTCGCTTCAAGAGGTGAGTGCTATAGAAATATTAAATCTTCATACTTTTTCATAAGTAGGTCATCTGATTATTATAATCAATCAAAAATGAGCACGTGACGTAATGCTTTGTTTTCGTTAAATACATAAAAAATAGACTAATGAAGCTTAATATATCTATATATTTTTTTAAATAAATAAATATGTATTAAATACAATTTAATAAACCCGTTTTTTGGAAAACAATCAAAATTGTTTCTTCTAAAGTTTATTTGACGGATTCAAAAAGGTTTTTATTTATATTTGTTACAATATTTACAATTATTTTGTAGAATATGATGATCTTTTTAAAAATATTTTGATACATACTTAACTCCTCATAAACGTTTTATATATATATTATAAATAAAGTAAAACGTATAATCCTATACCGTCATGTACCATGTACCATATAATTAGTTAAAAATAAAAAAATCCCAAAAACACTTTAAAATATATATAATAAGGATAATTAGAAATACGTAGTTACTATTTGGTGGTAGAATTGTTGATACGATGCTACCTGCAGAAAATCAAAACATAGTTAGTTGAAATATTTATATAATTGATTACTATCATAATGTATGTATGTCGAATGTTATAATTGATTTATGACATATAAACAAAAGGACTAGTTATATGAACAGTTATGTACTATTATTATATAATCTATTTCAGCGGTTTTCCTACACGGAATTGATTTAAATAACACAAATCCAATGACATCACCCACGTTAATAGCACCGATTGTAATTGGTATAAACACATTTAAATTTATATTAAACCTTTATATACAAGACCTAGGCACTTATTTTATCTGCGTAGTTACATTGTATTTTCCACTAATTAATTATAAACGTATTTTAAAATTAATTACTGAATAAAATGAACTAAATTTAATACAACAATAGGATTTTAAAAAATGTAAAAGATGTCGGAGATGATTCAGAAAGGTTTGTGTGATAAAATTAAGGTTAACTCGGTGGTAGGACTTTAAGCAATTTCTGTGTAGGTAACGCCAACTCGTAACTTATTATGCCGCATAACAGCACTATTTTGTATTGCTGTGTTCCAGTTACATGACATCATTAGTTCCCAAATGTGGTGGAGGAATCATTAATATAATACAGAGCCAATGTCTTTGGGCGGTGGTGAGCTTTTGCCATATGATGCCACATTTGCTAGTGGGGTACTGGCAAATGTGGTAACAATATATAAATAACAAAGTACAATTCCAAAGATTATCATCATTAACAGCCTGTAAATTTGCCACTGCTGGGCTAAGGCCTCCTATCCCTTTGAGGAGAAGGTTTTTGGAGCATATTCCACTACGCTGCTCCAATGCGGGTTGGTGGAATACACATGTGGCAGAATTTCGTTGAAATTAGACACATGCAGGTTTCTTCACGATGTTTCCCTTCACCGACGAGCACGAGATGAATTATAAACACAAATTAGGCATATGAAAATTCAGTGGTGCTTGCCTGGGTTTGAACCTGAATCATCGATTAAGATGCACGCGTTCTAACCACTGGGTCAGCTCGGATCTCGAAGATTATCATCGCACACTGGGAATCAAAATTAATTGCCAGTATCACTCGATGATGTGAGGATTCACTGATTTAATTATATATCAAAATCTGTTTAGGCCATTTCAAATTTATTGTATAAACAAACTCACGTGCATACATGAATCCTAAAAATATTACACTCCCTTTTAGAGCAGTCTTGTAAAAAACAACCTTTCATTTATAAAACGAATGAAATTTAGTACAGAATATTGTCACCGGCACCAAAAATATGTACCCAATTTAAGCTACACCGTTTGAGTGGAACTGGTTTTACATTTACGACCATGCCATTACTAAAGTGACGTTAAATAAAATCCTTAAAATTGAAATCATGTGAACGTTTAGAGCGTTAGTTCTTCTCATGAGGAAATGTCCATAAGTAAAAAAGTAGTCTCTTATTCCATTTCGTCTTCGCGTTTGGACTATGAAATTAACTGCATATCACGATATTGAAATGTCAGTGATATGCGTCATTCTCTATTGTAATTATAATATTTAAAGGATAAACTTTATTCAAAAGAAATTAATCATACCTTACATCGAAAATGCACCACTAACTGTGGGAATTAAGATGTTATGGGCCTTTTGCTAAAAGCAACTGGGTCACCTTTAAACCGGAGCAACAATATTGCTGTTTTGTGATTACTTATATTATGAGTGGTACCCAGAATTGCGCAAAGCCCTACTAACAAGTAAATACTGTTTCATCTATGACGTAAACTTTAATATTATCGTTATGGTTAGATTTTACAACACACGTTTAGTTAAAGACAACTTAAACAGAATTCGTAGGCTCGCTATTAACACCCGTTAACTTTCCAAGGACCTCACTCTTAGCGATCGTGGCTTTAGAAGGAAAACCATTTAGAAATGGCATTTAAAATAATTAAAAAAAAATCACTGTAAATTCGTTCATCATTATAACTAAATTATTATTATTATTATATAAAACTAGGTTCCGTGTTAGGTGTCCTCTATCCTTTCGTAACCCTGACACACTTTCATAATTATCCGAAGATTAGTTAAAACGCATTTGTAATATTAGTTAGACTTCTAATTTTACGCGATTACCGAGTAATGCTTGATATATTTTCGGTAATACATTACTGAACTATAGAGTAGAGATCACTTTGTTGATACGGGAACTTGATAAAAATAACTCCATCCTTATTTTACACCAAGATCCTGTTCAAGAAGGGAAATACAGTTTGAATTGAAATTATACCGAACTGCGATAGACCATTTTAATTGTGTGTTGATAAGATCAAATACAATTCTATTTAACAAATTGCAATGGTGAGTGAGGTCAAGCACCTCTTTTTTTCAAACAATTGAATATTCCAAATCGGACGCCTTCAGAAAAACATATTGAAAATTTTCATCGTCAAATCATTTAAAATCCGTATTCACTCGCAAACGGTGCTAGGGACGTCATTGTTTAATCAAATAAAACATCCGCTATAATAATATTCGTTAAGATGATAAATATTAAATCGTTTTTTTATGGTACAGGATTTCGAAGTAAAATTTTGTTTAATTGTACACGTAAGATTTAGCTTAGAAATAAAATATAATTAAATGAATTAATATTACTTTTAAGACTCGTTGCGTTTGCGGTTTTTGATAAAAGTTCAAATGTTATTTCGTTCCTCGCTGTATAAATTTACGCGTTTGTATTAATTCAGCGTTCGAATCGCCTCGTCCGTTGGCTGTAGACGATAATGATTCAATGAACTCGAATGCTATCTGACTCACATTCGCTATTAAGGCGCTTAACCCTTAAAACAAACGCTTTTTTCGCAAACTATGTATACTCGACATTACGCTTTATTATAGGGTTATTGAGATATAAATTAAGTATAATTCATGTCGCTATGTAGTTTAGGATGAGTATTTACAAAACAATGTTACCTAAAATATTGTATTATAAGCCGTGGAAGATGAAAGTGTCAAATTTCTATAGAAATTATTGAAATTAGTTTCATCTTCGTTGAAGTTCTTTTATAAATGCTGTCTATATAATATTTAAAAGCCAATAGTAGCCTATTGTACAACATACAATAAAATAAAAAAAAAATGTTAATACATATATAAAACCTACTTTAAAACCTTCAAATCTACGTACCACATATTATTAATTTACATTTCTAACCTATATTATAAAGTAACTCTATGTCTACGTCTATTATGTTTTAACGGGAAAACCATTTAACCGAATTTGATGAAAGAACATAAGCTACTTTTTATACCTAAAACCTACGACCACCACTCCCCCTGCCCTTTCTAAAACGAGGACGAAGCCACGGGCGAAAATAATTAATATATATATTAATTATATATATTATATATGTATAATATATATATATGTATAATATATATATATATTATAAATATAGTATAAACTCACTATATTTTAACATAGATGAAAAAATATTGTTTTTCCAAAAAATCCCCTAATCTGTCTAATTGTTCTTAAGTCTATCCACTGTCTAATAGCGGCGCGAATGGCGCGCCCTTGCGGATACTAAAGTAAATACGAACTTCTGCAATCAATAGCGTTGGGTGTGGTGATACCGCTGATTACATTTGTTTCACTGGAAACACGGCCTTAACTCACCACTTACTAAATTAAACATTAAAACCGAAAACGCGAAAATAGTGTTCTCTCTTGCAGTTACGCCGTTTGTAACTTGAAACATTATCTCTATATTGTTGGAACATATAGTATATTATATATTTAGGAAATTGACTTTCCTCCTCAATTGTAATATCAAATGATAATGTGTGTGTTTGTAAAATATACTATTTTGATTCGACGTGGATTTTATTGTTATTTATATGTGTTCGAAAGTGAAGAATATAATATTGTATTAATCATATATACATATATATTAGATTTTCAAATGACTTATGTGCATTCGAATTTAAATTATGTTGAAATTCTAACGGAAGCCATTGTGTAAACTCATTTAATTAACACGAAGAAAACTTATTTATTTTGTTTGTCATTTTTTACTTGATGATAGGGTTTTGTGCAAGCCCGTCTGGGTACCACCTACTCATCATATATTCTACCGCCAATCAGCAATACTTAGTGTTGTTGTATGCCGGTTTGAAGGTTGTATGTCAGTGTCACAAGGGACACATCTTAGCTCCCAAGGCTGGTAGCGCAATGGTTATGTAAGGAATGTTTATTTACAGGCCTAATGACTATGGGCGGTGGTGACTACTTTCCATCAGGTGGCACATATGCCAGTCCGCCTATCTAATTCACTTTCACGATTGAATAAATTACAGAATCCTACAAGCATAATTTTATATCCATCAATACTTATTAAATAGCGCGGAGACTCCAATAAGTTGAACATAAGCCCAGCCATGGGATATTTGCCGGCTAACCCCTAGCCTCCTAGGCGCCTAGCCTGTAGCGAGTATTATGCATCGAGTTCCCCTATTTGTATTAAATCCTTGATTGATTTCAACTGCATTCCTCGATTACAGACATGCGATATTAGTTACTGTAAATTGATATACGTCGTACAAATGCGCGGAGAGTAAATGATATTATTTATAACGATACTATAAAGGGTTTACTTAAGCGTAATTTATATTAGCAACTATATGAAACCACTCCTGCGCTGCCTATTCTCATTATGTTATAACAGTTTCCGCCCGCGACTTTAACGTGTTTTAGAGGGGGGGGGGGGGTGTTTATTGGTTCCCTCTGGAAATGTGTATGTCAAATTTTATAATCAATTGAGTAATTGAGTCGTAAAAGCGTAACAAACAAACAGACAAACTCACTTTTTCATTTATAATATAACTAGTTGTCGCCAGGTTGTCTTTCTTCTTCAAGCTTTTTTCATGCCAAATTTTATCAAATTCGGCTTAGAGGTTTGCCCGTGAAAAAGCAACAGACAGACATTTATGTTATTAATATTTAGTATAGATATAGTTATTACTAGCTGTGTCCGCGACTTCATGTGCGTTTGAATTTAACAAAAAAGTTTTTGTTGTAGCCTAAGTTAGTCCTTATTACATCAGCTTTCTGCCAGTCAAAGTCTCGTCCAACTCGGTCTAGCCGTTCCAGCGATTAGCCATATAATACTCAAAAAAATAATATAGTCAAATAGATTTGGTATATGTACCGTGTATACATACATATGCATTTAGTGCGGTTATTTTAATATTACATACGGACACTCCAATTTTATTATACGTATAGAACATAAGTGTTAAATTTATTTATTTGTATTTTATTTAATTTTAGTTATATTTTATTTTATTGCAGTTGCCTTTTCTAGGATAGACAGATACGTTGTTATAATATTTTCGAGTCATCAGTTGTATCTAGGTCAGTTCGATTCGTACTTCATTAGATAAACAATTTATATGATTGCGTTTCTTGAACCGAAACATCCGCATGTGGTAAGCATTTATCAACAACGCGCTTGTGCTAATGAGTTCGATTCTCTGTTTGTGTAAGCTATCAACAGTTTATATTGCATCGTTTTATTTTCGATCAAATTAGTCCAAAACAAACATATTTAATTAATAGTGTTGAAATTCATTATACAAATATTATCTTCTTAATAATACTTTTTATCGGTGGCGGTCTTTGTCTGGAAAACAAGTATGTACTCACCATTTATTCTACTGAATAACTACATCCTGTATTGTTGTGTGGTTTGAATGATAAGTGAGCCGTGGCCAAAATTCTACTAACAAATCGAAACTACAAACGCAACGATTTAGTTGCGGTTCGGTCAAATTTGGATCGCAATATCGGGATCGTAGCGTAACCGATATAAATAACAGGTAAATTTTTGTGAGGAATAGTCGGAGTATGATCGGAATACAATCGACATCGTATCATTACAAGGAATTATGATTACGTGTTTTAGAATTGGCCCCTGTGTTTAATATATGTATATATATATACAAGCACAAAGGTCACACGGTGGAACGAAATACCACTCACTGATTAATCACGAAATCTCGGAAATTTGGCAGGTAGGTTCCTTATAGGGTTTTACGAAACTCAGCCCCTAATTGTGTAAATTGGAGGTCTGAAGTTAGTGTTTTATAAATTTTGCGTGATTAAAGCCGCAGGTCCAGCTAGTGATTTATATTGTACTCTTAAATGTTTCGTGTTTCTTACAAATACTATAAAAATCGAACGAACGAATGAACAAAAAAATTTGGAAATCGATTCTTTCGTGGCATATTACTCACCACTTTTAATTATATTCATAAAAAAGTTATCGCTAAAATTTAATTTACGCAGAACGTAACAGAAACGCGAGTGCAGCCGTTACTCGTGTTACTGTTAAAGTTTAAAACATAATAAATTTTATATTCGAAATAATTTATGTTTTCATTAACTTAATTTTTTAGTATGTGGATCATTTTTATCCACTTTATTTAGGCCAATGGTAGAAAAACTACTTAGATAACTATACTAGACTAAACATTATTTGTTAAAAAATATTTACAAAATAAATGCCTAAGCTTTGAAGGTTTTTTTATAAAAAGAATGTAGTTAGTTTATTCTTAAATATCTGCAGGCAAATATTTCATTTTAAATTTAACTTTATACTTATACAGTGTATCGATATTCGTGATACTTTAGATAGCGTTCGTCGGATAAGCACTCGTCTGAGAATTTCCCTTCTCAGTAGCTCCTGATCTGTCTTATGACTTATACATACACAATAAATAATCCCACTTAATGACTAAACTAAACTGTTTTAAAAACACCGAATTATAATTATTATTTAATAAAATTTATTTTATGTAGTAGGTATATCTTAAAAAACCGATAGTGACAGCTTTTACATTTGTGCTACACGTGGCTCTTTAAGAACCTAAGTTCAAGTTCAAATCCGAGCTAATCGCATTAGGCTGTGTCATTATTGGGGCTTCAAATAAATTTTGACTTCGTATTGTAACCGAAAACCGATATGACGTTTTAACGGTCAGCAATGTTCTTTACCCTAAGAGCGCCGCGTTGGTCTAGTAGATATAAGGCCGCAAATCCTGATACCCTACATTCAAAGCCCTGAGTTTGAATCCAGGGTATCCGGATTTGTTTCTCAATGACAGCCCGGAATCTGGGAGTTGGACGTGTTTAAACTCCCTTGCCTCGAAAAAATATTATTATTCTTTTATGGACTTTTTACGGTCGTCTCGGTTTTGTCGTACCTACCATCGGATGATGAGAGTAAGGGATTAGAGAGCGTATCTGTGTTTACGCACACAATCGTGCGTATACCCCACCGAGTTGGCTAGTGGCTCCTCTCTTGAGATCGGCTACCGTGGCCGTAATCGGTTACTCTTAACCGTCATCATTATCACATCATCATCAAATAGAGATGTTTCTTATAGTGATCGTCTTTAAATGATTTTATGTTTATAATAGAGTAACTACAGAGTGACTCTCTCAATTTATACAAAAATGTGAAATCGTTTTTTGTTCTAATGGGATAAGGGCAGGAGGATGATGATGCCTAACTGAAACTAAAAACCAATAAACATTATAAAACTTATACGTGGAGTGTGTCGCGTGTTTATTAATGTTTTAGTGTGTTTATGTGATTTTCATGTTCTTCTGTTATAAAAGAAAAACATATTCGTTACTAATTGCCTGCGGCTTCGTCCGAATTATTGCGGTCGTAGGTTTTAGGTATAATAAGTAACCTAAGTCCTTCATTGGGGTTCAAGTTTGCTTCATACCGAATTTCTTCACGTAAGATTCTGTGGTTTAGCCGTATAAGCGTTACATACAGACAAGATTTACTTTCGAATTTTTAATATTATTAATAGATAGGCTGTTGATGTTATCGTAGACGAAGCCACGGGTTTTGTGTATTTAATATAAAAATAGTACATCAGTACGCAACAAAATGTGTGTATGTTAAAATAAACAAATACCTATTATGAAATAAAATAAACACGATACAGAATGTTATATTTTCGGTTCGTCCGAAGATACGATAGACGTCAGAATTTTTCTAGCTAGCTTCATTAAAATCCATTACGCAACGTTATCTGAAAGCTGGCAATAGATTGCAAAGAACGTTTCAGAATTTTATTATTATGTTCCGTGAAGTATTTAATGTATTTTTAAATTTGGAACATTTTCGGAATATAGAACATGACGTACCAATATTATAAATATTGGACAACATCACATACATTATGCGAAAGGAACTCTCCTCTGATGTCTCTGAAGCGATTTAGATGAAATTTATTATGGAGATAGTTTGAGTCCCGGAGAAGGGCAAAAGCTATTTTTTTTCAAGGGGGTAAATGGTGCATGGCGGTTTGGAAGAGTGCTAAGGAAGAGTTTTATAAATTTCAAGCCACAGGTTCAGTTAGTAAAGACATATCAAAAATTAAAATAAACCTTGCAAATATCGTAATAAAGATTGATAATTTTAATTATTATTTCAATAATATATATATGTAACTATTAAAATTAATGTATAGTCTTGTATGCGTTCCTATATCATTAAACCGCTAAAGTTTTATTCATAGTTTTTGTTGGAAGTTGCGTGACATGTGTTGCCCTATTATATATATTATATTAATGTATTAATTGGGGCGTATTGTTATCGCCGTCACTGCCAAATATTAATGCCAAATGTAACAGTAATTTCTGGCAGACTCTCTTAGTACCTACTCCTTCAAGAACAATGAGACAAATCATGATTATATTAAGAAATATGTATGCCAAAGGTTATCCCCTGTCTCAGTGTTGTTTTAAAACAATACGGGTTTTAACTGTTTATATTATTATTGACGTATTTCACGATTCAATACAATCTTTATAATTCTTAAGATTCTAATAAAGTTTTTCTGATTTTTCTTTATGAAGTAAATAAGTTTTATTCATGATAAAACTTTGTGCAAGTCAGTCAGGATACATACTAACCGAACATTGGACAATGGACAAATTACTTTACCACCAACCAGCCATACTTTGTAGTGATATGATGGCTCAATGAGCTAATGCTTATAAGAACGCAAGAATCAAGACATTCTGTTCCAAGTTTGACAACGCATTGACAGTGTAAGGAATGATTAACTTTACAGTGGCAATGCCTGAGTAAACAGTTATCATTGCGGGACGTTTGCCGATCGTCATCCTGTTTGATGTTGAAGAAATAAGATTGTCCAGTGATTGACATTTGAATGATAAATGACGCAGGTTAAAACCGTATGCTTCATTTGTGTATCGTGATTAGTTATATACTTCGTCTCGTGATCTGTGAAGGTTTCATGTGCACTGCATGTGTTGTTTGAAATTCTGTCTCATGTGTACATCAAGCCGAATTGGAGTAGTGTGGTGGTTTCGTCCAGTTATCGGATATTTAATAGTTTATTTCTTTGATTAAATAAAATTTTATTATTATATTTGACTATAATCAGACTTCGAATATAACTTCGAGAAAATGAATTACAAATCTAATTTAATCCCGTAATTTTTCATATTTAGTAATGATTTTTTTATTCGTATTTAATTGGACTAAACGGGAAGTATACGCACCCAAACTAAAAATAATTTACAAATCACGTATCAAGTACCTCCTCCTTATTTTAAAGTCGATTAAATACACGATTAGTATAAAATTCAGGAAATCTTCTTGCTGTTTGACTTAAACTCATCACTAAAAATATCTGCAATGAATTACTTGATGTGTAATTTGATACTAGCCAGTAACATTCAGGCTTCAAAGATGTATTCATATTTAAATCTTAATTGTAACAGCTATATCTTTGAATATAATTTATTTATAACTCGTAAACGTCAGTTCTCATATCGCTAATAGCTAAAGTTTAAAATTTATATCGTACTTTGATTGAAACATTAAAAGAAACATTTCTGATACAAACATATTTATCAGCATTTTAAAACTAAATATTAATGGCTTATAAGCAATATGGCAAGTGAGTTACTGTAACAGACTCATTTTAGCATATGTATGTATGTCATAACTAGCAGCTCGTCCCGACGTCGCTCGGCTATATTAATTTTCCCCCTTTTTGGCAACATTTTTAATTGAGCTTTTGCTCCTATTAGCCGTAGCGTGATATATAGCCTATAGACTTTCTCGATAAATATTTTTTCCAGTCGTTCCTAAAGTTAGCGCGTTCAGACAAACTCTTTAACTATATAACATTAGAATATATACATATGTATAATTAATCTACATATATGTATAACGGATGTTAGTACGGGTTCAGTTTGCGTTTCTATTCGGAAACGCGTCTGTTCCTATATTTATTTCATTGTTTTTCCTGTACGCGTCGTATTCCAGTTATTTTTGATACTCGCATTCGCGCTTTAAATATTTAGGGGAGATGACGATCGTTCGATTTATTTAAACTGTGTAGATTTTCACGTGCAACTTTATGGTAGTCTAGTCCTTATATACATTTGAAAATGCAAATAAACCGAGAAGGTGATTTTTGGATATGTTGTACAATCGCTTAATGTGTTTCTTTGTATATAATGACTGGTCTATACCAATGTTTGTCTTATTTAGGTAGCCTCTAGAAAAATCAAATAAGCCATGGTATTTGATGTTAACTTATCACTTAAAATATAATCATTAATAATAAACAAAGATATTACAAATTTCCTGTGTATTAGGTGATAAGTTCTGCTAATATTATTGTTTAAATTATTTTTAATGATATATCCAACCGGAATCGATAAGGTACGTAACAGACCCTTGAACTGAAATAATCTTTGATAAGATATTCGTGTTAAACCAGTTTTAACGAACAAATCGTTTATACTAATATTAATAAACATAAGTTTATAAATTATGAAGACACACGTTTTACGAGTTAGTCTCAGATTATTTTTAAATTCATGTATTGTGTAATATATTCGAACCGCGCTTTTCATAGTATTTCTCCGCTATGTATGTCAATGTTAAAATTGTAATGACAGCACGAGCAATAGAATTATCTTTGATCTTATTCTTGTCAGCATAGACTATGTAGTTTATTTTTTTATAATCTTTTTAATATTTGATGTGAAACATCTCTTGGCGCGCCTTTCGGTTTTGACCGAGTCGTATGCCGTGGCGGCAAATGGGATGACACTATTTTATGCGGTCATGCCCTCCGCACTCCACTCCCTATATAGCTGGAGAGCTAGTGAGCCTTCCTGTCGGGCTAGAAATTTATACACTTATGATTTATAGCATGCTAAGGGCAATAACCATGACCTGGAAAATCGTTTTACAATTACATCCTATTAAATTTTTAAGCTTACAGAAACAAGTTTTTATACTCTCTGTATTTTACAATTTATGAAAAAATAAAGGAGCTGATGACGTGCTGGGCTGACGCCTGCCAGGTCATGGCTATTGGGCTAAGCATGCTATAAATCATAAGTTTACAAATTTCTAACCTTACAGGAAGACCGCTAATCGGAGGGTTCATTAGCTCTTGGACTAATACACGTATACTTTGTTATAACAATAAAAATATTTATCAATCATTTATTTATTTATTGGTTTTTATAATTATTTCAATATCCATCAATTTAAATGTTTCAATTCTGCCGGCCGTTCCGCAACAGTCAATTTTGTTTTTATCAAAGGCAAATGAGCGTATTCCCCTCATCATTACTTAGCCTTACTCATCGTTCTGATTTATCTTTATTATTACTCTCATGAAGGAGCCCACATGGCCCAGTGCTTAGAACTCGTGACTCTCAATCGAAGATTGAGGTTTTGAATCCGGGAAAGCTCTGTGTTTTCACGTGCTTAATTTGCGTATATAGTTCATTATGTACTCAGCAGTGAAGAAACTTATTCTATTTCAACAGGCATGTCTAGAACAAGAGGCAAGAGTAGCAGAACTCAGGTCCCTAGCCGCACGAGTCGCAGCAGAAACCGGCTCCAGAGCATTACAGGCCGATGCGGACGCACTAGCCAGGAGACTGCAGCTTGTCGCTGGCGCTGTTCAAGCGCTGGCAGATCTTGGTGAAGCTAGACAGCTGGCAAGATCTAAAGCACAACATGCCAAGGAGATGTTCTGTGATATGAGACAGGTTAGTCACATAACAAAAACATAAACAAAAACAGTGCTGAAAATATTAATCACATCTAGCTCCTTTTAGCGATAACTTTTAAAACCCTTGGGTAAATAAATCGATTACACCTATACGGTAGTGAATGTATAACGGTGTCCATAACAGTATTGTTATAGGAGCGAGTCACGCACCACCCGAAATGGGAACGGTCACCATGCACGGGATATGACTTGCCTTTTTTGGGTGGAAGAGAAGTTGGATTATCGCGTATTGCTTTATTAGCCATGACACTTTAAATAATGATGATATTTTATTGATTTGAAGGCTAGTTACTGTATTAATAAAATACGTGACTTAGAATGTAATACGATTATATTAGAATCTAAATAGATTCCATATTTTATTTATAGGTATATAAAAACCGTAACACAATTTCTCTATTTTATAGAATAAAAGTAAATATTTAAAAAGAAAGATTTTATTGTTATTTGTTTCAAGTGTTATTTTAAAATACTAAGTAAATTTTCACAATTTTAGGATTTGACCCCAGTCCAAGAAGACGGAGAAATAGTTGAAGACAAATTAATAGCTCTGCGAGAAAACCTTATCGCACTCGGCAAAGGCGAGGCTGACATCGCTCCCGCTAAGGCAGAGCTTCCGGACATCGACCGGGACGTGTCAGACGAACATTCCATTGTGAGAATATTAGAACTATGGCAGGCCATGTTCAGAGATACTTTCTTACACTACCATCGTTTATCAACGGCACTGGTAAGGTCCGGAGACGCAGCGACTGCTCTGCGATTATGGAACGAATATTTATTAGACTTACAATCATTCCTATCCGGTTCCGTACCGGCTGATTACGAAAATTTAACCGAACACCGCAGACTTTGCAGAGTACACAGAAATCTTCTAGCATCACAACGATCAGTGTTGATGAATGAAAATAAAGATTCTAAAAATCGTGATCTAGCTGACAAATTTGACACACTAACCAATCTCCACAATGAAACTTTGGCGAGAATCGTCGAAAGACACGACGAGGTATGTACTCGTATCGCGGCTTGGGACGAGTACATACAAATATACACCGAACTACTTCGATGGCTCAAGGAAATAGAAAGGGAAAAAGAAAAGTTACAGCTGAGATATGTACATATAAAAAGGATACACAAAATTCTATCTAATATTCAGAATCTTGCAGACAAATTACCCGAAGGCAGAAAGTTTTCGGAAAAGCTATTGGAAAATCTAAAGAAAGTAATGGAATTCACAGAAGAAACCTATGGTGCTTCTGTAAGAATGGAATATGCGGGTATCGTTAAGAGAGTTGACAATTTACAAGCAAGTCTTGATACTTGGCGTGACTTCCTAACTCGAATACTTGGTCTTATTGGAGAATATGAAACTTTAACGGATGACTTAAACAAGTTATATTCTAAGACACAAGGTGAGATTATGTCTTACTCTGACGATGACCGACTATCTAGGCCTCAGCTTAAAAAAGCGATAGACAAGTACGCTGATTTAAGAACAAAAATCGATAAAACTGAAACAAAACTAGAGGCTCTGAGCGTTATTCAGGAGCAATTGAAAGAATGTCTTAGTCCTCAAGATATAAGAATAGTTAATCAAAAGGTCTGGCAATTACGTCAACAGCGCGCTGACCTGGAACACCAACTTTCCATTATTATTCATAGACTACAAGAACGATTAGAAATATATACAATATTTGACTCTAGGCTCTCTCGGTTTAGCGAATGGATAAGAACACTCGAATCCCGTCTCGAAACGACCACATCTAATAGTGACTTAGGAGCATTGGATCCTCAAGACTTGGTCAGAAGGATTAATTCAGATATTCAGGCGGAAACTTCGCTGAAAGAACGGGAATTTGAATGGCTTGCAGAAACAGGAAGCGTTTTAACTGATTTGGCTAAAAAAGATGAAAAAGCATACAGCAAAAATACATCAAAACAGTTAAAAGACATTCAAGAACGCTGGCATAATTTGCAAGAAACGGGACGAAATCGAATAGCTAAGATCAATGAATTACTCGAAACAATTTCTCAATTAGAAGAACGATTGACGGAAATCAGACTTAAATTACACACCATAGAATCTAATCTTTCAACGCCAGTCATACTAGAACATTTGACGACTAAAGCCGTTGATACTAAATTCCAGGAACAAGACGAAATACACAAAAACATTGAAAACGAGAGCGGAGAAGTTGGTAAAACGCTAAACCTTTGCGAACTCGTATTTAATGATGCTGACGTGCTTAAAGGTAACTTTGATTTGCGGAATTTACATACGGGAGTAGACATTGTTGAAAAGAAATGGAAAAACATCTGCGATATGTCTGAGCAACGAAAGAAAGCATTGAAGGAGGTTCGAAAATCTGCTGAGCTGTCTAATTCTCTGCTACCCAAAGTTGAAAAGAAGCTTGACGGAATAGAAAAGAGAGTCGAAAAGATCGAAACCCGCAAACAAAGAGGTGAAGCTGAAGATGAGACTGTTTCGAAGGCTGTGATTAAAGATTTAGATACCTTAGAAGGAGATGTTAAGAAATTAGAGGATGCATATAGCCGTATAGCGTCAGCGAGAGGAGTTGAAGTCCGAGGGCCTGGGGCTGATGATGCCGCAAGGCTCAGAACGGCGGTACGGCGATGGCAACAACTACGTTGTAGAGTAGACGCGGCTGGTGCAGATGCTCATCGACAATTCGTCGCAGCTCATGGAAAGGCGGTAGTGGCGTTAGCAGAGGCAGATGTTAGGTTAACGAGAGCATTGCATCTCGCTCCGATTCCATCAGATAAAGCTGCCACCCTCAAAGAATTAGATGTGAGTATTAAGATATATTTATACATAAAAGATAATTTCAATGATAACCCCTGCTCTATCTGAAAGTTGGACACGCGATTTATTGATTGATGTGTATTTTGTATGTTGAACTGTCGCAAATTGATATTTATTTTATACAACGTACAATAACCCTGAGTTATTAGTAATATATATTATTATTTGACTCTTTTATTGATCTTATAATTTATCCATATTCTAATTTAATAAATTCTTACTAAATATTTTATTATTTGCTTATAGGGTGTGGAGTTGGAACTACGTGAGTGTGAAGCGTTAGTAGATGAAGCAGATAGATTGTCAGTATCAGTAGCTAGCGTGTCCGGCGTATCGGATATGGTGAGCGAGTATCGCGCACTGTTTGCTGACGTCAGGACCCGGCTGGACCTCGCGAGGGCTGAAGTGGTCGGTGACGTGGACACTGCTGTACAGGTTTGTTTTTGAAATACACATTCTACAATATACTGCACTCTTGAAATATTTCTGTAATTTAAATAAGTGGTTAACTTTAAAAATAAATTTGTCACAATACAAACTTAGTCATAATTAATGAACAGGTCGACACATTAAAATGGGAGACTGACGCAGCGTTACAAGTAGACACATTAACATCCAAAGAGACATATCGTGTCGAACTGGCGTCTGCAGTTAAAGAAACATCAGAATCTCTAGAAGCGCTCCGAACAGCACTACTCCAAGAACTAAAAGAAAACACTGGCAGCGAAGAATTAGCTACAGCAGCTAAAGAAATAGCTAAAGCTGGAGCTAAGCCCGAACAAACACTAGAACTGGCTAAGCATCTATCAGAACTGTTACTAACAGAATGCGACGCCACCGAGGAAGAAGCGATGTTGAAGGAGGTGGAATCTCTCTCATTAAGATACGAAGATCTCTTGACTCAGGCCAAGAAACGCGAACTACAGATCAACAATCTGAGGTAAGTCAGCTTATGAAACAAGTTTTGATGTGATTCCGATTAATTTTTCTTTGTTATTTCAACAATGTATATTTATTGCAATTTTTCAAAGATTCGCCAGAATCCAATTCGTTGGATGCAATAAATGGGTTTTGATACATTTTCGCTATGTATTGTAAGGCAATGTAATGTAGACGCACTGGCACGTTTGGATTTGGTGGTGGGCTTCGTGATATTTGCCACTTTAACTCTAAATTTGAGCACTAATTAATATTCAAAGCTGAACACTTTTCTTAACCAATTAATAAGTGATATTTTATTCTCTCTGTTGACTTCTGTCTGATTCAAAACATATTTTCTATTATTACTTCTTAAAAAAATATTTTTAAAAACTATAACGAAAGCGTTTATTTAAATATTTAATGGCCATTTCTTAGCAATGGTTTATTATAAAATTGAAAGTCTTTCTAGGTAATCAAAATTATCAGAATTAAAAATTTAAATGTATTCTAAAATAAAACATAACTAAGACTATTCGTTGATTTTGGGAATAAAGTCTATAAAATATTATATCTGCACCTGTTCTTCAAAATTATTTTTAATCTAGATCCAGTGTTAAACGCTTGTTAACCTGGCATGCAATATTAAACGTCGTTTTTGGTCCTAGGTTGCCCCACTCCGCGTCGTACGCTCTCACGTGCGAACAGTGAGTATCGCTTCCTAATATATTTTCTAACTCACCGGAAATTCGCTCACAACCTCCCAAATCACGTTTACAATTACGGATATCTTTATAAAATCCTAAAGAATATACAAATTATTTTAAAATAGATGACCAAAATCTGGGTGCTTCGATTATTTTCTAGCGGTTCGATGTTCTTGATCTGATAGCTAAAACGAAATCAAAAATACTTGTGTAAATAAAAAATGGACGTACAATGGAATCTTCGGAAAGGCACACAAAACATTAGCACGTTATTAACACAATTAACATGTTTGAAATATTTACGCACCGTTATGTGATTTTAAGGTTGTAAGCGAATTTCTTAAGAATAATAGTTTTGGCTGCACTGTATTTTGTTATGTGCACTTTTTATTGTTATCTGCCATAATACGATAAAGCGTCCTGATAAATATTACGAAATGCCATATAAGGTCGTTTTAAAAAATATTTTTTGGGTATAACCCAAATCCTTAAAACGACAAAGTATACATTCCTTGACTTAGAAACATTTTGGCAGATGACATTATTTTATACAATACAGCTTATTTTATGTTTGAGCAAATAAATAGTATAATAAATAGTGCATGACTACGTTGTAATAATTTAAAAATGTTTATTTATACAGTATACTAATATTATACTTGTCTTTGTCTGTAGTACGAAATATTTATTTAGTCTGTGCTTATATTTAAAATATAAATATTTACTGTGTATTATTTTATGTAATTAAGGTATATTGTGATTGTTCTTATTTGTTAAGAGTTATCATTTAACGTTTGCTAATTTTGGTTTAATAAATAATTGTCTTTTTGTTATTATGAAATTATATTTTTCGATCACACTACAATCTAATAATTAAAATTAATTTGTTTTAATTTGTTATCCGTTCAAAAAAATAGCGGTATAAATGAAATTTGCATTTATATACTGCTTTTGTGTCGTTTTCCTAAAAATCCTAAATTTTGGGAAATAAAAAATTACGGAGTTGAACTCTGTCCAACGTCCAACATTTTCCGAATCAGTGATGATCGATTTGAATCAGTTCGTTTAATTATCCTCATTTCCCGCTACAGTGAGTCCGGTCGCGTCACGTGTCCCCTGTGCTCCGATCGAAACTGGAAGCAGCTCGACAACGACCTGTGGCGGCTGGAGCAGTGGCTGCAGTTCGCGGAGGCCACGGACGAGGCGCGTTCCGAGCCGCCCGAGCAGTACGACGCGCTCGAGGACGCGATACAGGTGAAGCACAATATAAAGGAGGGATAAAAATGATATAAATTATCTTAATAGGGTCACCACACGTTTATGAAATTTTAAAATGTAATGGTAGAATCGGGAAGGTCGTTCGTCAAAGTCGCCTCCTTTATAATTTCCGAGTTTCAAGAACAAGATTCGATGCGAACGAATCGTAACCGTTCCGTCGTGGCCCGCAGGATCACCGCGAGTTCCTGCTGGACCTGGACTCTCACAAAGCGCTAGTGGTGTCGCTGAACGTGGTGGGCGCGCACGTGACCCGCCACGCGCGCCGCGCGTCCGACGCAACGCGCGCGCGCGAGCGCCTCGCCGCCGCCAACCGGCGCTGGGACGACGCCTGCGCGCGCGCCGCCACCTGGCAGGCCACGCTGCAGCACGCGCTGCTGCACAACGCACAGTTCCACGACATCGGTGAGCCACCCGCTCGCATACTTGCGGTCTTCTTCGATTGGAACAAACCGAGCAGAGTAGAATGTAGCGATATGATCTAGTACTCATACCTGGAATGTCCCCTCTCCGCAGTGGTGGAGCTGGTGGAGCAGCTCGCGGCAGCGGAGCGCACGGTGCGCGCGCGCGAGCCGCTGCGCCTGGCGCGGCCGCCGCAGGAGCTGCGCGACGACTTCCGGCGCTTCAGCGAGCTGCGCGACGAGCTGAGCCGCGCCGAGCCGCGTGTGCTGGCGCTGCGGGACGCGGCGCAGCTGCTGCGAGCCGACGCCCAGCACGTGTGCCGCAGGTGAGACACCGCGAACATCTTCGCCTATCGTACAATACAAGCTATCGTTTTTTTTTGTATTTACAATATACTTGAAAGTGTACACTCGTTTCTGATATTTATGAATTTAACGCAACTTCTGAGTGATAACAAGTAATGATGTGCCGTAGACTGGGCGAGCTCCGACTACGCTTGCAATCCCTCCGCAAGCTGTCCGGCGTCTATGCGCTGAAGCTGGGCGCAGCGCTGGCTCGCTCTCCGCAGCACAGCTCCGCACTCGCCGCCGCCGCCGCCAGCGCCACCGCCGCCACCACACAGGTACACATCCATACATAATCACACAACATTTTACATACAAAATAAAACTCACTTAAACACGTCGTCACACAATTACATACACGTTCAACAAATAATCAGACTACGATGAAATTATTTATACATAAAAAATAAAATAAAACATTTACGTGTGAAAACAAAAAATATATATTTCCGTTGCCAGCTTGACACCGCTTACGAACACAGAGCACTCAAAATTCACAGATAAAACTTGCGAACATAGCGAGCTTTCTTAAATTGCGATTAAAACACAGTAATTTAATCGTTTTAGATTAAATGTATAATAATATCCTAATAGAAATAAATCTTAGTAATTATTTTTTATTTTTAAAATAGCGACACTTTAGAAAATATGATTTATTATTACAAATTAAGTTGATAACGTACGAGACCCCAATCACAGTAGTAGCTTTGCACCGTATGTTGACGTATTTGGTTGTCCCTAGCTGTTGGAGGAGGACGAGCAGCAGCTGCCGGCGATGACGCTGCCGCCGCTCGACGATGCAGAGTGAGTCACGTATTTAGTTCACACGAACACGCGTAGGATTAGCAACTGACGTACCATGAGATTCATCTCATTTCTTTACATATACAATATTTTTAGTTTGAAAATAGAATCGATCCAATTATTATTTATATATCATTATAATATCAAACGTGTGTTCTTTATTTAAAATTATTATTAAAATTTAGTGAAGTTGTTCGTTCCATCTTATCTGTGACCTCGTATGGGGCATATTTTAAATGAATAATATACATATTAATGTAACGCTAGTAATATATTTATGTACGATTGTACTTTATATAAAGATTTTGGCTTATCGTCGAGTGAGTGTATGTCTAACGGATGTGTCGCCCGGTGCAGCGCGCTGAGCGAGGAGCGTGAGCGGCGCGAGCTGAGCGGCGTGCGGCGCGGGCTGCGCTTCGTGTGCCGCGTGGCGCGCGCGTCGCTGCCGTTCCAGGCGCTGCTGCTGCTGCTGCTGGGCGCGGCGGCGCTGGCCCCGCTGGCGCCGCCCGACTGCCGGCCGGCGCCGTCGCTGACGCCGGTGCTGCGCTACCCGCACGGGCCGCCGCCGCTCTAGACACATTCCGCCTGTAAATACGACGAGATTTTTGTATATTTGTAACGTTGGGTGACCCGTGGCGCGGCGGTATCGACCATTATATTATAATCGTTATTTATGTAACCCGTATTTAAAGATGGCGCCGCACAAATGTAACGTGACGGCTTTCTGTACGCACTCACGCATTGTTACTTAACCACTAGGGTAAGGGCTCCGATGACGTCAATAAAGCCTTACGTCGATCGAATCGTTGTATTTCATTTATTACCTACACGCTCTCACAATATAATTCTAATAAATAATCCATCATTACACGTTGAAAAGGGGTATGAAAATAAAAATAAAATACTCATCTTTAAAATACAAAATTTATTTTAATTTATTTTATACATACATACACAAATGTTACATTTATGAAAGGTAGGGAAAGCTGCGCGTGCGCAAGCCACGTCTCCGGCCGCTCGCACTTGACTCCTCTAACTGGAAATAAAATATAGGTGTACATATTTAAATAACTTATAACAGTAATTTTGTATATATATATATACATATTACAATTATTTACAAAAACACTACACATGAGTCTCATACACATGCACGACAGTTAAGGATCCCTTTATTTTATAATTGTGAACGACTTAGTTCCTACCAATAATTACAAAATTTATTATATTTCAGACTTTTTACTTTATAAGTCAAAGACTACGACAGTTTTAAAACAAACATAATGTTTATTTAGCTGTTGTTCTTTAATTTTGCCTTGACTCGCACAAACTATTTTAATTCATAAATATAAAACAATATATATATATATTACTATTTAAAATAAACTATTGCTGTGTTCTGTACATCCATTTTAATTCACATTACTTGACGTCCTTAGCGGAAAGGACCTAAGCGCCACATTGGTATTTTTGGAAAATGAGGATTAATAAAATAATTTCAAACTTCATTTTCCAAAAGCACAGTTTTAGTGCCGAAGCGTATCTTTCTACCTAAAGTGATACAACTTAAAGAAATCGTTTGACAATAATTAAATGACTGGAAATAACAACGCAACGAGAAGTAGTTTAAAAAAAATCAAAATTGAATCAATTTTATTCAAGTAAATTTCACAATGAAGCGTTTTTGAATCGTCGATATTAAAACACTACCACCGTTTCGGAAAGCAGCCTCCAGCGAGAAGAAACGGCAAGAAACTCGCATAGTTGCTCTTTTCAAATAAAACAAACACATTTACAATTCTGTTTTTTTACAATAATAATCAGTGTCCTGTAATGGACCCGAGCCTAAATCCAGGCGTTTTTTTTTAAATAATATTATACAAAATCGTATATAAAAGACAGAGACAGAGAGTAAGGAAAGAGAGGGAAAAGTCGCCTGGGGAGGAATAACGTATTTTTCTGACGAGACGAATTCTGCCAGTTCACTCTACTGTAAGCAAGGGAACTTCGTTCCAAAATTGTCCCGCTGAGTTTCCTTCACTGGTTCGTCTCAGGTCTGAGGTGTTCATTTTCGGACCATAGTTTATTGAATAAGTTAGTTCTGTATTGTATAATTTGCTAGATATATATTAACGAGATGGTATTTACATTATATGTATAAGGTAAAAGTATGTATGTTCATATATTTATATATTAAACAACAATATTTATTTGTTTACTGTTAATCCAACAAAAGTTCAATTAGTAAATCTGAATGCAATTATAGTCTTCATCCATAACAAACAACAAGTACGTAATATATTTTTCTTCTGTGGTTTGAGGAAAAGGTCGAAATTTCTATTATGTGCATACTTTTATTTCTAGTCTATTGTTAAATATCTACATACATATCTATTCAAACTAAATAAAGAAATTACACATTAAACATAGTAAAAAAAATATCTAAGGGAATGGAAAATGTACACGACTTAATAGAAGCGAATTAATTTTATTACAATCGGATACGAAGATTGACCATTTTTGTCAGTCGATTGTACATAATAGATATTATTAATGTAATGTCAAACAAAGTATGTGATCAGGCCTCACCTTTGCACATTTCGTTGCACCGCGCAGCAAGTGTGTCAGCAGCATTATGAGCAACTGTCACAAAACAACATTTACTTATTTTACGGAATAAGAGAATAGGATTATTTAATACTTTATTGCAAAACACAGATATATGGAGTAGTAGGCTGGATACCGCAGGCCGTTCGACCAAGCGTGCCCGAAATTTGTGATATGCACAACTTAACGCGCTATTTAAATATATAAAAACGCCTTAATAAGCCGTAAATCGATTCAAATTACTCAAATAGCTGAAATTAACTTAAAAATAATTTATTATGGTGTTCAATGATGGCTGGGATGACGTCATCGTAGGTATAAAAACGTCGACACGCTCGATTATCATTATATCTAATGAACATGCGGTATCTAGTCTACTCTAAATACCCTCAGGTATTGGATATGTACTGGTTCTGTCTAGTCTACAATACAGTTCCAGTTTTAATGTGTAGACACCCTACAGAAACAAGAGACACCACATCTTGGATGTAAGATGTAATAAACGGAATATGATAATTATGCGAAGACCATCGACAAAGGCAGATGCTGCCACATGCTTTTGGGTGCACGTTTGATAGTCCAGTCTTCTAAAAGTAATTAAAAACCTGCATTCAATGCACAGATTATAAATATAAACATTATCCACTTAAACTCGACTTTTATTTCAGTTATCAAATTGTATTTAAGTACATATATTATTTAAGTGTAATGTTTTGTTTTTGATTATCTATTTAAAAAAATATTATAATCTTCAGACTCTTCCATTTTATCTCGTAAATTACTACGAATGTAGTGTACTGTTTACCTGTAAGAGGACACAAAGGACGGTGAGCACGTGCACGGCGAACGCAACGCGTGCGAGAGGGGTCTGAGCAGCCGCGCGACATCCTCGATTCTGCAGCGACCTCACGCCTCCGTCCTCCACCTGCTCCTGCGATAGTTACATTACAGCACCAACTAATTACAATACACACATATACAATGAATGATTAATGATTTATCTACTAATATTATAAATGCGAAAGTAACTCTTCCTGTCTGCTAGGTTTTCACGGCCAAACTACTGAACCGAAATAGATGAAATATCGAATGAAAAACACCTAAAACAAGAGCTAGATGTCGCGGGCGACAACTAATATTTTATATTTCGGGTATTGTTTTTTATTTGCGACTATCTTGGCACAACAACTTCATGATTCTAATCATCAAAGTAGGGAAAATGTAAACAAAATTTCATTTCAAGTAACGCTAACAGGTAAATTTACCAAAATAGTTAAGATACGTCTTTTTCGTGTTTTCTGTTTAAAATAAGACAGCAAGAAAATATTGGTGAAACAGAGTAACTACTGAGTTTTCTTGCCGGTTCTTTTCGATAGTCGATAGAATATACTGGCCGGCCCGGTAGCTTACAGTTTACTTTTTAATTTAATTTAACTCGTAAGAGCCGAATTGAGTAAAATTTATGTTAGATTTTGGTAGAACGTCTCCGATCGTCGTGGACACTATAATCGTAATCACATCGCCGAATGTAACTAGAACAACTAATAACAACACTATAATATATAATAATATAATACATACAGTTCATTTAGTAGTAAAACTAACATATATTTATACATACAACCTACTTGCTGTAAGGGGTCGTGGTAGCAGGCGTTCAGGACGTGCGGCGAACAGCACGAATAGGGTGAAATGGGAAGCTTCATTTTACCGTCCGTGCCCGACAACCTACGAGTTAAAATTTTTATGAAGGTCGACAGGCAAATGGGCCACCTGACTGAGTGGTTACCACCGCCCATAGATATTGGCGTGGTAGGATTTTTTTACCATTTCTTACATCGCCAATGCCCTTGCGCCCGTAGTTACACTGGTTCACTCGCTCTTGCTGTTTGGCGGTAGAATATATTATGAGTGGGTGGTACCTACCTAGACGGCCATGCCTGATACATACAGATTTTTTTGTACAATTATTTACACGATCGTTCAATAGCCTCTAGTTGGCTAGCTTGATAAGCCGCTCCGCGACGCCAATTGAAATTAATGAAAACGAAATGATAAACCTCACAACTAACTTTATTACGAGTTCTTCGTCCTCGTTGAGGAAGTCAATGTTGATCCAGGGGACGTCGTGCCAGTCCTCCGGATGGTCTGCACCGCAGCAGTTCAGCTCTATCTTCAATACAAACGTACATTTTAATTTTTTTAAAGAAATCTACCAATTATCTAAATTGGTAGATTTTAATCATGTAGTTATCCCATTGGATGCCCGTGTTTTCGCACACGATAGTACGCTATAGTATATTATATGAAAATAATCTGTGTATTTAAGTGGTTCCCCTGATGATTGGACCCGGTAGTCAACGCTACGACGTTAATAAATTGTAACTAGATAAGCCAAGATAGAACTGCCACCAAGTAATATAGAGACACAAATATTTAAAAAAATATATATATAGTTATCAGACACAAAAAGAATTGTAGTTAACAGTAAACTGTTTGATTTGATCGCCTCAGTATATTCGAATTCAATTGAGAGAATGGGTATATCTACTATACAGATTTTAATTGGAGAATCTGGTGAGTATGCAGGTTTAAAGAATAACCAACAATAAAACGCGAACGACACCACGGGCGAAAACTAGTAATTTATATTTATTTAATCTGAAACAACGTCGCCACCGTAATTTACAAAATAATGCAATCAAAAGTACACCGACCGTCGCAGTCGTCGATACACCAATACAGTAATTCACAGCACTACTGAAGTAATACACTCTTAAATTAATAATAAAAACTTAATCTAACACAAACTTAGACAAGGATACAACTTGAGGCTTAACATTAGCTGACAATAAACGTTACTGCCCCACCCCCGTGGGTTAAATAATGTATATATTATATAGCCATTACCTGCATCGTGTCTATGAACTGCTTCCAGGTCGGTTCGGCAAGGTACTGAGTCATGCCGATACGCAAAGTTGATGACAATTCTTTCATTAAAGCCTGCAATTTTATTTTTGTTAATTTGCCAAATTGTAATAAAAAAAACCAGATAGAGTTCCTGTCAATTACACAAATCCTACAATTAAGTTCCATTTTTAATATACTGGCTATATCGTTGTTCTAGTTGATTTGTATACGACAACTCCAGGCCAGGTCGATAAAAAGTTACTGGGTTTTTCAATAAGAAAAACTCACTAGAAGCCCGGAGTCTGAAAGTCGGTGGTGTGTGTTCCCCTGTGCCTCGGAAATCACGTAAAGCCGTTGATCCTACGCCTGTCCTGCGTCAGATCGTGTCAAATTTTCCATCCCAACGGATTACGAGAGTGAGGGATTCTAGTGCACCTCTCTTTGTGCACACAACTGAGATTGGCCGACATATTATGTTATATTCATTTTCATTTAATCAGTTAATACGACATATGTAATTTACCACATGAAATAATTTTACACGTTTAAATTTTCCATGGAGAACATTTATATACTATTCGCTTGCAGGGCATAAACTTCTATGACGTTTAGCAAATCGCTATGAATAAAGGTACATATATACCGATAACGCCTGTCGTTCTTTGGTAATATATTATTTATAATCGCTTTCTTACTTTATCCTGGAGCCAATTCTTCCTTCTAAAATTAATGGTATTATGCTATCTTAAATAAATATTCGACATAAGCCGATTCGATATAAAGCTTTAAAGATTTATCGTGTATGCTACAATACCTTCAGTGTGGTCTTGCAGGCAGCATGGACCAGAAGACCGTTAGCAGCGAGAAGGGTTCCGCTGAGGAGCCACAGTCTAGCGACTGACCCCACTCGGCTCCATTGCGGACAACGTAGCATCCACGATACCAAACGGAAACCACTCGTGTAATGAAGTTTCATACAGTAAGCTTGTAGCAATATCAATGTGTAGATTAGCAACACTTTAAACTGAAAATAAGTTATAATACTTGACCCAGTGGCCAGGTCGCGTGAATTTAATCCGATGGGTCTATTTGCCATTCATTTTAGTATTGAATTGTGTTTGGTGTGGACTCATTTCTGTACCTTAGCGGAGGGAACATTGGATGCGTCACGGTAGCATGCGAAAGCCGTCTCGTGACGCCCGCCTAAGAAACGGAGAGGGAACTGCTGGTTTTTTGTAGGTATTTCGGTTTACTAGAACGCGCTGGGTACCAGTGAGTCCCTTCATTGGAGAAATGCGTAAGGCCATTTTTACAGAGAAAAAAGAGAACATCCGATGACAGAGAAGGTTAATATTAAAGTAAAACAGGTCTTGGGTATACTCTCTATTTTATAATTTGTCAAATTAAATATGTACACCAATGAATTGTATCGGTCATTTTGATTTTGTTATTAGAAAATAATAAATAATATTGTCGCAAGAAATCACCCGACCAGTAAATGCATTCCTTAGAAAGCGTTAAGATGTATTAAGGGTTGTTAACACCTACTAAATTATTTATTCATGCAAATAATCCTTCTAGACAGGTGCCAATAACTTATCGTATATTTTCTACTGCCAAGCAGGAATGCTTGTATTGTTATGTTTCGATTTCAAGGTTGAGTCAGCCCGTGTGGTTAATATAGGTACAAGGAACTTAATATCATAGATCCCAAGGTTAGTGGTGCATAAGTATAAGGAATGGTTAAAATTTCTCACGGCGAAATGTCTGTGGCAGTGGTGACCAATTACCGTCAGATGATCCATTTGCACGCCCGCAAATTAAATTAAATTAATTATTTAGTTCTAGCAAACTTGCTCAGCATACTTAAAATATATGTTCGTTTGACACTTCTATAATTTACCTTATGTATTCTTTTCAATAATGACATAATTTTATATGAAGTGTTATAGCTATATATCACCATGACCAATGAGATCGTCAACTGAGCTATCAACAGCGCGCGAAGAACGCTCGCCAACCGTCGGCCGTCTTTAGTAAGCGTGTCGCCTCGAGCCATGTGACCACATGGTGTGGCCTGCTATACACTGCAATAAAGAATTATGGCTTATATTCTTAATAGAAAATCAAAATTACCCGACTGAGATCTAATACGGCGTTGACAGATGTGTCTACAACTGTTCAAATTCGCACAGAAAAACTGATTGTCTTCTTCACTAAGAAAATATTCTTGAAAATGTAACCATCAAAGTAGCTTATAAGAAATTTGTATTTAGGAGTCTGTGAGGAAACCACAAGATACAATTTTTTTTAAAATATATCTGTCGTATAAATATATTTATGAATTTTGAGATGTTAAATTAATTGAAATATTTCAAACTAATTTAACATCTCAAAAACTCAAAATTCACTAAATATTATTAATTTAATAATCAAACAGTTTTCAATTATTAAAAATAATTAAAACAATAATTTCCGGGCACGTGTTTTTCTTAAATACGTAATTTTCCGCCGACATATCCATTAGGAGAGTGATCAAATTATGTCAGTGTGTTTAATTTAATTTAATTATGAAAGCTTATTGAATAAATTTTAGATTAAGCGTAATTTTCAAATAAAAATACTCACCCCTCTTAGATGAAATAAACTTATTTTTCTTATAATATCTTTATTTTAGCCTTTAATCACTATTTCATAAAATCACTATGAAAACTATTTGGCAATTTGTGTCATATTGACGTTTTAATTTTTTTTATAATGATGTCTTATTATTTTTTTTTATTTAATCTAATTAATTTAATATTGAGTATCTATATAAAATAATGTGAATTAATATTGGGGTGTACAAATTATCCTCTACCAAATACATACAACGCAATTTTGTTCTTAGCAACGTTTAATCAATACAACTCGCTGTTGAAATCCCCATGCTGGCCAGTTTGAATTCTCATTAAAAAAGGCAAAACGCGCGGAAACAACACAAATCGGGCTTCATTTGTTTTCTTATAAAATATGACTATAGTATATATTTTTGCTATAAGAAATAGATAATTATTAATTCGTGTTAGTTAATATTTGTCACCATGTCGGACACGGAAGTTAAGAAAAGGGTTAAGGTGGCATGGAGTGATGATTTGAGTCACAACTCTGAGGAAGACAGAGGTAATGTTTACTCTCAGATATAAATAGTGCTATAAGCCCAATAGCTTGACGAGTTTCGAACCGTCCTCTAAAATATATCATACCATACATAAGAGGAGGTTTCAACACACACTTGTACGAATTATTTCTTCAAACAGGACTGTGGGGTTAAATTTAAATCAAAGGTTTTACCTACGAAAACATCCTCTCATTCCATCGATATACATGTAGTACGCATCGTAGAATATATATCAATGTCTCGATCTGAGACAATTCTTATTACATATTCTTACAAAATCTGAAACCGACACCGCTAATGCATTGTAGAGTAATAATGGAATATATATATATATATATATATATTGAATATCGTTAAACTTAAACAAGTAAACATTTTTTATTTATTTATTAACTTACACTAAAATAATATATTTGAACAGAGCGTGAACGTCTAGCTCAGCTCGAAAGAGAATTAGCAGAACAGCCCGTTAAACCTGTCTACGAGCCTCAGGAATTAAACGATCTTGTCTCCTACGTCATGAAGATGACCACACTCTTTGACTTAAGGGATCAAGATTGGAATGAAGAGGCCAAGCATGTCATTGAAGATTGGATTACGGAACCAAAATCTCTAATACTTTGCGTGTATTTTAAGGGCGATAGATTAAAAGCGTCTTGCGATATTCCCCTATCGCCTGTTTACGATCTTACTTACTTTTTAAGACAACCCGATCAAGTTTTCAAAGCTGAAACTTTTCATGACGAAGTGGTCTTTGGGACTTTTGTGGATTCTGTTGAATCGAATATGATTCAAATATTAGAATTAATGTATGCTCCGTATTTCTTTGCTATAGCCACTTGGCCTGATAGTAAGTACCCCAATACTAAATTGTCAATGACAGATTAAATCACATCGTATATCGTATTGTTTTTCAACAGGTGTCAAGAGTGAATTCTGTTCCCAATTGCACACATTTTTAGCAAAATTAACAGACATGTATTATAAAATGCTCGGTCTTACTGTCCTCTACATACCGCGTGAGGGTCAGCAGCTGTCGTTCGAAAAGGCGAGTTCTGACCGAGAACTTGTTAAAAGGCTCGAAGGTGTGGTCGTGTACTGGACACATCAAATCAAGTCCTGCATTGAAGACCAAGCATCCGTAGCCTCGCAGAAGGAACTATTATGTCCCAGCGATGAATATGATTTTTGGGTTTATAGGCGTAAGAAAAATCCTATACACTTAATAAGTTTCAATCCCTTTGACGTTCTATTTTCAAATGAGTGACGTTATATTTTTTTTTATTTTCAGATGAAAATTTAAGTGCTCTTGTTTACCAGTTAAAGAATCCCGCTGTAAAACACATTACGAAAATTCTCGTCACCACTCATTCTACTTTTATACACCAGTTCCAAGTTCTTTGCGAGGAAATCGTACAGAAGATTTTGGAAGCTACATCTAATATTGAATATTTACAAGTTATAAAACAACCGTGCGCGATACTTGAATGCGTTGTTGACCCAGATGATATTTGTAAACACATTCCGAATATCATTAATCTCTTCAGATTTATCTGGATGGAATCCCCCTATTATAATTCGGAAACGCGAATTACCAATCTGTTTAAAGCTTTGAGCAATCAAATTATTATACTTTGCAAAAATTATATCAAATTGGATGAACTATTTAGCGGAAAAACTAAAAAAGCGTTAGGTGAATTCACGAAATGCATAGATTGTTGCAAGCAGTATAGAGAAATTTATGACCTGATGGCAGATGCGCACAGCGAAGTCAAGCCAGGCAGCTGGGAATTAGACACTGGGTCGATCTTCAATTACATCGATTCATTTGTGCAGAGGTGTTTCGACATGTTGGATGTTTGTAATTGCATGATTATTTTTGGACGGTAATGTAACTTGCATATTACATAATCATTTTATACAAGTAAAACATTATTTATCAAAATTAGAATTTAAGTATTTAAATTGGTAGCAATAACTAAGGCACTGTTAGTTTGAATTTGTTCAAGCTTTACCAATGTGTATGGGCTATGTCATTGTGATTACGTATCCTCAGACTTTCAGCAGGTCGCATTTGTATCCTTCGGGCGACGTACTGCCGGGCGCGGAGGGCCTACGTCCGCTGTCGAAGGCGCAATGGCCTCGACACGGATCTGGAGCGACAGATGCTGGACGCATATCGCCAGTTGAAAAAAGATCTGCAGCTGGCGATAAGCAAGGCCAAGGAGAAGGCCAGGGAGGAGCTTCTGGCGGGTCTCAATCGAGACCCGTGGGGGCGCCCGTACCGCGGCGTACGCGGGAAGTTCCGCACTCAAGGCGCCCCCGTCACCGAGACGCTGCCGCCGGAACTCCTCCTGCGCCTGGTCGGGGAACTCTTCCCCCCTCCAGGCAATCATGTCCCTCCGCAGATGGCCCCCCCGCTCCGTGATCGAAGACGCAGTGGCTCCACCACTGAATCATGGAGCGGGAGATGGAGATGGCCCTCGGCCGCTTGAAGGCCAAGAATACGGCGCCGGACGGGCTTCCAGGGCGTGTTCTGTGCGACGCCCTGGAATTCCGAGGTGCAAGGCTTCGGGAGCTGTTCGACGAATGTCTATGCAGCGGGCAGTTTCCGAAGCCTTGGAAAGAAGGGAAATTGGTCCTGTTGCCGAAGGAAGGTCGGCCGTTGGATTCTCCTTCGGCATACAGGCCAATAGTGCTGCTAAACGAGACGGGAAAACTCTCCGAGAAGGTCCTCGCAGCCCGTCTCATTCAGCACCTCGATGACGTCGGTCCGGGTCTCTCAAGGCTCAGTACGGGTTCAGGGCGGGCCGGTCGACGGTCGACGCCCTGGACGCCCTGAAGACTCGGACGACGGAAGCGGTGGCCCGGGGGCAAGTCGTCCTGGCGGTGTCGCTCGACGTGGCGAACGCCTTCAACAGTCTCCCTTTCGATACGGGTGGCACTCCGATACCATGGGGTGCCGACCTATCTCAGAAGGCCGCTGGAGGCGTGCCTCCAGGACAGGGAGGTCCTCTGGGCAGGGGTCGATGGGAGGTTAGTCCGGCGTCGGGTAGGCTGCGTCGTTCCACAGGGGTCGTTTCACGGCCCAATTCTGTAAAACGTCGGTTTCGACTGGCGTACTGAGTGAGTGTGCTGCGTGGGGGCCCCAGAGGTATTCCCTGGCGGTAACTATGGGCGGGAGACCTCTCGCTGCCGAGTATTGTCAACAAAATGCTCGGTAGCGAGACGTGCTGGTCGGAGATGCGCTCCTTCTGCGAAAGCGTCATGTCGCAGAAGGAAGCCGCGGGGCGGGAGCAGGACGAGAATGCCGCTGCAGACCCGCTCCGTCGAAGACGACCGGGGAGGAGGAAAAAGCGTTATGCGCACCTTCTTCTTCCGCATCAATAGGCATCTCAGGGACTAGGGGGCTCTCAGTACCCTGGGAATCCCCCCTAGGAGTTGGAGAACGAGTAACGCGTTTTTCCAGCGAAAAAAAAATAACGGTCGCATTTGTCTATTATAAGATAAATTACATTGATAAATAATCTTTTAGAATTGACGAGCTTGAAGCGATAAATAAGCCGATGTTTGGCGGAGCGCGTGGGGACCAGTTCGAAGCGAAGTGTGATCAAATCGAACACATGTTCCACGATGCACTTGATAATGTAAAGGCTGTCGCTACTAGTATATTGGATGTGCAGGCCCCGTCTTGGTACGATGATATTCTGCAGTTTAGAACAGTGATTAAGGATATTGAGGCGAGTTTTCTTCGAGACATTTGGATTTACGCAGCATACTGAGCTGACATATTAATTGAAGTGTATTTTTGTTTAATTTTAGATTATAATAGAGAATTTAGTAGAAACTGTGTTTGAAGGTGTGAATCATGTAGAAGAAGCAGTGGTGGCACTGTTTTCGTTACATAACTATTCAAAACGGAAGAATCTCAGACGCATTTTTAAACGGAAAACTGCTGAAGTAAGTTTTAAAATTGTTTTATCTTATTCTTTGCAAATTTTTGTACCCTGCTGACTCGAGACTACTTATAAGTAGTTATAAATTTTTCGAACATAACATATCGTATAACAACGTTCAAGCGGTATGCGTTCATATTATTTTTACTTCTGTGTAGTAATATTATTTTTTAATGGTTATAAATGTACCACTTCGCAAAAACATCTTCTGTCATGGACATAAGTTCGAAAATCAGCCACATCGCTTCAAATTTATATCGATATTAGTACCAACGATGTGTTCTTATAGGTTCGTTTCTGTTAGTTACCTAACAGTGTTTGATTAAACTCTGAATTCAAGAAGTTCTTATAGTTTCTCGATCCAAAGGCAAAATCTTTCTTCAATATAAAAGCGTTACGCTCGCCTGTTGATAGTTGAAAATCTACCACCGACTTGGAAATAAGCACCCCGCATCTGAGAAGAACTGGTGAAAGGAACTCATACAAATGTGAATTTCAGGTGTGGGCGATGTTCAGCGACGAGGTGCAGGCGGCCAAGAAGGAGACGGTGTCGAGTCGCGGCGCGCGCGCGGGCGTGCTGCCGGACGCGGCCGGCCGCGCCGCGCTGCTGCGCGCGCGCACGCACAACCTCCGCTACCTCAAGAAGGTCTCGTGTCGACTGATGAGTTGTCCAGTGTCCGCTTATGATTCTAAATATTAGTAAAACTACCTAGTTAGAGATAAGAGAGTACGGTTGCGAGAGGAGTCTCAGTTCATTGCATACATGGCATCACTAATGGTCTGGGCTCTTTCTGCCATGTTGGTAAGTAAGAATACTTGAATTCTTTCATAAGAATATTCTCTGACATTAGGTGATGACCGACGCTTCGGTGTGGCTATTGCCGTGCAGCAATTCCGAGGACGTTATCATGCACGTGAACAGGCTCGTGGGAGCTATCGACGTGGCTATTAGGGAGCTCTGGATTTCTTGGACGGTATGATACTTTATTAAATAAAACCAAATAACAACTTTCTATCATTAGTCATAACGACAGCACTCATTTCGGGCTGTATCTTCAAAATTTCATGTGATAACTGATTGATTATATGAATAATTAGTTTTTAAGGAAAACTTTTACTTATTCTGTATGGACTTTTAATGTCTTTGAAATGAAATATAAGAGATTAGATTGATAGATTAGACCATATGAAACACCATTTTCAAATCTTTAAGCACAACGTGGACGAAAAATGCGCCGCAGGTTTGAACAGGACTCTGATGAGGAAAAGTGTTGAAAATCCTGGACTATTGGAGTGTAATATTGACGTGTGAGTTTTACTTTTAACTTAGTGAAATTATTATATTAAAAAAATATTAAAATCTTAAAATAGTCACGTCTTCAAATAATAAAACTTTTTGTAAAATATTCTTGTTCTAAAATATTTTCAAGATGTCAAGAACAAAATGATTTATTTAGTGTAGAATTTTCACTGTTGATTTATTGTTCTTGTTTCGTCCAGAGTACTCCGGCATATTACATAATAAGATTTAGGCGTAGACAATTTTACTACTTTTTAGTAATATATATGCCTAATACTTAGTTTTACTAAAAAAATTTGACTCCTAGGAATATTTTGGATCTATGTAAGGAAGCGAGTCACTGGGAGAATCTACAAATGGATATACCCTTACACGCATATCAGGTATACTTGTCTGATAATTTGATTATTAAAAAGTCTCCATGCAATAATTCATAGACTATTTTCTGTATTTTGTATTTCGTTTTATGATTTTTAGAAAATTCTTGGACAAAATATATTTGACATTTGTTAAAAATTATATTTATGGTTGATAAAATCTGTGACGTAATTTATTAAATAGGTGTATATGAAAAGTAAGACAGTGTTCTACGTCTACGAGAGCGTCCTGGCGGTCGTGAAGGGATACAATAAGATATTGGACTCGCTATCGGAAGAGGAAAGGCTATTGTTCAAGCCGCTTACCTTAGTGAGTATTCATCATTGAAAGAACACTTATATCCATAAATTAAATTTATTCAAATGTTTTCGACATAGGCAGTAATTGTTAACATGATTCTGTTGTTTGATATTTAACAATAAGCGTAGCCACATAGGGCCGGAACTTAAAAGGACCACCAAAAAAAATTCTTTAACTTATAATCTAATCAATTCTATTATATTAGCACCTAAATAATCAAAGTTAACATTATGTATGTAACACAGAGCAAAAATAAACAAATGAATGAACGAAATGATTATTAAAATGACCGTGCTTATGAAATTACTAAAATATTTCAACATAACAAGGAATACATTATTTAATAAACTTAAACATATAAATAACTCTTAAGCTATTTGAAGAGACATATCAATTATACTACAATTTTTCAGTCTTTTGTGAATAACATTTGTTCTTGGAACATTTGTTCCTAACTAAAACAAATTTACATGAGAAATTTGCATATATTCTACGATTATGGTAACAAATATTTGAATACAAATCTTCATTTAAAAAATTATCTGTATTATTTAGAGTATATAGTAAGGATATTAATATGTTAACTCAAACAGATATCCAAATGATCGTTCATGTCGGCTAGCTCAATCATTTTAAGGCAGCACGGACAAGGTGATTTGGTTCCAGTAGCATTAAGTGTCAACGTTTCATCACATATATCACTATCATCATCAATGACTATTGTTTCGTTTGCAAAACTTGTTGAAGCACCTTCAGTGGGTATTGTGGTGTTGTTATCGAAAAATGCCAAACATTCATCGAAGTGTTCTTCAATGGTTTTAGTTACTATCTCCCCACAGCATGGACATTTTTGTTCAACTGACGAATCAATGTTTTCACTGCAGCCAGGCTCTATTTTTATTCTTGGTGGTGATGTTGGTGTCGATTTAAAATCTACCTTTTCAAGCTTTGCAGATACAAATGCACCAGATCTTCTATTCTTTGCCTGACCATTATTATTTAAAACACTTTCATTCTTAATATTTGTCTCTGATGTTTCAATCAATGCATTACTATTTGGTAAGTCAGTCAAGTCGACACATTCTGTTTTTATATTAAGAAATTGTAATGGTACATCATTCGAGTCAATTGATTTTGTCTGTATGTTAGGGACTTTTATATCATTCTTAAATGACTTGCTTTTTTCATCATTTGTATAATTTGAATAGGAAACATTGGCAGGAATGTTATTATTTACTTTATCAGGATCTGCCTTAACGATTATAACAGGTTTTATATCTTCATTATCATTGCAAATAGTTTCGATGATTTCTTTATTAAGGCATTCATCTAAATGCTTGTTAATTTCTGTACTACTTATTTTACTACTGCAAACTGGACAATCAACCGAATCTGATTGGACAGATACAACTGATAGTCTTTTATTACTATTTACTTCTGTAATAACAAAATCTTGTCCATACAAGTCCTTCAGAACTGATGTGGCATTACGTTTGAAATAATCATCTATTTTCTTTATTTTGGCTGGAGGCGAAGAAACATCTATTTCTTCAGCCTTATGTTTATTCAAATTTTTTGTGTTTGTACTAACTTTTGTATTAGAGAATGTCATTGGCAAATCTTTATTTGCCCAAACATTTCGAACCCTTTCAACAACATCTTCTGAGTTTGTCGTACTTGTGTCACTAATAGTCTGCCCTTTACCACTGAACACAACAAGAGGCTTTGGAACTTGAGGATTAAAAACTATGTTATTCTTTTTGGTCACAACTATGGTACTAGAACTATTACTTTTAGTAAATGTATTTGATTTATCAGGTAGCATATTAGAATCTTTTAAAACAGGTTTAGAAATCTTTTCAGTTTTGCTATCCTTATTCGTTTTCTTAGTATATTTAGTAATATCAGCCACTGGTTTAGGATTAGGTGCTTTTTTCTTTTGGTGTTTTTCAGGTTCTTTAAATTTAACGAAATTACCTCCACAGTTTCTTTTATGACTATTCCACCAGAAGTCTGATGGTCCCGGTGCTCTATTCATTGAACGCCTTACAATGCCGAAATGTGGTTTTTTGAATTGACATGGTCCATCACATCTCCACCAATGAGTTTGATAAAGTTTCACCTAAAAAATTAATATAATATTATACTAATATCTACCATAAGTGCATACAGTATTCTGGCAATCTCTCCATTTAAAGAGATTTGAAAGTGATCTTTTGAGGCACCTCACTAATATGCTTCAAAAAAATCAGGGGTCTCGCTGATTTTTTTTAACACCCTGCACCCTGGATTGAGACAAGGCTGGTTGTCATTTTTATCTTACATGGAATGATCTGTTAATAGGAACTACAAACAACACATCAGTCTCACTAATGTGGAATAAAATAATCTCAAAAACATATTATTATATCACATTTACCACCAAGCAAGGTTAGATTAAATAATATATGTATTTCTTTATAATTTTTGCCTTGTTTAAGATTTAAATTACAATCAAAAAAATATATATTTACCTCATCATGGAAATCATGATAAATACTGATGTTCAGACCAGCTGCTTTATTTATTCTGTGCATGTGTTTTTGGAAATTTGGCCCATGTCCATCTCGGTCTCTATCCCTATCAGTGATGAAGAGATAGGCATGGATCATCTCATGCAGGAGTGTCTCAACTAGGTCCTTGCGGGGTCTCAATTTGAGCAATGGTTCACTTAAAGCTATATCACAGATGCATCTATCATAACTGAAATTTAAGAAAATACACATTACAAAAATATATAAAAAGTAATTATATTTCTATATTTGATCCTTGATTATTTGAAAGTTCTTAATTTGAAATATCATTTCTTTAATTGTTCATTTAATACTTTGAAGGATCAGCTTTAACTTATATGGGACTGTAACGTCTAATTTTGTTTTTATTTGAATGTTTATTTCTTTGATCATCATCACTACTTCAGTATGTTATGATAAATATTGGACTAGTTATGGTCAATATATGTTTATATCAAGCAATTGTAGGCAGCAAGGTTAAAGAAATAAAACACTTACGAACATGTCCCCGCACAAGAGTACATGCGCTTGCTCCAGCGGACTACAGCCCTACTTGCTAGTTGAGTCCAAAAAAATATTTTATCGAAATGTATGAATAGTGCATGAACGTTCGGCGTCGGATCTACCAATTCTAAATCGGGATCTGCTAAGTTCATTATGAAAAAAGTTCTTCATCTGTTTATGTTTAACTAGTAATAACTAGTAGTGTATTTCTTATAATTGGATTTTCATGCAATTTTTTCTTAGCTTAGTGATCTCAATTTGAAAATGAACAGCAAACATTTGACATTGACAATTTGACAGATTACATATGCTGCCAGTAGATATTCTTTAGTTTTCATAGGCTGACACGGGAAGATAATTTTTTTACATATTTTGTTTTACTATTTCATCAACCTTTTTTTTTTTTGCTAGTTCGATAACATTTCATTGATCGATAAAAAATGTTTTTTAATTTAAAAAAACTAATTACCCTCAAGTTAGCACCAATATTCTTTTTACTACTTTTTTATTTTATTTAGCGATAAACAAACCTTGATTTACGTATCCTAGAGCATATTATATACTACGAACTCTGCTCTGCTATATTATATACTACAAACAACTCTTGATTTGATTAGTTCACTCAATAAGGCGCGCTCGTCTATATTAAGTTATTATGGGCATACATTAGTCAAATGAATGACACTTGTTCTTACAAAATATCTTGCGTACACAGAAGACTAAAAAATAGATTATATTTGTTAAGTTTTTTCTTATTAAAAAATAATTAATTCAACGTGGATGGGCGCGCTTTCGCTTGATCTACGCTACAGCAGTAGAAAAAATATGTTATTTGCCATAGATAAAGCATATTAACCCTAATTGTCTATTTTAAATATTATAAGGCTTGTGAAAAAAAAGTTCAACCGGGAATCACAAAATTGACATGGACTTCCACAATGTCTGATGCTTATATTGCGGACTGTGTCACTCAAATCGGAGAAGTAAGTCATAATAATAATTATGTCATTATAGTAATTTTGTATGTACTTTAATAAATAAAATAAAGCCAGGTTCATGCTGTTTTCACGATTACTTTCGAACAAACCAGTTCGACGGTAATCGAGAAAGTAATATTATAGTAATTATTAAAAACCATCGTGTTCATAAAAAACTAAAGTATAGCACTAGTCATATACACAAAAAAATATATAAATAGAAAATATAATTATGAACTCCTCACGAAAATTTGACATTTATCGATATTTTTCTTTATTCAGCTACAAGATTTTTTAACAACATACAAAAATTGTAATATAAACTTAGTCAAAATAATGGAAAAAATATGTGATACTCCTCTAATTGAATTTGATATTTATAACGTATTCGAGATAAAAGAACTCCGACAAATAATTAGGAAAATGGAAGAACAAGCTGCCACTAAAATATTAGATATGTACAAGGAAATCATAACATACATAATTATTGTATATGAAGGATTTGAGGCCTATATCACGCAGGTAAAAAAGTATAACAATAGAGTTAAATAGAATTCAAAATATGGGATATAAAATAGAAAGATTTATTGATTGGTCTTCACGTCTTCAGATGGCAGACCATTGGATAAAATACGTTAGGAGATTTGATCGATTATTCGAGGATGCGTTACGTTTGGCAATCAAAGAGACAATGAAAAATATGTACAAAGCCGTACACGGAGATGGTTAGGATTTAAAATAATATGTAACGGAGTTAAAATATACATGTGATAACGAACACTATTTTTTAGGTACAATGGCACCCTCACCTCTTATCAAAATGAGTCTTTATTTGACTGATAAGCACATTACATTTATTCCAAATCGTTATGAATTATTAGATACTTTTACGACGATTATGGAAGAAATTATTCATCTTATAAGTACAATTCCGAGGTTATATGAGAAGTTTGGATTGCCCGCCGGAGGTCTTAAGAAGTTTACCGAAGTCATTAAGACGGATACCGATATCAATAAGTTACAATCTTTAATCAACGCGGGTATGTATAGTATTAGTGACGGCTAATTATGTAATTTCTAAAATATCAAATTGTATCTTTTTAGCTCGCCAAACAATAAAACATAGTACCTCTTGTTGTTTCTGTTTGAAGAGTGAGTGTCTAGCATAAAGGACGTAACATTTTAGCCCGTTTGGTTGCGCATTGACGATGTAAGGAATTGTTAATATTTCTTAAAGGGTGGGGGCCCTTTATACCATTAGGTAGTCTATTTGTCCGGTCGCATCCCTAGATTTAATAAAAAAACTACTACTATTACCAAGAACTGTAGCCATTTTAACTGTCTTGTCTGATAAATGAATTAAAAATTTTGCGTAAACATAATTTCCTTTCAATATTTTAATATTGCACTGATATGGCAATTATTTGTAACTACCCACTTACCATATGACAGTGGTGTTTGTAACCAAGAAAATGCTGTGTGCAAAGTATAAAATAAATCTAAATACTAAACACACCACACACTAAAATTGCGCCAATCCCGTCTGAATATAATATTATATCTTTATTGTTATACGAATAAAGTTAGAATATATCAAGTTTACCAAAAATTTAAATCTTTTACCACATTAGTCGTATTGATCTCAACTTATAATTACAGAAATAGAATATAATTTAGCTCTTGTAATTGAGCACATGCGCATGTGGGATCCCTATTCTCACATTTGGAAGGTAAATAAGGATGAATTTATGTTGAAGTATAGACAAGAAGGTCATACAGCTGCAGATTTTGATGAACTTATCATCAACTACAGCAATCTCGCTAATGCTGTTCAAATACAAGAAACCATTAATCAGGTAATTTAATTACTGTTTTCTTTATATATTCTTTATTTTCAATGCTTGAATATAATAATAATTTTGTATTGATTGTATTTCAGATCCATTTTATAACACTTAACTCCAGCGAATTAAAGAAGTCGATTATAGCCCATTGTTTGGTGTGGCAGACAAAGTTAGGAGAACTTCTTAGAAAAATAACTGAAGCCGACATTGATAATGTTTATGCATACATAGATAAAAGCAGCACAGAAGCCATGACCGTATGTACTAATGAAAATATTATATATTCATAGATGTGATTGAGTTGAAATTGTGTGTATTTGTTATTGTCACTTCACGTCATTCTATTCAGGAAGAGTCACTCGTTGGCTCTTCCTGAATAGTCGTCGGTACTAAGGTTTAGGTAGTCTGTAGAAGGGCTTCGCGTTTTGCCTCATTACTGTCAACCCAACCCTATGTTTATATGGTAATTTTAAACGAAAATAATATAGATTATACTAAAAATCTAATAAAATTTTAGATGCCTACAGATTTAAAAGAATTAGCTTCAGCAATGGCTACATATGAGTGCTTGATGTCAGAGATATCGCAATTCGAAAAGACATTTCCACCAATTACCGATAAAATGACTACTCTTGGTAAGATTACAAATATTTAGGTAAAACTTACGTATTCAAACATAATAGCTAAAATACGGTAGAAAACAAATGCATCGGTGATAAATTAATATTTTTTTTCAAGTTCAGATGTTTCAAATTAGTTGTATTTCGTAGCTAAATTTGAGGTAGAGCTCAGTTCGGATATGTCTACACGTCACGAGAATATACCTGTTGCTTGGACCGAATATCTCGCTCTATTGGAAGAAGCAAAGAAGGCGTTAGAGATGAACAAAGATAAATTTAAAGCTGAACTCCTCGAACAAGCTGAGGTAATCAATGATACTGATTAGATGTAAATTCAAAATAGATGATCCTCGCATTAATACCTGATAATCTTTCATATAAATAATTTGAATAGGTGTTCAAAGAAGCGGCTAAAGAATTTTGTGAAGATTTCTATAAAACTGCTCCATGCAGCTCTGATGTATCTGGTAAAGACGCGTTGGCTCAGTTGAAAGCGTATAGAGATCAACTTAACGCGCTTCGAGCCCAAGAGCAACAAATAAGAGATGGACTTGCTGTGTTCAATTTAACGTAATTTTATGACTTGTACTTGAGAGTATTTTGATCGATTATTATTTTAAGATTCTTTATATATGTTTAGATTTACATTGATGTTTTAATTTTGTATGAATTCATATTGTGACAATATATTTTTTTTATTAAAAGGACGCCAGTGAACCTAGAACTGCAAAAGATGGAGAAAGAACTAGAAAAATTAGAAGAAGTATGGGGCTTGGTGTTTCAATGGGAGGAGTCATGGGAAAAATATAAAACACAAACCTTCTGGGAAATGGAAACCGATGAAATGGAAGATAATGTTATGTATCTTTTTAGGTATAGAGGAAATCTATCTCATCATACTTTTAGGTACATTTTACAAAGACAAAATTACTCCTTAATATTATTTATATTTTCTTAGAAACTTTAACCGCCTTTCGCGTCAACTTAAAGAAAAGGGATGGGATATTATTGACACGACTAGAGTAAAAGTAGACGCATTTCGACGAACATTGCCATTAATTGGTGATCTTAAGAATCCTTGCATGAGAGAGAGGCATTGGGATAGAATAAAAACCCTTATGGGAGTGTGAGTTGATACAGATATTTTATTTTATACATGTGCTATTAAAATATACCTAACACACATCTATTTTTTATTTTTCTACGTCCCTACCGATTAATTTTAATCAATTTACTAAGACGTGTTAATTACCAGGGAATTTGACCAAAATTCCGAGGATTTTAAACTTGAACTAATAATGAGGCTCAACTTCCAAGCGTATGCTGAAGATATCGCTGAAATATCAAACGCAGCAACAATGGAGTTGAATATAGAGAACGGCCTTAAAGCTATTAGAGAAGTGTGGAAGGCTACTACATACGAAATGCAGCATCATAGAGGAGATATGTATAAAATTAAGAATGTTGAAGATGTCTCACAGGTTCGTAAAGAGAACGTCTTTAAGCTATTCATTTAAACAAAACCTGCCGTACTTAGATAATAAATATTATAATTTGTAGTTTCTCGAAGACCATCAAGTTCAACTTTCTTCTATGAAGTCAACGAAATACGTGGAACCGTTTATCAAAGAAGTTGATTATTGGGAGAAATCTTTGGGTTATGTGGCGGAATGTATCGAGGTTATTATTAAATATAAACTACGCCCTATATACCTAAATACATTTCTTATAACTTACTTTTTTATCAAATTTAAGATATCTTTACAAGTGCAAAGGCGATATTTGTATCTCGAAAGCATATTTAGTGGAGAAGACATTAGAAAACAACTTCCAACTGAAGTTAAAGTTTTTGACGCATTAACTGCTGATTGGACAGAAATAACTAGCAAGTTAGTATTTATCTCTTTCGTTTTTTTTTTCTATTGTTGCCATATTTTTTGTATTTCTGACATAAATATAATAAAACAGTATGTATGCTGGAAAGAACGCAGTAGAAGCATGTCTATACAAGCCAGCTCCGTATTTGTTCAATAAGCTAAATCAAATGGTTGATAACTTGGATGGAATATTGCGAGCCTTAGAAAAATATCTCGAAACAAAGCGACAATTATTTCCAAGATTCTATTTTATATCTAACGATGATTTACTAGAGATTTTAGGAAATTCGAAGAAACCGCAACTCATTCAAGTTCATTTAAAGAAGTTATTTGATAACGTAAATAAAATCAAAATTGATAAGGTAAATTCTCAATACTCTAACTATTATAAGTAAAATATAATTATAAATTAAGGAAATTATTCTATTTTTTGTATTATTGTTTGCAACTTTTAAATTAAAATACAACGTAATACGGAATGAGTATTGTAAAATCAAAATACCTATAATATATTCCAATCGAAAAAGGAATGAAGATAAACAAACGTTAGATTTATGTATTACGTATTCCTTGCGATTTGCTAACAACTCGGCTATATTGTCTACTATGTTAGTAATAATGTTGTTCTTGATAACTATATATTTATTTATAATATAACTATTTTCCACTTAACTACTTATTCACTTTAATTTTACTTCTAAAGTTCCGATAATAGTTTCTTCGACATTCAAAACGCCATAATTTTGCAAATATCACAGATTTTTCAAGCTCTCGACCAATGATATCCTCTTGTCGTTAATATGGACTATAGAAGCCAATTTTTGTTGTTGTTAAAACTCGAAAAGTCAAAACTCGTAATAATATAATCTCTATTACTGTCACATTGACATTGCCAGTGACATTTGTTTTCGATTTGTTTAATTTTAAAATGAAAGGTTATGTTTAATTGCGGGTAGCAATTTATATTTATTTTTTAAATAAAAGTGTTCTCGTTGCCATCTTAAACATGAACAAAGAAGATGTCGTCAAATGTCATTATATTCCTTTAAGTAGTCTGGTAAGTTTAAAATAGTTTTATATTTATTATTTGTTTCCCTTTTTTGGGTGCAGTTTTTTAATTTTACTTAATTACTTTAGAAACGAGCGCTAAACTTACTAGAAACTCCGAGTAAACCACACGACAAACGCTGTAAAAGAAATCTTCTTCAGTTGCAAATGGACAAAAGTTTGTATGAGACTGATTTAAGGAGTAAGAAATGGAGGAATGCCTTCCAAATAGCTCTGCGTCGAGCTATCTACTCTCATGATTGGGATCAACTCGTCTATCTCTTAAAGAAATCACCAATATGGGAGCATGCTTCTAATAGAAGTGATGAACTGCCACTTTATATCAGGGTAAGTAAAAATATTGCCTTGTTGTATAATTTATTAACTTAGTATTTCAGTCGTGCAAGAACAATACTTACTTCACTCTACTGATTGTAAATAAATACATGAAAAATTCAATCTAATATCTTATTTTGAAATATTTGATACCATCATCAATTGAATGGTTATAATAAAAGTATATATTGGAATTATTGCAACAAATATGCTTCTCAAAAATAATATTTATTTTCATTTAATTAATATTAATTATCTGTATTTTATTTCATATATTTTTTATTAATATAATATTTTAAAATTTGATGAAAATAGTTTGAAAACTGTGTATAGAACTTAGTTCTTACAGAAAGTAAGTTTTTGTTGAGTTTATCAATTTAACTAAAAAATATGTATATGTAGTATATAAAATAGATGTATTTTTTTTAATAATTTATTTTTCCTTGATCTAAATTATTTTGAACTATTTTAGACTTTTTTTTAATGAAATAAAACTTATTTGTTTAAAATTGCTCTGTAATGTCAATAAATTGCATTATAAAAAAAGACAACATTAATCATTTAAATTATTTATAGGTTATTAATATATAGGTTAATAAATGAATACTGAATACCTAAATTATATAACTATAACCCAAACTCTGTTTAATTTTTTTTATAATTTATTTTATCCATTCTGTATAAGGATGAGTAAATTTTATTGATTCTGTTTCCTGATGATTAAAAAACATATTATTATCCAACTCATAAAGTTACTTTAAATAAATAAACTGTGTTTTATATAATATAATGTGTATTTATATGTATTCTATTTATGACATCTATATTATTTTATTTTGTATTTTCAGGCTTTAACAATACTTCTAATGAATCATCCAAGTGCTAAGTCACAGGAATTATTAAACGACTACTTGCACATGGTTCACTCCTGTCGATCTGATCAAGATAAAAAAGCTGTCATCAAATCGCTGCTCACTCTACCATACAAGATCTATGGTCGATAGTATTTAAAATTTAAGTTACATGAAAATTTTTATTTCATAATATTTTGACAGGCATTCACCTACTTATAGGTATGATGTCAGGCATATACACAATTATGTGCTATAGCTGTGGCTTAACTATGTTAATATTATTACATAATAAACATAATCAGCCTGTACATTTCCCACTACTGGGCTAAGGCCTCCTCTCCCGTTTGAGGAGAAGGTATGGAGCATATTCCACCACGCTGCTCCAATGCGGGTTGGTGGAATACACATGTGGCAGAATTTCGTTGAAATTAGACACATGCAGGTTTCCTCACGATGTTTTCCTTCACCGCCGAGCACGAGATGAATTATAAACACAAATTAAGCACATGAAAATTCAGTGGTGCCTGCCTGGGTTTGAACCCGAAATCATCGGTTAAGATGCACGCGTTCTAACCACTGGGCCATCTCGGCTCTTTAATTATTGTAAAAACTAAATTAAAATTTCTAGTCTGGGGAGCAAAACTTAGTCTTTATCACTTTTTGTACTGTTTTATGTTTGTATTTAATTTATTTTAGTAGCTATAGCACTAACAACGGGCATTCAAAATACACGATAAAAAGAAATTCTGTTTCTAGCATTCATTAGACAAATTGGTCTATACTCAAAACTGTACATCTATCTATTTGTCTTGGTGTGCTTCATGGATATGGATGGCATTGTGCTGCCTTAAAGATAAAAAATATTTCTCAGTATGCCTCTGTATAACGAAACCAAATCTGTACATGAGCCTTTATATATAGATTAATAGAAGTGTTTGTAGCATTTAAATTATTGTGATATAATTTATAAACTTATTGTCTTTACCAAAAATTGTAAGTGTGTAACACCTGATAATAAAAAACAACAAAATTAACATATTATGCTCAGGAAATCTTTTGGTGCTATCTGATAACCAACTCAAGCAATATGTATGCGTTCATTGGTAAATTCCAATAGCTCGATTCTCGGCTTTTCCGTTACCCACTTCCGTCCTTTTTCATTAAATCACATGCGTTATGAAAATAGTAGAAAAGATGTTATGCATAAAAAATGAGTGATATTAGAAATGAATGGTTCGATCTGTATACAATTCAAACTTTTCTTTGTGTAATATTAAGTACTTTGTAAACATTATAACTGATAATATATGCAGTAAGCAATGTCAAAACTATAATTTGTTTTCTTTTTTAATTTATAATTTAATTTACAGGATGTGAGAAAAGCGGAACTTCGACCCTTTTCTTCCCTTATTTTTTAAATTATTGGTACATCCCTGTACCCTCTAAACGGTCAAGTACCGGGGTGTTTTTTTAATTTGGATAGTTACGAACACATATAGTAAGAAATAGTGTTTGCAGTTACAAGATTACCCTCGCTTGCTGTAACAAAGGCATTAAATTAAGAAATAGGATTATATACTTTAGTCATTATGTCCCTATATTGTTCACAAATGTCTTATCACATCCAACATTGTAATATGTTCAGAATGCAATGGGCTTGCCAGTGGCTAAAGCGATGATGTCCGATGACGGCGAGTGTATAGAGTGGAAGTATAATCTGGTGTTGGATGGTCCGGCTGAAGTTTGGTTGCTTGGTCTGGAGCATACCATGAGAGTTGTGTTACGAGAGGTGCAGTATATTGAAATTCTCTATGTGAAAATCTCAGTGTCTTTGAATAAGTAGTCAGTGCTGGAGAACTATGTATAATAATAATTAGTATATAGTGTAAGTAGTAGTTCAAGTAGATAATAACTTAATATAGATTACAACATACAGATATAAAAATACGAGTTTATTAAAAATTAAATAAATTGGATTGGAAGAGCTACTTAAATAGTATCACTTATTTTAGTGATGATGATGTCTCTTACTGTTATGTTTCCCAATATGGCTAACTGCAGAAGATATGATTGTGCACAATTTTGTGTGAAAACTCTCTTTTCTTTCAATTCCATAATTCGATACGACGGCAATTCGAAACGATCGAAGAGTGTCCTCGGCCATTTCGGTACTGTAACACCTCGAACTTACGAACTCCGAGCTGGTACTGAGAGTTTATTGAAAGTAAACTCAAGAATTTGGTAATAGGGATTTGCAATCCCTTAAGTTAGATACGAGACGTACAGTTTTAAAATATATTTAGGATTTGAAAAATGTGCACGTAGAAGTGTAAGGTATAAACCAATTGTTGACAAGTTATTGAATAAAAATATACTTTTAGCAATTAATATTGACAAGAGCTGCATTAAGGAAATGCCGATATCAAAGAGAACAGTGGATCAACGACTGGCCAGGTCAGCTCGGAATTACCAGCAGCAAGGTGTTTACTGTAATTGTAAAATTTCGGTTTTCAGTGGTTATGAAGCCTTTCGAGCAAGCTCAATTGAGTATTAAATGCTAGTTTGTACAATTTTGTCTTGTAATCATTAAATTAAAATGGGATGCAAAATTGTGAGGAAATTATAAGCTGATTTCCTGGTTGAGAAAACTTATGCCGCGTAATTGGCCATCACATTAAACCCCAAACATAACTTTACTCTTTTCTGTAATGAAAGAGATCCTACGCTTATTAATTATGCGAAAGTCTTTGTTCTAAATAGATTTATTGTATTGTGTGTGTCAATGGTTATAAAAATGTGCTATCTTAAAGATTGAATAATTAAAAATTTGGAACAACAAATTTTGGAAACAAACAATGGAAAGATTTTAATTAAGCTTTGGATACATTAACAACAATATCTTTATAAGTTTTAAAGAAACTTTGAATTCCATTTATCTCTCAGATCCAATGGACTTCTGATTGTACTAGAACATTGTGTCGCTGCGACATAATGAAAGAGAAGAAACCGCTGAAGAAACTACGTAAGAAGCAGAACCAAATCCTGGCTACTTTACAGATGATGTCTAGAAAGGAAATCTCTAAGATTTTGCGTTGTAAAGTAAACGCGTTATGCGTTATTGAAATTCACTCTCGTGACACCGTTGAAAGGCTGTATAAGATGGGTTTGTACAGATACTAAGACATTATCTTTATGTAGATGCTAGTGTTTGCCCAAAGGTCGAAATTCGAGTTTTTTTATTGATAACACTAAAACTCGTCAAGTGCTAAACGAAAATCGTTTGACTGAAGAAAACGTCCTATACTGTTTTCTGTATGAAATCGGTAAAGATTATTTGCACTGTCATAGGGTTTTCCAAATTCTGCTACAAGTTTTTATCGTGGATTTTTCTTCTCCACATTGTTTTTCCAGTCAATTTGATGTCATCACCCTTTGAACCTTGAACTAGTGGTCCTCTGTTTTTTTTTTCTTCTCTTGGGTACCATTTGGATACTAATTTAGCCCTTTTCTCTTTTGTAATTCTGATTTGATATTTTGGACTAGTTTGTAAGCTAACATAAATGGTTCCAGGATGTATGTCAGTGTCAGCATTTGAGTGGTTCTCTCAGCTTAAGTTTTACTGGGATCGTGAACGCGAAGATTGCTATATCAGGCAAACTAACACGAACTCTATCTACACATATGAATACATCGGTAATTCAGGTCGTCTGGTAATAACGCCACTTACCGACAGGTAAAAAAAACTGCTGATGTTAACATATTTTTTGGCATAGGTGGTCGGACTTGCAAATGGACTACCCGATGGTAAGTAGTCACCAATGCTTATATAAATCGGCGCCGAATTTTTTTTAGCCATTCTTTACATTGCTAATACACCACCGAGCTTGGGAACTAAGATGTTGTCTCTTGTGCCTGTAGTTACACTGGCATATTGACTCTTCAAACCGGAACACAACAATACTAAGTATTGCTGCTTGGCGGTCTAATATATCATGATTGGGTTGTACCTAGCCAGACGGGCTTGCACAAAGCCCTACCACCAAGTATAAATCGACCATTGCCAAATGAATACCTGAACACATGAGACTTGAAACTATATCCTATGACCAGGACTGGCTGCGTTGCTCGCAAATAATATCAAAGGATTATTTTTCTATATACAAAAATATTATTCTCTTAAGTCTTATCGTATGGTAATTATTCCGTAGATGCTACATAACGCTGACTACAGCATTACACCTGTTCCGAGGTGGCAGTCCACAGGGTCCGGCGGGAACTGGTAAAACAGAAACAACGAAGGACCTCGGCCGAGCTCTAGCGAGATGGGTGGTTGTCACCAACTGTTCCGATGGACTCGATTACAAGTCGATGGCTAAATGTTATGCAGGTCTGAAATTTACGGAAATAAAGCAAATAATTTGCCCGTATAAATTATATTCTATCAATATAATTTAGCGGAATAAAAATTTTAAACGAATTATGCACCATGCTACTATGAATAACACACTTACATAGGTATAGCTCAGAGCGGTTGCTGGGGTTGCTTCGACGAGTTCAACCGTATCAACATCGAGGTGTTGTCGGTGGTAGCGCAGCAGATCCTGGCGGTGTTGCTGGCGCTTTCCCTAAACCAGAAGCGGTTCATGTTTGAGGGCTCCGACATCAAGCTCGATGGGAACTGTGGAATCTTCATTACTATGAATCCAGGGTAGGTATTTAATTTATAAATGTTTATTTTATTTGCAGTTACACTATATTTTGGAAACTGCCTTTTTAGAAAAGGTATTACTAATGCATGTATCATATTAAAAATGTTGACGCTTTAACTCCTTCATATCCCAAATCGATCCGTATCTAACTTGTAATAAAATTATCAGAACTGCTTAAGTCCGAACCCGGCGTTAAAATATAACTATTGTTAGACCTAAATCTTTATTGTAAAATTGGGAAAAACATATGAATTTGTAGGATTTAGAGGTTTTTTGTCTACTCTTATTTCCAACTTTCATCATTAGCTACCAATCAGAGTCGCTTGTCAAAACAGAGGCTAAAAGGTACAAATTGTTTTGTTATCGCCTATATACATATATCAATTTGACTTGTTCCAGCTACGCCGGGCGAACAGAGTTACCTGATAATCTAAAGTCAATGTTTCGTCCCATTGCGATGTGTGTTCCAGACTCGCTTATTATCGCTGAGAATACCTTGTTTTCGGATGGGTTTACAGCTTACAAGATAAATGCTAAAAAAGTAAGTGTAGTATTGGTTCAATAGGATTATTCCCATACCCTACACATATGTATTTGGCATCTTAGATTAGGTACTCCATTCGAGTTGTTCAGGTATAATACAGAAGACTAGTTAAAAAAATGTTATTCAATATAGTTTCAAATGTACGTACATTTTATTTTAAATAGGTAAGCGGACTGGCAAATAGGTCAGCTGATGGTAATTGCTCATCAACGTCCTTAGAAATTGGCACTGTAAATAATAAAACCATCCCTTATATCGATAATGTGCTACCCGACTTTGGGAACTTACAAGTTACGGTAGAATATGTCATAAGAGATCTTGCCCAAAGCCTTACTACCTACCAAGTAACTCCATGGTACCTCCTTGCAGGTATTCACATTGTATCAACTCGCAATGCAGCAGCTATCGAAGCAGGACCATTACGATTTTGGTCTGAGATCTATGGTCGCATTGTTGAGATACGCCGGAGTTAAGAGACGTGCTTATCCGAACTTGCCAGAACAAGAGGTCTGATATAGGTTCTTGTGTCTCATTAGGCTTAAACATTTAGTTAGTCTTTGGTGTCACTTATTATAGAAATTGTCTGGAGTATATAGTTTTTTAAGAACGATGGGATTTATTATTATTACTAGCCGTTGATCCTGCGCCTAAACTCTTTCCGATCACGTCGGAATTGTCTCATAGGATGAGACGAAGAAATAGAAAAGTAACTTGTGAAGCACGTATGCACTATAATGTGCCCTGCGTAGTTTGCTGGTCTTCCTGAAGATTGGCCGCTGTGGCCATAATCGGTTTGGATGACATAATTATACATAACTGTCTATCAATATTTTCCTTTCCACAGATGGTGATATTAGCTATGAGAGATATGAACGTGGCTCGCTTGACCTCTAAGGATGTCCCTCTATTCGATGGCATAATGCGAGACATATTCCCCGACGTTGAGATCCCGACCCTGGACTATGAAATGCTAGAGACAGCCATATCAGCAGAAATGAGATTGCTGACGTTGCAGCCGGTGAGGGCTGCGTTGCATAAAGTGATACAGACTTATGAGACAAAGGTCAGTAAATATATGAATTTTACGTCAGATTATCTGTATGGTAGGTTTGTTTTATGATAGTTGTGTGACTTTTGTGTTTCTTTTTCTTCTAAATAACTTGTGAATACTTGAAACCTTTAAAAATAAACGATTTGTTTTCCTTATTTAAATTATGTGATTAATGTTTTATTAAAAATATTACTGTCGGTTATCATCATACTAACTACTATACGTTAGTTGTAACCTTCTGATACGTCATTAGTAAACCAACGGTAGCTTCTGATACACGCCATGTTATTATCCTTAAGTAAATTAATCGTTTCTTGCCTACCCAAAACAATATTTGTATATTACCGGACATTGCATTATATTTATATTTCTTAAAACTTTTAATTTTAATTTTAGTCAATAAAATTAAACTGGAGATTAGCCCAAAGCAATAACATATGAAGATGAAGAACAGCGAAGACCATCCTGGGGTCATGTTATTTTAAACGCTTTTTTATCAATTTTACATTTTTATTGTTTAGGCCTCATTCGATGTCGTCACATCAAATAAAAAAAAAACTTATTTTTTCTATTTGGGCATATTGTATAATATAATGGTCAATCTTAGGTCCCCGCCTACTTAACGAATTACCCACTGATGTACGAAACCATATTACTCGTGGTAACGTTAAGAAAAAACTGAAATCATACTTTTCAGTCAGTTATGATAATTTATACACATGTTCAACTGGCATTAATGTTCTGTAGATATCGTACCTCTAAAATCTAATTCTTTGTTAACATTTATTACAAATCCGGGTGATTTTCTGATGTATTTCTATAATTATTTTGTTTTTTAAACTTTTATATATAAAAAAAAAAAAATTATATAATCTTAAAACGTGTGTTTCCCAGAACTCTCGTCATTCCAGTATCCTCTTAGGCGATACGAACACCGCTAAAACAGTATCGTGGAAAATGCTAGCTGCGACCCTCAGTCGACTGCGACGGGAGAACGTGCCGGGATTTGAAAACGTACAAGTTTATCCAATGAACCCAAAAGCTTTGACGCTGGGAGAATTATATGGAGAATATAATTTGGCTACAGGGGAATGGAAGGATGGGGTACTTTCGTCTATTATGAGGACAACTTGTCAAGGTTAATAGCACATCGTGATCATTAGCTCGACCACCTATTTGATCAGGTCGACCTGATGATCTTCTTTGTACCTTATATATTATTCATGTTCAGCACATTTCTCGAAATATAACATTGATCTCAACATATAACATCTATTTATATATATTATCATATTTCCTAATTAGCTTTAAGCTTTTAAATTTTCTCATAAAATTCCATCTCAATTTTCTGGTTTCGGCTGTTTGTATTCACTTGTATCCTTCAGCACTGTTCGGTTCATTCAGTTTATGAATATTGGTTTCATGTTTGAGTGATCCTCTTAATTCGTTCTCTCAGATGAGTCTCCTGATCAAAAGTGGATAATATTCGACGGTCCGGTCGATGCAGTGTGGATAGAAAACCTAAATTCTGTGATGGATGATAACAAGCTGCTCACACTCGTTAATAGTGAGAGGATATCTATGCCTTCACAGGTATTATCTAATATACAAACTTGATGGTCGATGCTTGAAAAAATGCTTGTAAAAGTACGAGGCAAATTGCTCCAAATGCAATGATTTCAGGTGTCTCTATTGATAGAGACGCTAGATTTGGCCGTAGCTTCACCCGCAACCGTATCGCGAAACGGCATCGTGTACAACGACTACAAGGATTGGGGCTGGTGGCCCTTCGTTAACTCCTGGCTCGAATCGGTCAGCGACCTGGAGTACAGGGAGATGGTACGGACCAACGAATTGTAATGAATCAGAATATTATTACATAGTTTAAATAATATGTCACAGCTGGTGTTGTTTCCATTAGTAGTAACTTTGTTCGGATAACTGTCTTTTTATATAAAGGAACCTACTGATGGTAAGTGGTCATCACCGCCCATTAACATTGGTGCTGACAGAAATATCAACTATTCCTTAGAATACCCAGATGGTCTTGCATAGAGCCCACCGCTGAGTGGATCTACACGACTACTCGTATAATTGTGCTGACTGCATCTTGGTCTAGTGGCCGGATATAACGCCGCAGATCCCGAGTCCCTCGTTTCGAGTCAGGTCCAGGCTCAGCTCAGGCCGATAAAGAGTTATTGGTGCTCGCGCACTCGTGCACCACACTTTAGCCGGCGCCCCCGCAGCTGCGGCGCCTGTTCGCGGGCACGCTGGGCCCGGTGCTGGAGCTGCGGCGCCGCCTGCACGAGGGCGGCGGCGTGCGCGCGCAGCAGCTGTCGGGCGTGCGCGCGCTGTGCCGCCTGCTGCCGCGCGCCGCGCCCGTGCCGCCCGACGAGACCTTCGCCAAGATGCGGTTCCTCTTCGCGTGAGTCGCCGCTCCGGCCCCGCCTGCTGCACCGTCGGGCCCGACGGAATCGTAGCACCCGCTGTGCCCCCTTTGTACCGTTTCAGTTTGGTGTGGTCGGTGTGTTCGACGTTGGACGAGGAGAGTCGCCGCAAGCTAGACAATTGGGTGCGAGAGCACGAGGGCTTGTTCCCGCTGAAGGACACGGTGTACGACTACTACGTGGACGAGAGGCTGAGAGAGTTTAAACCTTGGGAGGATAAGTTGCCGGATAATTGGAGATACAATCCGAGGTGAGGTCGTAGCGGGGATGACGAGTTGGAGGTGAAACTGACCTCTAACGTACCGCAACTTACGCGTAATTTCGATTTACAGCTTAGGCTTCCACACTATCCTGGTCCCGACGGTAGATTTTATTCGAGTCCAAATAGTGGCACTCGAGGTAATCCGCGGGGGCAATGGTGTGCTGGTGAGCGGACCGACAGGCTGTGGTAAAAGTTGCTTGCTCCAGGGCACCCTGGGAAGTTTGGACCGAGACAGGTAAACTTTAAAATTTCGTACGTTAGTTGAGTTTACTGCCCCCGATAGTATTACGATCCTTTTTCTTGGCAAATTGACCAATGTCGATTTTTCTCAGTTAACTGGTTATATATAATCTTTGCAATTTTGGCACCTGTACAAAATTAAAAACAATACGTTTACGTTTATGTTAACGAGTAATGTTGTATAAATATTTATGGTTTGTCTGAGAATTGTGCATCTTTGTAATTTAGATATAGCACACAAGTGATCAATATGTCAGCACAAACGACGGCTGCCAACGTGCAAGACATTATAGAAGCCAGGCTCGAGAAGAGAACCAAGGGCAATTACGTTCCCGCCGGAGGTAACCCAGGATATGATGAATATTATGCTGTTAAATAGCACATTTAGTCATTGACAATTTCACAATGCCCATTTTGTGAAGACTTTTATTCAGTAAATCAATTCACCAAGTGGTAGGTATTTGTGTAAGTATGTCGTACCGCCCACTTATCAGATATTCTATTGCAACTCCGCAGTACTTAGTATTGTATTCCTTTTTAAATGATGAGTCAGCCATTGTGTAACTACAGGCATGAGGGATAGAGTATCTTAGTTCCCAAGGTTAGTGACGCATGGGCGAGGTAAGAAATGGTTAATATTTTTTACACTGACAATGTTTGTGGGCAGTGGTGGCGGCCGATTTGCACGTCTGCCTAGTTATTCTATAAAAAAAAGTGTATAAGCGAGGCAGATAAAATTCAATTTGAATGTGGGTTAATCTACGGGATGGAAAATTCGCTTATGAAAAAAAAAATAGCTTTGATTTAATTTAAGCCTTTGAGTATTATTTACGCACGGAATACAGAAATCTTTTTTCGCTGTAAGCGTTTATAATTAAATGATTTAAGGTTCACTAAATAATATTAATATAAAATTAATGACTTAACTAGGTAAAAAGCTAATAGCTTTTATGGATGACATTAATATGCCGGTGCGGGATGAGTACGGCTCCCAGCCGCCCTTGGAGCTCATGCGGCTCTGGTACGATTACGGGTTCTGGTTCGATCGCCAGAAGCAGTGGAGGAAGAATGTCAAGGTTCCGATTATAAATAAGCAATTAGATAATGATAATTGGGCAGCACCAGTATTAAAATACCCGATCAATTCGAGATTTATTTCATTGCATGTATTAAAAGTGGACCCTCAACTATTTGGTTGTCTCCTACATCCATAGCACGTATTTAGTCTTTTGCAAACAAGTCAGCAATTTTTTTGAGGTCACATTTTTTAATTTCTCTAGCACAATTGTAATTTATTTTTAAATATATTTCTAAATTTTAAATGATTTCGTACGGATATCCCCAACCGCTCGTTGCTCGTGAATTGATTATTGTCATTATAATTCCAGCCAGCGATCTGTCTAACCTTTTCTTCTGTACCGTTACAAGAACTAATATTTACCTCCGACGAATTTATTTTTACTATACAAATTATGAATAATAAGGTAGAGTTCGAGACTCTAAATTATCACAGTACTCTGCAGCTCTATTACAGGTGTCGTAATCGTAATGAGACTAGAATAAGTAACATGTTTTAAATGTTCTATTATTACATATAATTTTATTACAGTTACGAGTATTATCTACGTTTCAATTCAGCTTCCTCACAGAATCTCAATATCTATATTTATCGATAACGGAAAATGATTTGACCAGTTTACGTCACTGTCAATCCTTATACATTTAATCATTTACAAGCTGCCTCCACGTGTAAGCAACGGTCAAGCCATTTTCTACATCCACTCAAATCCATGACTCTGCCAAGCATATTCAAGAAGCTCCCATCCGAAACGGGTACAAGGTGCGCTAACTTAGCGTGAACTTGACCTAACGCGGCGTCGGGAGCCGGGTGTGCAGGGCTGAGGCGAGCGCTGTGTGCGCAGGACATGGTGCTGTGCGGCGCGGCGGGCCCCGCGGGCGGCGCGCGGTCACCGCTGCCGGCGCGCCTGCTGTCGTGCTTCCACGCCTTCTACCTGCCGGCGCCGGCGCACTCGCAGCTCGTCAGCATCTTTGGCACCATGCTCGACCAGCACCTGCGCGACTTCGACGAGGAGACCAAGACGCTCGGTAAGACGTGGCGACTGTAGAACCGGATCGTGTACTTGTAGAATGTGACCAGCGCTTGTGTCATTAGTTAGTAGGATAGTAGTAGTTAGTTGTGTCATCGCTCTTCTCGCTACGTGATAGTACAATTACTATTAATTTGATATTTGGTAAGCGGCCAACTAAAGTACTAAAATTTATTTATCAGGAAAAATTGTCTTGACGGCGACCATTGACATGTTTAACAACATCGTAGCAAAACTCTTACCGACGCCCAGTAAGATGCACTATTTATTCAATTTGAGGGACATATCAAAAATTTTCCAAGTTAGTATTTAAGTGTTCGTACGTATATTGGCTTACAAGACATCAATTATTTTACTATTGTTTGTATGCCTAACCCGAACTTCAAGAGAGTATATTTTTAGGGTCTTTTACGAAGTAATAAAGACTACCAAAACACGAAACCACGCTTCCTGCGATTGTGGGTACATGAGTGTTTTAGAGTATTCGGCGATCGTCTCACTGAAGAAAAGTTAGTTTGTCAATCATAGAAAGTTTCATAATCAATTATTTGTCACCTATGAACGGTTTTGTTCAGTAACTGATTCGAATTTCATTTATTATGTAAATAATTATGCTGTCCCTTTTCGTAATATATCGTAATAAAATTTAGTTAAATATAATAATATATATATTTGGTTTGCTCTTATTAAATCAGCATTTTTTATCCAGCTTAGTTCTTACTTGATACTTTTATACAATTAACAACGGCTTTATAAAATTGTACACTCCAGAGATCGCGATTGGTTCATGAACCAAGTTGGGGATATGTTGGGCAAGCACTTTGAGTTGACGTTCCACGCTTTATGCCCCAGCAAGACTGCGCCAATATTTGGACACTTCCTCAATCCTTTCGAGATTTATGACGATCTTAACGACCCCAACGCCTTAAGGAAGTGAGTATTTAATTATTTATTTTATTACATCTCTTGCATTCTGTGTTGTGACTGAGAGATTTTCTAAAATTAGTATGCAACATTCATTATAAATATTACAACACGAAATCCTAATACAGCTACTACAATAATACACAGCTAATACAATAGTACTCGGCTAAACGTAAAATCGAAATAATTACTCGTTTCTGAGACTGTTCTTCCGCCAGATACATCTCTAACCAGATGGAGGAGTACAACAGTTGTCCGGGTGTAGTCAAGATGGATCTGGTGCTGTTCAAGGATGCTATCGAGCATATCTGCCGTATCGTGCGCGTCATATCACAGCCTCGCGGACACATGCTGTGCGTTGGAATAGGTCAGGAGATGCTTTTCGTAATTTTGTATTTATTTATAATTTGTGTATTTGATATTGTTTTGAGCTGAATTATTTTATATTAAGGAAACAGATAGAGATCTTATGTAAATTACAAGAGTCTTAGAGCGACATCTATAATTATAAATGTAATTGTTACCGGTCTATTTATCGTCAGTGCACTTAAATTTTAGGTGGATCTGGACGGCAAAGTTTAACTCGCGTGGCGTCTTACATTTGTGAATACAACTCGTTCCAAGTGGTCGTAACTAAGACTTATGGAATCAAAGATTTCAGAGAAGATTTAAAGGTGAAGAGAATAACATGACATGTTTAGAATAATAATTAAATCCAAACTATATTTTAGACGAATTATTTAAATGTTGATTAGTACATTGACCTATCTATCACGGATAAAATGCTGATCCCAAACCGAAGCCAGGCCTAACGAAAACGGGTTTAAATCCTTATTATGCTCGATATTAGTAAAATATCACGAGAAGTCCTGTATGTATTGAATTAAATTATTACGTGTTGGTAGGGCTTTGTGCAAGCCCGTCTATCTAGGTAGCCATAAGTGAACCAACGTTCCAAGATTTATGGCATTGGTGATGTAAGGAATGGTAAATATTTCTTACAGCACTTATGTCTGAACAGGCTCCAAAGAGAAGAGAAAGTTAAGTATTTATAGGTTATTTAGCGTTTTTTCTAAAATAAGTTATAAACTAGGTGCTGTACACTAGCTGTGGCGTTGACATCAAAACAACAACCTTCATATTCTGCGACACTCAAATAGTCGAGGAGACGTTTACTGAGATCGTCAACAATCTTCTCAGTAGTGGAGAGGTTACGAATCTCTACAAGGCAGATGAATTTGAGGATGTAAGTTAAACGCAGTAAGACTATTTTCTTTGATCGTAGGTTGAAAGAAAATCTTAAGGATAAGTACTTTGAACTTGTAGTACTTTTGCTACTGATTAGTTTGGATCTGAAGAGGGCTTTTGAATACTTAATCTCTTCAATATTTTAACGGTTCTAGTGTTTATTGGTTTATATAAATTAATGGAAGTTAAGGTACCAACTAAAAGCTAATTAATGGAAGCGCTATCTTAACTAAAAGGTAATTTATGAACTTTTGACGTCAGTGCCGCATGAGTATCTATCCACGCCCGAAATATAATTCGATAAGGTGGTGAAGAGCCTTAAAATAAAAATACGATTGTATTATTATTAATATTTAGTGTGTCTATGTTTATATTTATAAAAGAAAACTATATTTTTGTGAGTTAAAATAAATATAAAATGTAACATTTAATCTTGTCGTTTTGGGTAGTAGTTGTCTTGGATATCTTGTTCACGTGGATAGTGGACGCTAGCATTGGATATTTATTAATAAACAACATTAAACAAAGCCATACATTGTGATGTAATTCTGACCGCTTTTGTCCGCGGTGGCGTCTCAAGGGAGGTCATTTTAAAGTGAACAAGTATGTGCGCAAATACAGATGCCCTCTCTATTCTCTCACATGGGAAAGCGAATCTGACGCGACCGGAGATAATTCAGGTGCAGGACGCCTGGATTCTTGTTCTTTCCGATTCATTCAGTTCTGCTGCTAAGATTTTCTGCCATAGAAAAATCCGATAGAAAGAGTTCGAACTGATCGGATCGGATTGCGACTATTTACTAGATGAATAAACCAGAAGCCAGTTTGAGCCAGTCTAAAAATCTGACAAATCTGTTTAATTTTAACAGATAAAACAATCACTGGAAAAGCCGATGAAGAATGCGAATTTAGTCCAGACGAACGAGTCTGTTTACTTGTTCCTAGTGGACCGCGTCCAAGCCAACATGCACATCGTGCTGTGTTTCAGTCCTATTGGGGATGACTTCAGGTATTTTTGATTTTAGTACTCGCGGTGCCTTATTTTTTTTACAACATAGGTAAGGATAAGGGTACATGACCAAATGGGAACAGTGGTTTGGTCACTCTTGTTGCACCGCATATTTGTGGTGTCAGTGTTACGTGAATATAGAAAATTTATGTACATACTTTTAACATATATTATGATAGCGGATGAATGAAACTAATATAAGTTCTAAGAAAGTGTTGGTGCAATAGATTTGCACAAAATGTTAATGGATTAATTTCCTCCAAAGTAATAGGCGAAATTAATTCTATTCATGTCATATTATACAAATTCCCCTCTTATATCTTCTTCTTCTTCTTCTTCGGGAGTCTTTCTAAAAATACTCTTTTTGAACACAATATTATCTCCATCTAATAGAAACCGTATACGGCAATATCCAGCACTAATCAATGCTACTACAACTAATTGGTTCCTGGAGTGGCCACGTGAGGCGTTGCTTGAAGTGGCTTACAAGTTTCTTGAGGGAGTAGAATTATTGGCCTCAATCACCGGGCCCAGGGTGAGTCCTATAAACGTACTTTAAATTTAAATACACATGAATGTTTGTTATTATTGATGTAAGACAATTATAAAAAAAAATGAAGACGTATGAGATTATGTACCAACATAGGATGTGTATAATAAAAGATCCATGATGGCTAGAACTAGTGAAACTTGACTGAAGTTTTTTTTTTTTTCTGTGTAATAGCAAAAAGGACTTGTTTCATAATTTGGATTCTGTCATCGTTTTAGATCCGCAGGAAGGAATCTCTTGTAGAAAGTCGAGAAGATGCTTTACGAGCATCTGTTGCGTCTATAATGTCACTGATCCACTCGTCGGTGGGCCAATACTCGGTGAAGATGTGGCGCGAGATGAGAAGGACCAACTACGTCACTCCCACTAACTATCTCGAGCTCGTCTCTGGATACAAGGAGTATGTCGGATTCTTACGTCTTCATAATATTTAGTCAAATAAAATGGAATCTCTTTTTCAAATTTGCTATTTATTTGACCACCAGTTTGGTATATAAATTAATAATTTTTAAAATAAATAAAATATTAAAACATTTTTTTAAAGCTATTATTATAAAAGAAAAATTTGATGTATCAGTAAAGGTTATAGTATAAAAGTGGCTGCGTATGATTGCTAACGAATATATAATTGGTTCTGCGAGAATATGACATGTAACCTGGTATATTCTGACCAATCTGACTCGTAATAGATTACATAAAATTGTAAATGCAATTCTACTTTAGTTTAGTCTGTAGTGGTTAGTTTATTTCTATATCGAGTAATGTATTTACCTTTATTTAGATAGATTTAAAAATATTTATGAACCATCTACACCAACGATATAACTTTTCAGGATGCTACGGCTCAAGCGAATCGAAATAGCTCTCCAGGCGAACAAGCTTCGAAACGGACTGGGGAAAGTCGAGGAAACCACCAAACTGGTCGGACAAATGTCCGAGGAACTGGCCATCGCTCAGGTACGACGCGAACGAAGGACGGACAGGGTCCGCCTTAGTCTGGGGACTGGTCGTGACTGCGAGTCCCCCCGCAGGTGCAAGTGGCGGAGTACACGGAGCAGTGCATCGAGTACATGGGCGTGATCAACGCGCAGCAGCGCAACGCCGACGAGCAGCAGCGCAGCGTGGCGGCGCGCAGCAAGAAGACGCAGGAGGAGGAGGTGCAGTGCAAGAAGCTGGCCGACGCCGCCATGCGGGACCTCGCCAGCGCCATGCCCGCGCTCGAGGAGGCCGTCAAGGTGAGTGCCCGCCCCGCCCGCCGCCCCCGCGCTGCCTTGTCTAATGCGTACCTCCCGCGTAGGCCCTGGACGCCCTCAACAAGAAGGATATTACGGAAGTCAAGTCGTACGCAAAACCGCCGCAGAAGGTGGAGATGGTGATGGAAGCCGTCCTTATATTACTGCAGGTGAGTCCGATATCCGATGTAACCACTAGTGATTATGATCGAACAAATATAGTAATGGTGGTTCTCTATTGTAGAAGGAACCGACCTGGGCGGAGGCGAAGCGGCAACTCGGCGATCAATATTTCTTGGACAGACTACGAGAGTTCGATAAAGATAATATAACTGACAAGACGTTGAAGAAGATCGGTACATACACGGCTAAGCCGGACTTTGATCCCGAAATAGTGGGGACTGTCTCCCTCGCAGCCAAGTCGTTGTGTTTGTGGGTACGAGCCATTGAGAAATATGGAAAAGTTTACAAGTAAGTGACGCTCATGTTCACAATAATGACGGCGTGATATACATATGGGATGAAGGGTCAATTATTGATTAAACTTTAGGTTGGCGGACAACGAAGTGTGAGCGAACGTAGGTATCGTGCAAAATGAGACAACGTATGGATGAGATCACAGCAGTTTCAAATAGTTACCTAAATCACAATTAGTCACTAAGTACTGAGCAGTTCCTAAGCAGATAGTGTCGCGGTCAACTTTCAGTAACCAACTGAACTGAAAGCACACTGACCACTTCCCACCAACACTCTTAACAGTGCTAATTTGTGGCAAATTGTATTTCGCTTTCGGTCATAAATATGGATGACGTCAAGTTAATCTGTTTGACTATAGGATAACTGCCGAAAGGTTGGTACTTATGAACGACAATATTCTATGTTATTTCAGAATAGTAAAGCCAAAGAAGGAACGCCTGGAAGAAGCATTAGAATCTCTGCGCATGAAACAGCAAATTTTAGCCGAGGCACGCGCCAAGCTGCGGGAGCTGAGCGAGATGATCGCTCGCCTCCAGAAGGAGTACGACGAGAAGCTGGCGCAGAAGGAGGAGCTCGAGAGGAAGTCGAGAATGCTACAGCTTAAACTAGAACGCGCTGAAGCGCTCATTACTGGGCTGTCGGGTAAAGATTTTTAATAATTAATATTGATAATCAATTTATTTTTTTCTTATAAATAAAATGGATGTAGATTTAGAAGTTAATTCGATTCGACACCATTTGTAACTGTGAAAATTGGCGTTTGTTTTTTATGCAAAAGGATTTTTTGTGTCCACTCTGTGGTTACTCATATCATATCAATTGCTATGGTTTGCTGGTCATTAAATGCTTAATTTTTTTATACTTAATATATCGTTGTTTCATTTAATTGCTAACAGGTGAACGAGAGAGGTGGGAGTTGACTGTAGAGCGGCTAGACAAAGAGTTTGATAACCTACCCGGTGACTGTCTCATAGCTACCGGCTTTGTGGCCTACCTCGGGCCTTTCGTTTCCGAATATCGTGAGGACTTGATGGGAGATTGGTTCAAGGAAGTACGTGCAGGATTTTTTTTTTAAATCATTTGCTCGACTCGTAAGACGAAATTTAATAAGGGTTTAATAAAGTTGGGACTTGTATAAAGAAATAGAGTTCAAGTGAGTCTGATTTATTTATACATATAATAAAATTGGAGTGTTTGTATTATTAAAATAACCGCTTTTTACTTTTTTTTTTTTCACACGGTATATACCAAAATATAGATATTTTATTTAAATTTTTGTCTGTCTGTTTGGCTCTTCCGGTTAATCTCTGGAACGGCTGGACTCATTTAGTCGGGACTTTCATTGGCAGATAGCTGATAGGCTACAACAATAACTTTTTTCTTAAATTCAAACACGCATGAAGTCGCGAGCACAGCTAGTGGAATATATGAACCGTAATAGACGAACAGAATTATTTTCGCGTTAATAATATTAGTATAGATAGTAGTCAATTTCATAACTCACATTATTATTTTTGAAATCTAGGTTTATAACGAAACGTTACCAGTAACAATGGATTTGAGCATGAAGACTTTTCTGCTCGATGATGCCACATTGAGAGATTGGAACTACATGGGACTTCCAGGTGCTTACGATCATCATCGTCATATTATGGTACTAGTTTTCGTGGGTTAGCCCTCGCCTCGTGTCAGGGGATGTTCTCAGGTTTTAGGTTTGATTATGTCCTTTTCTGTAATCCCGACAATGTGTTCGGTTAAGTTTCACACTAATTAGTTTCAATTTAATTAACATGAGGCTTTATTACACTGATTTATAGATGACAACTTCAGTGCTGAGAATGGTATAATAGTGGTGCGCGCGACTCGCTGGCCGCTGGCCGTGGACCCGCAGGGACAGGCGCTCATCTGGATCTCCAGGCTGGAGGAGAAGAATGATATACAGGTCTCAGCAGATTTGATAGAGGGGTTCAGTCGCTAACTAGATCACATTAATCCTCTATTTTCGACCATGTATTAAAACTATGTATATAACCATTTCCCCCTCCCATGAGTGATATATGACTTATAGTTGTTGTTACTATTGTGTCTATTTCAAATGAAGCACACTGGTCTATTGTCCCATATTTAAACATAATGTCATAAATGAATATAACCCCGTAAACAATTACGTTTATGGCTATATACAGGAATGGATATGGGGTCCATATTTGATTATCAGTCAAGAAAAGTCTTTGAAGCGTATACTTTTTCAATTATTTTTAATAAAATAAATTGCATTAGAACTGTAATTTGAAATTAAATTTGATTGTTCTAATAGATCGTCGATTTCGGTCAACCAAACTACCTCAAGATCATGGAAACCTGTCTATCACAGGGCCAGCCTATTATAGTCCAAAACGTAGGCGAGGTCCTCGACCCGTCTATCGCGCCTATATTAGACAAAGCCATCGTTAGAATTGGCGCTGACTTGGTCATCAAGTTTAATGAGAAAATGGTGCCCTACAATCCAGAATTTAAGATGTACCTCACTACAAAACTTGGTAAATTAATATTTTTGTATCGTATAATATGTTTAATTGTTTTTATTCATAATTATTTCATTAAGTGTTATTAGAACTGTGAATGTGAATATTAGTTTTAATTCCGAAGTGATAAAATAATTGGCGAAATTTCAGCTCTTTTCCTGATGAAAAAAGTTTTTAAATTTCTTTAATTACTTATCGAAATATGTTTTCACTTTAAATTATTGTTCAATCAATCTCAAAATCCCTCTGATAACAATTCTATTCACGTTTTCCAATGCAAGAAACTCATGGTTTTCATCCAGGTAACCCAGTGTATACGCCAGAGACTTTGACCAAGACGACAATGGTTAACTTCGCGGTGAAAGAACAGGGCCTGACAGCGCAGCTCCTCAGTATAGTGGTGCGGAAGGAACGGCCGCAGCTGGAGACTATGAAAGATAACCTTGTGATGACCATCGCCAATAATAAGAAAGTTCTGGTAAGTTACGTGAAATTAAATATTTGTATTCAGATTATATTATTAGGCAACTTTTTAGACGACGAATTATAATAACCAGCTGTCTGAATTAATAGTCTTTAAATGTCAGCTAAAGCCTTCTCTCCGTTGAGAAGGTTTGGCGCTCCTCCAAACACGTGAAAATTTTCATTAGAAACGTGCAACTTTCCTCAACACGAATTAAACACTTGATAAAGGGGTGCTTTGAAATCATCCTCGGTTAAGATGCACTGGTGATTCATACGCTGAGTCAGCTGTTGTTATATGAACTTAATCTCTAGATATTAGCTAGTTAACTGTTTTTCGATGTGTTTCTATTCGATGTTTGATCTCTGTTCACAGATAGATTTAGAGAACGATCTACTCCGAATAATGTACGAGTCACAGGTGCCTCTCCTCGAAAACGAGGAGCTGTTCATCACGCTACAGACTTCACAGCGCACGTCGCTCGATGTGAAGGAAGCTCTCATCACGTCGCAGGACACTGAGAAAGAAATAGACAGCGCTAGACAGGTCTCACATCAATTTAGTCATATTTGTCCATTATCCGTTAGTGGAATTGGATTTTTATCTCTAATGTTGTACATTTCTTTGTAATCGAACTAATTTTTGCAAAAATAATACTAACTGAAACCCTTGAAAACAATACTCGCAATGTCATCATCATATACAAATTCATTTCACTTGTTTCAAGACGCTTAATTTTCCGAAACTTCTTTGACAAATATAAATATTGTTGAATGTCTTAAGGCGCAGATATACGAGAAATTACTTTCCAAGTTCATTTACATTAAAAAAAGACAATTAGAAAATTATTAATTATTTCTAATTGTTTTTGTATTAACAAAATATCCTCTGAATTTGTTATTATTAGGTTTTAACTTTTGTGCTTACATTAGAATAAGAGAACTATCGGTTTGATTTTGTAGTCCCTTATCTCACCAATAAATCAGTGCGGCATGATACACTTTCCTCCACAATTGGCGGGTAAAGTGGGTGAAATATTTCCGCGTAGGTATCCATAGGTAACAACAAACTATATCCATCGCTGAATATGAACAAATTGAATTGAAATATAAAGCATTCGTTTCTTTCTTGCCACTCTCCAGGGCTATGTGCCAGTAGCGGTGCGTGCTTCGGTACTTTTCTTCGCTCTGAACGACTTATCTCGCATCGACCCCATGTACCAGTTCTCGTTGGACGCCTACATCGACCTCTTCACGTACTCCATCGACCGCAGTCCTAAGGGCGGCGAGCTGCAGGACAGAATCAGCAATCTTAATGAATTCCACACTTTTGCTGTGTACAAGTAATTTTGAAAACAATTAATAAGACATATTCTCTGTGTATGTAACACCGGCTCACTCACCGTTCAAGTAAGACACAACAATACCAAGTAGTGCAATTTGGCGGAAGAGTGTCTAATATGTGTCTGGTGCCCACCCATCGTTTTTCTTTCTTCAGGAACACGTGTCGTGCACTATTCGAGCGTCACAAGCTGCTGCTGTCCTTCCACATGGTCTCTCGGATCCTCTTTCAGATGGGCAAGATGAGCACACACGAGTACCTGTTCCTGCTCAAAGGCGGAGTGGTGCTGGACCGCTCCGAACAGCCTGATAATCCTACCAGTGAGATAAAGTTCTATAGAAAATTATACAACTAATATTGAATTCTTGTCTTATAAGATCGGTAAGTAATAACCTAGTAAAGGGGAAAAAAATATTTGTTGCTGAAGGATAGTAGAATTATCTAGAAATATAATCTAGAATCTATCATTGTTTTGCTACTGACTGACTGACTGACTAGTGTGATATATTCTTAAGAAATATTATATTATGGTCGCGAGTGTTTGAGAGATTAGAATTATAATTTATATTATTATAATAAAATTGAAACAATTCGAACACATTAATATATTTTATGTAAAATAGTTTTTAATTTTAATGGTAATTAGAAGATACATTGTCTTATTACAGATTGGCTACCCGACGATTGTTGGGACAATATTACAGAGCTGGATAAGTTACCCGGTTTCCATGGTGTCATCGACAGCTTCGAGGTGTTCTCGAAGGAGTGGCGGGATTGGTACCTTCATCCCGAGCCGGAATCGCAGCCGCTTATTGGTACGTTCAATTATTTCTTTATTGGCTATCATTTGGGACATAAATAAAATAAATAAACAATAGTAGGGGAATAAAAAGTAAAGTCAAATTTTCAATGTATCGATGCACACATGTGCGCACCGCCCGCAGGCGACTGGAACGACATCTGCAACGAGTTCCAGCGCATCCTGTTCGCGCGCTCGCTGCGCGTGGACCGCGTGGCGGCGTGCGTCAGCGCCTACGTCGTCAACGTGCTCGGCCCGCGGTACGTCGAGCCGCCCGTGCTCGACATCAAGGTGCGCCCGCACACGCAGCCCCGGAGCCCGCTGGAGCCGCCCGGCCCTCGCTTGTTTATGTAGCCGTTTGCACCGCGCAGGCGGCGTGGGAGGAATCCACGTGGAAGACCTCCCTCCTGTTCGTGCTGTCGCCGGGCGTGGATCCCACGTCGGCTCTCATCCAGCTGGCCATCGACGTGAAAATGTTCGACAAATTCCAGTCCCTCAGTCTGGGGCAGGGGCAGGCGCCCACCGCGGCGAGGTGGGTCTTTTTTTTAAGTTTTCGAAGCGCATTGCGGATTCTCCTCCTGGTGCAGTAGACGCATAGTGTGTAGACGAGCACGGAAAAATATTTTAAAGACCGACCATATTATGCCGCGCTCATAGGATGCTGGCCCACGGCATGAAGGAAGGCGGCTGGGTGTTCCTGGCGAACTGCCACCTGGCGTGCGTGTGGCTGGGCGCGCTGCGCGGGCTGGACAACCCGCGCATCCACCCGCGCTTCCGCCTGTGGCTGTCGTCCATGCCCGACGACAAGTTCCCGCTCGGCGTGCTGCAGCGCTCCATCAAGATGACCACCGAGCCTCCGCAGGTGACTCCAGCGATTCGGGCAGACGAGAACTCGGGATTTACTTGGCTGTTTAAAAAATTGTGTATTTAACATTTGCCGATGATCGTTTCTGTTGTTTAGGGTCTGAAGGGCAACTTGGTGAGGCTGTTTGCAAATTTAAACGAGGATAAATTCGACGAAGCCACTCCCAAGTATAGACGGCTACTCTTCTGCGTGTCCTTTTTCCACTGTTCGCTTATAGCGCGCAAACGTTTTCGTCAGCTCGGATACAACGCCGTCTACAGTTTTAACGATTCAGATTTTGAGGTAAATGCAAATTTATAAATGATCTGAGCTTTATATTGATGAGGCACGGGCTAAGTAGTTGTTTAGGTTTCAGATAATCTGCTTGCAAATTACTTGGAAGAATATGAAGAAGTGCCGTGGGAAGCACTCAGGTATCTTTTCGCCATCATCAACTACGGAGGGCACATTACAGACGATTGGGATAAACGTGTTCTCATCGCGTATATCAACCAGTTCTTCTGCGAGGAAGCACTGGATACGCCATTTTATAGGTAGATATTTGAACATAATAAGATTATTTATATGCACATTTTTAACCAACCATTAAAAAGGTGACATCCGTCTAAAAGGTTAGTTTATGTATGTTTGCTTATATTTTTTATAATACATTAACATTTGTTATATATATGACAGAAAAGCTGGTCCCGGCTTGTTTTTAAAAAAAAAACATGACATCATTGCTGACGTCACGAATGTCAGGGTTTGGATTTGTATCCATCCTCGAAGGTATGAAATTAAACTCAGGAAATATTCTTCTCTGATTTATTCCAAACTGAGGAGGTCCGATCGCTCCGACGGCTCGAATAAGTCTCTCAATACCGGCGGGCGTTCGGCCTTTTATAACAAAAATGGGTGGGGGCCCTATTCACTCAATTTAACACCTATTTATGGACGGTAAAATATTTCAAACTAATTTAACATCTAAAAATTCACTAAATATTAATAATTTAATAGTCAAACTGTCTTCAATTATTAAAAATAATTAAAACAATAATTTCCGGGCGCGTGTTTTTCTTAAATACGTGATTTTCCGCCGACATATATAATTAATTATAAGTTGTTAATTTTCCAATCACAAGTGAGTAAAAACTACATAAACAAAATTTGACATCGTGTTCACAGTCATATGTCGAGAGCTTAAATAATGATACTTATTGTTGACTTTAAAAAAGGCGTTTCGATGTCATGACCAAGTTGTTGTCGGAAATTTTGAAGTAAAATATATAGCTGAGCTATTTGTGAATCGCATTGTTAGCAAGTAACTGAGGTTTGTTTATCTCTAATCCTTCTTCGATTGGAATAGGCTATAAGTATACTAACTGACATACAAATTACGGTAATACTAGCGAATGTTTTCTTCACACCAATATCTGTATTCCTTACCATTCAGACTATCAAGCATACCCTCGTACCATATTCCCCGTGATGGTAGCCTCGAATCGTATCGAGACTTCCTTGATCTATTGCCGGCTTCCGAGCGAGCTGAGTCTGTGGGACAACACGCATCGGCTGACGTCGCTACATTGGCACAAGTACTTTATTAAATTTTATAAAACTTAATTAAATGTTATAAAAAGCTTAAAATATTTTTATGCTGGTTTTATTTTTTGTTTAGGATGCTCGGATCATGTGTTTGACTCTGTTTGCATTGGCATCGACGGGGGGTGGAGGCGGGGGAGGCGGGGAAGATCAAAAGGTGAAGCCCATCATCAGATTATACTTTATTTTTAAAAATAAAACAGATCCATTTGAATTGTCTGACTCTTGAAACTAAAACATCAAAAATCGAATCAATTTAAGTTTACCTTTAAATTTTTGTTACTTGCGGAATAAATTGTTTATTAAAGTCTTTAAACCTTCAACAATTAAAAAAAAAGTAAAATAATTATCTTACTGCATAGTATCATAAATCTTTACTTTCCGCCATCTTGATGTCGAGTCAAGTTTCGTTCTGTAGTTTTTGATTAAAAGGTCAAAACGAGTTTTTTTTAAAATTCGCTTTCTATTGTCGCACCGCTAATAGCTTTATGAACAAACCCGATTTAATACGTAAATGTATAATGGTGTTCAAGGGTTTTTAAAAAGTAAGGCTAACATTATTGAGTTACAACTTTGAAGTTTACAAAATCATGAAATGTATTACATCATTCGTTATACGAACGGCAATGAAATAAGGTGGACGAGCTCGCAGCGGAGATGCTGTCCAAGTTGCCATCGCGCATCGACGTGGAGACCACGGAGCGCATGATGGGGCCGGAGATCGTGATGCCGATGTGCGTGTCTCTGCTGCAGGAGATCGGGTACTACAACGTGCTCATTGGCAACATAGTGGCCGGTCTTCAGGTGAGACACAATTATCTACTGCGACCATTTTTATAATAATTGTAAAAAACAATCGTTAAATATTCAAAATTAGCGGTCGGACTTCGAACGTAATTCATTGAATTATTCATAAAAAAAATCGATTCATTGTTTTAAGTTGGAAATATAGACAAGGTATTTTTGACAACAAAACCTAAGAACCTTGTCGTTTTTAAAATTAAACAATCCAAATATCCAAGAGAATGCCAAAAAACGCTTTTTTGGTATTAAAGTTTGTCATGCGTTGGAATCTCACACTCCTCTGTGCATAGCATAGTGTTTGATTAGAAAAGGGCCCAAAATTTTCTTCTCGCGTATCCTAAAATGTATTTTTATAAGTAATCCTTAGGCTGCGGTGGTATTCGACCACGGCTAACCTCTATTTTTTTTTGTTGAATTGATAAATAGAAATAATTGAGGTACCGACTGTTAGATGAGTGAGTAATAAGCGAATATTTTCTCGTCCCGTACTTTTCAGAAAGCAATTGTTTTCCCTTGTTGTGTTTTAGTTTTTAAACGTAATTTTTATTCATTATATTTATAGGGTTGGCGTTTTATGTCCCAGCACCGAAAAAGATAGGAATATAACGATTTTTACGGACGTTCGTTGGAAGAAAGATCATGTAACATAATCAAATTGTTGTTACTTTTAGGTTGATTCCTGGTCTTCGTACTGGAAGCTAAGGAATAACATTATAATTTTTTTGGTGAAATGTGTTGCAGTTTGTGTTTTGTTTATTCCAAATGATGGTTTTCTATAAGGAGAAAATTAACTAAAACATGTTTTACCACAGGAACTACGTCGTGCAATCGAAGGTCTGGTGATAATGTCTGAAATACTAGAGACCATGTACTCCTGCATCTTCGAAGGCAGGGTACCCGGGTTTTGGCAAAAGGGTTAGTTTAAAAGATCAAAATGACTCGTTTCACACGACCAGACAGACCAGACTGTTTAATGACTAAAATAAGTTTAGCGTTTCACGACTAATAAGAAATAAACAAGGGGTCCGCGCGTGTGGCAGGCCGGCCGTCGCTGAAGCCGCTGGGCGCGTGGTGCCGCGAGCTGTGGCTGCGCGGCGCGCACCTGTCGGCGTGGGCCGGCGCCCCGCGCGCGCCGCCCGCGCTCTGCTGGCTGCCCGCGCTCGTGGCGCCCACGGGCTTCCTCACCGCCGTCATGCAGGTCTCTTACCTGGCACTACGTGTGTATTGGGTGAACTGCAACTTCTTGTATAGAAGAGAGAAGAATACGGGACAGACCTCTTCGACGTGCAACCAGCCTTAACTTACTTTACTTACTCTTTCTAAGTTTTAATTAGTTCATCCAACTTCCAACTAGCATACATTTCCACTTTCCTTATGACAATGTGTATCTTTAAACGAGTGCGCCGATTTCGCTGATCGTTACGCCTCCGCTAGACCACGGCCCGCGGCGAGAGCTGGCCAATCGACACTCTGTGCTGGGAGTTCAACGTGATGCCGTTGGAGGAAACCGCCTTCGTTCGTCCGCCGAGAGATGGCGGTGTTTATATCAGGTCACATATTTAATACATTAATCTTCACATTATTGAAGTCACAAATAACTTGACAAATCTCGAATTCGTTTAATATACAAAAAATGGAAAATCGGCATCGGAAAATGCGGCAAAATCGTTCGGGATCGCATCATAATTTCCTATCATTTTTTTTTTCAGTAATTTTGTGGTATACCTTCGTTCAGAGCAAATATTTGCCGTATACAATGATACAAATTCGTCCAGTCATGATAAACCTGCGAATAACTCCAATATGTCAATACTTACAAAATAATTCACAGTAAAATGTCCATCTTATTTGACTACTTTGATGTATCGCTTGAAACCGACTAGAGGATAAGAACACGTTTTTATCTATTTGCGTTATTTGCTAAATTTCCGTGTTAATAAAAATAGTAAGAAGAGTTCTATGAAAAGTTACCTTATTATGATATAATTAACATTACATTCGGTATCATTCAGGGGCTTGTATCTGGAAGGAGCCAGTTGGTTCCGCAAAGATGGACATTTGCAGGAGCCCTTGCCGATGCAGCTCGTCTTCCCCATGACGCCCATACATTTCAAACCAGTGCGATCAACGGGCAGGCGGCTGAGGAGTAAGTTAGAAACCTAATATTTTTCAATAGCTTTAAAAACTAAATCTAAACTTCGTACTTTATTCATCTAGTCTGCTAATTTGATAAATTACTGAACGCTCATTGGTCGCATATTACGTCATCGGCTGTCATGAACCAATGAAAGTTTAGATTAGAGGCAAATTAGTAAATCTGACTTTAATAATATTTAATTACATTTTGACATTTAAAAAAACGTTTTGTAGATCGTTACGTCTGTCCGTGTTATTACTACCCTCTGCGTATGGGCGCTTTCGTAGTGGCCGTCGACCTCCACTCTGGCAAGGAAACCTCCGATTTTTGGGTCAAACGAGGAACTGCCTTACTCTGCACTCTATCTACTTAACTCAGGTACCGAATATAATAATAGTCGATGCTGTTATTTTTATTTATAAATATGATACGTTTAGCTTAATAAATTACATTTGTTACAAGAAAAATGATTATAGTTTAAAAATAAATAGCGGTCGTTTTACTTACACACACCAAACACGTTTGCTTAATTTATAATTACAACTCATCTCGTGAGCAAACTTGTATGTTTCAGATGAGATTCTGATACTTTTGCCACACATCGACCATCCTATATGAAGGATACTTTGAAGATGTTTTTGTGGCTAATAATTTAATAATTAACTTGGTGGTAGGCATAATGCAAGCCCGTCTGGGTAGGTATCACTCACTCATCATAAATTCTGCCGCTAAACAGGAATACTTATTACTGTTGTGTTCCGGTTTGAAAAATGAGTGAGCCAGTGTAATAAGCACAAGGATCATAATGTCATAGTTTCCAAGGTTAGTGGCGTATTGATGATGTGAGGTATGATTAATATTTATTAATAAAGTACCAATATCTTTGGGCAATAGTGACCACGCACCATTAGGTGACCCATTTGCCAATCCAATATATATATTTTTAGTTAGGTTGTTTTAAAAAAGTAAAAGAATGTTTTTTTTTTTAATAAATGATTTATTTACAACTTATATCAACTTAAATGTAAGTAGGTGTAAATATTAAGTTATATTGAATACAAAAAAGGAAAGGTACATGGGATGGGAGAAAGCGTTAGAATGTATGCATTTCCTTTTGTGAACAGTACAAATATATTTATTTTATTTCGATTTTTTTATTCATTAATAATTATGGCACTTAAGCAATATAGCATTTATTGTGTTATATTATTCTGATACAAGGCAAGGTCACGCTTTTGAAATACATAATACAAATGTTAATAAATGATGTTCTCAACTCATATGTATACAAAATGTAAGATTCGAAATTCTATGAAAAATCTTATTTCTTTAAAAACAAGGAAAATGTATAATTTTGTTATACTGTACATTAAAGAAAAATAATTTGCCTACCGTATAATGATACAATGAATTAGTATTGGTTGACTATCGTAATATATAGCTTGCACAAGCAATCCATTAAGGCGTGGATATACGCGAAAAGGCTTGAGTTACATTGATTACTTTTTCTCCCTTGTTGTTACCGGAAAAACTATAAGTATATCCTATAAATAGTTAGGCTATAGGAATATTAGTAACTTTTCTTCTTCTCCAAAACCATTAAAAACAATTAAAAGTAAAAAGTAGAAATAAATATGCGAAGTATTCTCTGAATTTGTTATTATTAGCTTTTTTTCTTCAGATTTCTACCACATATTTTTTTTATTTATATCAGAATATTAAGAAAAACAATACTAACGGGACCTTCGGCTTGTTTTTGTAGAATATCTTTTTCAATATTTTTACCGAATATTTGATACGAGCAATCGTAATCGCATTGCAATCCCTTTGTCGCCTAGTCAATGCGGGGCGAGATGTGCTGTGTGCACTTTTTTTTTTACTGCAATAACAGGGCACAGGAGTTGAGGTTTCCGCGAGGCATATTTATTAGTAATGCCCAGTCGAACAAGGTCAACGACGTATATCCACCTCTTAAGACGAAACATGAAGATATGGCTATATTCCATAAGCCTTAATAAATAACAGATGTTACAAAACTTTTTATTTTAATATACATAATACCTCTTAATATTATCTTATCTATACAGACTATCCTTACCTATGTTATAATTGACTTTTTATGTAACGAGAATTATTAAATACATTCGTATGATATTAAATTTTAAACATTTTTCTTACAAGGCACAGCGTTAATATTAATCGGTTAAAATAATAATTGAAACAGTCGCCAATTACGTCTAACATTTGCGTAAATTTTATTACTTATTTTGAAATTTCTTTATTAAATTCGACCAAAAATGTCGACCGAAAGCTAAGATATTAGACATAATTTTTTTATCAAAGCAGTATTTTTTATGGACTAGTATTTAAATGAAGATGTGACATTGAAAAAAGAACGATATTTCGATTCCGCTAACGACGATTGAGTATCGACGTCCTGAATGTTGCTTCATAATTCATGTTGCATTATTTAATTGCATCAGCTCTTTAACTATCAGTCTATATTTAATCGATTTTTAATATTCTGTATCGATTACCACTCAACCACGATTCTCCATATCATTTCATCATAAATTCAGACAGGAAACTGATCGGTTGGCAGTGTATGGGCAGGACTAATACCTTGCCTACAGTCTCAAATATTGTCAACATAAGCCTCTCCTCTTGTTTGGTGTCCACACTCCATTAATATTTTTGGATCGTATGACTTAGATCTACTTATTAGTATATCTAATATTTTGTAGCTGTTTGAAAATTTTATTTTGAAATGTCGATTGGAAAATTAGTAAGGTCTACTGATAGCGATAATGCATCAGACTTTGTCGCGCTGGTATCTTCTCGAGTGGAATCTTCTCTTGAATCGTCTGTACGGACATCTGCCGGAACTTCTCTCGTAGGGTCCGTACTCACAGGTCGGCATTGTACAGTCTCCTTGTGAGACACATACCCTATCCCTCAATCCGAAGTGTTCCTTGCCCCTTGCGAGGGAGAGACATTCGCGTTTCCGAGTTATTTCTGGCCAATCGCAAACACAGGAGCATATACCATCTTTTATACGATTCTTGAACAGCGCTGGACAGGTGCATCTAGTGAAAATAATTATAATAAGATTTTGTATTATTTAAATGTAATTAAAGAGTTGGTGACTTACAATCAATAGTTATAATTTATTGTCTGGGACAGTTAATAATAATTGTTCTACTAAACAGTGTGCTAGACAATTATTTTACTAGAAAGCTTTTATCAGATATGATATCATTTTAATAATTAACCTTTTTAATTGAGGGGGAGAAGTCTGTTCCTCATCTCTTTCTAATCTAGGTTCTTCAGTGGGCGCTCTCCAATCGTTTTGTCTTTCTTTCGAAACACTCTCGTTCTTTTCCTCTCTAATTTCAATCTCTTTCTCGCCTCCGTGATAAATCTTCGTCCTAGGTGTACTCTGTTGCGTTTCTTTTGAGACGCAAGCGCATCTAGTGTGGTTGTAGAATAATATCCTGGCAGGTGTGACGTTACTACCGGCTCGGTTTAGCTGCAAAAAAAACCATTATTTTTTTTATAAATCAACAGCCCAAGTTTTCACTTGGATTGTGCATTCCATCTAATAATTTCGCCTTCTATACCTTATTGTGAGAAATGTCGATATTGAGACGACGCTAAACCTATAACATGTCCCCATAATGAGCAAAATAGAGAGTATTCATAAATAAGTTAAAATTAAATGTAGGTATCTTTCAAACGATTCTATCCTCTTCCACATTAGAAGAGGCTGAGATGGTTTATAACTGATGGATAAGTATTTTCATTAGAATAAGGTAGGTCTGGCGTATTTTTTAAAATAAAAGCCTTTAAATAATTAAAGACAGCATAAGAAACAATGAATATCGATGTCCGCAGGGATAAATAGATTTTTTACATATTTAGTAAAGTGTCTAGGCTGTTAATTAAATGGCTAATTTAACCATTTGGCTGCGTCATATATACTCGTATGAATACCAAATTATCAAGGCCGTCGATAGATCGGTGTAAAAATTGATGTGCTGCAGCCTAAATCATAGTTACAACTAATTTGATACTATTCAAACATCCATGGTAAATTATTCATCAAATTTCAAGGTGGGCATTCAAACGATTTGGAAATCTATTTATATCAATTATATACAACAACATATAATTTTATATATAAGAAGTAAATAGATACTTACGAAGAACGATAAGGCGACGTATTTCCCATCGACTGGCGTGCAGACTTGGCTCTCGTCGTAACAACAGCCCGAGTCTGGAGCGCAGCGGTGCAGCTGCACGCACGGCGGTATGTAACTGAAATGTAATGTATAAATAGCACAATCTGATTTTAAGATCAACTACCTACACGATGTAAAGCTGCGGCCGTACATGTGCGATTAGGTCAATTGTCTAAACCCAACGCTTCGCTATGCTGTCTATATTCATTTCTATCAAAACAATTATTCTGTGAAATATTATCCGTCCAAGTAAATGTTGTGACCACATGTAGCAAAATTATAACATCAAGTTAATTACTTATTGCATTTTTTAAATGAATACATACAGAGTATCCGCAGCTGGTGCCAGTTTCCTCACAGAGAGCCACCTCGGCTGTGGGGTGAGACACTTGCCGGCGTGGACGACGTTGCGCATGTTCGCTATTGCGCCCTTGTGTAAAAACACGCGCTCCTCTGCTGTGGAGTGAGCTGGAAAACCATACAGGAACTGTTAAATAAAAACAATATATTCTGATTGAGTCGAAGAGTCCGTAACGGTCCTTAGGAAAATAGAAAAAGAAACTTAGTACAAACTTACTAAAAGAAGTGAATGGCTTTTTGTGAGCTATTTCAATCTGTTTTAAAACACTCGTTTACCCGTGCTGTCATTTTTGTTTTCTTAAAAATCATTAATCATGGACTCATGGATTATATACTCCTAACCGAGTTTAATCAAAAGTGGTGTAGCTTCATGTGGTAAATCTTGAGGATGTCGACATTTACACCAGTGCACTCTGTTATTGATTTTAAAAAATTCTGACTGTGGTGTAGCCAGACAAAGAATAAACGGCTTTTGAGTACTAGGTTTGAGGTACAAGACATTCTTCCAGCTGCTACTAAAAATTCGTGAATTTTCTTTTTATTTTAATGGCTTACTTTTTATTTTAATTGCTTATGGTTACGCTCCGTAGTTAAAACTAAAGTAATGCTCCGTCGGTAAGAACTTACAATCTTCTAAAATCCTTGGCCGTTCATTAGTCGCAGCGACAGGGTCGAGGGTAGTGTGTCTGGATACATCTAGTCTGGTGAAGGCTGAAGGTGTGATCCCAAGGAGAGGCCTGCTGGTGGAGCTGCTGTCTTCTTCCAATGGATCCCACTCTTCGCCGACATCATTAGCGTAATCTCCATCACCAAGGTCTTGTTCCAAGTCCTGAGGAAAATGTTCATCAATAAAAATATGATTTACTAGCTGAACCTGCGGCTCTACTCGCACGAAATTTATAAAACACAAACTTCCAACCCCTGTTGTACTCCCTTAGGGATGGAGTTTCGTAAAATCTATTTTTAGCGGATGTCTACACCCTACAAGGAACCTACCTGCCAAATTTCAAGTTTGTAGGTGTTTGTAGTTTCTGATATTTCGTGATCAATCAGTGAGTGGTATTTCGCTTTTATATAAATATATATAGATTTAAATGTTTATAAGTAATTTTAAAAACGAAATTTAACAATTTGATAAGATCAATTCAAAGTAAAGCCACCACTTACACTGGCTGATTCGAAATGTCATTATTACAAAAAAGAAATGACAAAAAACCCGGTAGAAACTCCTTTTACCGACTAAAATTGGTACAATCATTATATACATTCAATTTTATGTTGAATTCATTGATTTCTATACAGATTTATAATATTTATTTTAATTGCGCAAATAAAGTGTGGTAAATATTTCTAGTGTGAACTAGAATAAATTGTCAATCAACAAGTGTAATGCTTCTGTATCGAATAACGGAATTTAATAAATTTTAATTAGATTTGCTTTATAATAATTATTTGACAAGTCGCCATTGAACTGGGTTTAATAGGTATACAATCTATTTTGAATATTACATTGCGAATTTAATTTTACTCGATGTATTGCGGTTAATCCCTTATTAAAACTATAAAATGAATAGAGCGTCGAAAGCTGAAATTGGTGGTGGTTCACTTGGTGGTAGAGATATGTGGAAGCCTGTCTGGATCTGTACCCACTCTCTACTTATTCTACTGCCAAGTAGCTATACTTAGTATGTTGTATTCTGTTTTTAATTATGAGCGAGACAGCTTAATTATACAAGGGACAGCTTCGCATCTCAAAGTTGGTGACGCTTTGGTGATGTATGAAATTGTTAATATTTCTTACAGTATGTCTATGACCTCTGTTGGTAGGCAGGTGTAGTGACCACTTAATAATAAGTGGTGCATTTGACAGCCCTATATAGTAAAACCTACTATAGTAAAATATTGACAAAATAATTTAAGTTCTACAGCTTTAACAAGAAAGTTTTGCAACAAGAGAATATGATGCATTTCGTAATCATTCCTTATCTGGTAACCGTGATGCTATACTGGTCTCCGGTTTCCCCCTATTTGCGTACGTATTTAAGTATGCAAGCCGAAGAAAAAACAGTTTATTTTAAATTGGTTTGAATTCCACTTAACCCTGTACAAGTGGCAACGTGCTCCCAGTCCAGATTTAAAACAATTCCTTGTTTAGCTTCAGGAATGCACCGAGAATAGAACCCATGCCTGCTTATTTTCATTCCGATAAATTTTAGTACATTCGAAGTGCAAGAAATTGGTTATAATTAGTCATCTCTTACAGTTCAAAGAGATCTTTTGACGTATTTTATTATACCATTAATTTTGTTTTTGTGTATCTAATTTGTGTAATTTAGAATGTGCCTAGTTTTATTGACTGGAAATCAATATCTGTGGCTTATAATGATAGCTTTAGTGAAATAAAATAGTTCCTAAATATGTTTTATATTACAAATGAATACATAGCAAATAATTTTACTTTATCACTAAACGGTAATTTTTTGGATCGATTGATCTCCAACAGGTCCACAAAACTCTTAGAAATTATCATAATTTATTTAATTTATAAATCAAATTAGTATTTATATAATTCAGAAAGCAGATTTTTTTCTTCCTTGTTGTTCATTAATTGTAAAAAAAAAGTTCGGTGTGAAAAGAAACATCAGGAGGGCCCTTAAACGATAGATATACGCTAAGAGTATATTTTTTCATTTTAATTTGGGATTGAAAATTCTACTCAAGGAAGTCCAAAATTCTTTAGCTCAACGATTTCAGAAATAAACAAATATAATAATTTAAAAATCACAAATGACGCAAATGATCAGCCCAAACCTAGGCCGATACATTTTCTAGGCTTCTAATTTTGGGACAATTTTTTTTTTATTACAACTCAGATCGAAAAAATCTCATATAGCAATGGTAAAGAAAAACTTGCACCTGTCGATTAAAATTCTCCATACACCTTTCTATATCCAATCCTAGGATCCATGGATTATGCTCCAAGCCTTATGAAGAGAGAAGAACATAGTCATGCATTGGCACATTGCATTGGCACATTGGCACACTTTTATTACCCATAAAAATAATCCAGCATGCATACTAAAGCACATTAAAGAAAGACCATCCACTCAGAGAGAAGCACGTTAATAAATTACAATTAGTAGAAACCGCAAAGTTAACTCAACAATTACCGCATATATTTAATTTAATCTCAATTAGCTTAGAAAGTAGGTAGATAATAGGAATGTAACATTCTCGCAAGTCATTGCTTTTATCAAGTTAAGCACGATTCGCTCCTTCGTTCGCTTGCGTCACGTCGCTGCTCAATGCGTGTTCAATGCCGATGTTTACTCAGCAAATGAAGTATGTATAATGTATATTAAACTTTACTTAATTCAAGTAGAGTCTTACAATCACTTTAAAATTTTCAATTAACAAGAATATATTAAATGCAGAAGTAGAACTAGAATCAGCTGCTTGGAATTATAGTTTTTACTGAAATTACGAACAAGGAATTTATTAGTATCTTTCGTAATTTAAATTAATATCTATCTTGTATCTGAAACCTTGTCAATTTAGTATTCAAATTTAGTTCACACCTGAGTGGGCATTTAATGATCATTGGTCGCTTACATCAACAGCTGCCACGATCAATTACAATACAGATTAAAATTAATTAGACGTTAATCAGTGTTTCAGAAACGAGGTTAATCATGATTTTTGAAATAAAAATATTTTTGTTTTTTTGTTTAATTAAATTAATGGAGGTGAAAAAGTAAACACGTATAGCTTACTTTATTTGGAGGTAGGGCTTTAGACAAGCCCGTCTGGGATACCACCCACTCATCAGATATTCTACCCAAACAACAGTATTCAGTATTGTTGTGTTCCGGTTTTAAGGGAGACTGAGCCAGTGTAACTACAGGCTCAAGGGACATAACATCTTAGTTACCAAGGTTAGTGGCGCATTGGCGATGTAAGGAACGCTTAATATTTCTTACATCGCCATTGTGTATGAGCGGTGGTGACCACTTACCATCAGGTGGCCCATATGCTCATCCGCCAACCTATGCCATAAAAAAAAGGAAAATTGAAATATATTGAATCAGCTCCTTAATAGAAATTATCATTTGATATTTTAAAAGCCTATTGTTCATTAAGCGTTTAATACCTATAAAGTTGAAAGAGGCATAATTAACTACTTAAAGCTACTATTTTGCTAAAGCTTCTTGGGTTTGCTTATAGTAAAACATTCGTGGTAGCGTTGTTTAAACATCATAAAAGTATCTATATGATTAAATACCGGTAGATGTTTGTGCGTATCGTCTGACCTTTGTTCTACCATGGAGATATGTCGCCGAAATTGATCAGAAACTCAGCGAGCATTGGGTATCGATGTATTAACGTATAAAGACGATATTCAATTACATATTTAATAATAATCAATCAATTGTATCTCTTAAAATATTAGAGAATAAATTCAATAAAACATTTCATTTGAAGTACTGGCCGTATTTGTCCAAACTATTTGGGTAGGTATCACAGACGTATCAGTTAAGCGAGAAATGGTAATACTCGGTATTCTATTCTGTGTTCCAATTTGAAGGATGAGTGCAGTAATAGTAAGTACTTAAGCGGTATTGAATGTTGTTTAAATGTTTACAGTACTCGTCCATACTAATATTATGAAGAGGTAAAATTAGTTTGTTTATATGATCCAATTCTATTTTTTTTTTTAATATAAAGGTACATTATTCCTTCGTGTGAGGGTATATTTATATCATATTATATTCATATCATAACATAGAAAGCGAGGTGAATCACTAGTTATTTTTTATTGTTTTAAGACAGAAAGACAAAGTATTCACTAAAAAGGCCATTTTATTTATCGTCAAGTTTAAAGCTTAGTGTTGCCAAGACATGCTTACAATTGAAGACGTGTAGTAAATATATATAACATTACGAACATAATTACATTGTTAGTAAAATAATGATGGTTATGGGATATACACGCGTGCGAAACCGGGGCGGATCGCTAGTCATGACTATTTTCGTACACAGGACAACGTCTGCCGAGTTTGCTGTGTACACACCAGATAAAACATTTAACGTTTTAACAACAGTTAATTTCGTACTAGTGTTTGTCAAAGTTCGCTCATCGAAGTTTTGGGGTCAAAATGAAAGTGAACACGATTTACCGCTCGCTAAGAAAGGTTACCACGACAGAACGGTGATACACCACGTTATTAAATACACATGTAGGATTCCCGGTCAAAGATGTCGTCGTAGAGTTCAATTGACACGCACAGTGACATGGTAGGGCTCCATTACCGTCTCAAAATGCCGGTTCTTTTCGGTAGAATCTACTTTTTCGAACCGGTGGTAGTTTTAAATTTAATTCTGCTCTGTAACATTACGATTCATGGGTGCTTTTATGTGCCTACTTGTAGATTTTAGGAATAAAATAGCCTGTCACTCAACTTTGACTGTTTTCTTATTAAATTTGATTCTTTTTCATTCCTTAAATCTTATTGGTTGGTAAGATGGTACTATCTTTGATTGAACTATGATTCACATAAAATTGCTTGAACGCTTATTCTTGAAGCGCTGCAGCTTCTGTTGTTGTGTTTCATGTTCAATGAAAAATATTATACTGGATAATAATAAGATAAATTACGCAGATAGATATATAAAAAAAGAAAATAAGAAGATATAGGATAAAAGAACAATAACCTTAAAGTCGCAGAAAAATAACTTTTATTAAAATACTAAATTATTTATAAAAAAAAAAAATTTTATTTTCCTTATAAAAATGAGTTATTTTTTTACCGATTGATTGAATAATTGAAGTTATTTAACATTTTACAAAAGAAACAAATACAACAAAATATTCTCATAACTGTGGCTTCTTCATAGAGGCGACAACGACAATTAGAACTTAAAATAAATTCAATAGGATTACCATTGTTTTAATGAATTCAACCAGTCATACACTCGAAGGTCATTTAAGATGTTCCCATGTTTAATATAAAAAGAGAACTACCTACGCATTAAACCGGTCTAGTCAATAAGAAGTTAATCACGGTAATAAACCGCAAATAAATACTAGATACGGTGTAATGCATACCAGGATGTTATCCCAGACGCATACCCTCAGGCCTGATTACCATTCGTGATCCATTTTCGATTGTATCGCGTAATTCTGATTATAGCAATCGGGACCACTTTTCTTATATACATTATACATATTCTAACAATCATATGTATCTTTATATACACGTTTTAACTTGCTGGTAGGGCTTCGTAATATATCCTATAGTATTGATGTCTTCGCGACGGTGACCACCTACCATCGGGTGGCACATTTGCTCGTCCCCAAAAAAAACACAATAACTTTTATTGGTCCGAACGAGTGAATTACACTGTCTCGCAGTGATAAAACATAATCATCCATAGTAATATATCAGAATATCTACTTTGCTTATCAAAACTGTTTTAATTCATACACCTTATTCAATTTTCCTCTTATTAGCTGCTCCGGCATTATTAGTAAACCTAGATGTTAAAAACCTATAACCTATCTCTAGTAGGTATGTATGTATATATGTATTTATGTAGATATATATGTATGTGTTTATATATGTATATATATATATATATGTATGTATGTACAGGTATTTGCATGTATGTTTATTTTACGTTTTCTCTATATGTAATTTTATTAGATTATTAAATCAAGTATCCATTGTATATGTATGCATCATAATATAATATGCACTAGCCTCTTTACAGAATATGTTGTCCTCATCTGTTGGGTTGCCTGTAAGAGATCGCTTTTAGTGATAAGGCCGCCCTTGCCTTCAACTTTCTGTAATTAACCATTTTATATGTACTGTTATTTTATATGATATTGAGTGCAATAAAGTTTTTATTATTATTATTATTATCTCAATAATAGGATATTAAAATGAAAAAAATTGTATTCAATTCCGACGAGCAGTTCTTCTGATTTATTATATTAGTATTGATGAGGACTCTATAGTCATTTATATTTCATGCTGCGTTAGCAACGTATTTTATAAGGACAATAAATAGAACATAATTTATGTTGTTCAGTACCGATTGAGTATAATGTTTATGTATTATCTTGTAAGCGTTAGGTACCTTGAATGTTAGTTAATTTGGATTTGAAAAAGGTACTGAAGATTGACTTTATTTTTTGAAAATGTGAGAGTGAATTTTAATTATATACGCGCACGGGGTGACTTGTAAACTAGGTACATGATGAAGTTACTCACTAAACCGCCAATAGAGTGACAAGTCGGATAGACAACTCCATTCCTTATCATGGATTAAATAATTTGAAAAAAAAATACCCGCTGAGTTTCTTTCGCCGGTTCTTCTCAGGTCAGGGCGTTTCCTTTTCCGATCCGGTGCGGTGGTAGTGTTTAATTTGTATCAATAAATATCAATAATAAATCAATAAATAAGTGTTATGCTTCTATATTGAATAAAGGAATTTGAGTTTGAGTTTTGAGTTTATCTTGTTTTACAATGTTTATTTTATTCAAACTTAAATTGGGAATGTTAAATTGTTATTGTTATTTTATAATCAATAAGTAGATTATTTTATTAATATTAATTATTTGATTAAAAATATTTTTAAGTACGCTGAAGAAGTAGAACTTCTCACGCCCGTACAAAAGTACACACGCTCCTTTTTTTTGAAAGTTCGCTTATGTAATTTCAGTAGTTCGGAATGGCAAAATAAAATTATGTTTTACAATGATGCTCCAATCTCTCTGTATTTCTTTACAATCCCTCACAATCATCCAATTGTTTTCCTTATGACAGCTCAATCGTTTTTAAAATAAGAAATAGTGTTATATGCCAGTATTAAATGTTATCCCATAAAATAATATTAACTAAAGTTGTACAAATTATTGATCAATTAATTACAATAATAATTGTATATATTTATAATATGTGATATTATTAATGATATAATTAATTATGATATCCTATGACGTAGCACCGTATGGAGGCTAGGGCTTGTCTCTAACACTTAGCATTGGGTGTAAATATACAGCTCCATAGTGCAATTCCCTTTATAATCGATACAATCACAATATAACAATATGTAAGAGATCCAATAGGCTTAACGTGCTCTTGTAGTTGTAGGCTATCAGATATGCATGATATTTATTGAGACTGACAATTGAATGAATGAGGAAACCTGCGTGTGCCGGAAGAATTATAGAATCATGTACTTTCTGTGTTATGCCAGCATTGCAATGAGCTTCGTATCCTATTTCATAATAGAAGTCTTTGCCCAGCAGTGGTACATTTAAGGGCATATTGCATACTATTTTAAACAAGCTAATACCCACAGTTTCGCTCGTAATTTGATCATGATGATTATTTATATGAAATACAGTCTGTCTCCCGTCTTGAAAAGAAGCTTAAGTAGAGCTAATTCCTGGCGTGTGATGTAATTCCTCTTTAAATTTTCTTTTTAAAAATATTCAATACGAAGACGTCTATTGTACGCAAGTATCAACGTCAACTGTAAAATGTTTTTTTACAGATTAATTAATCGAATTAAATATATAAGAAAGCATATTGAACGAAGGGAATGAATTAACCGACTTCAATAAAGGACGATTTACATTTTTAGATTAGCAGCCTGTAAATTTCCCACTGCTGGGCTTAGGCCTCCTATCCCTTTGAGGACAAGGTTTGGAGCATATTTCACCACGCTGCTCTAATGCGGGTTGGTGGAATACACATGAGGCAGAATTTTGTTGAATTTATACACATGCAGGTTTCCTCACGATGTTTTCCTTCACCGCCAAGCACGAGATTAATTATAAACACAAATTAAGCACATGAAAATTCAGTGGTGCCTGATTGGGTTTGAACCCGAAATCATCGGTTAAGATGCACGCGTTCTAACCACTGGGCCATCGACGGTACGAGAATATATTGAAAATTGTTAAGCTTTCATTTTAAGCAAACATTCAGGCAATTTATTTCTAAGTAAATTTTTATGAGATTATTAAAACTAACCTCTTGTTGTGACAAAAATGACTACAATTCCTATTGAGATCCATACACTTATAATCATTGTGTAAGGAACATAGACACACATAAATAATTCAGAACCATAACATTGTGACGTTGCTATTTCTAGTATTATTTTACTAAACGAGGATTCCCTGCCATAGACAAATAAGAGAATATGCAAGTACTTGTCTATTATCTTCCCTTTTACAGATAAGCTGGTGACACATTTTGTCATGGTTCTAAGAAACGTTGAAACCGCAGAACAGTGACACAGTTATGGCATCGTCGGTTACAGTATAATTATAAATGGTTTTGATCGAAACCAAAAAAAAAAACTGACGTCTGAAAGTTGAATGAATATTCGTTTGAAATGAAAACAATATTAAAAATTGTTTTCAGAATGAATTTTGTAACGGGAGCTTAAAAACTTAATGTTCAAACAAGAAATATCAAAATCAACTGTTAAACAAAAAAAAATTACCGACGAATATATTATTACATAATAGAGTAAATTTATACACGAAATAACAACATATTCTTATTTTTAAGCCTGTTAAATATATATACTTTTTCTTTATCATTTAAATTCAATTGAAGTAATAAATTAATACATCAAATTTAGAAGGTAGCAATCTACTAGAGAATTTTATTATAAAATATACACGACATTAAATAAAAGCCACGACATTATATTAGACAGAAACAGCGAAACATAGTACAGTCTGATTGTATTTTTGTGTGTGTGCATGAAGTATCGGCGAAGTTCATGTTAAAAGTGGTCACAGAATTCATTACTTAGTTGTCCGCTGAAGGGAAACGGTCACGGCACTTCCAACGAACTTGTTCTATGACGAATTGTATGCAAATAGTTACTAATTGTAATTAATAAATATAAATTCAGCATCCTGTTGTCATCAGGAGTTCAATAAATATTTATTATTAATCTTAATTGTCATACAAACACGAATTGATAAATTTGATACTAAATATAGGTATTTTGATGTACATTTCTTTTTCTTCCCGTTAAAGGCAGACGAACAAATTACTGACGTCACTGTGAAGTCAATGTCAAATGCGAACTACCTAACTTAGCTTCTAATGAGAACTTCGTGAGAATTTCCAATAAGTTTCATAAACACGATCCGGGTTTTGAACCTGGAACCTCAGTACGAGATCTTAGATCACATCTGATAAATAAGATTTACAAGTCTTATCTGAATTTATACGGCGAGAGACCGATTGTGTGGTATAATAAAATACATTGAGCGACTCGTTGATGTTTTATATTCGCATTCAGTGATACGGAGAATAACAATATTCCAAGAGAGGCTATAAAATTTTACACTTAAAACTTTCGCGATAGTATTCATTTATTCTTCGGCACGGCAGATGTTAGTCCGTTGAATCGTCGAACGAAATAAAAGGCACGGTCGCGGTTAAACACAAGTGCTAATAAATTATAAAAGAAATATATATAGTTTAAAGGTTATGAGTAAAGTATTTAGATACAATGATGTGACTAGTTTTAAATAAAAACTTAAACTTAAACGCAGTTACTATGTTGCTATCCTAAATATTAAATTGTGGCAGACTTGCTAATGTTTCTTTAGAGTTTGTAAACATTTATTCCGTATACAGTTGTACTCCATGAAAAAATTTATATATAGCCTATCGTAGAAGGAATAAAGATAAACAAAACTTAAATTTACGTATGCCACGTGATTCACAGTTCTTGATCAATGTATATTTGTTTATATTACAACACTATTACACTTAACTACTTATATCTACTTTAAGTTCCGGTAACATTTTCGTCTACGTTCAGAACGCCGTATTTTCGCAAATCCGTAACGATTCTCATAAATTAATCAAGATGTCCGACCAATGATATCGCGTCAACTCGCTGTCAAATGTTGTTTATTTGGCTTTGTTGTTATATTTGTAGCATCACAGATATTCCGTGCGATTGGTATATCTTATCTTTAATTTTTTTTTTTTTTTTAAATAGTGATTATAGGTTGTTATTTCCAGAGAGCAAAAATGTCTGAATTAAAAATCCTTAAATTATCAGTTCCTTAAATTAGAATTAACTTAAATTTTCTTAATCGTTCAAGATCATTGTCAGGTTTTGATAACTAACTTGACCTTACCATAACTATATGTATATATTATTGCAATTGTTCATTTTCAAAACTCAATTAAAATGATCTCATATTTATCAAATTATTGTAATATTTAATTATATATTTTTATTAATAATTGATAAAATAATTAACTTAATTTAAATAATATTAAATTACTTTACGCCATTAAAGTTTAAATCGCTTAGCTTAAACTCGAGATATTTATTCGCTAGAGAGCGTTCGGAAATCCCTCCAGTGTTGACATTTGATCTCTGTCTCCTTTACGTAAGGTCAAACGATATAACATTCTAATGTTGAGAGATATTTGTAATTATCGATAATTTTTATCATCCAACTACTAAGATAAGGTTGTGAGAAATCTAAGTAATATAATATCGATTGAGTTTACAAATGATTAATTTGTTTGCAGAAATAACAGAATCTCTTGGAAATGAAGAATATATCAGTACGGTAATTAATAATAATAAATATTGGACAACATCTCATACATTACTCTGATCCCGATGTAAGTAGCTAAAGCACTTGTGTTGTGGAAAATCAGAAGTAACGACGGTACCACAAACACCCAGACCCAAGACAACATAGAAAACTAATGAACTTTTTCTAAATCGACTCAGCCGGGAATCGAACCCGGGACCTCGGAGTGGCGTACCCATGAAAACCGGTGTACTCACTACTCGACCACGGAGTATTATTTTGTTAGTGTAGAGTGTAGACACTTTCGTATGTTATAAAAAGTAATGTTTAAATTGAAATTAATTTTATAAAAAGGAATGTATGCGTGGTTCTTCGGCGTAACTAAAAATTGTTTTTTATTGCATACCAGTCATTTATTACGGTAAAAATATTTAACACTCAACCTAAGTCTTTAATACACGCGGACGTATCCGCGTGCGGAAGCTAGTTTAAATATAAGGATAAAATTCGCGAAAAACTGAGTCACGCCCGTTTCTTCATGCACACAATGTATTAAAGTATTTCCAGCTTAAACAAGTTCATTCGCGATAACACAAGTGCTATTCTATAAGAAGAAACTCGAAACTCATCGTAGAACACGAACTTCAATTTCCGAATGCGATATGCCACATTTATTATAATAATTATAAGTACACGTATCAAAATGGCGTATCACTGTTAGTCACAAGTTCACTAGTGAGATACAAAGTGAATTCTTACAAAATCGCAGTGAAGTTCCGATGTCGTGGGTTATCAAAATACCGGGGAGATTTATTTTCTCGTAAACCGTATTTACGATTAAGTTGTAACACGCAGTCAATTTAACACATGTGATTGTTATATTTTTTATGCGAGAAAATTTTCCTGTACGACTTTGTCCGAGATTTGTGACGTGTTCCGCTTCGATGAGTGAGCCAATACACAGAACCAGAGCCGGTACATTGGCTCACTATAAATAAACGCAAAATTACTTTAGTGTTACATGTTAAGTGAATAAGCGCGTGTTGCTCTAAAGAACAAGACTGCGGGTTAACATTAAAAATGATCAGTTTAAAATGCTCAACATTTAAATCAGCGTTACTAAAAAAATTCAAAGTAAGTTTTAAGAAAGCCTAGCCTTAGTTCCGTCGGGAAGTCAATATCAGGGCGTCATGATAGCAAGCGAGGCAATACCGTGGCGCCCGTTGAAGAGACGGAGAGGGTACCGCTGGTTTTTTAGTGGGTATTCCGATGTACCGGGGTGCACTCGGTATTCTGGGCAGCGGCGAGTCGCACATACCCCCCACTTCCACAGTGGGAGAAACGCGTAACGCGTTTTTCCAGCGAGATAAAAAAAAACTAAAAAGATATTTTGATATTGATTCCTTTCCAGTCACTAATACATTGCAGTACCTAGAAAATATTTATTAATATTTGCCGTAGGGCGCCATTCAAATCATTGACATTCATTCAGCTATGGCCTTAATAGCTGAGGAACAGCTGCTTTATTTGATGACGTAAATGATGGAACTAGATGCAATCTTTTACGATTGCTCTTACCATTGCGCCTCAATATATTAAAAAGGAATCATTCATATTATTTCAAAATAGATTAGTTATAAAATTATTTATTACTAGATGAAAATCGGTCCTGGTAAGATAAATCAAACCCAACAAATACGGTTTATTTATTAATAATTTACCGTCGATAAGTTTACATTGAATTTATCACTGCACGAAATTATTATTTGGAACACACTTTTCTGAACGAATGAAATATTTTCGATTGTATTCTGTAGTGAGTTTCGAGTTTGCGTTTACAGAATAACTTTGCTGGAATTCCTTGAATGTCTGTGGTGTCTTATAAATGTGTACTGTGTACATTTGTCATTGGAAAACAGGCGTAGTCTAATTTACTGTATAATGTTGCTTGCAATTGTTTGATTATGTTCTCTGTTACTGTGTCTAATAAAATAAATATTCAAAAGAGAGATATCGTAGCACCTCCGGTTGGAACGAAGTTTCATTTGCTATATGTTATGTATTAAATAACAGACAACGAAATAATCAAGAAAGTTTGAGAATATTTCAATGATAATAAATTGTTATTAAAAATCCCATCAATATCAATACAATCCCATCAATCGTAATTTTATATAAAGCTATATGTAAAAGAAAGAGACAGAGTTAGAGCGAAAGAGAGAAAAGGTCGACTGAGGGGGGCGTAACAATTTAAATGTTATTATTAATTGTCATTCTAACACAGGCTAATATATTTTTCAATTCTTTGCTTAATAGCTTGAAGCGTCGGTCATAATAGTAACATATTCAATTCTTACGTCAACTTTATTTTTTTCCCTCTGGCAACACACGTCCATAATAATGTAGATTTAATGAATCAACAATTATAACTAATGAGTATTTATTTATAGGTTTTATAATTAGAATCGAGGTTAACCTTATGATGTCATGGTTAAATAACATTATTTTTAACGAGTGCTATAATAAAGGTGATTACACACTTGTGATTATAAAAAAATATCGTAAGTTTGCCGTATAAGTTGAATGCATGCTATATACGAACGTGCTTTTAGTCAATCTGTGTGATTAATTTTATAATATGTTCGAATAAGTCTCACTCTAAATGTTTTTTTTTTTTGTTTACTTCATAATGGTAAAAGTATTATACCATACATCCTGTTGTCATTAAAAATGATCATATTTTTTTTCTGTTACTGGAACTGATTATTTGACAGTGTACGAGAAGCCTTCAAATGTATAAGTAAGATTATTGATTTGTTTCGTATTAGCCTATTACAAAATAGCAATATAAAAGCCATTCGCGTAACTTGTAAGCAGCTTTGTGATTGGTTAATATTATGTAATTCGTTAGTTTGTTATCATAGAGCAGAGAACATTACAGAACACTTCTGGTAATGAGCCAGTGTAAACACATATACGAGTACCTCAGACCCTCGTTGCCATAATGGGATGCTCTTGGGATGTTTATCAATACAGATCAAAATGTCATGTAAGTTATACATAGTTTTTAAATAATTTCCTTTTGTTTTTTTTCTTATTAAATTTTAAGATTAGTCCAACACAGGTAGGTACGACATTGTCTTCTCTTCCTTTTGTTTAAACATTATTTATTATTTATAGCTATTAGATAAAATCCCAGCAGCATCCTAGCAGATTCTGATAAAGGATCTGACAGAATAATCTGAACTAATCCATCATTTACTATTTTTTAAATTAATTAAGAGTAACTTTCCCTTATTCTGAGTCTTGTCACATATTTTTAAAATTGTCGTCTTGATCTTGTCTGTTAACTATTACACTGTGTTTCGTATCTGGTATATGAGAGTTCCACGACACTTTTACACAAAAGTCAGCTAATCACTGGGATTGATGACCGTGGCGAAATTTATATATAATTTTATATACCTAAACGTATTTCGTGTATCAATCTCGTATTTTAAATGAAAATCAGTACCAAATTGTAATTTGCTAGATATTATTAAACACCAATTATATTTAAATTCAAAGTACCATAATTATGAAGATTATGTAGCTATTAAGTGGTTCCGCTATTAAAATAATTACTTCATTTGTATGGAAAAGTTCATTTTACTTAACGGCGTTTCTTAGGCTGTGCTTAACGGTTGAGTAAAAGCTGACGATGGTATTATTTCGTATTATTTAAATAAATGTAATGCTTATCAATGTCAGATTAACTAATTCGGGAACTGTAACCTGAGAGCTCATTGGTTGTTAGCAATCGATGACGCAATAAGCAACCAATGGATGTTCAATATCAGATTATTTAATCCAATCGTCACTTTTGAAACTGGCGGGCAATTCGTTAATAATTGTAAAATAACAATTATTCAAAGTTAGTACTTTATTACTATAACTTCCGTCAGGTGAATTGGACAAAATTTTGAATCAAAATTTAGTTATGTCCAGACGTCTCAAGTCAGGGTCGCAGGTTAAGCCGAACCAGCAATTCTGAAAATCGTTTTTTACGTTCAAATGCGAATATTGTTTACACAATTCGCCTCATACAGGACAGTTAAAGTATTGCAACGAGATATACGAATGTAATATGTTAATAGATATATATTTTTACAGCTAATGTCGGGCATAAGTGCCAAAGCCTCTTTAAATTTGTTTGCAAACTATTACCGGATAGGACTTGCACTGAAATATTTTCCATATTCCATATACAAACAGTCGGACGTCGGTTGAGCTGCATAGAAGTTGATTTACTGCGACGTGTCGTGGATTACAACAAATTAGACAGTGTAAAGACCTTCTCTTTAAATAATACATGAACTGAGAACGAAACAATTTATATATGGTTTAATAATTCGGAGTTCACAAGTTAAAATACTTGCTTTTTCTTTAAAAAAAGAATACTCCAAATGAATTAAGGCTTTACTAATATTCCTATTTACCCCTCGTTTTAAGCTTAACACTTATGTTAGGAGTAAGGACGACAGTAGCCCAAGGATCGATCCTGCGATATTTTGCATCGCTAGGCGGCCCGTAAAACATTGCGCTATTAATGCTTAAAGCTTCTAAGGTTGAAGTACTTTAATTATAGAAGTTATCTTATAAGTTTGACGACTCTAACCGGCCACGTCTGATCGGCTTCGTGTCTTAAAATACACTTGTAAAAAAAGTAGCGACACATCGCCTCGAAAGGCTATCGCGCAGGGCAAAACAAAAAAATTACACAAAACCATGAACGTATGTGTATTTACATAAAAAAATCTTACATACTTAAAAAATCACATAACATTTTATTTTGCCTAAAGTTATGTAGTGCTAGCTTAAAAGCTTAATAAGGATAATAATTATCAAGTTTAGTTTAGGTTGTCACGGAAGAACTCCGATACTATTACGGGATGCCTTTGACATCCCCACTGAATCTGATTTTTTTTCTTATTATTTTAAGGAATGCAAATCTAGGTAGATGAATGGTTTTATTTGTTTTATAACAACCATTTATTTAAATAAATATTAGTTTTCGTTTTCCTTGTTCAGTTACTCAAAATTGTTGTACATACGCAAGTAAATACATCCTGAACACTTACCACCATTTACTCGTAAGATTTCCTTTAAAGTTAGATTATTTATAATGATCAGAAAGAAGCTGTATTTTCAACAGATTTAACATTGTTTATAGTATGCGTAGTAACAAAAATTAAATTCAAATATCCTGCAAGAGAATTGTATATTGTTCTACGTTTTATTATCATTTTAATAATGAACATAAATATTCATTGTCTATTAATGAACTTTTAATAGCCACGAGAGATATAAAATCTCAAATGTCGTAGTCGTAGTTAGCGGCGATGTCAGTCTCTATTACAAGTGCCGACATGACATAAATAATAAATTATAAAAAATATAGTTAGGTATAACTGAACATTTATTTAATAAAATTCACTAACTGCTCCGGGTGTACAATTCCAGTAAGTACAGCCAAAGGTGGTCTGGAAGAGTTCGCTCTATTACCAATAAGATCTTTAGTACAAGCTATTAATTATTTTTATCTGTTAATGTATTTTTACTCTTTTTGACTTCACTTAGCCAACTCGTATAACCCATAGTAGAGCATAGACCTTGTAAAAGTATGCTCTACTAAAACGAATTAACAGTTTGATGTTGAAATCTTGTTATTAGTAGTTTTCACTTTCTTCCTTGATATTCAAATATTAAACTAATTGTATTTCATAATATAGTTATCTAAACATCTCTATGTAGAACGGTTTACAAGCAGGTAGACTGCCGTGTGGGCTTTCCGCATTTTATCACGAACGAAAAGACAAACACGCGTTCTTAACCTATCATTACGAAATGTCAATGTACTGCCGTTGAACATATTACATATCATAAAGTAGATCGTCTGTGTTTAGTTGATTGATCAATTTTGGTACATTCTTTGTTAAAGCTCACATATTGATGACGTAGTATGTACAATTACAAATGCTTAATTTTTATTTGAGATAAAGAGTAATTATTGATGTTTTAATTTCGGCGCGTTATTTTAAAATGGTGAGAGTGAACGTGCGCAATTGGTGACGTGAGAACTACATGATGTTGCTCGCTAAACCGCCCGTTAAGTGTCGTCAACCGTTGTAGTCGTAGTGAAAAAAAATCATCATAGTAATATTTTATTATTAATAAGCTGATTATTATTATTTTATTGTAATTGATTATTTCAATGCAAGTAAAAACTATTTTTAATAGCGCCGAAAGAGTAGAACTTCTGAAGCTCATATATTAGCACACGCAATTTTTTTTAAATTAATTATAGCGCGATATGTATATATGTATTTGTTGGAGTCGGTCATTAATATAGTCCTAAACTCAAGTGTCTGCTGTCTGTGTTCAAGACGGAGCCCAGCTGATGAAGAAACGCTTGGTTTATAGTAGTGTGTACGCGCTAGAGAAAAGTGGACTTTAGTTAAGGAAAAAGCGGAGTTGTTACCTCAAAACTGGGCTCTGACTTATGAAGGCACGTTCTTCTTGGGAGCGCTCCCTTGGTCTTCATACACTCGAAGAACACAGCCAAGGGATGGGTGATATTACAGGAGAAGGATAAGTCTGTTACACAAGCTAATTTCAAGCTAATTTCAAAAGCGCGGCGCACTCACTCAACACCCGTTACCGCGGCTCACACGAGACGGGAAGAATGTATAAAATAGTTAACGCTATTGTGATTTAAGAGAATAATTATCTTTAAGTTTCCTTTCTGCTTGATTATCCAAATCTGCGCGCAAAATCTTAAAGGATGGTAATACCCTTCCGAGATATTGAATACAATTTAAGTATATAATTTACATAAGTCATATAACACATATCAGTAACAAGTGCACGTAACTTATAAGCTAGATCAACAATAATTTAGTTAAAATAAATGAAAAAAAAACACTTATATATTTATAAATATCTATATATATATCTACTTATAATATATATAATATAAAAATATATAACATAAAAAAATTAACAATATACTTTTCACTCATTGGTTTTTAAACATAAAACATTTAGGAGAAATGTCTGACGAGCTTTTGTCCCAGACAAGCCAATAAGTTATGAATAATTATTCGTTAAGTAGTACGTTAAGTATGCAAGTGCGCGTGCGCAGCGAAGGACATTACCACATCAAAGGAACGGTAACGGGAAATTATGGTATTCAAATAGAGCTTACGAAACGGTGGTCGGCTTAAAATTTTTGAATTTGTTTATGTTAAAATCGGATTAGGAAGTTATTTATAAGTTCACGGATAAGTTTGTTTTTTTTTTTTTAATTCAGAAGGTACGAGGCTATGTTTGAATTTTAACAGCTAAATGTTTTTTTTTTTAAATTACTTAATTCAAATTCATCGGCTGCTAGTATCGTAGTTATAATGTTTTTTTATCATCTATATATATTCATGATAAAAAAGCGTGGAGTTAATGCTTGTTGACTTCCAGGCAGGAGACATAACATACATATATATAATTGTATTTAACTAATATGCCTGTATTTTTAGATGTTGAAAAAGAGTAACTACTGAGTTTCTTGCCGGTTGTTCTCGGTAGAATCTACATTCCGAACCGGTGGTAGCTTTACTTTAAATAGTTTGTTAAATGACGATTCAAAATTTCTTGTAAAAGCCTACTTGAATTAAGTATAAATTTTGATTTGATATAAGTTTCAATATACCATTATATACAAACTTAAAAGTACGATAATTAAATTAAATATCTTAGAACATGACAGTATGAATATATGCCATGAACGTCTTATTGAGAAAATAACAGTCCGGAGTCTAGAAGTTGGATGTTTGTACACTCTTGTTCCTCGAACAGCACGTAAAGCCGTCGGTCTTGCGCTCGAACTCTTTCCGGTCGGAAAAGTGCACCAGTTTTTGCGTACACGATAATACATTATAATATATCCTACGTGGTTGACTTAAAGTTGTAAAATTATATAAATATGTTTTGTTATTATCTTGGTAAATAATAAAAATACATTTGATGGACATTAGCAGATCTATTCACTCACGAACTTCAGCTCCAGGTTAAATTAATAATTTTATAACAAAATAAATTTAACAAATATAGTCTACTTACTTTTAATTATTTTACGAACATTAAGTCATTTTGTAAGAATGAACGTCTCTGCCACATATTTATTGTGGAGGGGCGCGCCTTGGTAAGTGAATAGATCTCTCTAAGGTTAGGACAGAAAAGTGTCAATCACTCTATCGCAGTTTGCTTCAGACGAATCTGTCATCCTTCTGTCCGACATGTTTCGGTCGTGTCGATGGTTGCTTAATACCGTTGACAGATTTATCATTTTATTTAGTTTCTATACGTATCATTCAAAACAAAACACAATAACATAGTACGTTAAATATAAAAAAGAGGTTTTATATATATATATATATATATATAAAACCTCTTTTAAGAAATGACATAAAAAGCTAGATCGAAGGATGAGTTAACAAAAAGTTCCGTTCGCATAATGTAATATACACAATATTACTACGAAAAGTGAAACTAGACATCATTTTATTTAGTATTTTTTTAAAAGCAAACGAGATATAAGCGTCAATAGCGCAATGGTTTACGAGTTGTCTAGCGATGTAAAAAGTCGCAGGTTCGGTCTTAGCCCCTTGAGCTCGACCCCATTCGTAGGACAAGCTTTAAGTTTTATTGGAAGGGAAATTAGGAATGATAGAAATTCCTTAAAATGGGGTATTGCTACTATTCTTTAAAAATACTTAGAAAACTTAAAAAAAAGAAGAAAGACAACCTTCGAATTTCGACCATACTCGATAACAGTTAAATTTAAAATAATATTATCGAATAAAAATATGCAAATATATAAGTATATTTTATGCATGAATAAAATACCAAACAATAGTGCTTACTCAACAGTTGGCTGCGTTAACGTCTCGGCGACAGTTAAATTTAACTCGTAATGTGATTTACAACTTACGACTAGACGCAGCTTATTGACCTGCTGGGTCTATTTACAACAAATTGTTTCTCTAATTTATTTCAATAAATATCGAGATTATTAAAAAATATAATTTATAATAAATATATGTTCACACGTTTTTGATTGTATGTGATTAATATTAAACAAAAAAGAAAATAAAAATGTAACTTAATTTACACAGGCTCGTATTTTTAACGTACAAAGCTTAACATTTTTAATTATGTATATAAGTACACTATTTAAATAAATTAGTTATTTATCGAAATAGAATATCAATCGAATTGAACACGTTTTGAATTAAACTTTCGTTGCTTTAAGAAAATCATATGTGCATTTTTGAGAAACAAATATTTGTCAACTAGGTTAACTAAAATAGTGTGAATCCTCTTTTAACTTCAAGTTTTTTTTTCGTTTAACGATCAAAGTATGTTTATTTAATTTTAAGGTTAGTAAAGTTATTTATGTTCATGAACATTTGGCTACGCGCTAGTCGCACATGGCAATCGCTGTATTTGTTCTAAACATCGTGGGAAAGACGAGGCAAACGACACACAACATGTTATATTTCGCAAGAGTTTCGTAAAACATTATTAAACTCATAGTAAAGTAATCGAAAGTTTTTTTTTGTATGATATAGGTACGGACAGGCAAACAGGTCAACTGACGGTAAGTCAGTCTGGTCAGTCATAGACATTGGCGATGTAAAAAATTATAACCATCCGTAATATCAGAAATGCGCCACCAACCTTGGCTGGCCCACTCACCCTTTAAACCGGAACACAACAAAGGCAAAATCTCTATTCGATATAGAAGCTTTACACTAAATTATTGATTGTCCTAAATCATTCAATTCAATTCATCATCATCCTCCTGTCCTTATCATAATTTTATTTGGGTTCGGTAGCATGTCTTCTTCCATATTTCCATCCACGTGTATGCTCAAGATCTTCCTCACGTCAAGGCCCTCATTGTCCTTGATCTACCACCGGTTCGGAAAGAAACACAAATGTTGTCGAAAGAAACCAAGTGCTTCTGTTTGTCGGTACAATATATATGATGAGTGATTACCCAGACGGGGGTGCACAAAACCTTCCCATCACGTTATTGTGGAATAAGCTTTACATCTATTCCTTATAGTTTTTTGCGAAGTTTACTATTTTATTATTGTTGAGCGAACAAAAATAGAACACTCCGATAAAGCCGTGTCCATACATGATAACTCTATGAAACGATCAGTCTAGACAAAAAAAAAACATACCATTGATAACAGAAAACAATTTATACGATGAATATTTAAACAATTACCATTCTAAAGCCCAAGGAACTTGAGCATGCAGCCAACGTAACAAAATGTGAATGGCTGCTAAACAGTCGTCGCGTTTATAAGACGTTTTAAATAGACTAGCGACGCCTATTCAATAATTAATTAACACACACCCGTCCAAATACGAGTATCGTTTAATAGTTGAATAATTCAACTTTTGTTCGTTAAATTTATGACCGGATATAATAATGAGTAAAAGTAATGAATCTTATATTATATACGCAACGCGTGCGTTTAATTAACATATCTATCATATATATTTAAGTGACGGAAGTAGCTACTGAGTTTCTTGCTGGTTCTATTCGGTAGAATATAGATTCTGGAGGAGTATTGTAAAATGACAATTCAAAAGCGCCTTAAAGGGTCTTATTTAATGTATATTTTAATTTGATTTAAGTATATTTTATCTGCTTGCGTAGTGCAACTAATTTTTTTTATACGGTAAGGCTTCAATGTTAATAATTCTTAAGTAAAAAACAAAAGATTTGAAAATAATGAATTCACAAAATTTAGTCTTTAACAGCCCAAATAACAATTGATATAAGCTTTGAAGGGAACTGTTTTAAAACGAACTAAGAACGTGTTTTGCGAAAATTTATAAAGCTTCAATTCTTTGACTCATTCATTGACCGAGATTCGTTTTAAACACACTTAAAAAGTTAGAAAGGGAATAAAACGTAATCTGCCATGTCATAGATGGGCATAATAAAATCGTAATATGCTTTATTAAAGTGGGCTTTTGAATTGTCATTTTACAGAACCACATTAAGTAAACCTACCACCGGTTCGGAATGTAGAATCTACCGAGAAGAACTGACAAGAAACTCAGTAGTTACTCTATTTAACGTTTAAAATACAAAGTTATGTTAGTTAATTATATGATTGAAATCTTTAAAGTAACCTATTTCTGATTGTAAGTTCATCTACTGGAAGTTGTTTTTAAAATTTTGTTCTATTGTTATTTTTAATTTGGTATTCGTACTTTTTTTTTAATTTTGATTAAACTATTAAATTTTTCTGTTAATATTTTTTGCATAAATTTTGTTCTACGTCTCAGACTTTATAATATAAGGCAGATGGAGGGCACGAAACATTAAAGTGAAGTAATAAAAGCGAATACAAAGTCAAAAGCGAATACAAATTCCCGGGTGTGTGTAAGTAATCAACAATTTGTTTAAACATACAAACAGTAAAAGTAGCAGTACTTTTGACGCCTTAGCTTAGAAACGAGTCGTTTCGCACTTCGTTTTGTATTCGTTTTTGTTGCTTCACTTTAATGTTCTTTATACTCCTGCGTTTTGTTTCATAATCGGAGTTCTAAGTATGCGAATTATACGATATATTAGCAGCATTCCTGCGGACTGATAGTCAGCTACTACCTGGGTCCACGATATTTTCTCCAGCTGTTTCTTTCAATTCATTTACTAAGATCATTTTTGTTTCTTTTTTAACAGTTCTCATGATGTATAAGTATCCTTATTATTAAATATAAATTAAAAATGCGGCTGTAAATGTCTTACAGGTGCGGTAAGTGCTCCTCAAAAGGATAAGGTTTGGGCCTACTATGCGGCTCCAATACGGATTGGTTACACTTGCGGCAGAACTTCATCTGACACATAGATATTTTTTACCTCCTTCACCATCGAGCACAAGATGAACAATAAACACAAATGATATCCATAAAGTCCAAGATGTTATGACTTTGGATGTTGTAATTACACTGGCTTACAAGATCACAGCAATAATATTATAATATTTACGTGGTGGTACGGCTTTGTGCAAGGGTACCACCCACTCATCAGATATTCTGCCGCCAAACAGCAGTACTCAATATCGTTGTGTTCCGTTTTGGAGAGTGAGTGAGCTAGTGTAACTACAGGCTCAATTGACGATAAATGTTAGTTAGTCTATGGGCGGTGGTGACCACTTACCATCAGATGGCCCCTTTGCTCGTCACCTACCTTAATTATAAAAACAAACAAAGAATTATCACAAATCCCTCCCACGGTTAAAGTACGAAGTCATGCTTTGTTGTAAACTACATTTATAAGTCTAGCGTACGTAAATATTTCACATAGAGCAAGTGATTTTGCCAACGGACATATTTCACGAAAATGACTCACGAGATAAATGTCAACCTCGTGTTATTTCGCGCATGCGTGAAATATGAAATAATTCACGTCCTAAAGTAACCGTTTTTGTTTTGGATTATTGTATTATTTGCTGAATATATATCGATGGAATTGTTAGTTCGACGTTGCCATATGTAACGTTTGAGTCGAACGTTTCTTTTGGTCACTTGAGACACTATTATCCACGGAGAGTTATTATGCAGGACGTATTATCATACTAACATTGTAAAGAAGTAAAATTGTGTTAGTTGTTAGTTGTTTGAAATAAAATTTTGTTAGTTGTACGTAGACTCCGCAACGAATGATGTAATTCTAAACATTGTTTCTCAAGTAAAAAGATACATTATTCTGAGTGCTATAGGGTATAAATAATATCATAAAATTTTCTTTATTAATAAATTGCGTTCGTGGAAAGCGGGATGAATCGCTAGTTTATTTATATTGTTCTAAGACAGCGAACAAAGTATTCACTAAAAGGGTATTTAATTTATAAAGAAGTTTAAATCTTAGTGTCGTCTCAGGTTGCCAAGACATGCGTACAATGGAAAACGTATAGTAAATATATTTTACATTACAAAGATAATTAATTATATTTTTAGCAAAATAATTATATTTAAGATATATTTTTAGTTTTACTAAAAAAATATAAAATAGAGACCGTAAAATATACATGAATGTTGTGTTCGTGAAACAAATTTATTATTATATTTTGAAAATCCCGTCTGGGTAGATACCATCCACTCATTGGTTATTCTAACGCCAAACAGCAGTACTAAGTATCATTGTGTTCCGGTTTGAAGGGTGAGTGAGCCAGTGTAACTACAGACACAAGAGATATAACATCTTAGTTCCCAAGGTTGGTGGCGCATTGGAGATGTAAGGAATGGTTAATATTTCTTACAGCGCCATTGTCTATGGGCGGTAGTGACCACTTACCATCAGCTGGCCCATTTGCTCGTTCGCCAACCTGTGATAAACATTTTTTATATCAAATACTAAATATTACTACGTAAATTTGCGTCATATTACAACGGAAACCATAACCTGAGTAGTTCCTAGATCATATGTTATTTTTCCTACCTTAACTTTACTTGTAAAAATGTTTGTTCCGACTAGATAAAATTTCTCAATCTAAAAGTGTTGTCTTAGCGAACGCTTACGACAACATTTTTAGAAAATTCAACATTTTTTGGGTAATTTAAGGAAAAAATGGGGAATCTGCTTACTTTTTATAGTAAGTTAATTTTAATTTAAGTCCCACTAAACTATAATTGGTGAATTAATTTCTTCCATTTCGAAATCGTTTTCATCCGATCAAAAACAAAATCACACGTCACAGCAATTTCATATTTATGGCGGGATTCGAACCGGTGAACTTCGACCTCATAAAATGATTGTCTTCATACCAAATAATAAACGCGTGCATTGTAACGAAAATACTTGACTTTTACCGATAACGAATTGTACCGCAAATGACAGACGTGACATAACACAATCGAAAACTAAATATATTCTAATCAAGTAAAGTCAATAAAAAAACTCTTTAATCGTCATTTTACAGCATTGAATTAAATCTAAAGCGCTTTGTATGAAAATAGCTGAAACCACGGCATTATCCTCGCGCCATTCATATAACTTTATAACACACAAATCTTCATCTCCCATTTATAGGGGTGTATAAAAAAGGAACTATCCTTCCCCGGAACCCAAACAATTCCCGTACCAAATTTCAATTCGAAGTTACAGTTTGAAGGGTGGGTGAGCCAGTGTACATGCGCAGGGGAACTGAACAATTTCAAAGGAAGAGGAAAAGCGCCAATTTCTATAGGCAGCGGTAAAGTGATATGACCTCATAGCATTACGTGGTCTGTAGGACCGTCAGCCTAACAATGTCATAAAAATATTTCGTGTTAACGTGACAAACAAACAAAGTCATTTTCGGATCTATAATATTAATAAGGACAGAGAGTCAAAATGTACCTCATGTAACTGCTTGAAAATGTACTTGACATACATACGTACATGACAGGAGCCCGCGATATAAACTCGAAATTAGTTTTTATTCAATATAGTGATATCGAAACAATATATTCTTCTTTTACTAAAAAAAGGCGCTCTCCTTACTAAAAGTATCATTAAAGCCTAAATATTAACCAATTTGTGATTTATAAAAAATATGTTTTTTGTCATATTTTTACCAACACGCTTGTCTGTGTCGGTGAAACTTTGTAATTGTTTTTTAAATTAATTTCCGGATACACATGATACTAAAAATTTTGCCATGACAACGCAAGAAATTAAAAAAAAAGACTTTTTTTTTATTAATTATAACAATCATTTATTTTTATTGTAAAAAATTTTATGAATTAGCAACTGTAAATATATTTTATCTGTCAAACATGTTACTGGCAAAACAAAAGTCTCATTGACTAAAATATATTCTGATTTCGAATATAATTAATGTCTACTGTCTCTTTCTAACGGAATAAATTATCGTATGTATGACAGTGACAAAATACCGTAACCAAATTACGAATGCATATATTTATTAATAAATGTGATCATATTTTGTTACTGTCTCTCGAATAGAAGGAATCGCTGACTACAAAGCGTGAAAGAGATGGCAATTTTTTTTCGTACTACTTATTAAAAGTAAATTAAAAAATAAAAAATCTAGCGATTTTATCTGTGTTCGCTTCGTTATATATCGAGGTATAATTAAATTAATTAGGTAAAATTAATTAAAATAAGCATTTATAAATACTCATGATGTTTCTTTAATTGTATGTATGTTGTATATATTATTAATAGGACAAGTATTTATTTTTAATAATTATTAAAATCTCAATGAATATAAATTCGCCAGATGGATGCTGCGGCGGCCTTTCATCCATGTGTTGAGAGAACCCAGTTTGGCATATCTTTGATTACTTAAACTAAATATAACGCAATCATATTTAAAAAGTCAATATTGGTAACCCGTGCCAATAAAGAAGACGGTTAATCTTTAAATTGAGGTAACCGAATTTCGTCATGAAAATTGGCAAACTTATTCCATTGGACTGTCTAAGAGGGATCCTTTAAAAGCTTTTTGGAGACTCGTAATATTTTTGAAATTAATTATCTCACTCGGCTGAGTATATTTATATATTGTCGGTTTCCTTGCGTATTTATCGCCATTTTGCCCCACGACACACACAAACAAACACGCGCGTTTCTGTTACGAATCTATTCTGACTAGCGTAAATAATTTCATGAAGAAATACGGTTTGCATCATTCGGAAATTCGCCTAAGAAATGAATTTAAATTGCATCGGATCTCATGTAATAAATAACATTGGTATGTTTATATTTTATGCAAAAAAGAACGACGTTTATCAAAAAGGGCACAACGTAGGGAAATCTTGGTCATATTTTTGGTGATGCTCGTAGCGTAGAAATACATGGAGTAATCAAAGATTATTTATAATATTATAGGTATTTATTTTTATGCATTATAGTTGAACGTGAGATATTTTATTATGGTCACATTATTTTTTACATTCTTTGTACTGTGATGCTTCTCATTGAGGGTATACTAAATGACGAGACTGACCAACGCGTGACCGGTTTTTTATCTTAGTGGCAGAGTGAAGTTCTGGATATGCTTTATTTCTGCTATATGCGCCACCCAATCACCAGTCACGCGTCTAGACTGCAATATTTTGTTACCGTGCTCAGTTTTAAAAGGCGAGTAAGCCATTGTAATTACTTATAAAATTACAGGCACATAAGACATTATCGAAACGATGACAGATGTTGTATAAACTAGGGAAGTTGAAGCGTTATACTAAATTTGCGACTAAAAATTAGTACATTTTGCCGAGGATGGATTATTCGATTTTTTAATAAAAATCAAGTGCATTATTATAAAGATATGATATACATACTGTACCATTTTATTCGTTGATTATAACACAGGATCCATCAATTTTAATAAACTTAAAATGAACTACTGACATTTTTTTATTCTAGTCAGTGGAACTAGTAGTTAGTTCCACAACCAATGGTAACTTTAAATTTAATTTATCGTGAAAAATAGCGCAAAGGCTCATTGGAATAAAGTATATTTTTTCAGTATATAAAATATATAATATGTACCATTTATTTATTTTTAAACGAATTTAATTGGAACGTGTTGTTAACACGATAACATTATTGAAAAGAAATATATATAATATAAATAATATAGTAATCAATATACAGCGTTATTGGTAATTCGACGTATTCCCGTTAGGAGGTGATAGGGGTGACTATTTGCGATAATTTGAACCCCCATATGCCTAATGCCTTTTGCATTTTTGAGCTCTCACGCTTTTAGGTTTTTTCAAAATAAGTCAAAAATGCAACTTTAAAAATTTATTTAAAATAAAAGTATCAATTAAAATCTATTTTTTTCTTATGATTTATAAAAACGATTCAACACTGGTTATTTGTCAATATTAAAATAGTAATTATCCGTCCAAATTTAAAAATGCGAGACGGAAAAAGATATTATTTCAATATTTTTTTGATTTTTTCCACAAAAATGCCTTAAAAACTAAAAAAATCATTATGAAACTTATCCTGCAGATTATTTTAAAAACATAACCGTTTTCTTAGCTTTCCAAAAATGTATAACAACTAGGACTTTATTTCAAATCAATCGAAATAAAATGACCACAAAGGACGCCGGTGGGATTTCGTATTCGAACATGAACGGATTCGGACTAAAGGTCGCCCTGTAAAATTCCCACAAAATTAATTAAAAACAATAAGTACTCAATGTAAATAAAACTAAAATACAAATTAAAATAAAATTTAGACTTAGAAACAGTTCAATAACTAAGTTATAAGTAAGACATTTTGTAATTTAGCCTAATTAAAGTTTTTGCACGAAGTGACTTTCCCTACGCGCACGCATTATTTTCCTAAGTCGTGACTCAACTACCGAACTAGTCAAATTATCCGCGTTTTTTTAATTCTTATTTTGCAGTCTTCCGCGGATGCAACAGACGAGACGTCGTAAACTAGGGATTTCATATGACCAAACATAGAAGTAAACCGGCGTTTAGTCCGGACTCCTACCAGGCCACGAAATGGGTCCAACTCTACTCTAATTAGGAAAATGGCTATCAAACTATAGCGTAACATTAATACTAAAATGTGCAGTACATCTGTACATCTTGCTGGTATATTATATTTTGTCTCGTAATCTTTATTCTGTAAGTCTTTGAGGAGGATAGGATTTTTGTGCACCTCCCCAATCATGTTCATTATGAGTTAGTAATCTCATCTTGATCGAATTTGGATTCAATTAGTCCAGAGATTTTTTTTCCAATCAAGACGCGACTCCTAAATCCGCATTAAGCACGAATCTAAAAAATAACTCTCCTCTCAGGGAACTGTTCGTAAATAATTTGCGCAGGAGTATAATGATAAGGATGGAATCGTATATTATGCACTGTAGACCATGCTGTGTGTGCTGTGCTCTGTTACAGAGAGTCGTGCGGCGAAGGTGTTTGTCGAAATGGTTCGAATGGTTCATCGATAAATTCTTATCCTCTTAATAATTAACAACATGGACTGGGAGTCTTTCGACTTTAATTTGTCGTCTCTGAACACTACCAGTTTCTCGGATTCGCTTATTATAAACTGATACATCGGGTAGCCGTTGATTAGGAAACAAACGCGAATAATCTTGCATTGGTTAGGTATGCATATGGTAAGTTCTGTTCGAATGCGAATTCCCACCAGCGTCCTTTGTGGTCATTTTATTTCGATTGATTTGAAATAAGTTCCTAGTTGTTATACATTTTTGGAAAGCTAAGAAACGGTTATGTTTTTTAAAATAATCTGCAGGACAAGTTTCATAAAGATTTTTTTAGTTTTTAAGGCATTTTTGTGGAAAAAAAATCAAAAAAATATTGAAATAATATCTTTTTCCGTCTCGCATTTTTAAATTTGGACGGATAATTACTATTTTAATATTGACAAATAACCAGTGTTTAATCGTTTTTATAAATCAGAAGAAAAAAATAGATTTTAATTGATACTTTTTTTTAAATAAATTTATGAAGTTGCATTTTTGACTTATTTTGAAAAAAACTAAAAAACGTGATAACTCGAAAATGGTTAACTTTTGCATCATGCATATGGGGCTTTTAAATTAACGCAAATAGTCATCCCTATCACCTCCTAACGGGAATACGTCGAATTACCAATAACCTGCATATATATTATAAGTAATATAAATAATAGGTATATAATAATATCATAGGGCTCAATAATGTTTGTCATAGTTTGTTTGTAAGATTGGCATAATGAACATTGATTTTCATCTACAATGCCAAGAAAATGCCAACTACACATCTATCATACAAAAGCTTGTAGGTAATTAAAGACTGATGACCATTAATATCGAAACTTATACTAATAACTTTGGTACCTACAACAGCATCAGCTCTTTACGATCAGTGAATTTAAATATTATTATTTATAATACGTTTTGATGATAACGATAACATCTCCTAAGCAAGTATCTTGACCATCGCAAGGATTCACTACTGTGCAGCGGATAATATAGATCACAAGTGTGCGCAAGCGCAGGGGCACTCGTAATCCTATGGCTGGAACGAGATCAAAGAGGCGCAACGACTTTACCTGCCTTTCTGCCTCATTAAATTTATAATCGCCCGACCCGGTATTTGAACCCCGGCTTAATGTAGTCTTAGCGAGCTACTAAGCTAATGGTAACTAGGCAAGTAACTTTTAAAGTTTAAGAAGTATATAATATTAGTATTTATATATACTAATATTATAAACGCGAAACCATGTAATCTATGCTCGTCACTAGAACTGAGCTAAACCGATAGAAATTATAATTGGAAACGAGGTAAGCTTGAAGCTGTGTTATCAATTACAGGACTTACGGAATAAAATGGGAACTAACAGATTATGAGCCTTAAAATACCACTGGTAATAAAGGATTGTTCCCTTTATTTACTAAAGTAAGTTAGCTTATTTACACACGTGATATTATGAGTCTTGACTGCCCAAGAAGAAATGAATTATAATCATGAGTTACGCACTTAAACCTTAGATTGACGTACTTAATGCGACTTGCTAAAACTCACTTATATTGTGCACTAAGAATTTATGATTAATATATCTTTATTTATAATACAACACTGTTAAAATTAATTACTTCTATCCACTTTAATTTTACCTCCAAATTCCGATAACAGTTTCGTCGACGTCGAAAACACAATTTTTTTGCAAATCCATAGTGAATATCACAGATTAATCAATCTCTGGACCAATGATACCGCGTCAATTTGCTATCAAATGTTGTTTATTTGACTTTTCTCCTCTTACGGTTGGAATAGAGTATATATGTGTATCTTCGGTTAAGAAATAAGTCTTATATCACTCGGCAATATATGTTATATATTCGTTGGTCTCTTATCGTAGAAATATACTTAATAATTAGTCTTATCAAAAAACTCGCAACTATTGTTTATATTTACACAAACTGTTTAACAACTTCAATTGTTTACATAAGATATTGTAAATTATATTTTAGATAATGTCACTATTTTGCCAGCAAATCCTACGAAAATTACCTTTTATTTTCTATTGGTAGTATACACAATTAATACTTATCGTTAATTGATCATTCGTTGATCCTTCGGTGGAAGATAATAGTGAACCATTGGAGTGTGGGAAATAAATTAAATAATTAGCCAATAGGCAGGACCTTTTTATGTCCCTGTTTTATGCGATAATTCTGCCTCGATCACTCTTCGTATAACCTATTTATGATTGTTATTATATATACAGTATTTTAATAAGACTGTTTTGCGAATGAAAAATAATGACTCGATGGTTCTTATAAAATAAATAATTTATATAAAATAAACTTTTTGAGTTATTTGTAAAAGTATCATGCGTATGTATGATCAAGTTTTATAATAAAATGATTATTAATTGAACTCACATCATCGTTCCAGTATCCATCACTGTATTCATCAGTGAGACGTTCACTCTTATCGTCCTCCCGCATCCTCTGCATCTCCTGCACAACCCCTCTCAGCTGGTCGTCACTCATCGACCCCCACAATTGCATCGCCGACAATAGTTCTTCATCATCCTCGCTGAGTTCGGCCGGCGTGAGAGAATTTAACCTATCCAATTTAGCGTATAGTTTTTCATTGAACTTTTTTGCGGGTGCAACCGTTATTTTTTCTAATTTCTCATATAGTCTGTCTAATCTATCAGCGAAGGACGGGGAGTCCGTCACGTACGCGGGTCGGATCTCGTTCGTGACGAGCACTAGCAGGACGAGGCACAACATGGCGTGATCGCGGCGAAGCGACAACTGGCCACATGGCGCGCTCGTCGGGCACACGCGCCTATTACTGGGTTACTTTAACATCGTAAGGTTAGTGTTTGATGTACGCTTTTCGATTTTCTTTAACGGCTTTGCTTTGTCAAGGTAAAGAAATATATTATTTTCAATTTATGTTTGATGAAGCTGATTTATCTAGTTTTGTCAGCATTTGAGATCAAGTTAAACCACTTATCATCAAATATATGATTGAAGCAAGGCTAGCAGAAATATACATATTTTTCAAATTTATGGAAAACTTTCCTACTAATATTTTATTGCATATTATCTGTTATGCAAAATAATATATTGTCTAAATATAGAAAAAGTTTAAAAGTTTCTTTACCTTAATTTATTTTTATTAATTAACGTTATCGTAACTAGCACACGAGAATTATTGTGAAAAACAGACTGCTTTAACCATAAACGTTGTTTGATAATTAAAACGATGCCGTCTCCTTCATCCGAATGTCAAATCAGTGAAGAGAGACAGAGAGAAATCGAAAATAAGGCCGTATACACAAAACAATGTACTATAATACTTTAATAATATTGAACTTAAATAAAAATAATGATCGCAGAGTGAATTTTAATTAATAATAAATTAAGCATGTTTTTTTTGTAGCGTCAATAATAGTGACATCTGCCCGAGACCGGCTGCCGATACGTGCTTATACAAGATATAAATATGAACCCGGCTCAGACCTCGGACCATTCATACCTCGTCTGGATTCGGTTCGGGAGCGATGTACTCACGATAATTTAATTCTATTCAACCTCTTCGAAATATCATTAACATTTTACGATATTGTTTTTTTTTTTTATCCTTTATCTTAATTTTAATTATAAAATCGAGAGTAATTTTGTTTGTTTATTACGCTTTTAGGTTTAATCATGAATTTTCATACAGGTCGTTACGGATACATAAAAGGACAGGTACCTAACACCTGCCCTTTCCCCGCAGATGAAAGCTGTATATAATTTAATTAAAAAACTTTTTTTCTCTTATTTCCCAGCCAGTATTATGACGTGTATGTGGTCAAGGCCGTATATCTTACTGACTTGCTTTGTAATTTTGTAAATTAACAATTATCTTTAAATCTATACTAAATAAATGCGAAAGTAAGTCTATACACTATATTACTAAATATTGGACAACATCACATACATTACTCTGATCCCAATGTAAGTAGCTAAAGCACTTGCGTTAAGGAAAATCAGAAGTAACGACGGTACCACAAACACCCATACCCAAGACAACATAGAAAACTAATGAACTTTTTTTACATCGATGCGGCCGGGAATCATACCCGGGACCTCGGAGTGGCGTGTCCATGAAAACCGGTGTACACAGTACTCGACCACGGAGGTCGTCAAGTCGTCTGTCTGTCTGTTGCTCTTTCACGCCCAAACCACTGAGCCGAATTTGATGAAATTTAGAATCAAGCAAGCTTGAACTCCGAAGAAGTACACAGGCTATATATTTCTATTTTTATGCTTAACGTCTGATGATCATCCAATAAAACAAGGGCGAAGACGCGTGCGAAAACTAATAATGTTTTAATCAAACAGTCAAAAATCTTAATATTCTTTATTTAAATAAAGAATTATAAGATTTTATATATTAAGATAGACTGATAGAATCACTTTTAACTTGTCAGTGTTGAAGTGTTGAATCAAGTGTAAAAGTACCACCATTAAAACACAACAAGGTAACATTATGTAAATTATGTTAGGTTTATTACTATAGTAATGGTTATTTTTAAGTAATGGACTTTTATTGTGAATATTATTTAGTAAATTTAATGTAAATGATATAAATGTAATAAAATTTATATTAAGAATGGATCTTATAAATGTGTGACCTTCAAAATATATTTCTTTTTATTCCGACGTTTCTTGAATAACCTTTTACATACATTTACACATCAAACGGTAACGGGACAGCGTTTATGTATGAATGATATTTTTTGTAAAGCCGCTTATAAATGTTTCACCGCCTTTAAGGGTCAATTCTACTAAAATTTTTATTTTGTCGCAATCGAATTTCGAATTATCGTTGCGGTTCAGTCAAAGTTGAATCGGAAAATAATCGGGATCGTGTCGTAGAATTAGTTCTCAGTTATTATATTATATAAATACTTCAATGATGATGCAATGATACGATCTCGATCATATTTGGATCCGGAATCGTATCATTGCCGTTACACGTTAGTAGAATTCGCCCCCAAGTAAACTTGGCGCTCCCTCAAGAAAAGTACTAGGAGACCATAATTTACACGAAACCTAAATTTGTCGAAGCGTATATCTTCCAAGACATTATAGGACCCTAAAATAATGTAGGTCATTGTCCATCGCTAGCACCCTTTCAAAAAAAATGGCATTGGATCTGATACCACCTTGCTGCTTAACTCCAATGTTATGGATTAACGTGTCAGAATTAAAAACTTTAATGTGACAAAAATATAGACGAAAAATATATTTTTCAGTGGTTTAAAAAATACTTAATCTGATAACTGTCTCTTGCAACGTTGATCATTTTGTGCAACCATAGCGTAACCATAAACCAGACTTTAAATGGGACAGTCCCGCTTTAAAATAAAATTTGACCCTCTGTTATTAAAAATCATTACATCATATTTTGTAAAATCTGTAAAAAATAAGTGTCTAAGTTAAAAATATACGTGATGTAATTAACTGTTGAATTCAATAGTACGTCTTTTTTCTTTATATGTTAAGAACCGGTGGTCTGGAATTAGTCTTACATTTAATTTATCTTCTAAAATTAGTGACGATCCAAAGTGCTTTTAAGAGCATACTTAAATAAAGTATATTTTGATGTCAATTTAATATTCATTAAAAAGCTATTTCAGATGAACATATCGAACCTATCGCAGACAAGAGTAGCAAAAAGGTTGTTTACAAATAAGGTTTTTTATTAAACTGGGGTATACGTGTAATTATCTTAACAGGTGATTGTTTATAAGAATATATTGAGGCAAAAACGTTTTAAATTGCTCGAAGGAATTTATTTTATCGAATGAAGCAGGTATGTTTTACAATTCGCAAGAAACGCATTATGAAGCGGGTGACCAATATATATTGAAAACGAGGAAATAATTTAATTAGGACTATAAAATATAAATAATATATCAACCTTAGCAGTGGTAGGTATATTGTAGGACTTAAATCTATTCAATATATTGACTAATAAATTAAAATATTATTATCATACATATTCATTTATCTGGCTATATAAATTCAAAACCGTTATTTTTATCAGTCGTCATATTTCGTTGCCATGGTAACACAATGTTATCTTAGCGTCAGTATAAGGTTTACAGCATAATTGGGACATTAATAAAGTTTACTTCCATGTGTGACCACTTCGGATGCCACTCATGTGGTCGTAATCGTTCTGCTTCTATTATTAGTAATACAAATTTTCGCACATCTTATATTTATAAGTTTTAGAATTATGTGTGTGTTAGTGTGTCTACATGTTTGAGAGTATACATACATTAACACATTGATGTGTATAAATATACATACATATATTCGAATCTGCTTTTTTGTTAGATTAAACCTTAAAATATTCCCATTTTTTCTTAATCGTTTATTCGTCATCGGTTTAAAAGCGAGTACTGATACTTGTGGGATAAATGACGTGATGGGGTTACCTGTATGAACATACATCCTACATCGGTTTAAGCCATTATAGAAATTATGGTCACGAGTCATAAGCTGAGAACCTCGCTTCGCGGACGAAGATCGTTTAAATGTATTCTGAAAGTTTTACGTCTCTTAAGTCCGTATGGTTCTTACCAGAACTTAACAGCGTTAGCGGTGGAGAGATCGAGTTCGACAACTTAAGTCAGATGTTCGGAAAGGGCTTAGAATTCGCATGCCCTATGGTTGCCCCCTACACATATTCGTGAATGTTTCCTGTCTCACTTATGTCGAGCTCAAACAATGATTTTGAATTCTAACTCATTTCATCCAACGCCTAATTCAACTTTACTGTTTACTTGGTTGTAGGGCAACCAGAAACACGGGACATATCATCTTAATTGATTGGTGGCATATTGACGAGGATGTTTAATATGTAGTACCAGTGTCTGTGGGCGGTGATGTCTATTTATTATTAGGTGGCCTAAATATATATAAATATGTTATATTAAAACTTAAAAAAAGTGACTCTGATTATTAATAAAGTTTAGGCAGAATAAATCATCATCAAAGAGTATATTATCTTAAAAAATGTGTCAAAACTGAAATGAAGTCAAACTTTATAATTAAATATACTTTTTTTTTGTTTGTCTCTTAGTCGTGACGTATTTTCGTTTTATCGGCTTCAAATGACTTCACGAAGTTTCACTTAAAAAATAAAAGTATGTCCGTTGTAATCTTGATTTATACATAACCTTAAGAATGTGTGGGGTCCACACGCTCGGCAGTTCGGTTTAACAAAAACTATTTGTCTTGTAGAACTACTTATTATTCTATTAATATTAATTGTTACACTGACTTGTTACTTATAATATATACTATGTTACCAACAAGGTTATAACATATTATACATATATAGTTATAGCTTTGTTCTAATAGTTCCGGTGTTAAAGAAGTAATGGTAAGCTCACAAAAATTAAGTTATTATGTATAATATAAAAAAGTTATAAATAGTTATACTTGGAGTATTAAGATCATTGGAAAAAAAAAATCCAACTAAATTTTCCACGGCGAATTTTTGGTATTCATCTATGTAGTATGGGATTATTTTTTGATTTAATTGTAAAAGTTTCATTTCTCCCCTTTTATAAGAAACCAAGTTTTTGATCGCGTATTAAGGAGGGGGGGAGGGAGTAGGTTTTAGATTTTATATCTAATTTATATCTATTATGTCTGCCTCTGTCCTTCCTTGGAGTTCAAGCTTGCTTAATACCAAATTTCATCATATTACCCGCGTCGGTCTATCTATCTAACCGTGTTAGACTTAAAGCTACCAAACTGATACTCATATTATAAAATACTTCGTCCCTTTTCACCAACGGACGAAGTGTTTTAAAAGGAAGTCTTAGGTATATTATTATTATTAAGGTTTTCTTTTAATTCGCAGAAATATGACAATGTTTGCTGAAGATGTCTGAAAAAAATAAAGTCTCATATCGTCTTTACTGGCTTGCGTGTTAAGCGATTAGTTATTACAAACGAAACGTTTTTGTCATTATATACTTTTTCCTTTGTCCGTGTAAAGCCGGGTAAAAGTTACAAAACAGTTAACAAAGTAAACAAAAGTCCAGTGAATCAATTAGTCCTGAGTTACTAACGGATAATTATTACTTGAAAACAACTGGAGTAACAGAATTAAATATAATTTCCATAAATGCAGTTGCACTTAGCATTGTATAGTACAATCTATACTAATATTATAAATACGAATGTATGTCTCTTACCTTTTCACTCTTAAACAGATGAACTGATTTTGATGAAATTTGGTTTGGAAATAGTTTGATTCATGCGGAAGTCCATAGGCTACTTTTTTAATTCAAAGTTGTAAAATGAGGATTGACGATTTGTGTGCTACGAGTAAAGTTTAATCAAGTTCGCGCTGGTAAAACTGCAGGTTCAGCTAGTATTATTCATGTATTGAACCTTCAAACCCAGGAGAAATGTTAATTTTATCCAGAAGATAATCTTCGTTTATTCGTGTAAAATATAAAATATACTGTTACGAATTTGAGGAATGTCGTACGAATCACACTAAATCCAATTTAAAATATTAAAATATTTTAAATTAAATTCCAGTTTTGACTATTGCTATGATAATAATACCCTAACTCTTACGACCTGGACACAATTACACCTTGTACGTAAATGCACATTTTTTGAACTCAAGGCTAAAAAATAAAGGTGCTAATAAAATTAAAAAAACAACGTGTTAATGCGTTAATAAATAACTTACACACACTAGTAAAGTGCTTACAATATAATTCCACGGCGTTAACTACCTCGGTGGCTGGCCTTTACGATTGCAGATCGAAATGGGCTTATATCCCGGGTCGGGTCAACGAAGTTATTTCGTTTTTCTGACGAGTAGTTCGAGGTAGCTTTCAGGAGTAAAAAAATTACAATGCTACATGCCTTGGTAAGCATATATATACTAGCACCATCCTTGGATCTCTTCGGTCATATCAGATGTCTGATTAAATCGGATCAGCAATAGCTCTTATTTCTGATACAAGTTTTTATGTTGTATAATTGTGATTTTTCAATAAATTGCGTGTATGTCATAAGTCAAGCTGATGCTTTTACTGATACTAGAGAAGTATAGTACAGGTAATAATAGAAAATGGCAAATGGGCCACCTAGTGGTAACTGCTTAACTCTGCCCTAGATCTTGGTGCGCGGTAATGGTTTCGGACCAAAATTTTATGTGGGGAAAGCTTTATAGAACATGAGAATATGGGGCCCTAGGAGTTACGAGGTTGAGTGTAAAAGTGCCTCTTTATCCGAAAGGTCGTGGTCCACGTGGACCACGTCTTACGCTTATTGTAATTGTATATATTTTTTACAGTACAATTCCCACTGGAGCCCGAAGGATTGAATTGAACAGAAGCTACCAGAACAACAGTGCTGTATTCATAGCCAGTCGTCAATATAGTATTTGTAATTCTAGTTATAGATAGTTTTTGTAATGTTTGTACATTGATTGTTACTTTACATAGTTGGCAGCAGAAAACAAGTAAATCTTAGTGATTCATTTTTATTTTATACTGGTTATAAATAAAGCACTACCACGTCGCTTAACTTTAGCATAAAATAACTAGCTCGTTCAGATTTCTTACAGGTAATTACCATTAGTCCCCCTTTTCAACCTTCTAAAGTTGGAATTTTCAAGTTTAGAATCAGTAGGTTTGCCTGTGTATAGATAGATCATAGATTGACTATAGTTCCAACTTCGGTAACCACCGAATTCTAAATATATTCTTCGGCAACCAGTGAATTTCTATCTCAAGATAAAACCGTCTTTGGTAGTTGGCTTCCAATAACGCGGAATGACAATATATCTTTCTGTGATAAAGCATAATTAACGATCATTTATATAACGGAAAAAAATGTTCTGCGAAGTCATCCAAAAACGGGATCCGATTTTACATTTTGTCATTGAACTGACTCATATTTTTATTGTAATAAAACGAAGCGTTCAACCGGTGAATGTCAATTTCTCGGCAAATATTGCGGTCACACGAGACTCCCTGATGATACATGACTGATCAAAGAATAAAGTTTCGTGCGCAATATTTGCAAAGTTAAGAAGTCATTTAAATATTATTAAAGTATACTAGGATATTTTCCAGGAATCTGTATCAAGGCATAAATTTGGAGTGTCTGTAGATTCGAAATAATTCTCTTCTGTTAGTAAGTAAGTCTGGTTTGCAATTTACCAAAACAATCATTATTTTATGTTAGCCTGTCTGTCTGTCCGTAGTAATCTTAGAAACATGTAAAATGAAAATAATGAGATTATTATAGGAAGTATACCTAGTTTACGATTAGTCTTCATTTCTTCAAAATGTATTAAAAGTTATAACAACGTAAAGTTTAGTACAGTATTCGTTTATTAATATATAAATATAAATAATTATAATCATTAAAAACTATTTTCCTTGGTGGGGTATTGTGCAAGCCAAGGCACCACGCGCTCATTTATTCCACAGTCAAACAGCAATTCTTAGTATTATTGTGATCCGGCTTCAAAGATAGGTGAGCCAGTGTAATTACAGACACTAGGGACTCACTTAGTTCCTAAGTTAGCGGTGCATTGGTGATATGAGACATTATTCTTGTTTAAAGTTCCAAAGTAATTGTGGTGACCACTTACCAAAACGTGGTCAATATCGATTTGGGAACCTTCCTGAAAGGCCGGCAACGCATCTGTAAGCCCCCCGGTGTTGCAGATGTCCTTGGGCGGTGGTAGTCACTTTCCATCAGGTGACCCTCCTGCTCGTTTACCACCTCTAACATATATATAATATATGTTAGATAATTTTAATAATATATATATATATGTAATTTAACTACAAAATTTCTCATTGGTTCTTCCCCGAAGAAACTACATTCCGGACATAGAATTCCGGATTTTTTGCTTCTGATTGTACGATGCTTGGACGCACTGGTGTGGTTGTAAACTTATTCTGTACATAGGTAGGTAAAGCATTTTTCGCTACTACGTGGGTTTTCTTCATAAATTGAATAGAATGGTTATAGCTGTATTGCTTTTTAAGAAAAACAAATTTGATACACTTTTTTAAAAAGAGGTCAATTTTATCAAATAAATCGAGATCAACGAATTCTCCATACGAAATTTTAATATTATTATTCACAGGATATCATAGTGTGACACAAATCACATGGGCCGACGATTTTCACTCCGATTCCGTTGAACATAATGAACTGTCTCATAAAATATACTACAAATCAGTCTACTATACAGCTGATGTTCATCGTGTTGATTCATTATCAATCACCATGTGGTACTTTACCAATATTATATTATTAGTAGTAATTGCGAAATCCAGATAAAAAAGAAACTTAAACTTTTTAGACGTCAAACGTCTATTGCCTTGCGTGTAACACTGGAAGTGTCCTGATTTGACATTGGAGCTAACACGTGCTTGAGTGAAGACCACGCTTAAGCAAACGTAGTGTAGGACGTCTTGTAGAGAGCTATACCGACGATTTAAAAAAGATCTGTCCAAGATCAGTTGGTTGGTGTTCTATGATGGCTTTCATCCGGACGGAAAAAGACAAAAAAAATCTACTTGTATGTGGTGACGGCAAACGGCATGACACTATTATGACAGAGCGCTGTCATTCCCAAATCTGCTGTCGTAAAGTGAGATTACAATCGTGACTGCGTGCTGTATGTACTATCGTCTTCGTTCCTACATATTACAATAAAAAACATCATTAATAGAATAACCCTGTGTTTATTTCATAAATTATTTAAAATAAACATTAATTTCGACGTTTTACAATCTTGGGACGTCGCGTGTCAGCGACATTCTTAATAATAATAACAATACTGAAAATACCGTATTTATTTATTATGTATTCACATAATCACTAAGAATACATAATTACTATTCACGTGGTAAGACAACCTGTATATAGTAGAACATTTGCCAAGATAATTTTGAAATGTATTTTTTTTATTTTGATGTGATATTGTATCTACTGTTGGTTTTCATATTGAAAAGAAAACAAAACAAAATAAAATTCGGTAATACCGGGTAAGATTGAAATACTTGACTATATTTTATATTATAGTAACTACCCGTCGCAGTTTCGCACGACTACAATAAGTCTTTATACAACTTTTATATTGAAGAACGAACATAAAGGGGCAAATTATTCTTTTACGAAAAGTTCTACGTACGAAAATCTCAACTTCTCTCTGCTCTACTGTGCTTGTATCATGCATATACACCTTCCTCTTGAATCAGTCTGTTTATGGACGAATATCGCACTAAAATCCGTTGCGTATCTAATCTAAGCGTTCACAAAGAAGGAAGTGACATTGTTGTATATGTAGAGATACAAAATGGAATAATCCTTTGTTTCTTATAATATATAAATTGAGAGAATATCGCCTTCTTTGAAAACTGCCCAGGTATATTATGTGCGCATAATTCGATTGAACGGATAATCCGAAATGACCGCACAGAACAGGCGCAGGACCAGCAGTTTTACGTGCTTTCCGAGACACGGGATGTAAACCCTCCTTTCCCATCTTTTAAGCTTCAGGTTTCTATTGAGAATGACTTGAAGAGAAAATCAAATATGTTTTTATTTATAGCAGCTTAGCTTATATAAAAATTTGAAAACCTCGAGTCGAGTAGTGTGTACACCGATTTTCATGGGTACGCCACTCCTAGGTCCCGGGTTCGATTCCCGACCGAGTCGATGTAGATAAAGGTTATTAGTTTTCTATGTTGTCTTGGGTCTGAGTGTTTGTGGTACCGTCGTTGCTTCTGATTTTCCATAACACAAGTGCTTTAGCTACTTGCATTGGGATCCGAGTAATGTATGTGATGTTGTCGTATATTTATTTATTTATTATATTAATAATATTATATACTAGAACCTTCCCTAAAACGCGTTACAAGATATATGTATTGTTTATTGATTTAGCAGTTTCCTCAGATAGACAAAAAAAAATACATTCATTAAAACATGTAGTTAAATATTATAAATATTAAACGTTTTATTCAATAATGATAATTATAATTGTAATCCTATTACATTCTAATTCTAAAGTATTTAAAATCTAGGTACTAACATTGTTTTATATTGTGCAAAGCTAACCTAATTGTGGTCAGATTATACTTAGATAAGATAAGATGTACTGGTTTCTTGTCATACAGTTCTGTGTACCTACTCTGTAAGAACATATTCGAAACAACCATAAATTCACTGGAATGTTAATTTAGGGGGGGCATTAATGAGCGAATATTTTAGAAAATCTAGATTAATGACCGTCGAATAAGCGGAAACAGTCCATTGGTCAGAGCACTTTACTGATGATTGCGGGTTTAAAACCAGACAAGGATCTCTGAATTTTCACGTGCTTAATTTGTGTTTATAATTCATCTTCACGATGAAGATCAGCATCGTGAGAAATACTGCGTGTGTCATATGAAAATCTACGATATATCCATCAACCCACATTGGAACAGCGTGGTGGAATAAGTCAAAACATCTTCTTAAAAAGATGCCTTACCACAGAAGTGGGGTATTAACATGTTATTAATATGTTATATTCTATTGATTATTAAAAAAACACATGTCAAATATTTTCTATTCTTATTTAAGTTCTGTCCGACTGACAGACTAGCAAATGAACAATTTGTTGGTAAGTGGTCACCATCATAGTCATAGACACTATCAAAAATATTAATTTTACCTATCCCTTACATCGCCAATGCGCCATCAACCTTAATAACTAAGATGTTATGTCCCTTGTGCCTGTAGTTACATTTGTTACTCCAAATCGGAATGCAACAGTACTAAGTATTACTGTTTGGCGGTAAAGTGGTACCTAGGGAGGGGCTTGCACAAAGCTCTACTAGAAAGTAACTCCTATCGGATTATTAAATTCGCGAGCAAAGCCATACATTCGCCAGTCGGTATATAATGATCGATGGCACTCGCACGATAAACTAAATAATAGCGATCCCACGTGTATAAACTGCAACCATTATTGATAATAGAATATTAGCTTTCTTAAAATGAATTATCGCACGTTCGAATTTATTGACGAGTTTCGAATATGTTCTTATGGAATAGACACCTAACTGAAGTGACTAATTGCGCCATTAGTGATTTTTAAAAGTGATCGTGGCGTATTCGTTAGCTTTTCTTTATGGTTTTAAGCGTACTTGGTGGTGTTTCGTGGTGGTGAAAGTAGTCACACTAACACTGTAGACACAAATAAATTGAATGTGAAGTTAATTCTTTAGAATGTACCTAGATTCCAACGAGAAGAACCAGAAAATACTGGGTCGTTTTTCTTTTCAGATACAATTCAGTTTTTATTTTTCGACGTTGGACATTCAATGGATTATTAATAATTTATAAATCAAATCATAGTTTTATTCACAATAATAATAATATATTTTTTTATGTACTTATTTGTAATTCGTTTTTAATATTGTGAAGTTATATCTTTGTTTGTTCATTTTTTTTTTAACTTTGGAAGACGAAACGTAACATATACTTTCGTAAAAAAAAAAAAACAGATTGCTTTTTTGACTTCAAAGTAGACGTCAACTAAAAATGCGACACGATGTTCATTTAAAGAATAAAACAATTAGTCAATCAAAATAATTTAGACAACTCAAAATTTTAAAAAGTATTTTGTAAGCAAGTAAGTTTGGAAGTATACTACCAAGAAGCTGACAATTGCTGACAGCTGACCACATATAGTTTTTGTAAATTCGATAATCGAATACCATATATTACCTCCGTGGTCGAGTAGTGTACACCGGTTTTCATGGGTACGCCACTGCGAGGTCTCGGGTTCGATTCCCGGCCGAGTCGATGTAGAAAAAGTTAATTAGTTCTGTTGTCTTGGGTCTGAGTGTTAGTGGTCGTTACTCCTGATTTTCCTTAACACAAGTGCTTTAGCTACTTACATTGGGATCAGAGTAATGTATGTGATGTTGTCCAATATTTGGACATATCTAACGAAGACTATAAATTCGGTAATTGCTCGTCTTTCAGAAGTCCGCTTTGTTGTTCATGCCGTCATATATTTTGCAATCATAATATGTCACACGTAAACAGTTTTCTTATGAATGTTATGTTGTCATTGTTTTAGATTGATGTTTAACATCGGTTGATGTAATGCGTTTATATTAAATAGCCAGGCTCGCATTGTGAAAACACATGGATTTTAGGTGGTTGTTGCTGGTTCGAATACGTTCTAGCATCACTGAATTGAATGATCCGACAATGACGGTCTCGTCCAGCTGAAGGGTGACCAGACAATTATGCAGGACATGTTATAGATTACAAGTATAAGCCCAAACACAGATGAACTCTCTGTATCCTCACAATCATTCTCAGATCGGACGGCAAAACCGACACGAAAGGAAAGATTTCAAGTGAAGGATTAACGGCTTTACGTACTTTCCAAAGCACGGGACTATACACGATTCCACATACCAGTTTCCAGGGTACCATTGAGAACTTTTAGGCCGAAAAATCCAATATTTTTTTATCAGACCGACCTGGCGTTTGAATCCTGGACCAGGAGCCGTTTTATCTAGCGTTTATACCAACGTGATAGTCGAACCATCTCGTATTCAGCGGTGAAGGAATCCATAATGATACCTGCTTGTCAACGTGTAGTCGTGTGTAACCACTAATTTACATTTCAGGTGCTCTATGAGTAGTTTCAAACTATCTTTGAGATCTTTGTACTAGAGACCATTTACCTAAAAATTCGTCCGTCTATCCACAAGGCCTTAAAATAATAAACGAGTGCGAAAAGGTACAAAAAATTACGACACATAAATATTATAGAGTCAAGTTCGGCCCGCGTCGAATGTCAGAGTTCGCCGAACTTTTGTCGGGAACTAAATCGTTTTTATTTTTAACTTCAATACTTCGACTTCATTTCTCGTTTTCAGATAACATCTTAAATGTACGGAGCGTAATTGGTGAGAAATTAAATTTAAAACAAGACTTATTTAATTTGCGATTTATCACGTTTTTTTAAGAAAATGTCATCAAATAAAGTTTTATTAAAAAATGCCGAATAAATATGAGTGGACCTTAAAAAATATTATAATATCGTCACTATTTTCGTCCATTGGTACAAAATTCTTTTTTTTTTAGAAAAGAGGTTGTTCATGTCCAGTAGTGAGGCATTTAGAGACCAATACTACTTCCTTCTTAATAATAAGAGGCACGCGATCTCTAATATAAGAAAACCATTGGATTCGGTGTTCATTTCTGAGGGCCCTGACTTGCTTAATACCAAATTTTATCAAATTCGATTCGGTGGTTTGGCAGCGAAAGAGCAACAAACAGATAGAGTTACCTTTGTATTTATAATATTAGTATATTTATGTAACATTTTAACCTAATTTTTATGTCCAGGAAAAAAACTGTTTTCATAATGCAAAATGTTTATATAAATATTTAACTCACTAGTAATGTATTAAATATCATGGATATCAAACTACATGAATATTGTAAAGACCTTCGCATACTATACATTTTATTAAAATAGGCACTGGGGCCTTTTTTTAATTCTTTGTATGTCTGAGTGCAAATCGGCAGTGATTATCTTCTCTACAGTCAAACATCACTCCAAGTCTTGTGTTCCGGATTAGTTGCGGTTTTTGTCATGCGGTTAGTTGAAATTAGATGGTACTAGAAATACTTCCTCAAAAAATACATTAACAAACGGTGTGTTATAGTATCTTACACCGATATTTTACTTGTGGGTAGGGCTTTGTGTAAGTCTGTCTGGGAAGGTCTCATTCATCAGATATTCTCAGAAGTACTCAGTATTGTGGTGTTCCGGCAAGAGGGTGAGTGTGCCAGTGTAAACACAGGCACAAGGAATATCTTAGGTCCTAAAGTTGGTGGTGCATTAGCGATGTAAGGAATGGTTAATATTTCTCACAGCGCCATTGTCTTGCGCGATGGTGACCATTTACCATCAGGTGGACCATTTTCTTCCGCCTATCTAAATAATAAAAAAAAAAATGAGTAAAGATATAATTCCATTGGGGTTTCATAACATACATAGTTCTAATGTTCCTATTTATACGAATGTATGATTCTCTTATGTAAAAGACAATAAAATGTATTTCATTGTATAATCTGTGCTCGTATTAACATTCTGTATTTACAAACGCCCTACATTCAAAACGGCTTCCTCTAAAATACAATTTACTGTTTTCCCAAGAAACGTGCTCTAAACATGCGTAAAATTCGCATTATTCATTGCACCAACGTTATCCCATTTATTTATAGATATGTATTATTGTTTGTTTGTTTATAATATTTGGCTGATTAAATTGAAACCAGTGTCTACTTTAAAAAAAAAAAACTAAATGTTTCGTAAAAACCATTATGATTTATAAATGTTTTCTTTTTTTATACAATATAGTATTTTGTGTTTCATATATAAAACTGAAGTTTTTCATAGAAAAATGGTTTTAAAAAGTATGAATAAAATCAAATACTTTTGTCCCTGGCTTTATCTGAGTTTGTTTAATAGTATGAGATGATTTATTATATATTCTAAACATTAATTTAGTCCATTTTTACAATAACAATATACAAACAATTCTCATAATAATTCCATTGTCTTTTTGATGATAAATCACGATTTTCCCAAAATGAGAAATCGATTCAACAAATTCAACAAACAAACTCGGGAACAATCAAATGTTTACAAACGAAGTCTACAAAAAAACAATCGCTTAAATAAACAGCAACGCGCGCCTCCATTTAAACATAGATTAATATGACGCGTGAGCTAAGTCCCGAGGTATTTATTGCCTAGACATTCTTGGGTCCTGTCTAGAAATATACCCTTTGACCTCGGGCGACCAGCATTATTGTGCTGTGACAGCTTCAATTCAATTCGCATTGTTTGCACAATTCTAATTTAGATTCGCTTCTTGAAGTGTGATATCTTAATTAACAGCAGTTAGGGTACAGGAAAATGTGCATTGCTTAAGTCGATCTTGTTTAAACAGTCCAATTAGTTAATTCTATAGAAAAAGAAAGAAAATATCTCCAAAACGATTTTTGACATTTAAATATCATTTAATTCGTTTTGTTATCCTGTCAATATCAATATATTCCTGATATTAATCAAGTAGGATCATAAAAGCGTTTATGAATCATCATTGTAAAACTACCATCGGTTCGAAATATAGATTCTAACGAGAAAAACAAACTGGCAAGAATATCAAAAGTTACTTTCATCAAATACAATTAAGTAATAATTTAATTAACTACTTAAAAAAAAATACAACATAGATGCCAGCCTTAATAAAATAAGCGTACAATTTTGGCGACCTTATCGCTACATAGGGATCACTTCCAGGCAACCAACGGTGTGGGTTAGGTTAGCTCATAGAATATGGAGAACTGGAACTAATAAATAAATTTAAATATAGAATACTCAAATTATATTTAAATAAATAAGTTATATTATCAATACAATTACCATATAAGTATATAATCGAAATACACACTACATACAATAAGTACGAATACATACAATATGTCCTCAAATATAACGAGAAATATAAAAAACAAGCAAGTGAAGACCAAGGGAACGCTCCCAAGAAGAAAGTGTCTTCCAAAGAGGTAACACTTGCCTTTTTAGTCATCTTAATACATTCCACTTATATCTCAAGCGTTTGTACGCAATTGAATTTAACTTATAGTATTAATTGTCCAATTAATACTGAGATGATTTTTATTTATTTTATTCTGATTTAGAGATGGTAACACTGTTGCATCGTGATTGACTGGTTAAAAAAGCGGCCAATCACAATCGGCTGACCGATTGGATGAGCGGACACATTTTGATGTGACGGGAGGTAGTAAAAAAGGGGGTGATCTTGAAATGAACTGTTATTAAGTGTACGACTTGCATAATTGTGCCATTTAAATCTATATTTTTAAAATAAAAGTATTTAAATCTAATTGAACTGTGTTTGAATTTATTAAAATACTATTAGTTAAATTCAATATATTATTTGCTTCATAAACAAAATTAACTCCCCGTAAAATCCTATTGTTAGGCAATTCCATACTTTACAGTTTGAGAAGCATTTAGAGCATATCCTACCAGGCTACTCAAATGAACTACTCCTTATTCAAACATCAGATTTTTTACTGACACTTGGCAATTCTTTACTTGACACATTTGTATATGAATTAATTTTGTAACTTTTAATTGCGTTATTTGCAACACCATTTAATTTATGTGATAATAATTGTGACCTTATGAATGAGACATTATTTTAACCCAACGTGTCACCGGTTCTTCCAGGACATATGTCTAAACGATCCTTCTAATTTGACCTAACAAGTGTGCAATAAAATTTGAAAAATGACTCTTAATAGTGAACGATACTTCTTCCTTGACATAGAAATAAAGCGCTAGGATAATATTTTAATTTGATATATTATATAACCTTTTAATTTCATATAATAACTAAAATAACTTCAAATGATACGTAATTATTTTTAAATTTAAATCAAATCAACATAACCTAAATTATTATGAAGTTTTTTCAAGAACATATGTTTTTGGCCCAGGACTATGATATTATCGACAGTGGAGAGCCTGTCCGATTTGGCGCCACGCCGATTTATCTTCTGCCTTCTGCATCCAAAGGGTTACCAAGAGAACCCTATACTTTTCAAGCCGTGGTCTTTATTCTGTATAATTATAACTATTAAGTTCTTAGTCTTTTTTAGTTACTATTTATACCATATACTGATTATTACCACAGACAACTCAAGCATCTAATAAAAAAAATTGAGATTTAGACATAGAGAAAATTACTTAACTTATGTTTCTAATATATTCGAGCACTTTTTTTCCATTGGTTGTAAGACTTTCGAATGGCACGGCTGACTGTTGTCCTTACAGGCTTTCAACGTGCTAGTTCTGAGCCAATGTGAGCAGTAGCCCAAGTTGGAAAAACTATCGATTTCTTATCGCAAAGGTACGATTTCACGATACGAATACTTGTTCGCAAGTCACTCGGGCTAGTCTCTTAGGCAAGACGGCACATACCGTCATATAATGTATACACAAAGTTATGTGTCTGCGCCTTAGCGGTCCGTATGGTCATTATATTCGTTTATGTAGATAAAATAACAGTGCAGCTTTCGCGGCATATGCACGAAGTTCCTGTGATTATGGCGTGAATTATGCTTAGGTTTTGAGCTAGATAAGCGCCAACTCCTGGGACTTTATACCGTCATCGTTTTATTTATTAAGGGAAAGTTGGTGAGATATTGGTAGAAATCACAGCGAATTTATCACAAACCACACGGCGCGACTTAGCAAAATTTGTACACCGGTTTTCAGGGGAACGCCACTCCGAGGTCCCGGGTTCGATTCCCGGCCGAGTCGATGTAGAGGAAGTTCATTAGTTTTCTATGTTGTCTTGGGTCTGGGTGTTTGTGGTACCGTCGTTACTTCTGATTTTCCTTAACCCAAGTGTTTTAGCTACTTACATTGGGATCAGAGTAATGTATGTGATGTTGTCCAATATTTATTTATTTATTTAAGAGTATATTCGAATATAACTGAAATTAATATGTTTTCAATACATTGATTAAACTGTTTTCTTCCAGTCAACTCTTAGTTCAAATATAACATATGTAGGTATTATATTAAGAACCATAGTATCTGCCAAGCTTTCATCAAATGTCACATATAAAAACAACAATTTTTCCGAGTATAAGCTATTCTGGAACAGAAGTTTATCATATAAAATTATATTGCGATTGTGTTTGTTTGTACAAAAATATTATAGTGACTTGGGGTTAGATTCAGTCGGATATTCGATAGGTATGATCTTACCCCGTTACCGATCTTGCCAGCTCACCCTATCTGTACATATATTTTTGTCTGTTTCCTAATATTATAAAATGATATTTATGCTTTCAAACAGTATATGGAAGACAATTATATGGAATAGAATCAAAACGATAACTGTTCCGATTCGGAGTCTACCACTGGAATATTGTATTTCGCTCTGCTCATAGATCGACGAGGGAAGGGTTCAAGAGTATATACGATAGCTTCAAGGTATCAAACTCAGGGCTATCTGAAGTAAGACATACGAGGCGCTCATCTGACATTTGACCAGGTATTTCGTCCAATGGCGCGCTTCCTGAGGATAACAGCATAAAACAATCATCTGCCTAACTTCGACCTTCAAATAAAAATCGCTCGTCAGAAAATCTCAATCTCTAAATAACTTTTTACACTGAAAACTGATAATATAAAAATCTTTATTCGGGAATTAAGAAGCGGACGTCGCGTGCGACAACTAGCCTTCAGAAACAAGAATTTTATTATGTAACACTTTCAGTCGCCCAGATGTTCGGTCTCCGCTCTGAAGTCGACTAATTAATTTTGTTTGATTGACAGACGGTCCGACAAATCGTTTTTATATATTCAACTGATTACGTAACGTTTGACAAATGACGAAGCGTGAACAGAGCCGACAGAATCTGTGTAATATTTCTTTCTTGCAATATTTTTTACTTAAATAACTATTGAGCCGAGTAAATATTACAGGAGCAAAAATAACCCAGTGAAATTCGAGATATAAAATTTGGTAAGCACATTTTCTCGTAAATAATTTGTATGTATAACTCCATACTTTGCATTGATCTCATACGGTGAAAGAAAACATCACGAAGTTAACTGCATAAGTCGGATAAAGATCCGTGACAAGTGCCACAAAATCGCCCAAAACCCTACAATGGAAGGTAGGCGTTTTTCTAGAAATAAAACATTATGGTAAATATAACCTTAATTAAATACAACATACAAGATGTTGAGTAGAAAACTTTAGAATATTATTGAAGTTTGAATTTGAGAAGTTATCACTAGAATTACCTTAAGATTTACTTAACATTTAAACTGATTAGACAGTTCCTTAAATCTTGGGTTGGTCCAAAAAAATTCTGTCTTTGCCTTATATAAAGAATACTTATTTGTTATTATAAAATTAATATATATACAGGTCTTGTTAAGTGTCGGACATATAAGTGAGTGTCTTATCAAATACTTACAGAGAAAAAAGTAATAAATACAAGCTTTAAATGACGATTACAATAAGTTCAGTGTTCATGTTTCAAACAAATTGCATCCAATACGGTATAATTCTAATTGTATCACGATGTGTTCTAAGAAGTATATTATTAAGGGCACATACAGTACGAACGCACTTTCATTTGTAAAGTCGCAACCACACCTGTGACACAAAGCGATAATAAAAGTTTATATAAATTCAAAGTCATATCAAAATCTTTATTTAGTATAGAAACACTTATTTTTTCATCGTCTAAGATTTACCAGTGGTTCAGATAGAAACACCTCAGAACTGAGAAGACTCAACTTATATTTAAAATGGCCTGGTGGCGATCGATATATTCCGAAGTAGTGGTGTCATATAAAAAGTTATTATTTTGTTTTATTATTTAAAACACAAACAATTATATTTTTATTTTACAATTGAATAATTTGAAATGTTTTCTGGGATCATGTTGAAAAAGCGTGTAAGTGTTCAACAAAAAGTTATTATGGACCCTGTTTAGTATGGTAACACCCATACGAGCATAAGCTATGGTTGTTACTGGAACTAGTAATATGTAGCTCACAATTACGAGAAAAACATATATTAAATATAGACATACGTTCGTAAATATATTTTTTAATAATGTCTCTAGTTATGGCGAAGAGACGGTAACACTAAAAGTATAATATTACACAAACTGATCCTTCGTCTAATGAGGTAGAGTCAAGTCGAATCCAATGAACTCCGTTAAAATATTAAGACTACTTACACAGAAGCAAACAAATAAAATAAAAATAAAATTATTTAAACTAAATTTAGCTTGAATGAATCTCTAAATCTAACCTTCCTGAAGAAATCATCTAAATTATGGCGATATCCGTATAGTTTATAAGTTTAAACAGACAGACGTAAAGAGTGATTTCGTTTTATATAATTTAAAGGATCAGATGTGAACTTAATTACACTGATGACCTTCGAGAAGATTAATTATTTGCAAATAAATATTATCGTTATGGTGTCAATGATTAATTAGTATCTTTCTTGATATATGGGTTTGGGTCATTATGTTTGCTATAGAATTATAAGAAAACGTAAATATAAATGGGAATTTAAACAAAACGCCTTGTCTGCCGGGAATGATACCATTTTAAATTTTAAACATACGAGCGATTTTAAGCCTTATCTCTATGATGTTTAAAGTCTAGTGAAATGCAGGAGAAAGTTGGTAGAAAGTATGTCGACCCGGGAACATATGGCGTCCACGTGACGTCGGAATCGTTCAAGCAATTGTCATTGATCGTAGACTCAGCTGTGATATTTATTGGAATGCTAATGAAACTAACCGCGGCATTAAACTAACACCGCACGAGTCAAAGATGGATTATTATTTGCAAACTGTGGAACTATTCTCTTAAACTCGAAACTCACTGTAGAACATGATCATGGAAGGCTAAAATAATATGCAACATGCATTATAATAGCAGTACTGTAAGAATGAAATCGGATCTCGAAGAAGGCAATCGGTTTTTAAATTTCACAAGTATGATTGTGTGTAAAAACTTTTATTTTTTTTTTCTTTATTATGCTTTGCTATGCTATTTTATCTTGATATTTCTTGACCGTTTTTTCTTGGACAACGACATGAGGTCGTTCATTGTTTGAAGTGTCTCATTTTTCAGCACTTACCAGAGTGGTGGATAATGCTCCGAGCCTTCTCCTCGAGAACGGAGGCCATTGCCCAACAGTGGTACCTTTAAAGGCTGACACTCAATCTATATTATTATAAAAAATGACGAGTAGGTAAAAATTTTCGGACAGACAATAAAATAAATAATGGTATTGAAATAATAAACACAAAATCATTTAATAATATTTATAAATTAAAAATATAAGACCCTCAAGAGACCATAAATAATATAGAAGAATATTTTTAATGCTTAGCATTAGTATTGGGGGGTGGTAGATGCAGTTTAGCGGCTAGCTCGTGGGGTACATCGAGGTAGGTCCGCTCCAGGCCCACGGTTAGGATGAGAGCCCGCAGTCGGTCCACTTCCACATTGTCACCCTCACTGGACCAGACCGTCATCGATGAGTTGAGGGACGACGTCTCTCGCAATAGGTCTAATAGAACTGGTTGACTGTTCGAAGCTAAACCAGCACGGACCTGGTAATCACAATTAGAAAGATTTAAGCAAAATCGTTATGATACAAAGTACAACCTATTCATTTTAAAAATGTATATTTTAAAATTTAGGAACACTAGCAAATGGACCAACTGATGGTTAGTGGCCATCGAACTTGGAATCTAATATGTTGTGTCTCTTATGCATGTAGTTACATTGGTATTTTGGTGTTAGAATAAGGATAGCAGGGATATAAAAAATATAAACTACCTAGTAAAATATTAATTTTTTCATACTTAAAAAATATTAATATTCAATGAACATTTTGGAACATGTTTTGCGACTTTGCAAGATAGCGATACAATTTAATCCTAATATGTGGTACCACTCAGTTGATTGGTTTATCAGTCCATTCATACTATGTATGTAAGACGTAAATACGCCCTTTGTTTCTCTATTTGTGTGTGTGTGTGTGTGTGTGCTTTAGTGAAATGATGTTGCAAATCAGCTGATCACTATCTTTAATTAGATGTTTAATGACATATTAATACAGAAACACTTTTCATCACAATTACGCTTACCGGAAATGAGACAGTCTGGTTAACATGATGTTCATTAACCAGTCTTAGCATTGCACCGATCTGATCGCGACTGTACTCGCCCTCTGTGATGTTACCACCGTAATTCGTTGTCCATCCGATTGACAAAACGGCCCTGGGATGCTTTGCAGCCAGTTGGATGAATTTGGCTGGATCCACTGGCTTAGTTGTCGCTTTGATTGGACCGGGGAGGATGTCAGCGTTCAACCAGAGTGGGAATGTGACCTGTTTTAAATTATAAAAATATAAATTTTTCAACATTGATAATATAAAATGTAACATTCTTCTATATTATTCTTACTCGCACCAAAAGTGCGGGCAAAATATCAACAAAATATCAATTTATCGCAATAATAACATTTTATCGTAATAAATAAATAAAAATAAAAGCTTGGAAAAAAAAAATCAGTGGCGCTACTCTGCAAAGAACAAAATTAAAACTCACCGCGTAATACGATCGTAAAATATTGTAATAAAGATTTTTGATAACGATAAAGATGGCATTATAAAGCACATGGACACATAGAAATTACGCATTTTCTTGCGTCGTAATCTTGCGAAACTTTTTCACGTATTCCCTGATATATGACGTAAAGTGGAACCGGGGTAGCTATTTCACTTATTCTAGTAAGGCTATCGAGCAAATGAGCCGCCTGATTTTATTTATATGTAGCCATCTTCGGACATAAACATTCGGACATGACATCGAGAGGAATTTACAAATAACTTCTTACATCGTCAACGCACGACCAGTCACGGTAAATAAGATGTTACGTCCCTTGCAAGTTGAGTCTATAATTACACTAGCTCACAAAATATATTAGGTGTTTGGTCGATAAATTCTAAGCAGCGGCTTGTTTAAACAAGTGCCTCGGGTGTAAAGCCGTTTCTTCTGCGGATGAACTTTTAAAGTTCGTGTCGAATTTACCTTCCTATCATTAGTTGAGTTTCGTTGAGTTGAGGGAACAGATAGTGCTACATGAGTCCGACGACTTGGTCAGTCTTCCGTGAGAATGGACACTGGACAATGGACCAAAAGCGAGGAGGACAGCATTTTTTATTAATTTACACAATTTTTTTACAATTTAAACAGAAATGTGTTTGTTAAAATATTTTTAGTATAATTTAGACGACCGGTAATTGCTTCGCATGACCCGCATACAATACTTTAACACGTCTATTTCTCTTAAAATAAATAAGCACATCTTCATTGTTCCACATAAAGACCAAATTAACGAAAAAAATATTTTTCTAAGATGCATCTAAATCCGTCTCTAAAAAAATATAATTGAGAACGCACGATAAAAAACTGGGTCTTTGTGTTTATGCCCGACTCCCGTTTTTATTGACAGTAATAACTATATGAAGCCGGCACAGGGGGAGCCGTTTAAAATGCATAATTCACACGTTTCGTCACAATTTATTTATATATATAATACGATTCAATCGAAAATAAACCCTAATACAATAACAAAATGTCTATTGTCTATTATATCGAATACGGAAGGGCTCAATCTATTGCACTTATATTAAAAGCAATTAGATTCATTTTTCCTTACAACGACTTCCTCAAAGTCGTGTCATCTTTGTTAGTTTAACTATGAGCTGATTTTAATTGCCTAAATGTGTTCAAAGCAATTACAGCTTAATTGGCTTATTTGTTCCGATGAGTCATGAATAATTTACAAGTTGAAACATGATTAAGCTACATGAATTATGAGTTACGATGTTGACATTTCTATTAAAAATACTTCTTGTTATTTATGTCTGCAGCATTTTTGCTCTCCGTGTTCTTTTATTTTTGGAATGAAGTCTCTTATCGTACATTACACTGTAGACACTCGGCGAACGAAAACCGGGCTTAGAAATAAGTGTGAGCATTTCAACCGTGACAAGGTTGCTCATAGTATATGTATTATTTTTATCTATAAAATAGGTCATAGGTGAGGGAGCATATGGGCCATCCAATGCTAAATGATCACTTTTTCCCATAAACATCGCCAACGTGCCACCAACCATGGGAACTAAGATGTTATGTCCCCTTTGCCTGTAGATACACTGGCTCACTCACCCTTCAAACCGTAACTGAACAATATTGGTTACTGCTGTTGGGTCGTAAAATATCTGATGAATGGGTTGTACGTAAGATGGGCTTGCGCAAAGCCCAAGTGTATTTTTTTAACACTAATTTAATAAAAATATTTATAGAATGATCATATGTTAATATGTTAATATATTGTATTAATTACGTATCTATTATTTTACTTAATATATGTCAAAATGAAGTCAAAATTGTGTCCTACGACAGTTTTCCTTTCTTTCAAATTTAGCATGACTATTCGATCGTAATCACCTGTTTATTTGCAATTTGCGTGTTCCGAATTTCTATCAAACAAGTTTGTCACAGATATCGACAGTATCGACAACTGATCACGATAAAACGTGCTGTGAATCATTCGCCATGATGCACAACATAGTTTCAGCAGACATTTAAAACTAAACTAAGATATTATTAAATAGTTTACTTTATATTTTTATACCATAGGTCGGGAAACGAGCTGCACAGATCAAATGGGATCGCATAAATATACATATCAACTTGGTAATGAGTAATACAAAAATTATATTCTCTAAGAAAATGGATTGTATCCAACGGCCACACTAGCACCGCGCGCGCTCATTGGTCAAATCATGTAGCGCGCGTTTGTTCGGCATCCTGTTACACACTTCCGTCCCTTTCACGAAATATCTCCTACAGATTGCAGGAAAGCGACACATCAATTAGATTCATTGGGCGGACATATAAAATTAAAAAAAATATTTAATTTGTTGTTAAGCGTCTGTCAATGTATCCTCCGCAATTGCAACAATTGAAAATATAGATAAAGTCTAGATATCTGTCAACTAAACTATAAAATAAGTTTATAATTGCAAACAAATGTATAATTATGTAACATGGTTTGAGATGCCTCATAATATTTTATTAATTTCTTAATATATAAGTAAACAGGCACACTATGTGGATATATGAGATATGCCTTTATAGACATATTTACACTATACGGCTTTAGGTCTCGGTACTAGTTGTGACCGACTACTGAGTAGGTAATGTTTTAGTAGTATTGTAGTAGTTCCACCTCTCCAGAAGCCATATAAGTTGTATGAGGCAATAAAAATGATTACATATAAAAAACTCTTTTTTTTCTTTTATTCTTGACAAATTATGATTTAATATATTAATGGCTAGACTATTGACTAGCTTAAAACACTGTCGATGCCAAGATCTTAGATTCAAACTTAAGTTGTCGAAGACTTTTTATATTAAACCAAATTTTATACTAACACACAGAAAAACAAACAATTTAATTGTGCTTTGTATAAATAAACACACACTTACGGACATAAAATATAAGTCATATATATATATATATACTATATAGTCGTATGTGTATTGTATGTGCGTGAAGTAAATTGAACAGTGATCTCACCTCCGGTTTACTGAACGGCGCTATTATTTCTTGGGATTTCTCAAAGGCTTCGATGCTCTTAAAATCTAGCTTCACGCCTTTCTGTTTCGCATTCACGTTGTTGTACTGGGCGACGCCCGTCAGGAAGTCAGCTAGGCTGAGGTCGGAGGTCGTTGCAGGAGGGTGCGCCATGATGGGTAGCGGAGGACCATCCTTACCATTCAGATGGCCCAGGACGATATCCGCTTCCAGCATTGATACTTCACCTTGAATACAATCATTCATTTTATTATCATTACACTTTGCACTTAGTAAATACATTTTTTTTTAATCGTATATACATTGGCATTGTAAAAAAATCCTAAAGCTACATCGCCAATGCGATACCGATCTTGGAGACCACGATGTTATATCCCCCGTGGCTGTAGTTACACTACCTGACTCACGCTTTAAATCGGAACACAACAATACCCTCGATTCTAAGTATTACTTTTTGTCGGTAGAATATCTCAGGTTTTACCAGTCTGATTTGAAAGCTCGTTAGATCATTTATTAAGAAAGGCTGTATAACTAAGGCCCACGAGATTGGTGCAGTAAATTTTAACGTGAAACTCTTTAATTTATATCTCTGCCTACTATAACAGCTTATAGCATCGTGAATTTTAGGTCGGAACATTTCGCAGACCAATTTAAGTTGAATGGTTTTTTAATAAGTCTTTAATTTTATTTTTTTTATTGGTGATTAACTGATCCTAGTTTTGACATGTGCTCATTCCAATTACAGATAAAATATCCAATTTTAGAACAATTGCAAGTTGATTTATTTAATTTTTTTTTTTTTTGCATTACATTTTATGTATTCCTCAATAATTTGAGTGCAACTGATTTTTTTGTTTTATAATTGAGTAATACTATTAAAAATGAAATTTTATTTTGTATTTTATCCTATGAGTGTAAAAAACAGAGAAATAGCATATTTAAAAGCTCAACCAGTATTTACATAACAAGATCCGTCATGTTTATAAAATAAAAAATCGATCACGTCATAGTCGGACATTCATTTGACATACTAAAAAAATCCTTTTTCTTATTTGCGTCCCGAATATAGTCCAATGTCAGGATTTTGTTTATTTACAAAATACCATATTATTTTCTTTGTTTTTGACTCGGTCCATAATAATAAATAGACAGACACACAGATACCACCTTAAATTTTAATGTACAATATTTTTGAAGAGTCGGCCTGAAAAAGCTAAAAAAAATCTATGTACCTACTATATAAATAACTTATTAAAAAAAGGCGTGTCTGCAATTTACTCGCATTAGAAGTGAAATTTTATATTTCATTCGGTTTTGGTTCAGAAGAAAGAAAAAAAAAACAATTAATAAACTATTGAATCAAATGAAATTTATATACGCCAGTCGCAACAACTGGTATTACAAGAATATTAAACTCACTACGGGATTCCATCTTATTTACGTAATAAAGACTTTGTTATGACAGCAGCACTAATTAAAGTGATTCCAAGAACTAGCTTCGGAATCCGTCCGTCTGGCTGTTTGTCCTTTTATTGTTATTGAAGTTAAAACCACACACATCGTGACGGTATTTCAGAGTATAGATTTTAGTATGAGAAAAATGAATTGGTATTATTTTTTAAATTTGTTCGAAACGTTTTATTTTTAAAATAGCTGTTGCCCGCAGTGTTATTCGCGTTTTAGAGTCTTCAGCTCTATGTAATTCCTTGGAGTACAAGTTTGCTTCATTTTTCAAATTTTATCAAATTCGGTGCAACGGTTTGGTCGTCAAAGAGCAACAGACAGACAGAGTTACTTAAACATTAATAGTTTTAGTATTGATGTAACGGTAAATAATAACGGGTTAATATAATAAAGAGGTAATTTTTTATATTAAGCTTGTATATTGGCGCATGTTACAACCTGGTACCGATAGATGGCGCTATTTGAAAATATATACATATGTGTAATATATGTTATATAATATGTATATTTTTATAGATTAACGATTTAATATATTTACCGAGGAAACGATTTTTTTAATACTTTTGACAAATTAAATATAATTGTTATGAAAAACAGACAAGTACTACGTTACCCCAAATAAAAATATATAAAAAAAAAAAACAAATATATTAATCAAATTAATATTTGTACTAACTTGCCAGAGCTGCTTCAAGGTATGTCTTGTTGTTCACTGCGTGAGCCCATGTTACTGTTGTTAAATTCTTCATAACTTCTTCCTCACCAAACGCCAAGGAAGCTAAAACAAGGAAATAAAAAAAAGATTATCGATTAAAATTTATTTCACGCTCATTTTTAATATAACAATTAATATTTTTTACTGGCAACATTATTACATCAAGACACGACTCACACTTGACACGCCATATTTGATACGTCATTGACCATTGTCGTACACTCATGTCATACACAAATCAGCTGATATTATTTAGTTGTAACATTAGTATTATGTGTTGATAAAAACACAAGGTCAATGTCGTTTATTAAATATACTTACATAATTATAATTGTTCGACAGTGTCGAGAGTTGATATCAAAAAATGATTTTTTAATTCGCAAATTGTGAAACTAAATAGTTATTCGGTGTATTGTGTTTTGACGTTGAAAGTCAATTCTCTAACTTAATGCAACAGATTATAGAGACTATATTGAACATTTTATAATAGTTCTTACAACTGTCGCTCACTAGCGCCACTGCGCTAGTTGTGTCATTTTGTTAAAAATAAAAATCAAATACAGTAGAAATGTTAAAATAATAATTTATACATAACATAAATATATTTTTTTATATTTCAACAGTTATATATATACTGTTGTTTATTTTAACTATATTGTGAATTTAGAATTGACATATTCATTTTATATAGAATTTCTAATGTCCTAAAATGTCTAAGACTGAAAACCAACTAGTATTTTTAGTTCTATTTTTAATAGATAGATTAATGGACTTTGGAAATAATATATAAAAGCCAAAAATATTGTATACTTATATATAAAAAAAAAACGATTAAAATTTGCAAACTTTAAGGCACCTTCAACAAATATCACTTTATATTATAATTATATTTATTTGCTATCAATTATTTAAAAGTAATTCCTAACAGTTTATTGTATATGTAGCAATATATTAAGATAGAGCATTGCAAGCACATAATAAAGAGGACATCTCCTCGCGAGGTCGCACGCCCGTACTAGTTTAGTATAATTATTTTTATTTCTAGACGAAAGGAAGAACCGCCGATCTAGGTTGAGGCAAGTAAATAGCGCTTGACTTATTTATTCAGATATCTGATACTAAATTTACTTTGAAGACGAAATGGCGTTTTTAATGGGTAGCCACGTTTAAATAGGTCACTGTTTTACTTATTGAGATATAAATTGGCCTATAAGCGTTTTAATTGACTTGAATCGTTTAGATTTGCTATCACAGACATTACACGATGTCTGTTATCATTGAGCATATTGGATTCCATATATCATAATCAACTATTTTTCTGGGGTGATAATTCAATTACATTTAAGATTTTGCTCGAGTAGTTTTTTTTAGCGATCGTCTTGGTAAGTTTGTAAATATTTTTTGTTTTATGTTGTTTGTTTAGTTATTATATAGATGATAGAAAGGCGTGGACTTTCAGGCAGAATATATTATATACATATATTATAATTGTATTTGACTAACATAACTTTGTACTTTAAATGTTGAGTATGTGTATAATGAGTAACTACTGAGTTTCTTGCCGGTTCTTCTGGGTAGAATACTACATTACGAACCGGTGGTAGTTTCACTTAATATATTTTGTAAAATTACCATTCAAAAGTGCTTGTAGAAGCCTACTCGAATAAAGTATATATTTCGATTTTGATTGTGAGAGTGAGACGTGAAAAAAGCACTTAAAATTTTCGTTTTTTGGGGAGAGGGGAGATCGCCAAAATACTACTCGCACGGGCGCTTATTATGCTTAAAGCGGGGCTACAAGTATGTTAATTAATACTATCCAAAAAAAATATTTTAATGAGTTTTAATAATAATGAGAGAGATAAATTATAAGAATGTTGGTACGTTTTGTTTTGTCCGGTTTCTCGTATAATCTACGAATCTATTTGATATGGAATTAGTTTTAATAATACCCTATTATATGATCCTTATTGAAACTTAAAACCTATACATATAATAATTCGATTGATATTCAGACTTAATTATCACTTTATGTGATTTAATATTTAAACTAATGCATTAATTCATGCATTCAGTCATGTAACTTTTTATGCAATATAACAATTTTAATTCGCATTGGCAAGTTCACATCGCGTCGTCAAATATTTGCAGCTCGCGAAATTTATAAAACGCACACAAACCGTCAACCTTCATTTTATCCCCTTCGAGGGGTGACTTAAAAAAAGTAGCATATGTCCTTCCCCGGAACTCAAACTATCTCCATTCCAAATTTCATCTAAATCGGTTCAGCGGTTTAAGCGTGAAGAGCTCACAGACAGAATTACTTTCGCATTTATGGTATTAGTATAGACATGACTCGTATCGTCCGTGCTACATGCTGCGACAATCAATGTCAAGGTACTTAGTTTATTAAGCCGCGAATGCAGGCCGAGCGGAACCCTAGATTTGGTCGTTTAAAAGAATTTAAAAATAGAATTCTGGTTTATAATCTAAATCAACTTTATACGCTCATATACTAATAATATAAACATATAGTTTACTAATTTTATACCCGCGATGCTTTTATAGAGTAGATAGGTATACAAAAAAGTTTGCCCTGTCCTGTCGTTCATGCTTTTGCGTTAACGTAATACTAATAAGTTGCAAGTGATTCAAATTGAAGCATCGATTTTTATATATACCGATTTTTTTTAATTTTTGTTTATCAACAAATTAGGGATATTCTGAATTAATTAATACATACAGACAATGTTACTTCAGGCTCTAATCAGTTAAAAAAAAAATTATCAGCCCTATGAATATCTTACACTGGAATAAAACTCGCTGAAAAGAAAATTCACCGCTTAAAAATTAATATTCACGTATACTTTATACGCAACGTTGCGTGTGTATATTGCAAAATAATATGTTTCCAAGAAATAATTTTATCGCTCCGATGTAGATCTGCAAATGTTTCGAAAATGAGATCATCCGGAAATTGTACACGAGTACTGACTCAGTTTTAGTTTTAGAGGAAGTAACGGGCGTTTTGGCTTTCGATGTCTGTTCCATACTTCAAATTAATATAAACATACACGCTGCACTACATTCAATAAATATTTACGAGTTTCGCTAAACATACAGATAGACCAGTATGGATCTTAATTTGCTACAAACATTGTGATACCTTCGTAGTTCATTTATGAATAAAGGACCTGAAAATCTGTCAATCTTATCATAAGTTCGTTATTCGAACGTGAGTATTTTTTACAACAATAAGACAAATTAAAAAAAAACAGTATGACATAAAAATCTAAAGTCCCGCTTCAGCATAAACGTCAAAATAATATGACCTGTAGTATAATTTTCAGAGCACCTTAGCTGCACTAAATACTCTATGGTTTTGATGTCGGCTGCGTTGCAACAAATAGTATTAATATCAAATTTACAGTTTAAGCTTCACTATATCAAACTGTAAATGTTTTTGCGAATGCTGTCATTACTGGAAAAGTAATTCTGGAATTAAATTGTGACCATTACAATGTTAAATCGATGTATTATTAAAGTTTTTATTATTATTTTCCTTCCCTTCCTCTTTAGGGAAGGTTTTGGAAATATTGTCACCCAGCACAATTGTAGGTCAGTGAAAACAAACGTAGGTTATAATATTATATATTTTTTCGACACATTCAGATTTCTTTGCATTGTTTTCGGAGCACAAGTAATATTCAAATGTATAATGTATCCGTAGTCTCTTCCACTTTTTAGGCAGCTTTAGGTGTAAATGTCTCCAAAGGTGTCTAGTGACGATATTTTTCATTAGCCTTTCCAGCAAGCCACAAGACACATAATTTAAAAACATAAAAAAATATATTTCTACACAACATATTGATTACAAAAATGAACATGCAATATATTTATTTTCTAAAGGTTAACAACAAAACATAATTAACTTCAATTTAACATGAAAACAAAGGTTGCCTGGAAGAGATCGCTGTTTTAGCGATATGGCCGCCTGTTGCATTCATGCAACTTTTAAATGTTAATTCTTAGATATAATCTATTATTAAGTGTTGGTGCAAAAAAGCATAAATAAATAAAGATATTAAATAAATAAAATTTAATGGTTAAATTTGAATCTGCCTGGGCTTGAAACCGCAATATCTGGTTTAGATTTGCGTGTTAAAACCATCTATCTAGGCTCTTTCTTGAATGATGACTAATAAAAAAATACAGTATCCAGACAACAAATTATAAAAATGCCAAAGGTGACTCCGGTCACCGGCAATTTTATCTCTTAGTTGGGTGGGATTGTAGAGATCCAGTTTAATTTAAGATAAACAGACGCATTATATCAATCCTTAGTACTTCTATGCACGACCTCGCAAAGCATCTTAGAATCATTCCCGTCCTCTCAAGAGAGATTAGATAAATACGCAAGACATATTATAATGAACAAATGTGTGTGTGGTGCACTCTCTTTTCCGCCATCACTCTCATAATCCGACTGGACGGCAAACCAGATGCGAAAGGAAAAAGTTCAGGCCTAGGACTTTAGGTTTTAGGTTTGAGGCGCGCGAATGTACAGATTTCCAACTTACTGACTCCGGGCTGTTACTTAGAATGTTTCAACAGAAAAACCCAAAAAAATATCGGCCCGACCTGGGGTTAAACGTAGGAGAGATCCAAGGTTTAAGCCCCTGTGGATCTGTGGCCTTAGACCATCGAGGCAAGAGTTGGAAGCAGTACCAGAAAGCCGGCAAACGATTTTTTAAATTGTGACATTTGTTCCTAATGTGAACCAAACAGTAAACAGTAATATATAATTGATAAAATTACCTGTGACGACGAGCAGGATTATCGAGAACATTTTCATGTCTTACGGCTCACGTGCTTGGTCTACACTCGGCGGGTCATAGCGACACGACTCCCGTCCGACAGGATGTCACCTCGGACAATCGTCGGTAATCGTTCAATTGCCAAGTGACGACTTGATTGTCGCGAATAAGCAAATTGGTGACACTTCAAGGACTCTGGGGTATTGGTTTATCTAATCAAGCTATTGCTGCGGTTCTCTTTATATACAGATATTTTTTCTTTTTAGAATTTAACTAACGATACGACCACACTTTTGCTTGTGTATTCTAATTCTACAGTAAGAATTGGTATTGCCATTGTAAATATGAAAACTCACTTGTGACTTTCTCTCAAAAAGTTTTTCTTGGTTTTCTCTAAACGTACCGTAATTTTTCCTCTTCATGCCTGGTTAACATTTATATAATGTCATAATACTTAAATGTTTACGTTAAAAGTTCTCTTTGAGCGTTTATTTACATTCTAATCTTTTATATGCACTATTTCTGTGTCTGCGTTTCTATATATATAATAGCAACATCAAAATCACTAATTTGCCAAACTATTGATGTATGATATGTTATTTTAAAATGAAATTACACATAAAAATATATTTTTTGATAAAATGTTACACGAGATGATCTCTGTGAACAATCATGAATGATACTTGATACTTTATCTCACAATTTGAAATTGGTGATAACTATATACTATAATACGTTTTATCTATTAAATAACTTTAATCTTAAATACGGACAAAAACGAAAAATATTTTCTAGGAGAGTTTTCTTTTTTTTCTTCTTATCTGGCATGTATCTGCACTAGCTGAGCGCAAAATATTCTGGCACTATCACGTGTAAAAGACACAGAGGTATGAGATTAATATAAAATTTACACCGATGACACCGTGCTGATTATGATGGTGATTTGATTCAAGAGACATCTAGAACAACAATAAAAGGTTCTTACAAGCACTTCTGTAATATTATTTTGCCTTTTATGTACCAATTTTTGTTTATTTAAAAGCTGCATAAAAATTTTGGCCAAAAGAGAGGAAACTGTGTAGTTATATATCATACACTTTTTATACATAAACTTTATTGAACACAAACGTAATAAAACATCATATAACAATAAGTTAAGGCTTAGAAAAGCGACATCTATGGTACAGAAATCTTCTCCGGAAAATGGCATGTCAGATCTAGGAGCAGGGATTTTTATCTACTAGAGTGTGAACATGCTGATCCCGAGGGTAAATTTACTTGGTGGTAGAGAGTTGTGCAAACCCTCTGGGTAGGTACCACCCACTCATCATATATTACTCTGATACTCTGTATTATTGTGTTCCGGTTTGAAGGGTGAGTGAGCCAGTATAACTACAGGCATATAATAACTTAGTTCCTAAGGTACGCGCTTTGGATATGTAATAAATGATTAAAATTTCTAACGGCGCCAATGTCTATGGGCGGCAGTGACCACTTATCTTCAGATGACCTATCTGACCGTCCACCTCCAAACTTCATAAAAACAAGGACTTTATACCTAAGTTTGTTAATTATGTTTCGATTAAACTAAGAAAACATCCTCTATGTCTGCTCGGACTTCTCTCTTTCATACGTAGCCAGAAACCTTTGATACTATATTACGGATGGCAGCACTCTACAGGAACGTGATCAGGACGGAAGGAATACGAGTGCAAACGAGGTGGGGGAATTACTATTCATAACGCAAATACTAACTATACCCTCTAACTACGCCTCTAAATTGCAACTGCATCTCCCCTTCCAACTCTGTCTGTGTAATAACCGTAAATTAAACACTCGGTCTTTAAATATGATTCTCGCTGCATATTGACTTAAAAAGGCATTTTTTTTTCATATCGACGACGATGGTCTCTGTTACGTATCCAAAAATCACCAATATAGGCCGATCAGTTTATGACCAGATACCGACAGACTTATGTGAATATAAAGGACTTCATTACAATATTAATTGCTATTTTCAGCGTTGCAACCTGTTGATGAAAGATTAATTTGAATTAATTTAAATTTTAAAATAAAATTGTTTGTAAAGCTATCCAGTCGAAGCGAATTACGTATTTTCTTAGGAATATCTGTATATATCTTAGGAAAATCTGCTGCATCGGTGCTAAGTGGCCAGCTTCATATTTGAACTGCTAGAATTACAAAACATCCTTTGAACCGTCACTGTATATGATGAGCCAGTGCTTCTAATTAATAGTTATACTGGTTCACATATAAAAAATAACACATCAATGGTAAGTCCTGATATTAGACAAGAGAATAAAAATTATTGGGTGGCACAACTAGTATATACTTTTTATGACTGGAAAGCAACAATGGGTTCGGATCCTGAGGCAGACCAAAAGTTTTTTTTTGTCAAATTGGTCTCGTAACTCTATGCTCCGGGCATCTATAAGTCCTAAATAGTTTTTGCCGTTGAAACACTTTTCCTTTGGAGTAGTAGTGCAAAAAGCTTCATAAAAAGTATACCACCTCGCCTCTTCCTATTGCCTCCACTGGTGACAGGAGGGCTGGTTCGTTTTTTACCCAGAGGATCGGAATTGCGATTCAACGAGAAGCGGGAGAGCTGCTAGCATTCTCGTCACCATTCCACGCGGTCAAGATTTATGCAGTAACTATTTTCAATTCATATTTGTATATATTTAAGGACTTCATGTTAATAATACTTATGTAAAAAAAATTCCTTTCCCCGAACTCTCTTCGAAAGTGTGAACTATGAGAGTGAGAAACTAAGCATAATTTGTCGAAAGGTAAAGTATAGTAATATAATATAAAGAGCCTTTATGCCGGATTAGCCGTTTTCACGAGTTTTTTTGAAGGGATTGTGAGCGAACTTTTTATCAGTTACTTAAACAAAAACACTGTACAAAAGTTTAGTTTCTTTATGATTGAATCTATTGAAAAAAATCTAAATAAACATAAGTGATGTTTGATAAATTATTTGTTAAAAATTCATCTTTTCAAAAATGTTTACATTTTAGTGTAAATTGAACGCTGCATCACCCATAAAAAATATTTTTAGGTTATTTCTGTAAGCACTACATAAACGAGCAGATTGCCTTCTCGAGAATGTTTGTAAAGAAAAAATGTATTCCTACATAATTTTTGAGAAAAAAGCCTTAGGCTTAATGCATGCAAACAAGCTTAAAAACGTCAGGAACTAGGAAACGGCAATTGGAATGGGTGCTATTAAGGAATATGTTGTTGATTTAAATGAAAACAAAAAAAAATATTACAAATATTTTAATATTAATAATATCACTGTTTCATTATAAAATTACCTTTTTATCAAAGATAAAACATCTTACAAAAATACAAAGAATTTATACTGTATAATAAACATCATTGTTGTTTAGATATTATATTTTTAGACGCTTGTACAACAAAAAAATAATTTATAATATGTAGCAATGTAGTTAAATATATCTTTATAGTTCTTATCTTGGTAGTGAAACCTTTTTTCATCATTAATATTTGTATTTTTAAATGGCAACCCTAAGATATATACAACAACCACCACACTGCAACTGAACTTATTATTAGTACATACATTTTATTAAAGTATTTAATATCTAAATCTCACAACTTAAAAATAATTATTTTTTTATAACTTACAAAAAACAATAGGCAATTTCGACTGACACACATAATCCTTATAAATTCTATAACATAAATCCAACCAGTCTACCAAGAGAACATTGTTTAACCTAATAATAATTAAAAATCATTTAATAAAACATAACACTTTATCACTTTAATTTCAATTGTCAACAAGTTTTATAATCACTGAATTGGTCCATTCACATTCCGCAACAGTGCAGAACTTAAAAAAAAAAATCATTTTCTAATAAACATTCATCTGTTATTTAAAATAAGTCAAAACCTGTTAGATTGAACTGATTTTTACAAAAAATACATCTCTTAATACTAATAATGTAACGGTATTAAAGCGCCTGTCATAATTTACATAGCTAATAATTGGATGCAAGTAAAATTGAAATGAATAATTTGAAAGGTTCTATCTTGGTTTATTTTAACGCAGATATTTAGGCCGTTTGATAGAAATGGGTACCATTGACAGCGCAACCAACCTTGGGATCTAAGATGTTATGTCCTTTAGCTTTGTTACTTACAACGGCTTACAACGGCTTACTCGGTCTTGAAACCAGAACACAATAATAAAACTGTTAATAATTACGAATTATAATATTACTTTTTCAAGCAGTTGAAATGCTATTTACAGATCCAGTTAAATTGCAATTTTAATTGCAATTTGAAAAATTGCAAATTGATATCGTATTTTTTATGATATTGCGCCATAAGAATGTAATTATCAGCTAAAGTACCGCTGAGAAAGTGCTTCCCTGTCTGTCAAGTGGTGATGGCTATATATATGATATAAAGATAAACCTACTTGTAATGGCACAATATGGACTTTAAAACATTTTTATTCCAAATTAATTTAAAATTAAATTTATCATTAAGCTTTAATTGTTAAAGAATGTAACAATTTGTTTTAATTATTATCATTAATGTCATTTTTGCACATTCTCCATAGAATATTACTTTGGAATGCATCTTCGTTAATAACTAATATATTTAAACACAATACCTACGGTAAAGGTTATTCTTGTCATGATATTAGGTCCGTAGCTCAGCCTAGACTAGCCGATGTTCAAATGTTTCACCGAAAATTAAATAAAGCTTCATTGCCAACACTAACATAAATAACATTGTAGAAAATTATCTATATTATTTTAAATAATGACGTTGAATCCAGATCCAGTCATTATTTTTTTTTTTTGGCTAAGAATTAGTTATTAAAAAAATAGCGATGTTTTGTTATCGCTCTTCTATTTAAAATAACATTTTCGAATAACTCAATTCTATGACAATTTTTTACATTGTCATGTAAGTCATGAAAGTATAAGAATCAATCGTTTACCGACATAATGGAAGTATTCCAAAAGGCGTGCTAATTAGACACGAGATACCAAATTCGTATAGGATTTTGTTGTAAAAATCAACGTCGGCTCTGGGCCCTGTGCGTTAGATGGGGAGAGGCGCTAAAATGCGTATGCGATTTGCATGCCAAAAGTACAATTTTAAAGGCATCTTTATGTGATGCACGGAAATACGCGGACTCCAATATCCACGGTCTTAGAATTTTATTTCCAGAAAAGGTGATACGGAAAATGACCGAGATGTGTATAATTGTAGAGGTCAAAGCTACTATGGCACTGATATGAAAGGGCACAAAAACCACCAAAACACATTGATGTTTTACCCTGATAAACTTTAAAGATTAGAGCTGACGCTGATGAGAAGAAAAAATATTTCAAGTCCTTTTTTAAGAAACTTGTCAGTTAGATAGATGTTAATTTGATTTCTGCTTCATCTTTAGGCTTCTCCGAGATGATCTCCTCTGGTTTGGTGTACTGGGACTTCTTGGTGCAGCACGTGGCGAGCAGCACGAGGCTGGCGAACAGCAGCGCGGCGCACGCGCACACCGCGCCGCCCCAGTCCAGAATGCCGCGCACCATGCGCAGCTCCGCCGTCACCTCGCTGCTCACTCGCACGTGTTGCTCCACCCAAAATATTGGGAACATCATTTTGGGAACGTGTTCGTAGAGCCTGAAAAGGGAGATAAGCAAAATTATTGTAATATGATCTCAAGGAGGCGAAGGCAAGACGAGACAAAACAATTAACCTGTATTTTTAGATATATTTTAATAAATACGTGTTGATATTTGAAGTACTCAAGCGTTTTAAAAACTTTCCCCGTTGAAAACTTTAATGATTTCATTAATTTATACTAATATTCAAAAAGTTGATGAGTCAGTTTGTTTCAAAGTGATAATTTTTTGACCTACCAATTAGTATATTGGATAAAATAAAATATCTAGATTTAAAAACTCCAGATTACGATACGTTATAAACTGTATAACATTGCGCGGCGGAAAAGTAGCTTTCAACGTGGACTGCTCGCTGCCAGTTCAATATAATAGAATAAATACTGATATAATATCACCAATTTTAATATAATTATTAGCTATGGATAGCAGGAGTTACTTACGCTATGTTAGGACACGGTTCAATAAACACGTTATATTGAAATCTCCCAGCCACGTCCAACGGAACCCCGAGTCTCTGAAACGAAATAACATTCCATTAATACATGACGGCGGACCTTCTTTTAGAAGTCATATAATAGACTGAAATAAGTGGACGGGAAAACGGGCCACCCAATGATAAGTATCTACGACCATAGCTATCGGTATAGTAAGAAATATTAACCTTCCCCTATATTGAAGCCCGTCCAATTAAGTACCATTCATCACATATTCTACCGAATAACAGTAATACTCAGTATTGTAGTACTCACTTACTCAGCAAACCAGAAGTTTGCTGAGTAAGTGAGTCAGTGTAACTTCAGGCACATTGGACATAAAATCTTAATTTCTTAAGCTGGTGGCGCATTGAATATTGACATTTCTTTAAGTGCCAATGTCTATGGGCAGTAGTGACCTATGATGTGGTCCACGTGGTGCCTACCTATTATAAATAATGAAATAAATAAATAAATATTGGACAACATCACATTCACATACATTACTCTGATCCCAATGTAAGTAGCTAAAGCACTTGTGTTATGGAAAATCAGAAGTAACGACGGTACTACAAACATCCAGACCCAAGACAACATAGAAAACTAATGAACTTTTTCTACATCGACTCGAACCCGGGACCTCGGAGTGGCGTACCCATGAAAACCGATGTACACACTACTTGACCACGGAGGTCGTCTAAAGATAGAAAGATCATTATTGTATATTAACTTACAGGTTCAATAGCGAAATAGAACGAATGTAGTTCTGGATCTGGGTTCATTCCGCGAACTTTCTCCCTCAGTTCCGGGTCACCGTGCAGGAAGTGAGGGAGCGAAAGGAAGGATGGACTGCCGTAACGACACGCTGAGACGTTCATCAAACCACCCCATCCGCAATCACCGTTGCAAAAACACGAATTCACTGGTGTTCTTGTCGCTGGAATTAAAATATAAACAGGATGAGAATTCGTATGTTGGGTTATTTTACACCAGTTGTTATGCTTTAGCTCACGTTTTGGTCGATCGCCAGCTGTTAGTTATAAAAGCTTATGTCTTTCCTTAGAGTTCAAGCTCGCTTTATATTAAGTTTCATCAAATTCGGTTCAGTGGTGCCGTGAAACAGCAAGAGACAGACAAACAAACAGTTACTTTGGCATTTATAATATAATTTTTTCATCCCTGGCAATGCCTCTGAAAAAATGTTTATACGTATTTCAAGCGATTCATCGCCGAGCATGAGATGAATTATAAACACAAATTAAGCACATGAAAATTCAATGGTGGTTGCCTGGGTTTGAACTCGAAATCATCGGTTAAGATGCACGCGTTCTAACCACTGGGCCATCTCGGCATTATTTATTTATACTACAAATATATTTGTATATAATTAGTATATAATAATTACTATTTGCCGCTCACTATCATTATACAAATATATCGTTGAAGCAGCTTCATATCACGGGGTCGTTAACAGATGCCACTAGTTAAAGCGCCAAGCGTTGGCTTCTTGATATAATGTTTGGATCTGGTCTGTTCTCGATTTGATTGTTACGTACGTACTGTTAGTTTGCTGTCAATATTGTGATGGCATTCGTTCAAACCCATTGGAAACCATGGTAAGTTGGCAACGGTTGTAAAAAAGAGATTGATTAAATAAACGTAAGAGAATTTCGTAAGAGAAGACGGTCACGAATCCAATTCCAAGAAGTTTGATGACGGTGACGAACATGAGAGGAATCGCTCGGCTAGACGTCTTCTTCCACTTTTCGATTGATATTTAACTTTAGGGGGAAAACAAGCTATTTAATATGGTGTAGATTTTTTGCGATATAACTTATTATGTAATGATAAATAGAATAAAATCTATCGATTCGGGTGCTTTACGAAGAGAACGCGGGCAAAACTATAAACACAAATTTGGTAATTTGGTATGAGGATTTGTATGTAACGCGTATAGGTTATTATTCTTTTAAATACATTTAAAGAAGCATTACGATGCTAAGGGTGAGTAAGATCGTTACTCGGTTTACTTACAATTGTCGAAGCTGATGTCAGTCATGGTGTACTTGTGATAGGGAAGACCGTCGTAGATACCACTTTTTTCATACTCCAAGTTGACAGTTCGGCACAAATCTGGCACGAACATTGTGAGCGTGCCTTCTTCGGTGAGATTATGTGGCATAAATTCGCCCGCGCTTCCTGTTATCTGCAACGTCATTTTGAATGAGGATATGTAAGAATTTTATATCAAGGGACGCACGTCAGGCATGGATAATGCAAGCATTAAGTCATCGTAATCAAAATCTTATAAGCTATTTTGATACGTCATTTGACAAAATGAATTTAAGGGTGGACTACCCTTAAATTGAATTTAAGGGTAGTTCACTCAGTTTTTTAACAGATCAGATTAGACCACTACATAAGTATGTCAGAAGAACTGGCATTACAGTGCGCGACCTGTAATGTTACAATTTGTAACATTTTAAATGTCAGCTGAGAAGAACTGAGAACTACAGTGCGCGACAGATTTAAAAAATATATTGTCAAACGGGTATTGTGTTTTCTGCTTTTTTTATTTATAACATAATCGAATCAATATTACCGCGCTGAATATGACCACTTTGATATTGTAATAACAACATGCTCGATTGAAGCGAATACTAAAAAACTAATCTTTGATTGCTACTTAACAGACGAGTGCTGCCGCTGAGGGAACTCACTAAAGCTGTCAGAAGTTTCGTGTATGAAAACCGGGAACTCGATGGTTACTTTTATTAATTACTTACATACAATTCAATTTATATATTACCTTGTATGAAAATAACTAAAAGGAAAACCTCTAATTTTTATTATATGTACAATCTTATACAAAATGTGTAGTAAAATTTGTGTTAATGTCCCAATGTCAGGCAAAGGATACCACCCCAATTTAAGGTGAAGGTTTTGACCTTACTCTATTACTCTGCTTCAATTTGGTTTAGTAGATACACGTGACAGATTCTCATCCACTACGTGCAGGTTCAAAATGCTTACCTTTAACGCCGAGCACGAAATATAATTAAAAATACAAACTAATCATGTTAATTCAGTTGTGCTCGCCCCGGAGTTGAATTCAGAATTATCGGTTAAGATTCACGTCTTGTAATCGCTGGGCCGTCACATGTTTAGTCGTCAGCAGTTTTAGAATTAAAAAAATAAATGATTCATTTGAAATAAATTGCACATATGTAATTATTTCGCAATCAGAAACCATCAACATGCAAACAAAAGATATATTATTTAAAGCCGGTTTGAAATAAGCTAATTTTAAGAAAAATTATCGTTCTATACAATTATGTGGTTCCTAGAAACGTTAATCGATATGTTTTATTAAGCGAGACGCTTTGATAAAAAAGTAATATCTATCACGAATACGTTTTCGACACCCACATCAACTGACCTAGTAAAAAAGTTCAATGCACCTGATCGTCTACAATTAGCAATTATAATTATTAAAATCAAAATATAAAAGTAGTTTGACTAGTAACGCAAAGATCTGCATTAATAGTGTGACAGTTCGCCTTATTGCCTCCACTGGTGACGGCAGGGCTGGTTCATTTTTTGCCAAGAGGACCGCAGTTGCGATTCAACGGGGGAATGCTAGTATTTTTACCACCATTCCTCATTGTCATGGTTTTTTTGTTCACATGTAATTCTTATGTAAATATATTTAACATAATAGAAACAATTTATAAGCATTATACTCGGTTATTTCATCGTCAAAAAAACTACCACCCGTTCAGAAAGAAAGATTTTAAACCTAATGAATCTGTAAATATTCCTTTTTTTCTAAAAATATTGTTTAACATTTATATTTATATTTAATAACTGATAATTTTGGAGCGTTTTCTGAAGAACTTTCAAAAGCATTAGTATTCCATGAAACGAGTCCTGAATAATCTTAGTATATGAATTACATATAACATATTGAGGAAAGTACGCAGATATTTATAACTTTGCCGATTCATAAATTCAAATCGCTTATTAAAAATACCATTAATAAATAAGGCATATTATTCAACACAAGATTATATAGATTATAAAAAAATCGTAGAGCTAATACTCGTTGACTTCCAGCAGGATATATTATCTTTCATTTAACTGACTTAACTTTGTATTTCGAAAATAAAAGTCTACTTGAATCAAGTTTATTTAGATTTTAAACAGACTGTTTAAGTTCATAGCTTACCTTAGCACATTCTCCACTGTAATAGGGTAAGATTTCATAGTTGTTCCATCTAAGTATCTGTCCCGGCAATGTCCCGCTCACCTCCCCTGTCGTCACCTCCACAAGCCCTTCTGTGTCCATTGAGTTATTTCTCTGGGAAATAGATAACATTTGTTATTTTACAAAAACATTTAACAACTCTACTGCATTTTAACCGATGTTTGCGGAATGAAACCTAACCGTGACACGCTGAATTTTCATGTCCTTCATTTGTATAATTTCTATAATTTAATTTTCTTAATCTCCATAATTCATCTTGTGTTCGACGAAGGAAAACTGCCACATGATCAACTCTAGGGAGATATTTTGCTCAGCAATGGGCAATTTGCAGGCCGTTACGTTACCCTATACTATACCTATAGAGGTTTAGTCTCGTCCGTGATCAAACTCGTTTTAAGTTCAGCAAAGTTATCAGGTTAATGGTTAAAGTGAGTGAGTATACATTGTACTAGAGTTTTAGTCGTAATTGTAATTATTAGTTAAGATACTAAGCTCCAATTTACTAATTAAAACAGGTATACTAATGTGAATTAAAATACAACACTTAGTGGCCGCATCATTATTATGTCAATGGTCGTCTATTGTGAAATTACATAATCTGACTTTGGTCATTTGAACTTCAATACAAACTGGTAATTCCAGTACTTTTTTTGATAAAGAATGATCAATTTCCTTTAATTTTTTTCTAAAATAACTTACGTTTGAAATATTTTTGTCAAAAAGTATATACTTGAATAATTTTTTCAGTGTTTGCACGAATGCATCTAAATTACTTTCTAAAAAAATGTAGAAAATTGAAGGCAATATCCTTTTTTTGATAAGCAAACCAAAATTTATGAAAGACTTAACAATATAATTACTTGACTTTAAACTAATTATCTCCACGATATTTGCGAATAACCCACGACCATTTATCGACTAAGATGACATTAATAAGCGAGCACTGATCGGCGTCAGTGTAAATTGTATCGGACAAGGGTCAAGTGTTTTCTCATGAAACGAATTCATCTTGTACTCACGTAGAGCGAGCACTGAGGGTATTTTCCTCTCTGAAGAATACAGATCTTAATCATTTTCGGTATTGGTTCTGTTATATTAGAATTGGTAAGCATTAGTTCAATTGATCTATAATGAGGAAGTTTACCGTCATTATCAGCTCATGTCTGTTGACAGCTGCCGCATCTCTCAAAGATAATGACTTTTAATAAGCTTAGAATATTTTTATTTCTAAGAAAATGGTATTGAACTGTTTTACTTCGTCTATTTATTAACAGATATTACAAGGTTTTAAGTCAGGATTAAACTTTTAATTTGCGCGATGTTTAAATGGCTTCGTATTTCGTGCTCCGAAGAAATCATTTAATCAGTATGTCAACCATGAAAAATTTAGTAAACTGTTGAAGAAATTAAAATCCAAAACAGGGAACGTAAGAATTGCTTTACTTTGTGGTAGGGCTTTGTACTATCTACCGCCAAACATCGACTTAATATCGTTTGAAGGTTGATTGAGCCAGTGTAACTACAGGCACAAGGAACATTACATCTTAGTTCCCAAGGTTGGCGGCGCATTTGCGATGTAAGGAATGACTAATATTTTTTACAGCGTCAACGTATATGGGTGGCGGTGACTCCTTACCATCAGGTATCCCATTTGACCGTCCGCTTATCATAAGAAAAATATAAGAACATGAGTATTTATGCTCAAGACGTACCTCATAAAACAATCCAAATCTGTCAACAGGTGGCGCCCCACCAGTAGTACTCGATGGCAGACTCTTCGCAAGATCCAGTAGTGGATCTTCGTAGCCGTCAAAGAGAAGCTCTCCAGCAAGCCTTGAAATGGACATACCGTGGCCAAACATGGCCAGTCCCATTGACAAGCCCTTCTGTCTAAGAAAGCCCCAATGTCGAGATCGGTAGATAGCCGACTGAAACATACAATACGGAACCATTAGCCAATGATTGGTGCATATAAAAATTATATACTAAATTAACAAAAGATATAACAAGTACATTTATTGCATATAATATATACCATACAGTACAATGATTGGGTTTCAATTGTGCTTATTCAGCTTATAAATTATGCTAATTCTTTCAGATCGTTGCGTTCATAGTATTCCGGCTATAATTGATTGAGTGACCGTCAAATGCCACACAAACGCAACTTTGGGTACCTATATGCACTTTGGTATGGGTTAATTAAATTTCGTCTGTTGTTGCGTGTTGTGACTGTGTGTATTTGTCTTTTTGTGTATCTGTGCTATAACACAAAGACCTATTCATAGCACAGGAAAATAACAATTACCTAAATAATTGAATTAGGAATTGGAATACTGGTTCTTATTATAATTTAATTCCAAAACATTTTTTTTTGACTCTTCAGTCATGTTAATCAAAAAGTGTCGTCACTGTATCAAAGACAAAACATAATATATTTGTTTTTTCATCGAAAACTTGTCCATGAATATTAAACAGTAACGTATACCGAGAATTTTATCTAATATTAAATCGACATATTTTTTTTGTCACATTAACCAAAATCATATAATTTTGAAGTTCGATGACCTCCGTAGTTGAGTGGGGTGTACACCGGTTTTCATGGGTACGCCACTCCGAGGTCCCGGGTTCGATTCCCGGCCGAGTCGATGTAGGAAAAGTTCATTAATTTTCTATATTGTCTTGGGTCTGGATGTATGTGGTACCGTCGTTACTTCTGATTTTCCATAACACAAGTGCTTTAGCTACTTACATTGGGATCAGAGTAATGTATGTGATGTTGTCCAATATTTATTTATTTATTTATTATTTACAATTGGCTGGCATGTAATATTTATTAAAGGCAATATATATATTTTTTTAAATTTTGAATTCGATTCTATTCGGTTATAAACACCGAATCCTACAATACTTAACTATTTCTCATAATTTATCGTAAATTTAACCACCATATTTAGAGGATATTATTATAATCGAATTTGAAAACTCCAGTCTGGAATACATTGTAACTGAGAATGGATTTCAGACTGAACTTTTTAATGACAAGCCTTTCAATCTTGTTAGCTGAAACAAAGTGGATTAAAAGTAGAAAACTTAGTAAATCCGCTTAACGTTAACTAATACATTTTTGATGAATGTAAAAAAGGTACACTTATATTTTTCACTATACGTTTGTACATATATATATTATATGATATTTGTATTCAAGTATGTGTGGGAAAATAAGTATCTTCGAATAATATTCTGTATGTTGTACATGTTCATTCATCCATTCCATCCATCCATTCATCAGTCCATTCATTAGTCCATTTTTATGTTAATAATAATTATTAAAATGATAAATATCTATAGACTATCTATACTTATTATTTGAGAAGATTCACTGCGTTTATTTACCTTTAAATGTATCAGGTCATGGTTATTAAAACTCAGGTGTTTTTGAAATAACAATGGTATTACTCACGGCTGCGATGACGTTGAGGATAGTAATGTTGTCCTGTAGGGTACCATTGCTGGTCTCGTCGAAGTACCAGCTCCGCTGCGTGCGGTACGACACGGAGTGGTTCTGGGGGTGAAATGTAACGTTCACGTGACGTCGGTGTTCACGAAAACGGTATGGCCCTGGGGATAGAATTGTTAATGCATTATAAATAAAATCTTTTTTAAAACTTGTTACATAGTTGGGGATAAAACTTCGTGCAGGCCCGTCTGGGTAGATACTACAAATTAATTAGAAATCTTACCACCTGCTGTGTTCTGATATGAAGGATGAGAAAGCCAGTGTAGTTACAGGCACAAGGGAGATTACATCTTAACTCCCAAGGTCGTTGAAACATTGGCAATGTAAAGAATGGTTGATATTTCTTAATGGTGGTTACCACATACCATCAGATGGTCCATATGTCTATTTGACTAACTTCGTTATAAGAAATAAATTTAAAATGTAGTAATTTCTGTAATTTGGCAGTGAATGAAATCCATCAACTCTTCAAGTCGACTCACAAAATTTAATAAATTCCAACTGTAACCGTAATTTAGTTTTTTCCTGGTCGATATGCGAAATATACTCGTCATATTTGAATTTTACACGCGCTTTTAATACTAAAAATACAAATATTTTTTGTTATAAGACTTCCACACAAATAACAGACATAAGTTCACGAAGAAGATAGAATCTTAGACTATAATTGACCATACACTTTCCGTGTCCAAGTCGTAAGTGTGTCACTTGGAATTGTTAACCAATCCTCATTCTTTACTCGTCTGCTTTTTTTCTAAACAAAAAAAGGTATCACATCTATATGATGTTGATACTGCTCGATTAGTATACATTTTGCTTTGGGGTAACGCTACAGATATTGAAACTGTTTCATACTCCAAAATAGATCTGACCGGTCTATTTTTAATCTTGGAACTCGAGACTCCCTTTGGGATGTTTTTAATAAAGTGGGTATACTTACAATGGTTTCAGGATATGTTTACAACAATATTATGTTTGATAAATATAGATCTGTTTGAAAGAAACGGCGACAATCACTGTACAGTGTACAGACACGAGGAAGAAGAAAATCTATCTTACCTATTTCAACCAAATCTGGTATTTCTTCAGGAAACTGTTCCGCGTTGGTCCAGTTGAAGAGATACACGTCGAAGAATAGCGGTAGGGATGGCGCCACCCAGTCGTTGTAGCTTCGGGCTTGAGGCGATAACTTAATTTGCTAAAACATAATACAGCATGTTTTAATAACAGGAACATTGATATTACTAAAACTCCGAAACCCGCTGTACCTTCTGGTGTAAGATTTATATATTTTGCTGTAGCGGTTTTTCCGTCAACTTTACAAAAAACAACGTCTCCCTGTTATATAGAAATCTTGAAGTTTTTATTTTCTCGATTTTCAATATCGAATTTTTATCGTCTGTCCGAGTTCTCTTCCAATATGGCGACCTTTTTTGCTTCGGTATTTAATTTTCAGAACGGACAAATATTGAAACATATTTACATATTTATATTTATATATTACATATTTCTCTGTGAAAGCCTGTATTTTGGTAGGTACCACCCATTCATAATATACACTACTACTAAATAATACTACTTATTATTTATGTGCTCCGGTAGGAAGTATAAATGAACCACTACAATAAGGCTAAGGGACATTTTCAGTTCCTAATGTTGCTAACGCAATATTCCTATTGAGGAAGGAATTAAAAAAAAACTTTAGATTAACACATTCGATGCGATTTACGAATTAATAGCTCTGCTATATTATGCACTATAAACAGCTTTATTTATGTGTTTGTTATGTATTTATTTATAAAACTATTCAAATTTACTTATAGCAACTTTAATTTTACTGCCAAAGTTCCAATAAAAACTTCATCGACATTAAAAACGGGATTTTTTCATAAATACCACGGATACAAGATCGCGTCATGATATGATATCACGTCAATTCAATGTCAAAGTCTTTAAATTATCTTTGTTCCTCCTGTGATTGGAATAGGCTTTAAGGCAGTTTGTTTATTGAAGAAATTTGACGAATCCAGCTGTAACCTTTGGTTTCATCCTATTCATAATTAAAGTCGTGCCGTCTGTTTATGTCAACCTTGATCGTTATTGGGGATTAATTAAAACGGTTTAAATACGCGATTGACTGGGGTCAAACGAAGTAATTGAGTTTAACATGGAGCAAATTGGCGAAACGTGCAATGACTTATAAATGTATTGATATTTCATGCATTTATTTATGATATCAGATGCTCTTGACCATAGGCTTCGGCTACAGTGGCCAATCACAAAAAGCTATCTGCGCAGATGTCGAAGTGCACCAATAAGGGGGCACTGTACCCTGTCAGATATCAGTTCACGGCTTTACGTGCACGGGATTGTGACAAATCAAAGTTCTACCTACATAATAACATAACATAATCAGCCTGTAAATTCCCCACTGCTGGGCTAAGACCTCCTCTCCCGTTGAGGAGAAGGTATGGAGCATATTCCACCACGCTGCTCCAATGCGGGTTGGTGGAATACACATGTGGCAGAATTTCGTTGAAATTACACACATGCAGGTTTCCTCACGATGTTTTCCTTCACCGCCGAGCACGAGATGAATTATAAACACAAATTAAGCACATGAAAATTCAGTGGTGCCTGCCTGGGTTTGAACCCGAAATCATCGGTTAAGATGCACGCGTTCTAACCACTGGGCCATCTCGGCTCTTTGAGTTCTACCTAGGGCTGTATAAAGATTTTTTTTTTTCTTTGCAAAGAAAACTTTACTTGACCAGTAGTTTATTTTACCTTTTAAACGTAACACGTAAATGCGATTATTAGACGATAAAATTATACTTATAGTTATCCCAAAAATGTATTCATCTACAAGTTATACATAACAACATTTCTTTATCAAAGTATTTCCAATAAATTGTTTTTTCCATTTATTTTCATTAGTTGGAAATTAATGAAAATGGGGCCTTAATGACGCAAGCTATTAAATACACATATGTTTTTATATATACTTTATATATTTACCATTAGTGTCGTACACTGTTGAGGTATTAATACAAATCATTTAATAAACCATCGAGTAACTTATAAACTGTGAATAAAACAAACTCGTTCAGTCAAATCTTCAAAATTCAAATTTATGAAGTGTTTTCAAATCTATATACGTACAATACAACAATAAAAATGAACTATTAATATACTGTATCTGTCTGAAATTATTTTTATGTTATTGAAATTACGTCTGGTCATCATAGTACATAATATTTGTACAATTTTAAATAAAAAACAATCGCGAGAACGTAAGACTTTACTGGGTGATATGGCTTTGTGCAAGTCTGGGTCCACTCATCATATTTTCTACCACCAAAGATTGTTGTGGTCCAGTTTGAAGGGTGAGTGATTCAATGCAGCTACGCCTACAGATACAAGAGATATAAAATAGGTATTAGTTCCCAAAGTTAGTGACGCAGTATAAAAAAAATAAGTTATTACACTGCCCAAACAAGAAGTGTAATGTTTTAAAGGATTCATGTGCGTGCGTATGTTTGTATGTGTGTCTTTCTTTATGCCACTATAACTTTTAAATCCTTGAATAGATTTCGTTCAGTGGTATCTTTAGACTTACATCATCCCGCGTGAATTAATTCATTCTCTAATTCAGGGCAGTAGTATTTTTCAATTATAACGTGAAACGAAAGACAATAACAAGTACTATATGTTATATGTTATTTTCTCCCGACCCTTTTTTTTCTGTACTATCGGTCGCCATGGGCGACAGTATCTCTTGCATAAAAAAACGAATGACGTTCAGAAACGGATGAATCGGGTATTCAATTCCTCACACTGGATAATCTGATCTGACGTCACTAATAATCAAAAGCGGGCTTGGCGGACAGTTCCAGCACAAACTGTCGTGGCATGGCTTTGACTTGGCTTGGCCTGGCTTAGAATATAGCGTGGCGTTACAAACGTTATTAAAGTTTTCGTATATAACCTGATTATATAAGTTAATGTTAAAAGTCAGTCTACGCAGGTATAGATGCGGACAATACTTGTTTTATTAATTGCTAATTACATATGTAGATATTATATAAATCCATTTACGAATCAATTTATATAATATATTAAAGCTATGTTAGTATAATGTAACTGGTTTTATTTTTGTACTAGCTGTGCTTCCCGGTTTTACACGCGTTTGTTTTATCTGTATACTATTTAACGCAACAGTAACACTAACAACACTAAATGCGAATATTTTATTTATTTTAAGTTAGTATTATAAAGTTTCGTCAAAGATTACGAAATATTTTTCACGTTAAATAATGAGTGAATGAATGAATGAGTCCCTTGTGATGTTTTATTAGTTTTTTTAAACCGTTACCTAATAAGAAATAAATCACTCAAATTAATAAATATTACAATATTCTATAATTTTTATACCATGATAAGTCAAGTCTGACAAACCTGAATCACGCTATCAATGTTTCCTGTGACGATATATATATATAAATAATATAATCAAACACTTTCTATCAGGAAGACCTCAGAGAAGATACCTTTTACGATACACGCATTGTTCCCTTATGTGAGCACAAAATATGCTGCTTGAGTGTCGGGAATCAGGAAATGCTGTCAACGTCAGTAGGGCTAACAGTAACAATCACTTAGAAAAAAGAAAATCATAAAACGCTGCTAATGTAATGTAATGTATGCAGGGGCGGCCTTAGAGGGTGGCGAGCAAGGCAATCGCCCGGGGCCTCGCTCTTGCAGGGTCCTCGCGCAAAAATCCAAGCAAAATTAAAATAGATTTTTTATTTAAAACTTTTTTTTGTTTTTGATCCCTAATTATTTATTAAGGTTATAAAATAACAGTAAATTAAAATTAAGTTAGTTTACAAATTAATTAATTCAGAACATAATTGATAATATCGCGCCTCGAAACACTTGAAGATAGGTTTTTTAATCGCATAATTCCCGGCCCATGCTTTAATAAAAGATTTTAGTCTAAGGAATACGCCAACTACATCCATTTAAAAAATTATAAGTTCTTTATTTGTTAACTTTGTAATTATTTAAATGTAAAATATTTTAAAAGTACACAAATTTTATTTATTTGTATAACTCCACCATCACTCGTCAAACATAACAAATACCTAAACCAAACAGCCAGACCTACTTTCGAATCACATACATACTTTTCACCGAGGACAGGGGGCCTCGCAAAGACCTACCGCCCGGAGCCTCGCAATGAGTAAGGCCGCCGCTGAATGTATGTAAATGTAATGATACTCCGACGTCAGTAAGACTCGAAATACATTTATAATATTTTTATAAGCTTTCCTTATAAATCTAATGCCTTTTGAAACCTATAGGTAGTCCCAAGGAGGAGTACTTACTCGTATTCACTTGAAACTAATACTTTAGGGTTTAAGAAATTGCGACCTTATTTCGGCTACTGATTTAGTCCATTTGTATACATAACATTCTTTATATACATAAATATTTTTACATATAAAGAATCTTAAGAATGTCTTCTATAAATATAAACTTCAAGGAACTTATTAAAATTTATATTTTTCCTAACATTTAAACTCCTGTTGATGCATCGGTAGAATTGATGGCGACTCTACAGTCAATTAGTTTTATTTAGATATATTTATTATTATTGTTTTCCTGCTTTATAGAATAAAATATTTTATAATATAATTAAATTAGAATTGATTTTACAAATTCCTGCATATATTCATTGATGTGAACCAATTAAATTATATAATTTATAGTTAGCATTAAAAGTATTTGCTGATTAAGCCTTTCCATCTTAGAATTCCTTAACGGTTTGAAGGGACGATCGGTTTGTTGCGGCTGAGAGGATCTGCAAGATTCAGGTTGATCACGTCTGTCGTGAACGAAAACGTATATTTAATAAATACTGAGTGAATTATGCACGTTTTGGTATGAGTTTGTTTATGAATTATATGGTAAAGTGATTAAGCCCCGGCAAGGGACCCAGAGAGTTGGAGCTCGGGGCAAAAGGTTGAGAAACTGGCAACTATCCTATCCAAGTTCAACAACAATGAACCAGAGCGATATTTTACTGTTTTCTGTCCGTTTCAGTTTGACATAGTCTCATAAATAGTCATATAAACCATTAACATCCTTATGTTGTCTACGAGTCTGTCCGAAAAGACAAAAAGGTTCCAGGTTGATAGAGGTCCGTCACACTCAGTTGAGTATCAGTATGTACTTGTAGTCGGTACAGCTATTTAAGAGCCAGTGGCAAATGTCGTAAATATTATTTTTAATTTGTTGACATAATTATTTGTTTTCGCAGAGGGCGCCGAAAGATTTTTATCCATTAAGAGTTTTTTAAAAAGACCTTCCGTGCAACTCCTTCAGTGTTTTTTTTTTTTATTGAATTGGTTGGCGGACGAGCTTATGGGCCACCTGATGGTAAGTGGTCACCATCGCCCATAGACAAAGGCGCTGTAAGAAATATTAACCATTCCTTACATCACCTATGCGCCACCAACCTTGGGAACTAAGATGTTATGTCCCTTGTGCCTGTGATTACACTGGCTCACTCACCCTTCTAACCGGAACACAACAATACAGAGTACTGTTATTTGGCGGTAGAATATCTGATGAGTGGGTGGTATCAACCCAGACGGGCTTGCACAAAGTCCTACCACCAAGTAGTAGTCTCCACATAGTGTTCCGGTAAAAGATTCTAGGTTCCATCAATAGTACTACTCGTTTTTGACTAGAGATCGTGAGGTAAGTACTAGTCGTCGTGGTATAGCAAATATTTTTCTTGGATCCTCATGTTTTAAAAAATTAGCAAATGTTCATAAAAACAAAATACTTTTAAGCATATATTTTTTCTGAAACCCGATTATTCGAGGAAGAGGCATCAACTCCATCACAAAGTAAATAAGTTACTAGGGCATAATATACCTAAATTACCCATAAATATATTAAGCGAGTTTAGGTGTAAATTTGCATACTAAGATAATAATAATCTTAATAAGAGCCTTTATTCGCTGACCAAAAATACGTAAAACACTATAATACTAAGTATAAAAAATGTTATTATTCTAAGTGGTGTTTAGAATTCTTCAGCAACCAGTTTTTTGGTCAGGTTAGCTTTCGACATAGGCCTCCCCTAGTTTCTTCCATTCGTGTCTGTCACGAGCAAGTCTTCTCCAACCTTTTGGCAGTTTATATTTCCATCTCTTGATTTGACGTCCCTTTTAACATTTTCCATTCCTAGGATGTCATTCCATTGCGTCTTTCGTTTCCCTTTGTTTGTTCTCATAATGTGACCAGTCCAGTTCCATTTCAGGTTTTTAATCTTTAGTACATCGCTCACTTCCGTCTTTTTGCTTATTTTCGTAATCCTCCATCTGTCACGTAGCCTTATGCTTAGCATGCTTCGTTCCATATTGCGTTGGCAAACTATAAGTTTTAGAATGTTTTTACTGGTAGAAGGCCAAGGTTGTAGCGACTATTATTAAACACTTCTTTGCATATCTTCTTCTTCTTCTTCTTATATATAAAAATAAGTGGTATTTTTCGTTGCCACTTTATAACTCAAGAACGGGCTCATCTATCCAAACCGAATTTGTTCGGACCATTTAGTAGATGGTTTATGTGAAGTTTGCACAAAATCAAAATCGGTCGAGTGGTTCTTCATTTATCACATTTTTTGTAACAAATGATTTCAATAAATGGCGGATCATTTTGTTAATGGAGATTTTTTAGACGGGGAATTGTCTGTCAAATTAAAAGTAAGTATCGATTAAAAATGAGTACACTCATCCACCAGTTTCAATAGGTAATACGTCTTAATTCAATTTATTATTCCCAAATAACCCATGGCATAGCATTAAATACTGGCATGTAACACAATTTCTTATTTTAAAAATGATTGGGCTGTCATTAGAAATAGTACAAAAATCAGTTAGAACATCGACTTATTTCTTAAAAAAATACATTACTTAATTGCTATTTAAAAACTAAAATCATATCAATATTTACTTACGTTTGTCGATTTAAAAGTAGCGTGTACTTTCAATTTTTAAATTGAACTCAGTTTTTTAGTGCGCTGTCGGTGTTTCATGTAGTTAGCAGGCTTTATTTGAATTAAATTGTCAAACGCATTTACACAAACGGTAAGTTTTGAACTGTTGAAGTGATTACATGTATGTGTGTTTATTAATTTTAAAAAAACATACTGCTGTGTATTTTATTATTTTTTAATAGATTATTTTATTGACATTTTTTTATACATTGACAAGGAATGCAGTTATATAGGTACAGTGTTAAATTTTTTTGCTTGTTTTCCCGCAAAGAATTGATTTAGTAGTCAATACCTATTCCTTTTGTATTTTTATTTTTACGCGAAACTGAATCGATATCTTGCGGGAAAATAGCCACCAATATTTCGTCCCGTATATTTCCAGAATCACATGTATAAATACTGATACACCACTATTAATGTAGCAATTTGTTTTCAATTTAATTTTTTCTTTTGTATATGAAGGATGAAGGATCAATGCCACGAGCCAGACGAGCAAATATAGGTCGGCGAACGCGTAATACAAATTATGTGACATCACAAAGACGATCACAGACTGCAGATGAACGCACACAAGCTAATGCATCGCAGCGTGAACGTAGTGCACGAAATAGATCAGCTGACCCTGTGCCTGTACTGAATCTTCCACGGTGATCGCGAATACGTCGTGCTACTTTGACTGGAACGATGTGTGCTGCTTTTAATTACAACAATCAGATTGATTATAGTATGTACGGATACATCGGAATGATGGACGTAATATGTCCACATTATGATCCGGCAAAATTTTCAGGTGAAATGCCCGGCATGTGTTGTGCTAATGGCAAAGTTAGATTGCCAGCATTAAAAATTCCACCCGAAAATTGGTGATTAAAATCGTGAATTGGATCAACGTCGTACAATTGTTTCTAATACAAGACGAGAATTTTTTCGAGAGCTACAATGGTTTTTCCATCAGCATAACGCATTAGTTTAAATGTTTAAAATTGCTCTCGATCGTATGCCATCTGATAATCACAAATTCGTAATAAGGGCTGATAGAACACCTTTTGGAGAGCATGCCAGGCAATTCAATGCACCGACAATTGATGAGGTTGCAATTGTAAATGTTGGTGATCAATTTCAATCCCGTGATATTGTACTTCATCGCAGAAATGAGGAATTGCAACGTGTTTCGGAACTTCATCGTAGTTATGATGCATTACAATACCCAATATTGCATTGGAAAGGTGACGGTGGCTACCATATCAATATACCAATAACTGATCCACAAACCGGTAAATAACCGAATATTCTTCAGAATAATATAAATCATGATTGGTTGAGAGAACGCGCCATTTTAGCACCAAAGAACATTCATATCGATGCTATTAATTTTCAAATTCAAGAGAAACTGCCAGGTGTATTCACGACAAATAAATCACTTGACAGTGCTATGAATCAAGATGAGGCATTGAACTTTCCAGTTGAATTTTTAAATTCACTGGAACCGGTTGCTATGCCACTGCACTGCTTAAATCTGGCCCCAAGGGCAAACACTTCACCTTTGTGGTGTGAATTTGGAAGAAACATGTTTTTCACACGACCAACTTTATGTTGCCTGTTCCATAGTCGGTACCCCCAGCCGTTTGTTTATTCACATTCAAAATGGAAAAACCAAAAATATTGTTTATCCAAATGTTTTGGAATTATTTTTTTAAACAGCTAGCAATTAAGTAAATATATTTTTTTAAGAAATGAATCGATGTTCTAACTCATTTTTGTATTATATCCTTTATACGTAGCGAAGTACGTACCGGGCCGCTAGTAAGATGTAAATTATAATTAAAAAGAAAAACGCTTGTTTAATGTCCTTACGTTGCCTTTACTTGCCAAACCAGTAATTTTGTGTCGTTTTAAAAATGAATTCTGTTCAAATACTGGGTGTATTTGAACAGATTCCATTTTTGAAAACCATGTAACACTCTCACATCAGATATTCTACCGCCAAACGGTAACATTTAGTGTTGTGGTTTCCGGTTTTATTGTTGAGTGAGCAATTTAGTTACAGGCCCAATGGAGATAACAGCTTAGGTCCCAAGATTGCTGATGTATTGCTATTTCTTACAGCGCCAATGTCTACAGGTGGTGGTGACCACACCTACTAAAATTCTAAAAAAAATATGAAGTATTGTTACGTTATGTAGCTTCCTCTATAATTATTCGTGAAGCTGATATTCGCTGTGTATATTAACACATTTATTTGTATGGTACACACGCACCAGATTTATAATATAATTATAGATTATGTCGCAATGTACTTACAGAATTAAATGCAGATTCAAAGATGGAGTTCCAAGCGAGCGCAGTAGCGAGCGCCGCGCCTGCGCAGAGAGCGATCAAAAAGATCGCCAAGCGTCGGCACGTGGGCGCGCGCCCGCGCATCGCGTACGCGCACTCTATTGCGGCAGATCTATAACAAGAAAAACGATAGTAAAAAAAAAAAATTCAATAATATTAAATTAAGAATATATTATTTTTATAGCGAGACATACTCTGAGTTGAACATTGTTGAATCATAGTTGAAAATAGGAATAATAAGTATTATTATCATAACAATACTAGTTTTTAAATGAAAGATTTAAAATAATTAAATCTTTAATGTGCATTAGTAGAAATTCGTCAATAAATTTTCATGAATGACTCTAATCCATAATTTTGCTTCCGAATTCGTTTTAGAGATATTTAGATAGGTTTGGAATAGGTCATTTGCATTAAATAGATTTAATAAAATAGAGGCACAACGCATTTTATTATCCTACAATGACGTCATTTGAACCATTTAGACAAAGAAACAGCGTCGATTGAAAATTAAAAATAATATATTATAAGTAATATTAGCAGTGTTACGTAATACGCATTATTTTTCAGTTGAAACATGTTCGAACTTGAAAGTACAAAAACCTGCTAGCATTTTTACCACCATTCGACGCGGTCATGGTTTATACAGTAACTATTTTTAATTTTTATTTGTATAGTTCAGGGCGTAGTGTTCATAATTTTTTTTGTAAATGAATTTGTATTGTTTTAATACTTACATAACATAATCAGCCTGTAAATTTCCCACTGCTGGGCTAAGGCCTCCTCTCCCGTTGAGGAGAAGGTATGGAGCATATATATTGTTTTTATATTACTTATTTATCATTTGATAGATTAAGTAATTATTTATTTTCGTTATTATACTATGTGACTGGTTGCCGCCGGGTATAGTTAAGAAATGTCTACTTAAAATAACTACAACTTCAAGTTACAAACAAAAAAGGACTGAGCAAACTAAATACCTAAATATTTAATATCTTAAATGCGTTCCAAGATAAGTTACAAAACAAAACAAGACAGTATAAAAAATGCTTCAGAATAAAAAATAATAACTGTTTTCTTAAAAGATTACTAGCAATGCCCCAAATTAGTTAAGGAGTTACTTATATTCCTACTTACCCCTCCTTTTAAGGTTATCACTTGTGTAGGAGTGGGGACGACAACAGCCCAAGGGGCCAGAATCGATCCTGCGCCTTTCTTTGCCCGTAAATCATTGCGCTATTGGCGCTTTGAAATTATATATTTATGTATAATTCGTATTAATAAGCAGAAGAAGCGTGAAATTCACGATTGTCGCGTCAAATTGAAAGTCTAAATTGAAAGCGAGTGAAACTAAGATTAATATTATAGACTAATCTACTAGTATGAGTTGTATGTACTATGTATAAAGGCTTAGTAGTTGTTTCAGTTAGAACTTACATAAATCTGTTTTCCGTGTATAAGTATAGACGAGTAGATACACAATGCTTTGTCTCCTTCCTACGAATATCATATTTCTAATGACAGAAAGAGCTATACGTTTATTGGTAAGGTCACATATATTTAATCTCAAATGCCAACCTTCAAACGATTCCCCAAGGAGAGGTTTTACCATGAAAATCACAATGCATCCCTAGCGACCACTTACCGTCACCGATTTGAACCAAAACGATAAAAATGGTAACAATCTACTTTGGAATCCATTACCAATTAATTATGTTGATCCGTTTATTCTAATAAAAATAATATGTTCATTAAAAACATCATTTAAATAAACACACAGTACTTCAGTACAGTACAGTACTTCAGTAAAAATTCATAATATTTAAACAATTGTAAAAGCTATCAAACTATGAGACTAATTAAACACACTATTTAGACAACCAAGCGCGTCACTGTAGGCCACGTTACTGGCTCAAGATGAATAACTCCAAAAATTTCAAAGCAGCATTTGAGTATGATATGATTATTTGATGTAATTTTATGATGATCGCTTCAGTATTTAAAACATCAAATTCGCATTCGTTTTTTTAAATATTAATAGCGTAAGCCGATTTATGTCCCAATGATTATGGGACGATGGCTGTACATAAAGAATCGTTACAACCGTTTTAGGCACTTAAAACATTTAGGTATTTATGTAAATCGGTTCAATGGTTTCTTAGTTCTACGACATACTGTGATGCAGCATATATTATCGCTTACTTCGGTCTTACACTTCCCGATATCATAAGGTCAAATTTTTTGACATACCTATGCTTAGCCCATTTGATAATCCTCCTACCTTTTTTTCCACCTGGAAAAACGCATTACGCATTTTCCCCACATGAAGTGCGGGGTAGGTGGGATTCGCCGGTGCCCAGGACGCCTAGTGCGCCTTGTACACCGGAATATGGGTACTAAAAAACCAGTGGTACCCCTCTCCATCTTTTCGGCGGGCGCCACAGGATCGCATTCGCAAGCTACCGTGACGAAACAATCTGCCTTCCTCTATCATCGAGAAAAAAAAATCAGAATATAAAACTATCGATTCGAAATATGTCAAAAGAAATTTATCGTCCAGAAATCAACAAATACCAATTTTTTACTATTGAAACATTTATAAATGACTTCTGCTTATAAGATTTTTTTCTCACGCCAAGCTAAAGATGAATTTTAATCATTCGAAACCACAATGTGTTCTTGCCCGGATTTGAAACCCTGATTTTCGTTTAGGAATCACGTTTTATGTAAACTGGGTCAAACCGTGTACGTAAACTTATAAAAGTATAACTTAAGGCCTAGCCAATAGCAAATTATCTGTACATGGTAGTAAGTATCTACCAAAAGGGTCCCATATTCTTGGATGCCCAAGGGCCCCAACATAGCTTGAGACGGCTCTGAGAATAAGGTACCTTGTACACCAAAGAACTAAAGACATAATATAAAAATCACGTATGAACTGACACATATCTTAATAGATAGCGAATTGTATAACATTGACATTACTGTGCAGCACAGAGGTCAGCGCTCTCTTATCATTCAATTCCGTGTTATGTAAGATTATTATTCGTGCTAAGGTCCGGTGATAGGTTAATTTGTTTAAACGTGTTAGCACACCTATATATTTTGTAAGTATACGTATATCGTTTTGTTTTCTTGATTATATTTCTTGTCGAGCCGAGATGGCCCAGTGGTTAGAACGCTTGCATCTTAACCGATGATTTCGGATTCAAAATCCAGGTACCGCTGAATTTTCAAGTGCTTAATTTGTGTTTATAATTCATCTCGTGCTCGACGGTGAGTAAATCTGTATGTGTCTAATTTCAACGAAATTCTGCCACATATGTAATCCACCAACCGCATTGGAGCAGCGTGGTGGAATATGTTCCAAACCTTCTCCTTGAAGAGAGAGGAGGCCTTTACCTCAGCAGTGGGAAATTTACAGGCTGCTAAAGTAAAATGTAATGTAATATTTCTTGTATTCAACATTTATAGACGCTTTTTGAACGTATGATCTATCATAATAGCCAAGTTTATACGGTTGCAAGTCTGGTTATTAAATAAAAAGTTATAAGGCGTTCTCTTTCAAGCTATTGTCACTAGCAGCCCCGGTAAAGAATGTTGGCAGTTTATATCTGGTATTTCAACTTCAAGGAGGAGAAAGGACGGGTAGCTAATAATGAGCAAGTTCCATTGGTAACTATAGTCTATTACAGAGAACAAAAGCCAAATAAACAACATTTGACATCGAAATGACGCGCTATCATTGGTCGAGAGCTGGGATAGTCTATGATATTGATTATAGATTTGCAATAAATTTGAACCCGCAATCATCAACCGCATCCTCATCGTTTAAGATGCACAAGTTCAAACCAATGTGCCATCTCAGCTCTTAACGATACACTTTGATTTAACATATTCCATGCAAGTTATTTATCGCTCTTCTATATTAGAGTTACAGACAATTCTTGATTAATATGTTTTTAGATATTATACAAAAAAATCTACGTCACTACTTATGTATATTAAGAAGCATTTTACTTCCAAACGTCCGACAAAAATTCCGACATTCAAGACTGTCATTATTTCGCGACTCCATAATGAATATCATATATAATTCAAGATCTCGACCGAAGATACCGCGTCAATTAAAAGTCAAATGTTGTTATTCTGTTCAACTCCTCTTGTTGTCAAAATATAATCTACATAAATATGTACGGTATTAATCTAACAACGACACGAATGTTTCTTTAGTTGTTGGTCGAAACACTTCGCTTATTATAATTTATTATATAAAGAATAATAAGAAATAATAAAAAAACATATATTTATATATAAACTAGCTGAACCCGCGCGAAATTTGTAAAACACAAAGTTCTAACCCCCGTTTTACCCCCTTAGGGGTTGAGTTTCGTAAAATATATAAAACAAACTTACTTGCCAAATTTCAAGTATGTAGGTGGTTTAGTTTCTGAGATTTCGTGATTAATCAGTATTTCGTTTTTATATATAAATATTCAATATATAATTTAATTCGATACATACATCCGAGGTGTACCACAAGACGTTCCAGGAGATTAAATGACACTATATCCTTCGCAAGGTCAGGAAGTAATATATCTTATATATTAAGACGTAATGTATTCATCATATAACTATGTTATATATCATATAATCGGTAACGATGATTGTATGACACGAGGAGGAAAGATAAACTAATAAAACGTAGTGTCCGACTTCGCAACGTTAATATCCTTTTTGGGGCACGGTCCTCGTTTCTTTGATAAGATTCCACAGTTAGATATTAAATATAATTATTGATATTAGTTTTAAAGTTATTATTAATAGTTTTAAAGCTCGTATCAAAAAATAATTGATAAATAAGGCATATTAATTAATATATTATTATATCAATGATAAAAATGTGTGCACTCATTAATTGATGATTTCTAGGCGGCGTACATACAAAAATAATTGTACTTTATTGACATATTCTGTAATTTGAATGGCAGAGTAAAGTAGCTACTGCGTTTCATTCCGGTTCTTCTCAGTAGGATCTGCTTTCTGCAAGGGTTCCTTTACATTTAATTAGGTTTATAAAACAATGCTTTTATAAACCTACACGAATAAACAATATTTTTTACGAGTTAACTGCATTCTGTATATAGCAAATCGCTGCTTCTTCGCTACAGGTAAAATAATATATACTTAACATATTTTTTTTTTTTCATTAAATAGAATAAAGAATATTGACGATTTACTTCAATGGCAAATTTTATTATAATGCAGACGTTTATTAGTGATTTTAATGACAAAAATTCAAGTACACGAACTTTTGTTTACATTATAGACGGGTATCAATAAAAATACAATTTTCCAGTGTTGTAAGCGGCTTGACCGACTTTACCTGATATTCAACCGCCAGACTGTAATACTTTGTGTTATTGTGTTTGAATGGTAAGCAGAATAGTTCCCAAGTTTGGGGATATGAGGAATGATTAATATTTCTTACAGTGATAATCTACGGGCAACGGTGAGCACTTACATCAGGTGGCACCTTTGTTAGTTTGCCTACCTATATGACATAAAAATGTACCCGAGGATTGACGTGAGAGAATTTTGACGTGACGTTCTCTGCGGTTTTGGAAAACATTACTATAAAACATGTGCATATACATCGGAAATTCTGCCACATGTGTATCAACCAAGCCGCAACGTAGCAGCGAGGTGGAATGAGCGCCAAGCCTTCTTCTGAGCAGAAAACGAGCTCAATTTAGCAGTAGAACATTAAACAGCTGTCAATTTATCTCTACCCAATATCTTTCTTCTGAGTAAAGTTTTATATCGTGTTGACCCAGTACCAAAAGTGTTCACCTAACTTAAACCCAATCGGTTATGTAAACCTGTTTTAAAATTTACACAATTTCAGCTCAATTAGTTGTAATGTCTTTATATTAACACAAGTGCCATAACACATATTAAAAGGCGAAGTTTAATAGTCTAGTAAAAATATTAAATACATTATAAATTAAACTTTATATAACATTAAGTATCCAGTAGCATTTTTATTGCTTAAACCTTACATAATGTATACTTGCTTGCGAGTTTCGTAGAATATACTATATGTGAACTCGAGGGGAATCATTTCGGGATCGACATTTTTCAATTGAAACGACCTCGTAGAGATCATTTATGCCAAGGTGTGTTAAATAGGAAGTCGCTCAATTTTAATGTCGCTTATCACAAAATCTTTCTTTAATATTCCTAAATGTGTACAATAAAACTAGTGTTACGAGACTAGCCCTAGCCTCCATACGGTGCTACGTCATAGGATATTATAATTAATTATATCATTAATAATATCACATATTATAAATATATACAATTATTATTGTAATTAATTGATCAGTAATTTGTACAACTTTAGTTAATATTATTTTATGGGATAACATTTAATACTGGCATGTAACACTATTTTTTATTTTAAAAATGATTGAGCTGTCATAAGGAAAATAATTGGATGATTGTGGGGGATTGTAAAGATATATAGAGAGATTGGAGCATCATTGTAAAACATAATTTTATTTTGCCATCCCGAACTACTGAAATTACTCTAGCTATCCGTTTCGATTTCGTACGTGGAATATAAAGTTAGTCTACTCTTAAAGATGTTTTTTTTTTTTATTGGGACGGACGAATGGATCAGGTGACGGTAAATGGTCACCACCGCCCATAGACATCAACGCTATTAACTATTTCTTACAACGCCAATGCGCCACCAACTTTGGGAACTACGATGTAATATCCCTTGTGCTAAGAAAGTAAGTGTAATTACACTGGCTCACTCACCCTTAAAACCGATACACAACATTACTAAGTATTACTAAATAATATATAATTGTATATTAATAATACATAATATATTATTTTTTTATATATCTATTACTAGTAGTGTTAATATTTGTAAATTTATGGCAGCAACAAATATATGTATTTTTAATTTCTATGGCTAATTAACCATAAGTCCGCCCGTTGTAGGTACGAGACGTCATTTATTTTTGAGTCCTAACATTTTTCTGCAATATAATAATTACACAATAAGTATATATAATAATAATCTATCCATATAATGAGAATTACTGCCTGTCCTAAAAATGTATTGAAACTAACGTTGCTGTCAATATTATAATGTATCTAAAAGTATACCTTTGGCAACAACGCATCTGCATACGACACGTGAAACCACTAAATACCCATTAGAATATAACTTAAATCTGCCAAATCAGTCACAACAACTCACATATGTGAGCAACCCTTTTAAACGTAACATGACCTTGAACGGAATACTGTTTAAATCCAGTTAATAATAATCATATGTAAATCAAAACAGTTCCACTATACAAATATATTACGCAATATAATGAAATGTCCAAATCTTTATTCTAAATGTAACTAAACTTGTCGAAAATCTGGTTTCATCGACGAGTTATTTGATGAAATAATAAACCCATTAAATTTCCATTTATAAGTGAAATATTACCACGTGACAAGAAACCATAGAAAACTTGACGTTATTTCGCTAGCAAAAATAACATAATCTATTAGGATGTTTGTTCATTGAAAGTATAGCGCTATGTGTGTTGTTATATTTGAAGTATCTCATAAATAAATAACACATCTGGAAATCATAGAACATGACTCCTAGGTTGTCCTATTTAGTGGACCATTTTATGTCATGTTAGTAATGGACCACTTATGGCTCTTTAAGGAAACACTAAGTGGTTCGAGAATTAAATAAACCTATAATAAGATCTTAGTCAACTCTCTTCCTTCTTTACCTAGTCAGTCGATTTCAATCAGCCTTGTTCGTTTTCTCTGCTGTTAGGGGAATTGATCAGATAGTTTTAGTGTAACTCAAAGTACGAATCGATCTATTTTCTTTACCAAATTGATGAAAAGGATGGACTTTTTCACCTAGTCCGTCTCGGTAATCATAGTACCCATAAGGACCTTAGCTCACTCACCCTTTACACGGAAACACGACAATACAAAGAATTGACGTTAGAATAACGGTTTGCCTGCTACATTCAGAAGAGCCTGCACTGATCGCACCAGTTCAACACGAATACGAAACATATACAAAAATTCAAACTCATATAAAGAAAGATCTTGAACCGTCATGAATTAACTTCGAACGAGCACAAGTAGATAATGTTCGCGTCCGGCTTCACTCTGGGAAGATGGACAATTTTGATTAATTTAGGTATCTTCAGACATGACATGTTTGTGTAGCAACGACCGACTCTGTTACTGTGTTTATTTGCTCGCGACTCCGCGTGGTTTTACTCACGTTGAACGGCTTAGATCTGCGACTATAATTTTCTCAATAAGTGGGCTATCCAACGTAAATAAAAACTTTTCGCTAAGAATAGCCCATTCAAATAATCAGACAAAGTTTATAATATTACTACGTACGGGAACAATTAACATAAAGTTTCTCCTTAAAGTTGAAATTTCTAAAAAATCCTGACTAGTGAGTGTCTGCGACGAGACAACGACATTATTTATATATACTTAGCATTTAAGTATCGCTTTTTAAACTATAACTGTGTTAGTTTTAAAATATATAGTCCCTGAGGTAATTGCGACTATAAAGGCTCTCTTTTTTATATTGACAGCGTCAAATTAAAGGCAATAAAGGTATGTATGGTTTTTAAATAATGTGCTTCAATTCAACAGAAGACGCATTTAGTAAAATAAAACAACACATTCATGACACTGCAAAATATAGTTGAGACCTTGGGATTTAGATCTAAAACTTTGTCTAGTGACTTTAGTTGTAAAAACCTGCCTTTAAATCTACTGTTGCTGGGCTAGTGTTCCATCCTTTAAAGAGGTAATAAATATATTCAGTTTGGTTGAAATATAATTAACACGAATTCGATCAATACGTTTCGTCTTTTATAATTACCATTATGTACAAACTATAATGAGTGGATTCATATGTACAATGGTTTACTAGTGGCTGATTATGAATTACCTAACTAAATTAACACATTTACTAATGGGTTATTATATAACTGGTTAATTTATTTATTTAACAGTTTTTTTTTGGTTCAGAACTTATAACACGACAGATTTAAATTCAAATGACAATCAATTTTATCGGGTGTCCTGTCATGAAATTTCTATCAGCAGTTCCGAATCAGTATACTGGAAGTCCTACATCTCCGAAAGCATATTAAGGCAATGTTCTTGCACCTCCTCTCATCTCATCTCATCTCATCTCCAAACTATGACAGTCAGAGAAGAAATAGCGACTACATTTGTGTTTGTGCAAACACTTGAACAAAATAAAAATCAAAGTATTCTTTATTCATATAGGCACATAAGATCACTTTTGAATCGCCATGTTACATTATAAAATTAATGTATAGCTACCACTGGTTCGCAAGGAAGAATCTACCGAGAAGATTCGGTAGGAAACTCAGTAGCTACTCTTTAACATTATAATATCATACCCAACTGGCTAGTTAACGTGATTGGCCACTGTAGTTGAAAATAAGTTCAGGTCATTAATTATATTAATATTAATTTAAGCAGGACATTAATTATATATTATTTATTACTAGCGCCCCGGCTTACATTTTAGGAAGAGAAAAGGTGGCATTTGCCGAGCATTGCTGGACTAGGATTTGATATATTTTCTTGAATGCCAGAAAACATATATATATAATGCGAAAAAAAATACATTAATGTTAACTGTTGAATATCAATTATAAGGAAAAAGATTAAATTAAATTTACATTAAAATTAAATTAAAATATCGAAATAATCTTGTATAAATCGTATTAATTTACTTGAAAATAAATTATATATGTATATTAAAGTGATACTGGGAAATAGGGTTTTTCTTACATTTCTCACCAACACCAACCTTGAGAACTAAATTATGTCCCTTATGCCTGTAGTTACACTGGCTCGCTCACCCTTCAAACCGGACTACAACAATACAAACATTTCTGTTTAGCGGTAGAATTTGTGATGTGTGGGAGGTACCTACCTATCCAAACGGCCTCGCACAATGCCCTACCACCAAGTAAACATACCTTTAAAGACAAGTAAATAAAACTTATGAAAAAAAAACGACTACGTTTAGTATTTCATACTGGGGGAGCAGAAGTGATCGTTGGATAATATCAAATTATATATAAAGGTCAAATTACTTAATTAGTACGTATTGCAAGCATACAGAAACATTTATAAAACATTTTTAGCTTGAAATAAAAATGCTTAAAAGGATTGGTGAATTTCCGGGTAATATATATAAATATAACTTGATTGACATAAACATATAATTAAAATGGTGCCTACTACAGCTAGCTACCTATTTCCTTGTCAGTTGTTCGAAATATAATTTACTTACGGAACCGGTGGGTCTTTTCATTAAATTTTCATGAAAATTGAAAATTGCATATATGAGCTTAGTTACATAAAAATATTCTATCAAGATTTGCACATGAACTTCGCTTTCTAGAATTTCCTCGAAAATTATTACTTTTCTATTGAAATTAGGTAGACTGACTGGCAAATGGGCCACCTGGTGGTTATCACTGCTCATAGACAATAGCGCTGCAAGAAATATTAACCGTTCCTTACATCGCCAATGCGCCGCCAAAATTGGGAACTAAGATATTATGTCCCTTGTGCCTATAGTTAGCTGACTTGCCCTTCAAATCGGAACAAGACAACGTCTGATGAGCGGGATAAACTTCCCAGATGGACTTACAGCCACCACGTAGCAATTTGACCAGTTTTTCTATAAAGTAACGGTTTAAATCCGATAACACACATACAAAGTGTTCCCCACCGACTACTTTCTGAGCCGAGGTGCGATCTCATTGGAGACACCCTCAGGACGAACGTCACTCGAGCCCAAAAGGGCTAAACTTCAAGGCTGAGTCTAGTACTCGCCCCAACGCCCGATGACGCTGTAAAGGCCAGTGGGGCAAACAGCACGACTGAACAAAAAAAAAAATAACATACAATGTAGGAGGTAAATGACGTTACATTAATTGGAAGATAAAACATTGAATACGTCAATGCCACGTGTAGGAGTTATTTTGATTACATCGTATTGCGTTTTATTAAATACGTACCTGTCTCCGATGAACGATTACTCACTGTGATTATAATTACACTTTGTTTACGATAATTATTACGACGGAAGCGAAATGATGTTGTGTCTTTGATTTGAACATGTAAAGGTCAATATCTTTTTAATTTTAAGGCTCTCCGTTTTAACCAAATCCAAATAAATCAATGGTCATTTTAGTTTACGATTTTATTTGAGTTTTTTGGTTGAATAGTTAACTGCGTGCGTTACTTGTAAAACGAAGTTAGTTATGTGTTAAATGTAAATAAAATAAAAAGCTATTTTTAAAGATTACGTCACGTCTATTAAGAAATTCAAAATTGCTTATATTAACAAAACTTACTCACTTAATTCTTATACATAAGTACGAAATGTCAAATATATAGAATTGTTTCGAAGCATATTTCTCGATAGGTACAACTTTGGTGACTTAAAATCTAGAGTTAACTTAATAAGTTGACCGTGTCGATGCCTAACGTCAGTTAAGACAGAGGTCAAACGCTAGCCTACTGAAAAGAAAAGTAAAATATGACATACGGACAGACGGATACGAGAATCAAACTCAAAAGGCTTGGGTTATTTCTGTAACAAACCTTAATACTTTAACAAAAACAAGTCTTATTTCTTATCCTCCTTAAAAAATGCGGGTAGTCCACCCCGGCCACACAGGGCTGGCAGAAGTGGTATTTCATTATCTGTAGGTATTGAAGCTTTACTATGAATTGAAATGAAGTTTCGTGACTTTTAAAATGAACACCTAAATTTGGTCACTGGCTCTTGGTCTAGAAAAAATTAAAACAGCACGCTGATTTGCAACACTTCATACAAGACGAACACTAATGCTATTCAACAGTTAGTTTATTGACAACTCCAGCGTAAGTATAGACGCATTAAGTGATCTAGCATTAATGCAATTACTTATGTCAATGAAAGCGAACAAACGTTAATATCCTCGCAGGAATTGAAACGTCCGCTGCTTACACGCAGCTTTCATTATTCAATTTTTAAACTACGCTCTTTATTAGACGTTGACACATTAAGATATTTAACCTTGAAACTACGCGACAAATAGTCTATAGTCTCATTAGCAGCCTGTAAATTTCCCACAGCTGGGCTAAAGACCTCATCTCCCTTTGAGGAGAAGGTTTGGAGCATATTCCACCACTGCTCCAATGTGACAGAATTTCGTTGAAATTAGACACATGCAGGTTTCCTCAAGATGTTTTCCTTCACCCCCGATGACGAAATTTAACGATTCAAAACTTACTTGGTTTTATAATTGGTACATTGTGCAAGCCTGTCTGGGTAAGTTCCACTCATTATATATTCTATCGCCAAAGAGCAATACTTGTTTTGTGTATTGTTGTGTTCCGGTTTGAAAGGTGGAATGAGCCAGTGTAACTACAGGCACAAGGGACGTCAGTCGTCAACATCTCAGTTACCCAAGGTTTGGCTCATTGGCGATGTGCGGAATGGTTATTGGTTAATATTTCTTCCGACGCTTTTGCTTTTGGCGTTTGAATGTTACTAACGAAACTTTGGTAATCAAATTAAAAAAGACCTTCGTGGAAAGCATTTTTCGGACGATGAAGAGTTGAAGGGAGCAATAAACGAACATTTTTCGGGCCATGAAGAAAAATATTTTTCAGAGGGAATTGAAAAGTTACTTTCACGAACAAATAAATGTATTGAGATGTTAGGGGAGTATATTAAAAAATAAAATTTATTCAGAATTTTCCGCCTTTTCCTTCATACATATACCGAGAATACATTGAACGCCCCTCGTAGGTATAAGTACTTAAGTGAAATATTATCGTATTATAAATAAAGATATATTAATAAATTTCAAAGAATAGGTAAATCTAAGGTTTGTTTATCTTTATCCTTTCTGTAATTGCATCTGTGACATCGAAGTGGAAACTACTGGTGGATAGTTATGATTATAAACATTAATCATTCGATTATAATATCTTGAATTATGTCGTTTATTACAATACATAAGTGCTCAATTGAAGTGGGTACGTATACCAGGGAGTGATACATGGCAGGCGGTCTCGTAAGTGATGCGCAATTATGGAATACAGTACTTAACTTGATCTGTTTACATCTGAATGTATCAGACATTTGTCTATTGAAGTATAACGACTTAAGCGCCGATTCGATAATCGATAGGCAGGCGCACGAGCACATGGGCCACCTTATGGTAAACGGGCACTATTTTATTTAACAAAATATTTTTATCTATATATATCTATATATGTTTTCTGGCATTCAAGAAAATATATCAAATCCTAGTCCAGCAATGCTCGGCAAATGCCACCTTTTCTCTTCCTAAAAACACCAAATATTTAAAGCTGTTAACGTTGGATATGTGCCAGTCGTACATGTATAAGAGCCGAGATGGCCCAGTGGTTAGAACGCGTGCATCTTAACCGATGATTGCGGGTTCAAACCCAGGCAAGCACCACTGAGTTTTCATGTGCTTAATTTGTGTTTATAATTCATCTCGTGCTCGGCGGTGAAGGAAAACATCGTAAGGAAATCTGCATGTGGCTAATTTCAACGAAACTCTGCCACACATGTATTCCACCAACCCGCACTGGAGCAGCGTGGTGGAATATGCTCCATACCTTCTCCTCAAAGGGAGAGAAGGCCTTAGCCCAGCAGTGGGAAATTTACAGGCTGTTAATGTACATGTATGACTGTTGTTTTTACCAATATGACGTCACTATAATGACTGACAGCGTTTTCGCGGGAATAAAAAAGGTTTAAAATTTTATTTTATTTTATTGCAAGAAAGTATGTTTATTTTGGCGAAATATATTTTTGTGGCTTTTCATTATGAAAATCAACATTTTGAAATACTTTTTCACGCGTAGTGGAATTATTTCCTGGACACTTGGTCACGACAAAGTCTCGGTGCCAATTTTTATTAGCTTTTTAAATTCATTATTATTATTGTTATTATTTATAATAAAGGTATTAAATGAATATTGTTTAATAAAAATAATAGTGTTCGTTTTATAAATTTAAAGCATTATCCGCCGGACAACTTCTTCGGCCACGGATTTGGTAACGTAATATATTTGTGATGGATATTTATTCGTCTATTAGATTATGTGTGCTAAAAACAATGACTTTAACGATAGGATTTGATGAAGATGAAAAATAAGAATATAAATTCTTACTATTTATATTTTTTTTCTAATAAGCATCGGGTTTGTTGACTTCGTAGAAACAGTTTCCACTTTTTTACATTTGCAACCTAAATAAAACCTGTTTGGTTGGAACATTACCATCTTTATAGAACAAACACGAATGAGAGTTAACCAGTTTCAAGTACAAGGTGCATATTCAACCTTCTTTTTTACTTGGGTTTAGGATTTTTTACAACCCTGACATGGGTAACCTCATGCCCGCTCATCAGCTGTTCTACCGCCAAACAGCAATGCTTAGTAAATTGTTCTGTTCTGGTTTGAAGGGTGAACTACAAGCAAAGGAAATAATATCTTAGTGCCCAATGTTGGTTACCAAATTCAAGTCAAGTAGCTTATTTGCGTTATATATCGAATGTATGAAAATATGATTGAGGTATCTCTGGTACGATTGAATGAAACCAGCTGCTGATCTCAATTTACGTATTTCTGGTGTGTTACTTAACCGTAGACGCCACAGGAGAAGAATTACGAACACACACATTGTCATTTTTTATATAAAGATGATAATTATAATTAACGACTTATTGACGAATGATTTTATGAGACTATTTTAATAAAGAATATTATTCATTTGAATTTGATGGCTTTGAGCGATTTGCTGTCATTTTGCGCGCCTTTTTTATGTTAATATTTTGTTTACGTTAACCTTTAAGATCTCATCTTTATGTCATCATCAAAGAAAACAATAAATAAATAAATAAATCCAGTCAATTAAGTTAAAGTCAAGTACGCAAACACCCCCCCACCCCCCCACCTCCTTCACCAGACTACCCAAAAACTAGCTTTACTTTGTATACTACCGTGCTCCTATTATATACCTAACCGACGGTTGTTACGTTAAAATATTACATTCACGGTTTTAACTGTTAGTGAACTTGTATTTGAAGTAATATACATTATACATATATAGTAATTCTGACATACCTACATACTCAAACATCATCAAAACGCAGTAGTTGAAGAGACTACTACGCTAATCAGTCTTAAGAACAGTACTCATTTATACGTAGTCAATTAAAAACAGATCAAAATAAACATTCAATAGTAAAACGCTCACTCTATAAACGGACTTAAACGTGCCATTGTAGTAAATAAAATCGCCTGACTCACACATCCACGTTTCTCTGTCAAGGTTGAATGACAATGTTTGTTTGTGGTCACCGAAAACAAATGAATAGTATATTCATATCACGCACACATCAATAAAACGGTTACTAGAGTTCCGAGGTCTAAATAATGTATTCAAGCCATTGAAATATATTTGATAAAGAAAAATGTTAAGTTACTACTTGAAAAATACCTTGGTTTTTAGCTTCGATATGACGTGTGTTGTCATTGGCAGTATGAATTTAAATTATAAAGTTCCATATTTCAGACGTGACTATGGCGAAATAATCTCTGTCCTACCGGCACAAGTAAAAGTTACGTATTCAATATGTATATATATATTGCTGTTGCTATATGTGCTAAATTTTATAGTCTTCCATACGCGTAATATTCGCAAAACAGTGGTAAAAAAGTTTTTACTTCAAGTAGATATTAATAACATAGTATCTCAGGGATGTTAAAATAATATATAAATATTTTTTATTCTAGAAGGACCGGGATAAATATAAATAAACGGAACCCATTGCTTCGTATTAAAATACATCATAGTATTATATTATTTGTTTAATCTTCATTTATCCTGCATGCAAATCAATGAATGCTAAATTCGATTTCGTTATCTATAAAATCTTAATATAATAATATGCCTAGTCTATTCCGGGCATAACTTTACATAAACATTTAATTTATTACTAGATAAAATGAGATTATTAGTTCAAACATTTGCATACATTAATCAAATTTAAATAGTTAAGTTAATAATTCTTATACTATCAAATAAAAAGAAAACAACATTTTTTCTACAAATTTAAATTTGATCAAACAAATTTAAAAAAAAAATCAAATCGATTCATAAATTACAGAGTTCTTAGCTATTTGTTACATGGAAAAAATTACATCTCATCTGCTATGTATTATAAATGATGAGCACTTTACATAGAAAATCATAATATAAGCTAAACTTTGCAAAAAATAACAGCGCGACTGGAAGGGACGACTTCGACGCAGCGTTAAGTATAAGAGTAAACCTAATTCATACCAATAGCATTTTTATTATTAAATAAATGTATGTTGTCGCTACGATTTTTGAAGCGGGCAACATTTAAAAAAAAAAGAAAACATTGGCGGGAAATTTAAGCTCTCTTCGGGATACGCTAGAACCGGGAACATTGTTATAACATTATCTTACATTACTGTATTGTTTTACTTTAATTCTTAACTTAACCAATAAAGAAAAACGTTATTAATTAATTGCGAGAGTGATACATACAATTTATATAAATACACCGTACAAATAACTAGCAGCAGTTAATTAACAAATAACTTTCTTTTACATGTATATGTTTTATTTGACCTCAACGATAAATCGTAAATTATTTGATCTCGTTATATTAACAAAGATAAATAAATTACATAGTACCGATAAAGTACATGGATTGCCTACATTCGTTATCTAGTCGAGCCGATGCACGTGCTTGCAAAGTACGCATATATTATGATAATAGGATTCATCCTTTTCATATATAATAACTCAAGACCGATCCAGAGGTTCTGAGTTGTTTAGGAATTCTTATTTGCGGCTCGCGGTCTGGATACTGGCGTAGTTCACACTCCCGTGACTCGGTAAGCGTCGGAATAAATTAAATGTATTGGCCGTATCGATATAATGTATCGACAGGCTTTGTGCCATGATGGTAGCCTGGATAGGTACCATCCACTCCACCACATCCAACATCCAACCACTCATTACATATTTTAAAGCCAAAAAGCAATACTCAGTATTCTTGTGTTCCGGTTTGAAGGGTAAGTGAGCCAGTTTTCCGGCAGGCACAAGGGACATAACATCTTAGCTCCCTTGGTTGGGGGATTTTTATTATTTCTTACAGCGACAATGTCTATCCACTCGTGGACCGGCTATTTGATTCCATTATCCCGCGAATTATATCCATTATTTTACCAGTAAATTATTAAGATCGTATTAATAATTATTTTACAAGATTGTATCAATTTCAGCTTCATTCCTTCCCGCCGCCTGTAAGCATAGATCTTTTAAACTACGCAACTGATTGTAATGCGGTTTTTATCAATAACAGAGTCATTCAAGAGAAAGATTTATATGTATAATACGAACATAATTATTATATAAGTTTTTTTTTTCTTTTTATGTTTGTTCTTGAATCTTAAAGCTGTAGACACTTATTGTACTTAAAAGCTAGGTCTATTTGTTGATTTTTATGCGGGCTGCATGGAAAACTGCCAAAATTCTTAACGATACTTCTTCCATTCTCATCATACAACAATCTACATCATTTAGATTAGATAAAGACAATCCCCAGGTTATCATATAAATTAAGATAAGAACAGAAATTACTATTATTATTTTACATATTACAAAATCTGTTTAATTAACAATGCACATACAGCTAAAATTAGGCGTTAAATCTGTAATATCTTCGAAAATATTCATTTAAATTACATGCTGCAAAGAGTCATATTGATCTATATTAAATGCAAAATATATTTAAGGTACTCAATTAGATAAGGATTAATGCTGTATTGCTTAAAATCGCTTCGAAAATAGGCCATTATTTCTCGTATAAAGTAAAGGTTAAATAATTGTTATTCTGGGTTATCCGTAAGAGATAGACATATACCATCGCAGAATTTTTTGAAGACCTTTTTGCGGTGTACAATACTGTAGTACATTATTTTGATCTATCTCGTAGGGTCAGCCAGCGTTCACAATATAAGCGCAAAAAAAATTGTTTATTCACGACATAACTTTAGAAACCTCTAAAATTATCAGTGTTTCTCTAATATATTGTGCGTGTATTATACATATAAACCTTACTCTTGAATCAATCTATCTATTGAAAAAAACCGCATCAAAATCCATTGAGTAATTTTAAAGATCTAAGCATACACAGGGACAGACAGCGGTAAGCGACTTTGTTTTATGCTATGTAATGATAACATAATACAGATGAATACATAGAATAATACATATATTTTAATATTATGTTTTAAATCTCATAAATATATTAATGCAGTTTTTATCACCAATAATTTTGTTTATAGGTACGAACTTATATCATTTAGAATTAGAGAAGAATATTTAGGCCACTTTAGTACGTTACGACATACATAGATATTTCTCGATCTTTGTACGGCGCCGCATGATATGAGACGGCTCATAATGTGTCAAGAAATGTAACATTACATAATAATCCAACAGAGAACCAGCGGTTTAACATGATTTGAGACATTATTTAACACCGTCACACACAAACTCCGAACGGCACGTTGAATCCAATTCAAGCAGGGCCTGATCTACCGTATGGCTTTTTGGGCTTCAGCCCAGGGCCCCGTGGATTCAAGGGGGGCCCCGCTAAGTCAAGTCAAAGGCAAAAATAGAAGATAATGCAAAATAATCCATAAATTTATTAAATTAAACTGATTGAACAGTTTGCAGCCCTGCGAGTTCTGCAATTCAAAACCCATTCAATTAATTTAATTCAAGGCTACGTTCAGATATGTCTTAGGTGGCCCCTAAGTAGTGTTAGCCCAGGGCCCCCTAAACTTACGGTTCGGCTCTGAATGCAAGAGTTCTGTCGATTGAATGATGCGATGGTGCACTAAGCTCCAAACTTTCTCCTCTGAATATGAGAAAGCCATAGATCCACGTAGGCAGATGTTCTTAAAATTTAGAAGGAAACTTTTGAACTTTCGAGAAGTTTTACTGACTAAAAATGATTTGGAAAGTAATATGTACTGTAGATATAAATTATCACTAATGCTTAAACTTGCTGTGCTTTAATTATGTTTTAAGTAGGTATATTTAATATTCAATCAGTGTAAAGAAAAAGGCACTAAATTTCAAAATTATCGTTTCAATATGTAACGTTAAACGGCTTTTGACACGAAAAGGTTTTATTACAATATTTAATTCTAAACATTTTTATCACTAAGTACCTAAGATGTGTAATTGAAACAGTATTTGAAAGTAATTGTCGTTTCAATATCCCTTGTCTTGAGCCCCACGAATACACTCAACCAAGACTGAATTCTAATTTATTATTAGCTTAATAGACAATAATCAATTACCAATTACTCGTTTTGTAATGTTAATTTTCTACCTGCCAGTTTAAATAGCTACTTTTTATTAAGACGCAGACGCATTAATTCCTAATCTGGATTTTTATATTTTAATGCATATTATTAATTAATTCTGATGCTTAGATTATATGTGTTATCTTTTGTTAATTTCAAATTTAAATACGTATATATTTAATTTTAGAAGTAGGACAAAAACGACTTAGTTTTAGGAAAGCAAGGCAAAACATATTTAGTACGTAGTTTTTGTATAACACTTTATCTTTCATTAACATATCCAGTAAAAAAGGAAAACATTTAATAAAATATATATTATAATAGATTATATTATGTTAATTATTTTTTTTAGTATTATTTCATTCGACGTTGCGGAATTTGATAAAATAATAATATTTATAATAAACGAATTTTACAAAGTGGTTTCGGCAAAGAGCACATAGCTCTAGTTTGATTTCTACGCAGTTGAAATGTAAGGCCTCATCTTAACCCGTAAAGAGGTTTGATAAGTGCGTCACTCATGTATTATTTCGTAAAATGGTTTTGGAAACTCAAAATTTTGTAAGCGACTTATAATGTTTATAAAAAAAAAACTCTCGTTACTTTGGTGGATTTTTTATAAGGTTTCAGACGCTGAATCCAAGAGGGTACAAATGCCTTATCGGGACAAAAAAAATATTTGCCTCCCGTTTGGCAGTGTTCCATTTTAATGTCTCAGAAAGCAGGAAAAACCTGGTCACGCGAGTCGAATTGTCGTTTTATCAAATTACTAACGACCCACCCAGGCTTCGTAAGGAAGCAATGCTGATACTTAACATACAACAGTATGTCTTTATATACAACGTTCATAGTTTTTCAGTCATTAGATAATATAAACCGCTATGTCCCTGCGTTTTAAATCTGTAATATCTTCGAAAATATTCATTTAAATTACATGCTGTCAAAAGCCATATTGATCTATATTAAATGCACAATGTACTTAATGTATTTAATTGGATAAGGATTAATGCTGTATTACTTAAAATTGCTTCGATAATAAGCAATTATTTCTCGTAAAAAGTAAAGGATAAAAAATTGTTATTGTTGGTTATCCCTAAGAGATAGATATATACCATCGCGGATTTTTTGTGTGTACAATACTGTATTTTTAGGAACCAGAAGATACTGACTTGCCTCAGTGTGTAGGTTTATAAATGGTCCAGTAACATCTACATCTGATCATCAGCTAACATAGATCCAGTAACATCTACAAGTCAAGTAAGAAAACGTCTTTACTACCTGTGTGAGGAACAATTTCCTAACAGTATATTATTTTGATTGAAAAATGAATGAGGGCCGCATGCACAGACGATAGTAGTCGATCCGTAAAGAATAAATCTTTTAAATTATATTAGTGCGAAATAGTGTTTGTTGCTGTGTGTAAATTAGATTTCTATAAATAGTTCGTGCGCAGAAACGTTATCCAAATGAAATATTCAGATAAAGTGAAGAAAAGAAGTGATCATACGTGACGACTGAGAAAATAAAAAAAAAATCGAACAAATAAAACTGTTATAACTGGTGACCTTTTAAATAATACGGACAAACTATTAAATTTTTTAGTGAGAGTGAAATAATGAAAAAACAATATCAAATAAATAATTAAAGTAGTTAAGACCGGAGTTCATAAAAGTGGTGGGTAAAAAAAAAAATTGACGGTGGTTAAAAATATGCTGATTGAACTACATAAAAGTAACTAAAATCGAGCAGATTGGTATCAAAAATTTCATCGCACAAGTTAAGAGGACAGTCCTTGCGGAACGCCTAAATAGCGCTTACTATTTTCAAAATATCTTAAAACTGGAGCATTGATTATGGATGAAAAAAAACATTCAGTATCTTAATAGATAGATCTCAAGTTTCACCGCATGATATTTATAAAATTTGTATCAATAAGTCCAAACACTGAAATCGATCTTTTCTATTAGCATTTTTTAAGCTATTTAGCTGCTAGTTTATACATATATTTTTGGTTAAATGGGGACACAAAAGTGTAAATAATAAGTTCACCGTGTTAAATTTCTATTATATCACACAATATTATAGTAATTTTTATTTAAATATTGCTTACTTTTTAGCATTCATCGTCCATACTTTTTAGTATGGAGAAAATAATTTGACGGTTTTGAAATTTAAAACAAACGCCAACTCATACCCATAACTCATGTCGTTTAGTTCGTCTGCTTAATTCCTAATTATTTAAATGCTTAATTAAAATAGTGCATAGTGCTAAGCAAAAACGGTTGATATACATTCCATTTTGTACTGATGCTATACTTAGTTAGTACCTTTCATGACCAGATACCGTCAGCGGGCCGCCCCCATGATTTTTGTGTAATATAAAATAATTTTAATTGGCTTGTTTAACCAAGAAGATTTATGTCTTTAGTTTTTAGTTAATTATAAAAAAAACTGATAAATATTTACCTCCATTAATTTTATTTATAAAATTTAAGTAAGTGATTATTTAATGTGTCTTAACGCCCTAATTCGTTATACCTACCAACCTTAAAATATCCAGAAAATAATAATTTAGTTAGAGGAGAGCAGTAGAATCAATAAAAATCATAATGTATATGAGGGATCTTAATGCACTCTGACCGCACCCTATGCTAACAAATAATTTATAATTATGTTTGCGAGTGACAACCTTATAGCTAATACATTACTCGTAATTAAATGTATTTTTATAAATCGTACGTTATGAACGCGCAATGAAAATTTAATTTATTCGTTGCACCGAAAACAAGCAACTAATTGTCTCCGAGGATGCGTACGATACACTGCACAATGCAACTGTATTATTGGAAGGTACCTATGTGTGTGTTCTAAAATAAATTCCCACGCTTACAAACTACGCTCTTAACGCTTAATTGGTCTAAAGGTCGGAAAGATAGAAGTTATCAGATTTAATCGATATCGATTCCGACCGAAGATAAATTTACCTAATTTTCTGATTTCATTTCTCAAGTTTTATTTTATTTATATATTGACATTCTGAATAAAATTGTATAATAAGTAAAAAGCTATCCAACTAAATAACTAAAAAAAAACAACGCTTCAAGTCGATGAGTCATAAAGTAACGAAGTAAATAAAACTAAGATTGAGTGAAACTAACATAAATAAATTAATCCATTCCACACAATAATACCATCAAAGAGAATTCACAACTCATTCAGTTGTTTGAAAAAATGAAAATAGAAATGGTAAACCAAACTAAAGAAATTGTATCAAAATCGACGATAAACTTCTACCGTTAATAAATGAAATAAAAGAACTTAAAGCAGAAAACAATAATTTGAGAGTTCTACGCAGGAAGACCTAGACAATTATTACAAAGATCTAACGATAGCCCACCAAACGACTCCCAATAAATATGTAATTTCAGTGGGCGACTTCAATGCGCAGATTGGAATACCAAAGACCTATGAACACAAAGTGACTGGAAAATATGGCTATGGAAATAGAAGCAAACAAGGAGAGATATTGATCCAATATGCACACCCAAACAACTTGAAAATAATAAATACTATGTTTCATATAAAAAAATAAAAACAGGTGGACTTGGATCTCTCCAGATAAAAATACGAGAACCGAATTGGACTATATGCTGACAACCACACCACACTTATTCTCTAAATTTGAAGTGTTAACATCTTTTAACTTTGGATCTGATCACAGGCCAATCAGAGCAACTCTTAACCTACTAGCAAGAAAAAGAAGTAGAAGACACTTCAGTATCAGCAACAAACTATTTTGAAAACAATAGAAGAACAAACAACTTATGTTGTACACCTCAACGACCACCTACAAAGTTTATCAACAATACACGAAAAAATCACAATCAACCAATACACTCAAATGATTGAGTGCTCGATAAAAGAGAGTTTAAAAAATATAAAAGGAAAACCAAGACAAAATATTTTGAGCGAAAAGGCTAAGGTACTTATAAAAGAAAGGAGTTTATTACAAAACAAATCTAAATTATCCAAAAAAGACAAAGATGATTTGAAAAATTTGTACAAACAGACAAACAAACAAATAAAGAAATGCTACAATACCTATAGATCAAATACAATACGCAGACATCTAGAAAGTTCAAGAAGCACTAACAAAGCGTTTAGAGAACTAGATAATTCAAAGAGCTGGATTCCATCACTGAAATCTGGATTAAATAAAAGCAAATCCCGCGTGGAAGTTATCAATATAGCAACTGACTTTTATGCAAACCTATACAGTCATCGAAACTCAAAACTAGAGGTAACTACATGCAGTCAAGTAACCACAACATAGTCTAACGTTAAAATGTTTGATGATCTTGAAATCCTTAATAACATACGAAAATTAAAACTAGAAAAAGCAACTGGCCCGGGTGGCATCAGAAACGTGTATATAAAACATGCTAAAAAACTACTGCTCAATCCACTGAAACATCTATTTAATAAAATCCACACTGAAGAACAAGTACCAGAAAGTTGGACAAAGTCTGAAATTGTTCTGCTTTACAAAAGAAATCCTGAAAAACTAAGTGTTATGGTAAATGATCTACAGACTGCAAGCAATCGTGTCTGTTTAGAAATGAACCTCACCAAAACAAAAATCATGACTAATGACAAAATGATACATATCTTAACAAACAATGAGCCACTTGAATATGTACAGGAATATATTTATCTAGGGAAGCAATTATCATTTAAAACGAAAAGAAATGTGGAAGAAATAAATAGAAGAATAGCCTCAACCTGGAAGAAGTTTTGGGCTCACAAAGAGATTTTAAAATCTCAATCGCAACAAAACTGAAGTGACTGATGCCTTACTCTTTGCTAAAACACTAAAATGGAAATGGGCTGGCCATCTAGCAAGATACACCGATGAAAGATGGACATTTACAATAACAAAATGGAAAGGACCAAAAGGAAGAAGAAGCAGAGGGCGACCATGCACAAGATGGCAAGATGAATTAGTGTCGGTTGCAGGCTGAAACTGGATTGAGTCAGAAACGTGTGGCATTCTTTGGAGGAGGCTTATATCCGAAGGGGGTCCATACATTGAAAAATCACAATCAACTAATTTATGTTTAATAACTGATTTTTTTTAATATTTAATAGTTGATATTAATAATACTAACAAATACATGGAAATAATACAATTAATTAATTAATTTTAATACTTAATAATTTATTTTAGTGATCAATCGTTGAATTTAATGTTTAGTAATTATTTTTAATATTTGATAATGATTTTGATGTTCATTAATTAATTTTAATGTTTATCAACTAATTTTTTTTTTTTTAATAGATAATAGATTTTTAATCAATTGAATGAGATATTAATAAAATCAAATGTCTAATTTATGCACTTCAAATATTATTGTAATGTATTTAAAGTTGATTTTACCACTAAAGATTTATATGTTAATTTCTGTTATTATTATTATTATTTATAATGTATGCATGTATGGAATAAATAAAGCTATATTAATATTATTTATTATTATATTAATATTTAATATTTAAAGTAAATTATTATTAATTATTTATTTATTCATAGCCGTGACGTGGTGCTGATTATCTTGACACTTTTTATTATTTATTTCACACAGAAAACATCTATAAAACTATGAAATGATTGCACTATTAGTAAACACTTAATGTGTCATATAATATGGTCATCAAAAGAAAAACAGGTCAAGTACTGGCTATCCTAGCTAGGCTAAGTTAAATAGCCTGTGTTAAGGATAATCAGAGAATCAGAGATCTATCGCCTGGGTATTACAAAACGTATCTTATGTAAAATGTTTACAGGTAAATAATTAATTAAATTAATAATTAAGAGGTATGATTTTTTTTGTTTTTTTTTGTGGGTGCGGGAGTGTTCGTGATTGTTAACGTATGTGCGTGTGCGTGCGTGTGTGTGCATTTGTGTGTGCAAGTGTGTATGGGTCAGTTGAAATTAGGTTATAGAAGTAATATATTTTTCTGTTTCATCGTACGTCTTGTTAAGCAGAAACGCAAATACGATTTTTTTACACTGAGCTAGTGGAAATTTATATATAAATAGTTCTGCATTCAGCTTATTATACAAGTAAGGCCAAAGATAATACCCGAATCGTTTAGTTAAAACAAATTTTGGAGTGTGTAAGCAACAAATGTTATTTTTGCGTCGTTTGTCAATAGCAGTGTAAGGAATCCTCTTATGTTGGTATATAATTAAATTTAATACGAATCATTTTCTTACGCTAAGAACCCCACAATTTGAGTATAACAGATTGGTTGGATAGAGATGTGGCTGAAAAGTTGCCACATTTAAGATGGTACGTTGAGCAATTTCTAAGGGTTTCATAGTAGTTTTTGGTGCACCACCCCAACATGAGATGCAGTATACAATGAGAGATTAGCATAATGCATAATAATTTTTTTTAATCACTGAAAAATTAGCAACATGTCTTTGTGTTTTAAAAATATAAATTAATTTGCGCACTCTGCCTGTTAGTAACTCTATATGATCTTTAAAATTTAAATGCTTGTCAAGAACAATGCCAAGATAAATTATTTTTTTCAGAAGAGGTTACAGCTTCGGTGGATATTATTTTGATCTTGTAGGGTTCAGCCAGCGTTTGCAATGTAAGCGCAAAATAAATGTGTTTATTTACGACAGCACATTAGAATTCTGGGTTCGTCTGTGTTTTTGCACACGCATTCGTGCACCTTCAATAGCGTGGTTAACTAAACACTAGACGATAGTGCCTAAAATTTACTAAGAGGAACGTAAAACACTCGTTACAGGCAGATATTCTTTGTTCAAAACTCGTTAACTATTTATTTTTTTTACTTAATTTTTATTCCCTTTATTTTATTCATTTAAAAATATTAAAAACTATTATAATATTTAAATAATTATGTAAATTAAATTTTTCGATGAAAAACAAGAACATTACTCCAAACTGGATAATTATATTATTAATATTTAATCATATCCTAATGTGTCGTTTTTGTTGTATAAATTAAAATAAAAAAAAGCACTAACACAAAAATTAAGCGCAGTAAAGAACAGTAGCAACCGAATATCACGTGTTTAAATTCAGTCAAGTGCTTCTGAGTATTTATTACCGTCTAGTGACCCGCTAGATGGCCCAGTGGTTAAAACGCGAACATCTTAACCAATGATTGCGGGTTCAAGCCCAAGCGAACACCACTTAATTTTCATGTGCTTAATTTATGTTTATAATTCATCTCGTACTCGACGGTGAAGAAAAACATCGTGAGGAAACCTGCATGTGTCTAATTACAACCAAATTGTGCCACATGTGTATCCACCAAACCACATTCGAGCAGCGTGGGAGAATGTGCTCCTAACCATCTCCTCAAACGGAGAGAAGGCCTTAGCCCTGCAGTGGGAAATTTACCGACTGCGCACCCGCCCGGACTTCTCACGGGTGCAATGAATAAAGAAAATGTTATGATATAAATATAATTTATACCGATAGCACTCTGGAATTATGTGGATTACTATCAGTTTATTTTTAGAATTGAATTTTTAGTTTCGGAGATAACTAATACATAAAAACTAACTAACTCACTTAAAGTTGCAGCGCACGCCAGAATAGTTCGCAGATGATAAAACTTAACTTTATATTATTTTGCAAAATTTTTACAATATATTTACGTATAGCGTATGAGTCATTGCATCAGATAGAATTAAGATATATGTTCGCCACCAACCCGTACTGTATCAGAGTAGTTGAATACATCAAACAAATCGTCTCCTTAAGATACGAGGTGCTTATTCCTGAAGGTAAGAAGTCTCATAAGAGGATAAAAAAATGCTTTGCCTTGAAAATTATGATCAAGTTAAATGGATGTTCTTGTCATTTTGTCTGCGTGATTTAGAAATATATATATAATCTATCGCTACTAGTTAATAGTGAAATATTTATGGACTGGTACTTTAAGGTTTATTATAAACATACATCAAAGTAATTAATAGAAACGCATTGAGTGATTTAATACGACCCTTGACACAGCTGTTCAGATAATGCAGACATAAAAAATATTGTATGTAGTAATTTCATAACGCCCTCTGCCACCCTAGGAACATTCGTGAGTGTACGTTTTAGTGCGGCTAAACTTCATTCGATATTTCCTCGATTCGTTATAAATTTTATAATAGATAATAATTTTGTATTTCTTATTCTGCAAATTATTTAAGTGACTCACATGACATCATCACAACATAATTAGGTATACCATCGAAGACTTAATCGAATCCCACATAAGACGAAAGTATTGGAAACATGAGAAGAATTATGAATATGTTTCCAAACCCGTATCCGATGAACATTTCTTCAGATATTTTTGTACGTCCAAGGCAACTCTAGAGAGAAAATTACTTGTTCGCCTAGACCTGCTTTATTTCGTTAACGTTACAGCAGCCCTTTTCCAGCTTCTATTTCACTCGTAACATACAATTTTCTACCATCATTGCAAACATATGGTCCAGGCCAAAAGTAATATTCCCATTTTGAATATGTGGATACGTTTCTTGTCTGCTATAACGTCCTGATGCGTGTAGGTTGTCGGGTGAATAAACAATTGGATTACTTGTCTAAAGGCTTACGTGAGCCCCTATTCAATATTTCATATAAAAGAAGCGTCTTTTAAGAAGTTATTTCAAATTGACTTGTTTTTAAAAATAATTTAAGCGCGCCTGTCGTCATGCTATATTTCCTGCCATTATTCGTAGAGTTCTGATTTCTGATCCATAAGGTAGTTTCTGAATTACGCCTCGTAAACAATTCTACTATCATTAATCAAACGAATCATTCCTTGATTGTAGTAACCGCAGCCGTCTATCATATATTCATCTATCACACCCAAAAACTGTAATACGAAGCACCCAAACCCAGGCAAGTGTGCACGTGCCTTAACAGGTGATTAATACCGAACCGCCACTAAAGTATTTTACACTCAAACAATCTTTTTAAGGTTCTAAATTCTGTTTGTATTAAATATTACAGTAAATATAAAGGTGTTTTTTTTTCATTTGAAACTTTTTTGAGGCACGTGCGTGAATTCCTACAAGTTAAAGAATACGAAACGAAACGTTTTTAATTATGAACACAGGGGTGCTTGAATATTTTTTTTACAATAATGCATTATGAAACAAATTGTTATTGCGGAGATTTTGCATTTATTTAAATACCTTTTAATGTCACAAAATAAAATACTAGCCGTCACGGGACGCCAACGAATTTAATGATTATTGAAAGAAATTATAAATACAGAAAATAAATAAATATGGAGCAAAATAAGTAAAAACATATATTAATTATGTATTAAAATAAATATTTTTGCTTTGCATGCAAAACATACACTCGTATGGAGATATGACGAAGTATATCGTCAGTTAAAAGGAAGAAAGACTGAAGCGCCAAAATTTTACTTTTGGGAAATGGGTTTTAAAGTGACGTTAATAAAAAGATATCTTATATATTAATAGCGTAAGTTATGTCCCAGTGATTATGGGACGATAGCTGTATATAAAAAATCGGGTTATGGTCTCATTTTGAAGAGATCCAGCCGTAGATGTGCAGAAAATTAAAGAGGATTCTTGATTGCAATTTAGTAAATTGTGTTACCTTTTTCTGCGGGTATGGATTTGAAGAAAACAGTTTTGTTATGTAACTATTTAATTGGAGAAACCAAAATTTATAAATCTTACAATAAGTTTAGTTACAGCTTTTGTAATATGGATAATTAAAAAATATGCAAGCTAGACTCAGCGTGGGTCACTTGGGATAAAAGGAATGTTTGAAAATTCAGTGCATTATAATTTATCTTATTAAATATTAAAATTTAGGCGCCACTGGCGATTCAAAGATTGTATATTTAATTATTTAGTACACCGTTCGCCAGGCCGATGTAACTAAGTTTGTATAAAAAAATTAAAGTGGGTACATCACCAAATTTCCAGCTACACGTGGATATTGTTTATATCTAAGGGAACAGAAATGCCATCCTTGGAGTTGCACCAGCAGCTATCTGGACACACTCAACCAGGAAACTGCAGCCGTCCACACTTAATATTTCAAATCCATGTGATGGGTAAAAAAAAAACCTCCTTCAATACGAAATATACAGGTTCAATAATCAAGTAAATAACCAAGAGATAAATTTAACTTATTTAACTTTTAACGAGGGATGTAAGCAGTAATTTACCTTTTGGAGGTTAAAGTCCTGCTTACTTTAAATGACGATTTCAACTGCGGAGAATCATTCCAATGGGTCAAAAATCACTGTAAATCACAAATTAAACATGACTACGGCTTTCTAAATTGCAAACCAACGCATTTAAACAAAAACAAGACTTACAATTTTTTAAGGTCGGTAGAAATATGTTGTATAAAGTTTTTATCAAACTTCAAAACTCCACTATAAATATATGTATATGCTGTTAAAGCACTGAAGTAATAATCAATCACAAATCAAGAAACTCAACTATTAAGGTAACTCGCCGATATATTCAGTATATCGAATTTGAAGTTTGAATTCGGTGTTAAACCAAAGATGTAAAAATACAAAAAGAACGAAATCGAAAGGTGCGGGAGTGTGGCCAGCATCACCAATTAAATAGGAATTATATCCATATTTAAATCAAAGAAATAATTATGGAATAATTATTTTATTTAATAAAAGCCAATTATAAGGCAAAATAAATCTGTCATAATAAATTTCCGACATTTCCATACAAATACTAACCCTTTATTGGATGACAGTTAATAAATTAATCTGAAACGATGCGAAATGACTTCTTGACAGATTTAGCAAACGAATTAGATGATAAAATCTAATTTTAATGATTATTACGAGCCACCAGACGTGACAGACAACGTAGGTATACATTTCCATCATTATCTACAGCGTTGTATTTATTTATATTTGTTTGTTTGTTACAACTTATCTTGCAAAGTAATTAAGCGATTCTGATGCTAAGTTATGTTTTTTCCTTGATCCAGTAAGGTTAACGGGGCACAGTTTTATGATAACCTATAATAAAATGCTAAAATTAAAAATACCATGTAAAATCGTAAGATGCAAAAAGTATCATATATAACTTTCTCTGGATATTAGCTGATGTAATGAGGAGTAGCTTAGGCTACAACAATAACTTTTATATTAAATTCAAACGCGCCCGGAGTCGCGGGTACAGCTAAAATAATAAAATAAAATAATGTTGTCTACCAGTGAAGACTGTGATGCTTGTTTTACTCTATTTTTAAGCTTGTTGTGTACTTTGATATTTCCGTGTTCTATTTATAACTTATAGTTATAAAAGTAAATTAACAGATTATCTCAAAAGATAAGCATTTCATACAAATTTATTTTATATTTAAAATTCTGAAAATTGAATCGAAAGAATTGAAATAAAAAACCGAAAAAAAATATCTCGTAGCTAAAATTCGTCGTTTCAAATGGTTACCAATTTTAAAGTGTTAAGATATCAAACGTCGTAATACTCAAGTCATATACACATATATCTATAATGTTTAATATTATAGATAACATTATGTGCTTAAATATATTCAAGTATGAATCAAAAATATGTACTGCATAAATCTTGACCGCGTGGAATGGTGGCAAGAATGCTAGCAGCATTTCCCCGTTGAATCGCAATTCCGATCCTCTGGGCTAAAAACTATATAATAAGGCGAGGTGTTATATAAATAATAATGTTAATTATTTATAAATATTATACATCTAAATATTATAGAAATAATTCATTGTTCTTTGTACCCTCATGTAGAAATAAATTTACAAAAAATGTGTTTTTGTACCGTTCTTGCTTAAATCATAATAACTTCCAAAAATTAGACATTTTTTGCCCAAAAATTGGTGTATATAAAAGAGCAGTTCGTGATATCTTAAAATGTTAACTGTTTCTAAATTTATAATGTACTTATATTATGTTTTTATTTTTGTTTCAATTTTAATTTTAATTGTAAATATATATATATATTTTTTTTTTTTTTGTGTATTAGCTTTCAGTGGAAACTTGATTGATTTGTGTTTTATGTTATTTTTGTTTTATATTACAGTGTTTTTAGAATTGTTTGTTTCCCAAATAAATAAATAAATCTATTCACTTAAGAGCGTCAGCACGAGTCTCATTCTCTCATAGTAATTTGATGTGAACGGGAGCACCTTCGTGATTGATTAGATCTAAGTTTTTTTTGTGTTTGTTTTATAGTATAGAGTTATCATAAATGTGGGATATAGTTCCGAAAGGGACGTTCCAAATTGAGGTGAAATTTTAAAATAAATATACCCATTTTGAACCTAAAAAAAATCACCCACGCCAAATCTTCTTGTCATATCGAAAGATAAACGTCCAAATAACGGAATATACTGTTTATTTATGTAAAAGCTGCGTATTTATATAGAAGCATCCCTTTCGGAACAATAGCCCATATGTGTTATGTGTATATCTTAACAAGTATGTATTTAAATTTGGATAATACATATTACATCCCTAAAATATTTGAACTGATTACTTACTTATGTTTAACCTTTAACATATATACTTTATTTTTTTTAATAAATTCATGTAATCACAATCATAATTTGTAAGGTAAAATATTTTTATTTGTGTACAGGCTAGTCCTTAATGTTATTTAAAAAAGTATAAAAGTGTTATGCTTTCATATTGAACAAAGATAATATTTGACTTACTTTTGATACGAATTACTATGATAACGTAAAATGTTCGAGTTGAAATGTTATAAGAATTTATGTCGAATTTAACTTTGAATCAGGATGAAATTAAATTAAATAGAAACATGATATTCGTGTTAATTAAATACAAATATTGAACACTATTTCAATAAATTATTAATTTATATTTATTTAATCCTTTATAAGTCCTCGAGATTAAATCTTAATACATATTCGACATACAAATAAGGCAGTGGTTTATACCTAGAAGTGTAGATTAACACAATAAATATTTAATTCGCATATTTTCAATAAAAATTACTTAATATCTTATATATAAATTTCAATCATTGAATCGTTTACTTTGACAGCAAACACTAAATTTTCGGGTATGTCGAAATATCAACAACTAAAAATTTTGCTCTTAAGTTTTTATTTCATTAAAATTACATTTTTCTTTAAATAATAATTTATGAAGTGAAAAAGTTAACATAAGTTCCCACATTACCTGGTCCACAAACAATTCTCAACATTACTACAAGAACAATGGATTTACATAGCCAACTCAGCAAGAATATGAATGACATTGTTAAAATGTTTGAATCCCATATGGATCAATTCGACAAAATGCTCTCACTGACAACACAAGCACAAGGAAGCACTAAATAACCGTCCACAACCATTGGAGATATTGGTTCTCTTGCCTCCGACTATGCCGTTTTTAAGGAGGTGATTTGGAAGACACTCGGTATGCTTCGTCAGCAATTGCAGCTGCTTTCAGTGGGTTTTGATGTGCAGGAAGCTCGATCTCGTAGCAGAGTACTGCTATTTCATGGTCTGCCGGAGAGTACTGATGAGCAAGTGGAGAGCAGGATTCAATCCGTGTTGCACAATCAATTAAAGCTGACCAGTATCGATTCTTCACACCTGGATATCTGTCATCGTCTTGGCTCAAAGAAAGAAAAACCAAGACCTATACTGGTTCGTTTTATCGCTACAAAGCATAGAAATCTTGTTTGGACTTCTAAAATATCTTTAAAAGGTTCTGGAGTTACTATATCGGAATTTTTGACCAAGCCCCGGCAGGAACTATTTATTGCAGCTCGAAAACACTTCGGTTTGAAAAATTGCTGGACATCTGACGGGGTAATTATTGTCGCGCTTCCAGATAAAAGCCGCAAAAAGATCATTACGTCTGCCGAATTACAGGATCTTTGCGAAAAGTTTCCTCAAGTTTCCAGTGTATCGGACCAGAAAACGAGATCTCGGCGGGTTAAAATTACTACAAAGTAAAGGTTTCTCATATATGTCCATAATTCCTGTCTGCTATCCATTACGTCACTCGTCTTTATATATATGTGTCCATATAGTTGGCGTTTCGCTGCCATTTAATAATAAGTTATTTTTATTTTTTTTTATCTGTACGTCGGTAGTTTAAAATCTCTTCAAATTCTTTAAATTGTTGTTAAAGTTATATTTACAGCACAAATTAACCTCAAAGATACGAATGACAGTTTGACAACTGACATTGACGCGCCGGACAGCAGATTAGCGTTCAGATATTCCGTTCAGTAATGTTTATATTTTTAAGTTAATTGGTTTTTTTTTTAGATATCTATAATTTCTCTCGTTGTTATTCGAATATTTTAAAATTATTATATGTACTTATTACTAAGAATTTCATAAAATTTGTGCTGTCTGAGTTGTTTTTCTTTTATTATTGTTAGATATAATTCTTAGATATTGTTGATGGTTTTTGTATGTGACAAACACTGTTATGGTATATTTTCGATGTTTTTAATAAGTCTTGGCCAGATAATGTGGGAGATTAGTTGTATGTCTTAATAGTTTTTTTATTTTTTTTTCTTCGTTTGTTATTTTTGTTATTTTCTTGTATTTAGGTTAAGGTATATATATACTTATACATATATATTATATTTATTGTATATCTATATGTCTGACTTAAGTGATGCTTGTTTTAGTGACGATTTCTTTTCATGCTCCTCTGATGATTTTCATAGTGTTTCCAGCTTAATCAATCTTTTGAGAGTGAAGTTCCCACCCTCAATTCACAATTAAATTCAATTTTTATCCCCAATTGTAACTGTCTCAATTTTGTACATATAAATGCGCAAAGCATTCCGGCACATTACTCTGATCTTCTCGCATCATTTAGCAACGTGCAGGTCGATGGTATCCTTGTTTCCGAATCATGGTTAAAACTTTCTCTTCCTTCGACTCTTTACCTGATTTCACTCTAATACGTAATGACAGAGTTTCTTATAGAGGGGGAGGTGTATGTATTTTCCTACGAAATAATATACCCTTTCAGATAATAGAACAATCTTTAAACCTTACTCCTAACACCCTTGAATACCTCTTCCTAGAAATTTCTTCCCATCACTCCAAACTCCTCTTAGGGGTCATCTATTGTCCCTCCTTACATATTAATTACTTTAACGTTTTTGAAGAACTCCTTGAGAAACTATCTCCTTCATACGAACATTTGATCATAATGGGTGACCTTAACACGTGTCTTGTGAAAAATGACCACAGAGCGACAAAACTTAAATCTATTGTATCTTCTTTTAATTTCACTATTCTTCCTCTCTCGGAAACCCATTTCTCACCTAACTGCCTCCGTCTGCCGTCTCTCCTTGATGTCATTATTGTTTCCAACTCTCACAATGTGTCAGCTCATGGTCAGCTGACAGCTCCTTTCTCCTTCCACGATTTACTCTTCGTTAGCTATAAGCTCTCCTTCTCAAAACGCAAGATTAAAACAATTTCAAGACGCAATGTGAAAAATATTAATATGGCAAATTTATGTAACGACGCTCTTGGTATTGACTGGTCTGATCTTTATACGCTTACGAATGTTGATGATAAGGTGGCCTTTTTCAACGAAACAGTAACAAAATTATATGACAAACACGCTCCAATAAGGTCAATTAGGGTAAAACACCTACCTGCACCTTGGCTAACTCAAACTATTAAAAATGCTATGGTAAAACGTGACAAAGCCAAGAGAGTCTGTAAAAGGAATCCTACTGACCTCACGACAAACATCGCGACGTACAAAAAATTACGAAATCTCTGCAATAGGATGTGTAGAGATGCAAAACGCCGTTTCATCCACTCCTCCGTAGATAAACTGAGTACTTCAGAGATGTGGAGATTTTTTAAATCTTTGGGCGTGGGTAATCACTCAAAATCTTCTCAACATACATTTGATCTCAACTCTCTGAATAAACATTTTTCTACTCTATTATTAATTTTTATTATATTAATTTATGTATTATTTGTATTTAGTATATAATATAATTAATTATAGGTAAAAGTCTATGTATTTCTTATAAAATGATACTTGATATTGTACCTACACCATAATTATAATTTACAAATAATCTCAGAATCAGGGTTTCTGGACGAGATCTCTTGTTAGAGATAAGTTACCCTTTGTACACGTCTTTTGTCTATGTAATTGTCTCTATATTTGTTGGTACATAAATAAATAAATAAATAAATTAGTCACTATTAAAGTTTATAATTTATATTCAAAATTTAAATATATGTTTTGTTTTTTATAATGATAATTATCGTTTTAGTATTGATAAATAACCAGTGTTTAATCGTGTTTATAAATCAGAAGAAAGAAATAGATTTTAATTGATACTTTTTTTTAAATACATTTTAGAAGTTGCATTTTTGACTTATTTTGAAAATTGTTTACGCAGCAAACGCAACGGAAGCTCTCAAAAACCCTGTTTGTTTTATTTGATATTTTCGTTTTGCAACATTTTTCATTGATACTCCGCTCCTTATGGTTGTTCCGTGGTGGTATATAGTCTATAGCCTTTGTCGATAAATGTGTTATCTAAAACTGAAAGAATTTTTCAAATCCGACCAGTAATTCTCGAAGTAAAAGCGTTACGACACGATCCCCCCCCCCCCACGACGACCCCTTTCCTCTGTCTCGGTTTATTTCTATTATGTTGCGGTTTTATATAATAATATTGAAACTTATTTTTTATCTTAAACGGATTTTTTAATAAAAAAATCATTTTTATCTTAAAATTATTCTCAGACGTTGATTTACATATTTCACTATCGGTTATATAATACATAATATATAGCGAAAGCATTTTCGTTCTGTTTAATCCCACATCTTTTATATATATCTATACCTATATCTTGATACCTTATACGAACGACGTATTTACTTTAGAAAGTCGAAAAGTTGGTATTTTTTTTTTTATGATATCGGTAGGCGGACGAGCAAATTGGCCACCTGATGATAAGAAATATTAACCATTCCTCACATCACCGATGCGCCACCAATCTTAGAAACTAAGATGTTGTGCCTTGTGCCTGTAGTTACACTGGCTCGCTCACCCTTCAAACCGGAACACAACAATACTGCTGTTTGAAGTGAGTCTGCCATATGATTCATATTTAAAAACATTAGTCGCAAGACCGTTTTATTGTTTATAAACCATATACCAAAAATTAAATTTACATTGAGCCTAAGAAACAGACATCAAATACTACTTAAATAGATAAGTAATTCATAATATTCATATTAATAATAAGTTATTTTCATCTTTTCGTCATTTTCAATCTTTTATACCAAATTTCATCAACCATCGGCATCAGTACTCAAAATCAAAATATAGTTTATCCATGTAGGTTTTCGAATCGTTATTTTACAAACTATATTAAGTGAAACTACCACCGCACTGGTTCGGAATGTAGATTCTACGGAGAAAAACCGACAAGAAACTCTTTTTCAACATTTAAAATACAAAGTTATGTTAGTTAAATACAATACGGTTTTTTGGTTAGTCCTTTATTCAAACAGCAATGTATTTCGAAAGCACGGATCAACTTTATTGTCCTGGATGTGGTTTATAAGTCGAAGAATGACGTAAAATATTTCTAACCCTGAAAAATGAGAAACTGCGACTAAAATCGAGCTATTAAATGATTCCAAGGCTAAACAACGGACACATTTGTAATTTTAAAATATGTAAGAATTAATATATTCTATTCATTTTTCGTGTTATTTGTTATGTAAATCTTAAAATCAAAACAAATGCTAAAATAAACTTTGACGACCTCCGTGGTCGAGTTGTGTGTACACCGGTTCTATTCCCGACCGAGTCGATGTAAAAAAAGTTCATTAGTTTTCTATGTTGTCTTTGGTCTGGGTGTATGTGGTCGTCGTTACTTCTGATTTTCCATAACACAAGTGCTTTAGCTACTTACATTGGGATCAGAGTAATGTATGAGATGCTGTCCAATATTTATTTATTTAATTCTTCTGAATTGAGTGAAAATATATATATATTCAAAACACAAATTTTAACAATCTACAGTCCAAGGACTTTTATTGCAAACCGTACAAAGACATGAATGCTCTATATATGCTCACAATTTGGAACTAAAGACTACTAGTATATCGCACCCTCGCTTAGCTTGCTCGCTACTGAATTTCCCGCAACGCAATATCCTTTTAATTTTATAGACGAAACGTCTGCATATATGATATGAAAAGACAACTTATTACATTAAAACACAATAAATCAACAATATTTGTTTAAATTTGTATTTTATATATGAAATATTTGATGTTTGTTAAGAATAAATTAGGCATATACAATTTTAATCAATATTTTATACAGTTATTGAGATAAGATCATTATAAAACATTTAAAATATATCGGTTTCGTTACGAGTTAATAATATGATTTATTATAAGTTTTATATTTAATAAAATAGTTTTCAATGGAATGTATTTAAAAGTAGTAAAAAGTAATTTAGAAAAAATATTTTTTAGTGTTTCTTTTTTATAATTATGTACAATATGATTAAAAATTTTCAACACGAAATTTTGGCCGACGACAGTTTCATAGTCTGATTGATTTTATTTCGGGTCTGTTTACTTTACATAAATATCACCGTATAATTGTTAAGAAATAGGTAATGTTTATCCCACAAGATTCTAAACTGTCGAAGATTGTGACCGACTGTTCAACTTACAATACAACGTATATTATGAACTCAAAATATATCAATAATAAAATAAACGCAGTGTCTACCGATGTATCACTGACTGTGTCACACAGAGAACACACAGTAAGCGTGACACTTTATTAGGTGGTAGCTGTATCACAGATCAACGATCACTGTCATGTCATTCCACCTACCTTTTTACATCAATACAACAACTATGCCCTGTACAAGATAGCTTGCTCAAGATAGAACGATTTACAACACGTACCAGTTCGTTAGTTTACAATCTTTCGTAGGTAGGTTAGGGTAGATTTTTTTATAATTTTACTGATATTCATTTCGATGGATTATTATCTACTGAAAACGAATGCGTTAAATTGTAAGTAGTATGTTATGGAGCACAATCTTTCGACAGTTTACAATCTCGAGAGATAGGTTATAATCTAACGGTAGTTACAATTTTAAAGTGACATATATAAGTGATAGTGATTTCGGTCTGAAGCCGATTTCAAGGGAAATCGACCGACTACGCAGGGCTTATTTTCACGCGCAAGTGTGTGCGCAAACCCAGGTGCACTGTTTATTCGGCTATATTATACGGCTTTACGTGCTTTCCGAGGCACGAAAGTGTACACCAGATTTGATCCCAGAACCTCGAACACTAGACTAGGGTCTAGGCAGTCAAATGTATTATATATAGCATAGCTTTTAACGAATTCTAAGTAATATGACTCTAAATATTAGGTTTGTTTGTCTCTGCTCCTTGACTGATGTAAATTAAAATACTTTCAGATATAAATAAAAAATAAAAAATTGGTTTAATGTAATACTTTAGTGACCTTGAATTTCGAATGTAATGAAGTCACATCATTTCATTTTCGTTTTTACCATCGAAAGTCAAGATCAAACTCATTAAAACACTGTCCTTAGGTTTAAAAAAGAACAGCAAAAATAATTAGTTTTATAATTATTGTAAAATATGATAAAGTCTACAGACGGCTGATTTAAACATTTATCTTAAGATTACACAATCAATTAATTCACACGAGTATCGCGTCTCACTTGACGACGATTTACTTAGCTAAGAATATATCAGATCACAGATTAATAATATCAATACAAAATTTATGACACATGAATTAATAAAATAAAAAAAAAATAGATCAATCGTTTTATTGTGACATGATATTTTTACAAGACATTACATTAGGGCTTTAACAGCGATCGTCCCTTTTTATTATTAGGCTCGACAGAGTTACACCTTTGACGACTCAGCTACAATTACAGCTACATACAATTCAGCTAGTAACCCAAATAACTTATTTAAAACAAAAAAGAAACATCTTGAATTGCAAACTTAAAAAAATAAATGTAGTACACGCACGTTTTAATTTTAAAAATCAATTATTTTTAAATATAATGTATTTCGCTACGTATGTTTTATAAAAGAAATGACAAATATGTTAAATATATGTTACTGTAAAAGCTCGAACTAAGATTTTCCAGAAAAACCTAAGATTTACTAAATTTTAATGGTAAATGTCCAATATGGTTTGAGATTCGAACTTTTGCAACCATTCACTTGGTAAATCTTAGGATCCTAACCTAACCTAACATATAGTGAATTCTAATGGTAACAGCCCGAAAAAATCGATTCATTTTCAGAAATACTTACATTTCAACCAACTCATGTCGGTACATCCTAAGACTTACTCTTAAATGTTAAGATTTACCGTAGTTTGAGCTTTAACAGTAACATATATAATATAAATTACAATTCAAATAATTGATTCAATAATAACATCAATGGTGTGTTAATAGTTAGAAATTTTAATTGTTTCAATGTGCTAATCTATTCGTAATGTAATGTATGAATTAATAACATTATGATGCAATTATTAAATGAAATATTTTAATTATAATTATTAAATACATTTTGAAAAATAAAGTAAATTATTGTATTACTATTTTGTAAATATTAATCTGTAAAAATCAAAAGCAAGAAATAAATGTTTTTTTTTTTTTTGTATTTTTATTTTCCCATTAAAATATATTGCATTTTCTTTAATAACATAAAGAGAGCCGTCCCAGTAGGTAGAGAACGTAAATCTTAATTTAATATTGTAGATTCAAACCTCAACAAGCACCACAGAATTGTCATGTACTCTATTTGTAATTATAATCACGTGATCGCGAGGAAACCTGCATGTGTCTGATGAAAGAATGACATGTTTGTTCACAACACGTTCGCAATCAACGTTACTCATCTAATAACCCATCTTGTTTTAGAAGATGAGGCATTTCTTACGTATTTTTGCTTTTTATATGAATATCGCCACAGTAAGAATAAACTTGTAACCCCTACTCTCCGTTTGCATACGGTGCTGAGAACGTTTTTGGGCAATGGTATACGCATATATAATAAGATACCGGGAAATGTAATCAATTTACAAAATTTTAAAAAGTTTATTAAAACTAAATTAATAAATAAATCTTATTCATTCAAAGAGTAGTTTTTAGAAAAAAACGCCTAGATTTAGGTTCGGGTTCCAACACAGGACGCGCCGTTACTTCTCGCTGGAGGCTGCTTTCCGAAACGGTGGTAGTATTTAAATATCGACGATTCAAAACCGCTTCATTGTGAAGTTTACTTGAATAAAATTGATTTGATTTGAGTATAAGAAGCAAAGTGACAATTAAAATTGATTTTCGAATTGAGGTTCTTATTATCAAATTATAAAACAAGTCAGATCCTTCTACAGCGTGAAGCTAACTAGCGCTTCGAAATGCTACATTAAACAAAGGACAGTTGGAGCGCACGGAACGTTAACGTGAAACATGAAAAGCGAATACATATTCCAGGTAGTGTGAAATGTATCTTTGTTAAAACAGTGTTGTCACTTTAATTATGGACTCGTTTTCGCTCACTGATTCGCTCACGTTTTAATTATTCATGCAATATCTTCATAAATTATAGCCTATGTTCAATTCTGATTTATAAGCTATACTATTGTAAAGTTTCATTAAAATCCATTCAGTAGGTTTCGCGTAAAAGAGTAACAAACATCCATTATAGAATCTTTCGCCTTTATAATATTCCGTAAGGATTATCCGTCATTAACAAATTATTAATTCATACACTCTCTGGAATTTTTGTTCGCTTTTGATTTTGTATTCGCTTTTCTCTCTTCTTTTTAACGTTCCGTGTGCTCCGTCTGCCTTTTGTGTTCTTAGTAGCCTGCATTTCAAATCACATCACAGTAGATCAATAATATATTGTAATTTAACTTAAATATTAATATATATATAAAGACGATACTTGATTTGATTTATCATATTAGCCTAGAGATATCGTGCAACCGTTAGCAACTAAATATTATGTTAAAATATTTGTTTTAAAATATATTTGGGATGCAATGCAATTGAGCAAATAAAATTGCGGATATTCAATGAAAGTTGTGTATTAATTCGTTTTTTAAAAAAAAATGGTCCATTAAAAATGGCATTGGAACATTAATATAAATACCGCCGAAAATAAACCTCAATGCCGTTGTGCTCCTGCTGAATTACGTCACAGTATCAGAAACGAGAATCTTTTGGTCCAAGATGATAATTATTTGATGCACTTATTTATACAAAAAAAAACGCATCCGAAATGTGTAATAAAGTTATTATTTTATTAATTAATTATACCGTTCTTTTTTCTTTTAATTTTAATTGAACTATTAAGATGTAAAAAACCTCTCGTTGATGACGTCATTTACTTCGAAACAACAAAATACAATGATTCCTTGTATTCCTGTTATTATAATTATCGTAATTATGAAAATTGCAATAATCGAAACAGTACATTAATTAATTACGCTAGCCCTGCTGTCATGATATTGAATAACTACAAATTGCATTAAAAAAAACTAGCTGCAATATAATATAATTAAATAAACGTCAGTAGTCGTTATATATATTTTTAATCGGAGTGGTTTACGAATGTCATGTCAATATGTTTAACATAAAAAGCTACGTGCGATTCTCGTTAACTCTACGCCCCTGTGGATCGTAGCGTGTTAACAAACGCAAATATACTTTTCAGTCGTACTTGTAGAACCTGATATTCTTCTTCTTCTTCGAGTGCCACTCCGACTAGCACTGTCTAAGCACGTGTCCGAGATATGCAAGTTTTCTCTTCTTGACAATCTCCAAAAGTTGCCGTTTTTGGTTGACGCGTCGCAGAACTTCCACGTTCGAGACCTTTTGAGTCCAACTTATGGCCAACATACGTCTATATGCCCACATCTCGAAAGCTTCTATACGTTTTTTGAGGTCTTCTTTAATTGTCCACGCCTCGCATCCGTAAAGAAGTATAGGCCAGATGTAACAATGTAGGAGTCGTATGCGCACAGGGATCTTAAGTCTGCGATTGCAGAGTACTTTTTTTAACGTGCAGAAGGCACTTCGAGCTATTTCGATGCGAGTCTTTACCTCCTGTTCACAGCTCCAGGTGTCATTAAGCCATGTCCCCAGATATTTGTACTTGCGCACTCTCTCAATTTTTTGGCCTGCTACAATGATAGCAATGTCATCGAAGGTATGTTTAGACAATACCATGATCTTCGTTTTTGATGTGTTCATCCTCAGACCAGCGTTTTCACTGCACTGCGCTGAACCTTATATTGTAAGACAAAATCGTAAGCATATTACTTTAGATCGTTGTTTAAGTCTCGTAGTAAAAAAAAAAATGTTTTATATTTGATTGTACAGGCACAGTACAGATTGTATAAGGCTGCTATTTGCACCAATCCCGGATCGAATAAATTTAAAAAACATATTTTGTCTGTTAAAGGATTTATTGCCGAGGATAGCATTTAACGCAATGATTCCTGCGCCTAATTCCTCCTTGGTAGTGTTAGAAGGGCTGATCGTACCTTTATTTACTGATACACTTCGGTATTATAATGTCATAGCAGAAATTCGGTCAGTATTATCACTAAAGCAACTTTATGACACCGTGTGACTTTAACCTTATACATTATTAATGTGATTCTATTTTATACAATTCTATTTTAGAAACCTAAAAGAACATAAATTATTTCAAATGAGCTAAATATAATTTAATTAGCTATTCTTTAACAATATCTTACCTGTAGCTATATATCCTTCTTTTCTTTTTTTTTTTTTCTTTATTTAAGAGCTTTGTCGTTAAAGCGTATATGTCGCCCTGTTATTAAACATTTATATTAATTCAGCTTCTTTGTAAACTTTCAATCAATTTGTACAATTTCTTTGCCGAGACAGAATCAGGTATGGATATCCTTCTTTTCTCGTAAATTATATGCTGTAATGATTCGTTCCCTAGACTATAACAAGTAGAACTTCAACTAGAAAAAATATATATGTATATTTTTAGAAATTAATCGTATCATAGTCGTAATTACAAAAACCTAGTAAGTTTCTAGAAAGATCTAGTACTTGTGTCAAGTGGACTCGCTCTTCGATATCCCAATATTATGTATGCACAATTAATTCCAAGTTACGAATAAATAACGGTTACATTTAAAACAACAAATTGACATTTCGGTTTAAATTTACTTAAACTTCATAGAAGTTTTATTTATCACTTCGACATTTCATCATTTCTAGTTTTAATATTGAAATGTGTATGTTAAGGTAAAGAGCGTTCATTCCAGTAACTACGAGTAGCTATTTTTATATCCTTCTTTGCGTCAAATGGTATGTTGTGTTGTTATAACTTTGATTGTGTAATGTTTACAACAACATTACAAAGATATCTACCAATATGACAAAGTCTACGAAACAGAGAGGCAAATTAAAATTGTAAATGTTTCAATTCGATTACAGTTAATCCTTATTAATACTATAAATTAAAAAGTAACTCTGTCTGTCTGTTGACAAATTAACAATAGGGAAAAAAGTTTTGTTGAGCAAGTTCTTCGATATTGAAACTAAAATATATATAGGTATGAGTATGTACCATTTTTCGGAATTTTCATACGCTATGTGATCCAAAAATGGATAATTTCGTCTAAAATGTATTCTTAATTTAAAATGGAAATGTTTGGAAGTATGTATCGGACGAAAATATATTTTTTTGTAACTGGTTTCACAACAAGTTTAAACATTACTAGATATAAATCATCATGAATTTTCCTTCGTTTTTAATTATGGAAATTTGAACAAACATAAGTGCTTAAATTTCATATTTTAACGAATAATATATACAAATAAAAATTACAAACGTAAGATGAAATTACCTAAATAATAATTATTTGGAAATATTCGATATTTATATAATTAGGTATAGAATAATTGAAACATGATCTTTTTTTAAATATTATCACATGATAGCATTATCGTAATAGTTGATTTTTATTATATATACAACGATTGATAAATAATTTCAAAAACAACTTACCTTCCAAAATTGTCGATAAAAACAACACTGGCACAACAATATAATGATAATTTAAACACGAATTTAACTTATTGATTCAATAATTAAACACCACGAAAACGGTGAAAGATTTTAACATAGTTTATCATATTTTACGAAATTAGATCGTAATTTTTACATCTAACGTCAATCGTATGACACGTCTGATGCGTAAGACGGACGGCGCGCTACTGATACGATACACTATTCGATGCTCCCTTGATAAGTAATCACATTAACGAAACATGTGATATCTTTTAAGTTTATTAAATAATAGCAACATTGTAAACCAATATTGAACTATTGAACTTCATCAATAATTGGTATCGCACCAAGAAATTGAATAATTATTTTAAAAAATATTAATTTATTATTAATTATTCTGTTTAATGGACGTTCAACTACGATTGTATGGACTGGCAGATCTATATTAGACTGGCGTACCGACTACCGGATGGTAAGTGGTCACCACCGACATTGGCACTAAGAAATATTAACCATCCCTTACATCGCCAACGCGTCACCAACCTTGGGAACTACGTTGTTAAGTTCTTGAATGTTACACGGGCTCATATCCACACAAGGCCCTACCACCAAGAGTGGTGAATTAACAACACATTAAACCAAAAAGGTATTTATAGGTATTGCTTTCGATTTAAATTAATTGTTACATTTCTTTCGAAAAAAAAGTAATTAGGTTAAAATTAAATTAAACAAAGACACAGACAGACGCTTGATCTGTGCATTTTGATTCAAAATATATAAAAAATACACATGATGCACGATTTACACGACTCCGTACCGACCACCGACCACCCACTCGTCAGATATACTACAGGAGTACCTTTTATTCGCGTGTTCCAGTTAAAGGTGAATGAGCCAGCGTAACTACAAGCTCATGTACGTAAGTAGGTAGAAAACAAAGGTCCCACATAGGTCCCCGCCAATCATATCTATGGGTAGAGGTGACCCCATAGCAATGAGTGACCCATTTACTAGTCTCCCTTCCATATCACAGATTAAAAAATATTGCTATTTGAGAGACAAGTTTATATCGATAATACCTCACATTATAAACCATAAACATTTAAAAGAAAACTTGATCAAATTCAAAGCAGACATTGCGTATTTGACAGATTTGTTTAAAAAATTTAATGATATCAACTTGCTGTTACAAGGTGTTTTGTTTTTATTAAATTCAGACTGAATTTAATAAAAACAAAGGGTATAATTTCGGCTTTTCTTGGGAAATTGAAATTTATGAAGCAAAACATTAGTCGGCGCTAATTCTCTCAATTTCCAAACTTGTCGCAGGTAGAATGTATTGATGAGGATATCCATACCTACAGTCAATATTTAAGTGCCCTGCATGATGAATTCAAAACCAGGTTTGAAGATATGCTGACGATGAATATACCACCATGGATCATAAATCCATTTGATGAAACGGAAGTGGCCAATGTTGTACTACAAGAGGAACTGCTCGAGCTAAGCACCAATGAGGAACTGAAGATGAAATTTAGAAAAGGCTACCAAACATTTTGGCTGCAAGCAGAAATACCCGAAAAATATCCTGGACTTTGGGAAATCGCAAGGAAATTTTTAATAGCTTTTCCCTCGTCATACCTTGTCGAAAGGAGTTTTAGTGCCGTTACAGACCTCTTAACAAAAAAAGGAGCAAATTAAACATCACAGAGCGGGGGGATTTGCGGCTATTGCTCATAAAAATAAAGCCAAACATTGATCGTTTGCTGACACTCCATCAAATACATCCTTCCCATTAATTAAAATTATGACCTGAACCTTTATTACCTTATTAATTTTTTCTTGTAATTTTTTTTTATAAATAATGTGTTATAAAATGTACCATTTTTCGTTTTTATTTTACCTATCGGAACTCAGAAGCGACACAATTTTTATTTTTTGGCGACTAAGAATGTGGTAGAAATGTAGCAGCACCGATCACAGGGGTCCACCGAAACCAGTAAAATTTTGAAAGTGGTTCACGAGAAAAATAGGTTTGGGAGCTACTGCCCTAGACCAACTAGGCAGTCTAAAATCTATAAATAGCATAGTCACTTTCTGTTTCTGTCTGAATATCCACTAACCTCTTCTAAAACAGTCAAAGAATCTTCACTAACATACAGAACGCTTATCAAGGAAGGCTTGTATATCTGATTCGTTAATATGTTGTACAAAAAGAATGAACTGTGACGATGATTTGTCCAAAAAAATATTTTCGAACGCTTACATGGCGCTTCCTACACCTTAGGAGATACATCAAACCTACGTCATGTGGTTGTTAATTTAAATATATCAAAGGTCAGTACATTTAATTTATCATTGTTATCTAAGGCGTTACAGCCGCGAGTGGGCTTAAGCCTGGTCGAGTATATTTCTTCAGCTGGACCTTTCTTTGGTATTCTCCCTCTAGTTCTTCATACCGAATGGTTAGACATATCTATCAACCAGCCCTCTGAACTCAGGCCTGCCTCGTTTTTCAATTGGCCGATACTATTAACATTAAAGCATCCTCATCCTTACACAATTAAGATACAACTGCACGAGAGCGTGTCCTACACGGTGATTGCAATATCGCGCCATACGAAAAACTCCATAATTGACAACGACAACACCGATGACGTATTTAGGACACTCGTGAAGAGAGCACAAATAACAACGAAAGAGATTCTGGATTACAATCTAAAAATGACGAAGCAAATAAAGACCAGATCAGCTGAGCGATCGAGAATCTCACGAAGATTAATATCGCCAAAGAACAGTACTCAACAAAGACAAACTCAGAATCAATGAAGAAGTCGTCATTGTTGAGTTCTGTGATCAATTTGCAATACAAAAATTTAGATTCTGTCTCTGCCTGACAATAAAAAAGCGTGCACATTAAAATAACATAAATAAAAATATTAATAAAATATAATAATGATACGGGCAGCACGTGTGGATAAATTTCTTACTGGGCTAAGGCCTCCTATCCCTTTGAGGAGAAGGTTTGCAGCATATTCCACCGCGCGGGTCCATTGCGGGTACGTGGATACACATGTGGCAGAATTTCGTTGAAATTAGACACATGCAGGTTTTCTCACGATGTTTCCCTTCACCGCCGAGCCCTAGATGAATTATAAACAAATATTAAGCACTTGAAAATTTAGTGGTGCTTGCCTGGGTTTGAACCCGCAATCATCGGTTAAGATGCACGCGTTCAAACCCCTGGGCCATCTCAGCTGTCTTAAAAATCCTTACAAAATAACATATTTAAAAAACTATATATTTTAAACTTAAATTAATTTTATCAGTATAATGATTATTTAATGACTCTGCAGACCTCGATATTGAAATATCAGAAAGTAATGTGACATTGACTTAAATTCAAAGAATAACATTTAAAAGATTCGTGCTGCAAATATCATCATTAATGTATGATTTTTTAACATAGCATTAAAATTTAATAATTCAAAAGCTGTTATTTAACACATGTTAACAAATGTGGGTCAAATCTTACAACCTAATTTAAACCAGTTCCAAACAGATTGATCTGAAATTATATATTAATATTTATATGTTTTATTAATAGAAAGTCGATATATTATATAATTTTATATTGTCAAGCTAACAGACGATTGGTTTACCGATGGTGATAGCTCAGCACCACCCACAGACATTGGCTCTGTAAGAAATATTAGCAATTTCCAACATCGCCAATGCACCAACCTTGGGAACTATAAATATATAAATATAAATATTGGACAACATCACATACATTACTCTGATCCTAATGTAAGTAGCTAAAGCACTTGCGTTATGGAAAATCAGAAGTAACGACGGTACCACGTACACCCAGACCCAAGACAACATAGAAAACTAATGAACTTTTTCTGCATCGACTCGAATGGTAATCGAACCCGGGACCTCGGAGTGGCGTACCATGAAAACCGGTGTACACACTACTCGACCACGGAGGTCGTCACAGGCTATATAAAGGCTTTTTAATTATTATTTTTTTAAATGCAGTAATAATTTATAGTAATGTTATTATTTGTTACGTCAATGACGACAGCGTAGTAGATTTAATTAAATATATATTATCACTAAGTTATTGACCCATTATATATCTTTATTAGGGTGAAAGTTTATAACCGTTTTATTGTTGAAAATATATTGATTTTAATTAAAAATGATTAAACAGTTTATACGTTTAAATGACTTATATATAACAAAATATTGAAAGATTATGTCGATTTGTATTTATGTTTTAATATTTTGTACACTCTCGTGCCTCGGAAACGTAAATCGCGCCTGCGCCTGATCTCTTTTTTTTATGTTATAAGTTGGTGGACGAGCAAATGGGCCACCTCATGGTAAGTGGTCACCACCGCCCATAGACAATGGCACTGTAAGAAATATTAAACAATCCTTACATCGGCAATGCGCCACCAACCTTGGGAACTAAGATGTTATGTCCCTTGTGCCTGTAGTTACACTGGCTCACTCACGCTTCAAACCGGAACACAACAATAGTGAGTACCTACTGCCGTTTGGCGATAGAATATTTGATGAGTGGATGGTACCCAGACGGGCTTGCACAAAACCCTACCACCAATAAAATCCTTACGGTCCCATCAGATTACGAGAATGAAGAAATAGAGAGTGCACCTGTGTTCACACGCATACATGTCGTCTAGAATATGTCCTGTGTAATTAGCTGGTCTCCCTTGAGTTTGGATGCCGTGACCAAAATCGGTAAGAAAGACATCATCCTAATCATAGATATTGGAGAAGCAGTGTTTCTAAGGCGATGCATTTAATCATATTACCATTTATTTTTTAGCTTATCAGCCAATCAAAAAGGAAAGCTGATAGGGTGTTAACTAGTGACAGTACCAGAGTAAGAAGTATAGTATAAAGTTACACTTTTAAGTGAATAACCATAAACTATGGTGTATCTAAGGCTTTAAGATGTTATATCCTCTGTCTGTATTTTTTTTTTTAAAAGGTTCCCGGACCCTCTGTGTGGAAATCGTGCCCAATAAAACCACTGCTATAGCCGTCTTCGACGCGGGTCAAAGTCAAAGTCAAAAATCTCTATTCAATATGGAAGTGTTACACTTGCTTATTGATAGTCAAAATATCTACCACCGGTTCGGAAATTAAAGAGGGAGAAAAACCGGCGAAAGAAACTCAGCGCGTTTTTTTTTTAATTTTAATTTTACAAGTATTGTTTAACAGCCTAGAGGCGATCATCTCATTCCCAAGGTGTGCAATCAACTAAGAAGTCATTAGAGTTGTAATATCCTTTAGCACACAAACGCTCTTCGCATTGGGAGATATTATTTTTTTTTTTTTTATATTATATTTATTCGATGAAAAGGTAGTGGTCTACTCGGGCATGCACAAAGCCCTACCACCAAGTCAACCATTAATAACTGTGCTATTATAAATTAGGAGGGAAGACACTGCCCGTAATGGCACAGATTACTTAATTTAAAAGCCGACAAATTAATCCCTCCTGTAATACTTATAAAACAATGTCTCCCGCCTTGTCTGACTCGATGAACGTGATATTCTCAATTTATAGATTTACGTGAAAATAAATATTAACCATTCTATCACACCAACTGGAAGCTTGAGCAGCTTGCACCACGTACACCAATAGTTATATGTACTAAGATGTCAACGTTTTATGTACACACTTATGCAAGCTTGAACACTTCAATCGTTGCACTATATTAAGATTAAAAAAAAATGTGTTAAATTAATAAATAAAATTTAAAAAAATAATGTATATTATTAGCATAGATTAATAATATCTAACGTCAAACAGAGTCACGGGACGAGAAATACTTCGCAACACATACTCAGTGAGCAATTACATTATTAAAAAAAAACAAATAACATAATAATTTAGCCACAGATAAGAAAATTTGGATGTATACCTCGACACCCTGGTCACTTTAGCGACCCGTTACTCTGCGAAGTGCGTTGGCTGTCAAATACGAACCCTCGCATAAACTTCACTGTTATGTAATTGATATTTGTGGGTAGTACTAATTCTACTTACATTTTAATGAATGTTAATAAGCAAATGTCAACGTGAACCCATTCGCTTGTCATGTCAAAGACATTGCGTAAACATTATATTTGATAAAGATTATTTAAAAGAGTGCTTATAAGATTTCAATCGGGATTTATCACTTTCGGAATAAGGTGAGTTAGTTATATAAATTTTTATTTTTGATCTGTAATATTTCCCATTTAGAAATGAGTCTTCGAATACACACATAATATGACAAACAAAACAAAGCGCAATATTAAAAAGTTAAAGTTATTTTAATCAAATAATTATTTACTTATTTACAACTAATAAATATATACGATATAAAAGAGGCTCGACAGCTGTCATACCTTGATATATTGATGTGATACCTTGTCATAATAACAATAAAAAAATTCAATTAAATATTTTAAGTTTTAAGTTTGACATGAAACTTGTTACCACTGGCTATCACAAATATGAACGCTCCTTTTCTATATAAAATTGACTATGCCAAATCGTTTATGGCATGAACCGAGATATTATTTCCCTTGTGCCTAACCTAAGTGTTACCGCTTAGCAGGAGAAGATATTATTAATTATTGGTACCGCCAAGTCGGAATTGCACAAATAAAACGAATTAGAATTAGCATTTAGCTTAACAAAGAAATAATAGAACCCAGTCTTGTAAGACTGTTTAGTTTTATTGTTGTGTCCGCAAAAAGTAATATCTATTTAGTATTATTGTGTTTTTTGGAAAGATTTGTGAGCCAGCGTAAATACAGGGGACATAACATCTTAGTTAACACGGTTGATGGTTGTTAGCAATACAATAAATGGTTATTTATATCACGGTGATCACCATCAGATGATCTATCTGCTCATATAAAAATACCTATTTCTGGTTTTATAATAGCAATAACACTAAACTAAGTAATGGTTTATATCGTGTCATACGACCACTGATCTTCTTTGAATGTTACAATTCTTATGTATTTAATTAAAATAGAAGAGCCGAGATGGTTCAGTGGATAGAACGCGTGCATCTTAATCGATGATTGCGGGTTTAAACCCAGGCAAGCACCACTGAATTTTCACGTGCTTAATTTAAGTTTTTAATTCATCTCGTACTCGGCGATGAAGGAAAACATCGTGAGGAACTTCATGTGTCTAATTACAACGATATTCTGTCACATGTGAATCCGCCAACCCGCATTGAAGCAGCGTGGTGGAATATGAATATAAGGGAGAGGAGGTCTTAGCCTAGCAGGGGGAAATATATATATTGTATGTTGTTTACTTATCTATACTAATATTATAAATGTGAAAGTAACTCTGTCTATCTAGATACAGAGTTTGAGTCCCTGGACACGACATAGGCCCCTTATTAATTCGGCCTTCGGGTAAAAAGGATGACGGTTTGTGTACTACAGTTTTATGAATTTCACGCGGTTAAAACGTTCACCTAGTTAAATATTATATATTGAATAGTTTTTTGATAAGACAAGTATCTTACCGGGTTTGGTACTTCTAAGAGCGCGATTTATTCCGTAGTCGGATTTTCGTTTTTAAACTTATTTTAGTTACTTATTTTTAAATCGCGTATCGCTTATTTCAATCGAATGAAGAATAAAAATAAACAAACCTTAGCGTAACCTTTACATATTCCATACTAGTAGCAATATTGTTATTATTTTTTATATATTATTTTAAAATGAAAAAAAAAAAATAGTGTGGGCCACGTCTTCCAAGACGACGACAAGCTCGAAGTCCAGCGAAGATGAAGATCTGCTTATGTATCAGTAAAAATGTAAAATATTAAACGCCAAAATGTATAAAATCAAATGTAAAAAATGAAATAAAAACCAAACAAAAAAAGTATCAATATTGAACACTATTAACAGCTTCTGATTTGATATATCTATATTTGTGATACAGTATTATTTCACTTAACTATTTATATCCACTTTAATGTTACTTCCCAAGTATTTTTTTTAACTGACGTAGACAGACGAGCAGAATGGGCCACTTGATGGTAAGTCTTCATCACTTCCTATAAACATTAACATTGTCAAAAAAATTAACGATTCTTTGGATAGCAAATGCGTTACCAACCTTGGGAGCTATGATGTGATTCTTGAACCTGTAGTAACACTGGCTCACTCGCCCTTCAAACCAAAGAATAGAACAATAAGTACTGCTGTTTGGCGGTGGAATATATGACGCGTGGGTGGTACCTACCCAGACGGGCTTGCATTAGGCCCTACCACATATAAATAGTAATAATTTCGAGTAACCATAATGAATAACATAGATTATACAAGCTCGACCATTGATATTGTGTCAATACGATGTCAAATGTTGATTATTTGGGGTTCGTATTCTTGCGGGTGGTGGTGGTTTTGCTACGAGAACAATAGTTACTGTACTCCGTTACTGTTATATATACATATTACTTGATACTAAATGAACGATCTTTAAAAATAATTGTTAATATGAAGGCGCATCACTAGTGCCATCTTTTAAATTACGAGGAAACAAGATTTGACAGGTAGTCGGTCTGGTGGAGCGTCGTATCGATGGTTGGCGGGAAATCTTGAATGCCGCCATTATTGTGGGGTAGTCAACGGCAAGCGCTACCACATTGCGACGAATCGCCTTTGTTCCTCATAATTTTTATATTGTGTAATTGTAGTTTCTTACGAAAATAATAAACAAGTGGAAATTTGCCTTTAAATATAACTTCTATTATGCACTATTATTATTTATATGTTTTTACTATAGAGCCGAGACGGCCCAGTGGTTAGAACGCGTGCATCTTAAGGGATGATTTCGGGTTCCAACTCAGGCAGGCACCACTGAATTTTTATGTGCTTAATTTGTGTTTATAATTCATTTCGTGCTCGGCGGTGAAGGAAAACATCGTGAGGAAACCTGCATGTGTCTAATTTCAATGAAATTCTGCCACATGTGTATTCCACCAACCCGCATTGGTGCAGCGAGGTGGAATATGCTCCAAACCTTCTCCTAAAAAGGAAGAGGAGGCCTTAGCCCAGCAGTGGGAAATTTACAGGCTGTTAATGTAATGTAAAAAAAAATAGATAAAATAGATCAATATCTATTTTGTAGATACTATGTGAGTATGTAGGTATATATATTTTATTTTTTTATAGTCTCATATATAAGTATGTATACTGTTATGTTTTGTCAATAATTTTTTACCGCCTTCGTGGTTTTTGTTTGACCTAAAGGTTGACTGGCAGAGAAGGCCTTCAAGCATTAAGGCTGCCTTTTGCCCTATTTACTTTGCCTTGATCAATTAAGTATTTAAATAAATAAACAAAAAAGTGAAAAAAAAAATTACCCTTTTATTTTACAATTAATAATTTTTCGAGATAATTTCGTTCGACTTTAAAATCCTCGTTTAATAAACATTAGATTAAGAAATACTTTATCAATTACCATTAATATGCAAATGTCAAAAGGATTATCTGTCACAGGAAAATCTGGTATTCTGGTTGTTTTTTTTTTTACGAAACTACGTGTTTATACAGCGTGTATTTATATAGTTAATATATATTGTATGTTTTATTTAAGCACTCACAAAACCCATTATGGCTTGTAGTAAGCGTAGTGGCCACTGTGACTGACAACCATTTACAGTTTCAAGTTCGATTTCCACGTGCAGTTGTAGGCGCGTAGTTAGTCTTGATTATATCAAAAAAAGACAATGAACAGTCAACAGTTTATTGTTCACACTTATAAATATAGCACAGCACAATAAGTCTACATACACAGAAGATATAGACAATAGCATAACAGCACGAGCAAACAAACAAAAAAAACAAGCAACGAACGTAACTAAGGCTTAAGTGAGTGCAAAGCGTAAAATGGAGCAAAGCAGTGCGCATCGAGATCGAGATCGAGATCCCACTGAGTCTCCGCGCGGCGTTGCCGTTGACCGCTGGCTGCCGGGGTAGGAGGGCAGCGCCGGCGAATGAGCGAAGCGCGCGATCGTACGGTCGCTTACGTATCTAACTAAGATCAAAGATTATATTTTTTGTTTTTGTTTTACCAACATAGTTATCTAAATGTACCTTATTTGTGTGTATGCTAAGTAATGGTAGTCTTCGAAATCTGTTTGGGTAAACACCTATTAGGTTTGCGTTTCAGCTTTGTTTCGCTTCCACGTTTGAGTGTACCAGTGTATCAATACGAAATTAACTTTATCCTTACTATATAATATAATATTTAAGGTTAATATTTTGTATGCAGCCAAAACATATTTGCGTTTCTTTAATAGTTAGATAAGAATTAATTTTAAATAATAAATCTCAAAATTAATATAAAAAGTCATTATTCAATAGCTTCAAACAAAAGTTTACTGAGTAAAAATAAATAAAAAGATTTAAAAAAAAATACAATGCAATAAAATAAATGATCTTTAAAATGAAATAAAATACTAATACTCTTTTTTGTAGACCGTATTATAAAAAAAATATGCGATCTTTATCCGATAACTTTAAAGCATAAGCGGTGCGGAAGTGTACACTTATATAACATGTAAATCAATGAGATAAAATATATATACATAAATATATACTATCTATATTATATACCTAGTTACCTGTCCCGACATCACACGGGTACAATGACTATGCAACTATATTGAAAAACAAACACATTTTTCCAACCACGAAAGTTGATATTCTCGGCTTTTCTCTACTATTATATGCGCGTATTGTCAATGTGAACATTTCCCTTGAATCATTCTGTTTATTGATGGAAACCATATTAAAATTCGTTGCGTAGCTTAAAATATCCAAGCGTACAGACAGAAAGCGACTTCGTTTTATATATAAATTAGCGACCCACCCCGACTTCGCACGGGTGCAATGCTGATATTAAATATACTACAGAATGTCTTACAACGTTCACAGTTTTTCAGTCATTAGATAATATAAACCGCTATGTCCCTGCGTTTTAAGTCTGTAATATCTTCGACAAAATTCATTTAAATTACATTGTGTAAAGGGATAAACATATTGATCTATATTAAATTTACAATGTATTTAAGGTACTTAATTGGATAAGGATTAATGCTATACCTATTGCTTAAAGTCGTTTCGAAAATAAGCCATTATTTCTCGTAAAAAGTAAAGGCTAAAAAATGGTTGTTGTGGGCTATCCCTTACAGATAGACATATACCAACGCGGACCTTTTTAAGGTGTTCAATATTCTAGTATATTATTTTGATGTATCTCATAGAGTTCAGCCAGCGTTTGCAATGTAAGCGCAAAAAATGTGTTTATTTACGACATCACTTCAGATACCTCTAAAATTATCAGTGTTTCTCTACTATATTGTTCATGTATTATACATGTAAATCTTCCGCTTGAATCAATCTAATTATTAAAACAAACCGCATCAAAATCATTTCTGTAATTTTAAAGATATAAGCATACATAGGGACAGACAGCGGTAAGCGACTTTGTTTTATACGATGTAATTATTTGCCTTTTTGTAACATTATTAAGCACTTCAAGTAAATAATTTTATTTTTATTGAAAATTTACATAAAATGTAAATATATAATATCTATATAAGATTTTAAATTAACATGGGTATTTTTATTACTAACAGTATTTAAAACGGAATAATTACCACGTTTTTTATAATATCTATGTTTTAATAAGTAAAATAAAAGTTGAAAATCAACTAACAAATAAACAAAATATTTCAGCAAGTATTTAAATTAGTAATAGTTCTCGCTTATTCAATATGTATGTCGCCGCGAATATTGTTTAGCTGATGAGGTTAATTTTATTATACTCTTAAAAATTATTGTTAATGTTAAAATTATTGTGTGGGTAAAATATGGCCGGTATTGATTTTATAAAAATTGATTAATCGTGTAATTATAATTAATTAGATAATGCTACTGCAATTTGGTTCAAATTACTTTTACTTATTTTCATTTAAAATTATTAATTGTTTTATAAAAAGAATTGTCAAAACCATTTTCTAATACAGTGATTTTACAACATCTGTTTGTTTAATAATGAAGTGTTTTTGTGGTTGATGTCCGTCTCTGGTGGGGCGGGCGATTTAATAAAAGAGGGTTGATTTAAGTACGGGGGACACTTGGTTACCGACTTCGGAAGAGAAAACATTGTAAGTAAAATCTATGTTGGTTAAATAAAACTAACTATTTTGAACTATTGCTTGTTTTTGTTAATACTCACCTTTTTATTTTTAAATCAAATAAATGCCGTCGATATCTTAAAGTTGTTTTTCAGTATAGACATAAAATTATTACAACTATAGCAGAGCCGATGACCAGAACAAGGTCAGCGGTTCTGCGTATTTTTTTTTAAATAACTGTCTATCATAAATCCGATATGTATAATCTTATCTAAAAAACTATTTTAAAGAATTATTGAAATTGGTACCATATGAATATTTGTGGTAAACCCAACATTTTTCCGGTTTCACGCAAAAACTACTAATCCTATTGGATTAGATCAATCAAAATGCTAAATATGTAGATATTTATATCGACGTAATTGTATAGGCATTTGTCCCGTCTAGGCGGTTTTGAAGCGGACTATATAAATCTTCGTCTGCGAGATTTGAAGATAAATAAACCAATTTACGGAAAGTAATAATCGTTATTAAAATAAACTTATTAATTTTGAACGCTTTGAGTGAATTAATAAAGTTTTATTAATATAACGAGAAAAAAAGCGCTTGAAAATTCGCAGGGTGTGTTGTAAGATAGATATGTACTCGCTTAATTATTCTACACACACTTAACGGATTTTAATACGGATTATTCTAATAGAAAACGCGATAAACGAGGAAGGTTTGTATATATAATTAGTAAATATTTTGTTAAATATGGCTACACTTTGACTGATTTTTTATCCAAAAACTTTTATCGTGCGCTTGTGAGGCGCTTGGCTTTGCTTGGCGGTAGGGCTTTGTGCAAGCTCTTCTGGGTCATTACCAACTATTCATCAGCTATTCTTCGTATTGAACCAGTGTAACTATAGGCACAGATATAACATCTTAGTTGCCAAGTTAAAATTTCTTACAGCGCCATTGTCGGTTGGAGCATTGGTGATTTAAGGAGTGGTTAATATTTGTGATAGCGCTAATGTCTATGAACGGTGGTGACCACATAACCTTAGGTAGCTCATTTGTCAACCTATCTATGACATAAAAATAATTTACAATATATAAAAAAATAAGTACTAAAAATCTTAAAAGGTCTTAAAAGGCCTATAGAAAATTCCGAAGTGAATATTAGTAATAGTTATTATAGTACACTCATAATAACAAATCTATCTATTACAAATAGATTAAAAAAATAGTCATTTGCGAAGCCATTTTCTCTAATTATTTATGTATCTTTATTCAAATAAATAGTACATTCGTTACCTTGGGAATTTAATGTCGTTTAAAATTGTCTTTTACGCTATAGAATTCAAATGAATAATTTGGAAGATATCACCAATTCCAAGTAACGTAATAATAAAACCTTGATGGGTAAAACTACCCAATTACATCCCGACGAATTTAGATCTTTGTTTCACAATATTATTTAATAACATACACACTAATTCATAAAATAAATAAACGTACAGTATATTTTCTTGCTAATAGCACTTCTCATTTTCATAGAAAACTAATGAACTGCAAGTGGTAGAGCCAAGCTACACCAACACCAGTAGCTCAAAAGGGCCAGGCTCGAACCGGGTAATTACCACGCTCTCACAGAATATTTCACGTCGTGAAACAGCAGCATATTAATGCTGCTGTGTTTCGTCAGGTGATTGAGAGTTCCGGATGCCCATAAATGGGGATTGGTCTGGGTGGTTGTGCTATATTAGACAGCCGTTTGGACTCGCAAGTTATCGATGCATTGGGTCACTTGTCCTGGAGGTCAGCGGGATCCGAAGAAACGGTGCTCCGCTAGCTGCCCGTGGTTTGTAGGGGGCCCAACTAGCGTGCTAGCCCCACGTGAAAGGCTGCCCCGCCGGCCTCGCATAATCCCGGAGTTGCTCCATCCTGCCGGTTGGCGACCGGATGGAGAGGACCCGATGGCGACTCCCAGGGGGGTACGGGCGTCCCCGCGCTCTCCAAACAAGTTCCCCATCGGTGTATTGTTCCTTGCGGGCTTCTTGGCTCCTGGTTTGGTACTTTTTCCCAACTTCTTTCCCCTTCCCCTATTCACTCTAACTATGAAAAGAACCAAAAAGAAAAGTAAGTTTAACCAGCGGTTGCACTTCCTCTCCCTTAAAGTGCATTTCTCTAATATCCGAGGATTGCACTCAAATTTCAATGATGTCCATCACCATCTCGAGACTGAGAGACCTCACTTACTCTTTCTAACGGAGACGCAGATCTGTAACCCGTCCGATCCAACATACCTGCACTATCCATGGTATATCCTGGAGACCCAATTCCGTGCCCATGCAGGCGTGTGCGTATACATCAGGGACGTGATCTGCTGTCAGCGTCTTCGTAACCTGGAGGTTCCTGACCTTTCTGTTTTATGGGTTCTTGTGAATACTGGCCTTGATCAAATAGTTTACGCCAGTGTCTACCGTGCGCATAACGGGGACCAGGAGACGACTAAGCTTTTTACCCATCTAAGTGAAGCTGCAGATTCGGTCCATCGTATTCCTGACGTCGTGGGCCACACTGCGTATTGCCTGGACCTTCTGCTGACAACCGATCCTGACAGATATTCGGTTTATGTTTCACCACGACTCGGGACATCGGATCATTGTGTGGTGAAATCTGTGTCGCACTACTCGCCTCCTTATACCAGCCCTAAAGGCACTAGGCGAGTGTGGCGATACAAGACAGCGGATTGGGATGAGATGCGTCACTTTTTCGCCTCTTATCCTTGGAGGCAGGTATGTTTTTCTTCTAGAGATCCATTGTGCTGCGCAGATGCTGTCTCGAGTGTGATTTATCAAGCTATGGAGTATTTTATTCCTTTTGCTGAAGTATCCCCTGAGACCAAAGCTCGCCCGTGGTTAAATGCTGAATGCCTCTTAAGAGGACTACAAGAGCTAAGTGCCCTTGAGACTCGTACGCACACACTTACAAAATCGACAAAAACGGCAAGCCCGTGAACTAATGGTGAAGCGAGGTGACGAGGTTACGCCCGAATATTCTAATAGATGGCGCCAAACCGAGCGAAGTAAGATCAATCATAAATCTCATAAAAAGTAGATAGGACAACAGAATTGTTTTTATTTCTTTCGATGTTAGTTAACAAATGATTATAAAATAAAACTGATTCAATTAAACTTACAAAATTTTTTATTTATATTTTGTATACAATAAAATAGACAGTTAGTTTTAACCTTTTTTTTATATTATTATACCTCCCACAATTAAAATTATTAAAACATACCAATTTTTAACATTTTATAAAAGTTTGATAATCTATTTATATAATAAAATCGTAAGCGTTCGACATCTGCAGTGTAGTAACCGTGGGGTAACATATAGCGTAGTGTTTGTTCGTTTTATTAATATCGGTTCACAGAGAAAAAATATATATTCAATTTAAAAAAAAAAAATCTAAATATAGGATATTAGAATTATTTTTTGATTAAACTTAAACTTAAAATATTTGATTTATATTTGGTACTACAAAAAAAAAACATTTAGTGTTCATTTTTTTATTAAAATATTTTATTTTATTTCACTTGTATGTATGTACATATGTCCTGGAATCTTGCAATCAATATTGCACCCACTTCCACTGAAGCTATGGAGCTGAAAGTTGGCACAAATATTTAGTCTCGATGACAATGCACGATTCATGAATTGCTGCCATATTCAATCCAATATGGCGGACGTTACAAAAAAATTAAAATTTTTGAATTACGTACAAATGACACTTCTAAATATTCTAGTTCTCTGTTTCACAACAATTAATTTTTTTTTTGTTACTACTTTTTTTTATTATTAAAATTAGTTCATACATAACTCTAATTCCTGTTATAAACAAAATCGATAAAATTAAACTCTTACGCAATATAAATAGCTTCCGTGTTATTGTTTTCGACTTTATTCTGTAAAAAATAAATATATGTTAGTAATTATATTTTTATTAATTATAAAAGTATTTATTTAAAAAATATGTATCTAACTATGCCCCATAGTTTAATTCCAGTTGTCGAGTTGCCAGCTTATCGGTTTTTTATAGGATACACTTCGGAGAGTGCTCGAAGGCCCTTTTCGAACTGATTGAGCCATCTCCATTCCTTTATCGGACTACTAGGCGCAGGCAAAAGTTTCATCCATACGTTGTTGACATACCCAAAATTCGAACTAAACGGTTTGACAGCTCGTTTTTGGTGAGAGTCGCCAAAATTTGGAACGACCTGCCTGGGTCTATTTTTCCTGATAAGTTGAACTCTGGAGCCTTTAAGAGTAGAGTGAACAGGTTACTTTCGGATGGGCGTATACCACCTTCGTCTTCATCTACACTTTCCATCAGGTGAGATGGAAGACAAACGCCTATTCCATTACAACTATAAAAAAAAAAACTTTTTTTCTACACCGACTCGGCTGGGAGTCAAACCCGGGACCTCGGAGTGGCGTACCCATGATAACCGGTGTACACACTACTCGACCACGGAGGTCGTATAACGAAAGCAACGTCGTTCCATCCGTTTTTTAAATCACTCATATTTCCGATTTATGACATACTTCTATGAACTATTAAATAAATAAACGTTACAAAATAAATATACCTAAAATTGAAATATACTTAAAATTTTCTTGCTAAGAGCAGTTCTCGTTTTCTTAATAAGTAAATTGCATACTTGCAAAGCGAGTTCGGCTCGTTAGTTATTTATAAATAATTAGAATGCAAAAAAATCCTTTGACACGTCGAAGACAGGACGTGAAGATGCAGATTATAAAAATGTAGATTTAACATAATTATATAATAAGGCTGTATGCAACTTACTTTTTTAAATTTAAATTAGCATTTATATCGTATAATATAAACATATAACACCAAATCATACGTTTTAAGTAGACATATATATTTACATAAGATATAGTTAACAAACTTAACAACCTGTGCATACATTATAATAATATTATATATAAATATATATTTTTAGGATTTTTTATGTTTAGTAAGTTTGTTCCGGATTGTGTGATTGTGATAGATGTATGTATGTATGTATGGAAAAATATACATACATACAGTTTCGGGTAAATTTTTATATCGGAAACCCGATGGTTTCGGTTACGGTTACAAAGTGCCATAACAACATTACAATCATAACATAAATATGGCACGGATCGAGGGTCACCGGCACAGGCTAGTATAATCTGACGAAACAGATTGTAATCTGTCGAAATATTGTGAAATGTGAAATATGATTGCAATTTAACGCATTATTTTTCGCTATATTGTAATCTGTCGGTGTACGCACCAGCGAGGGGTGCGGGGAGGGCGAGACCATTCTTCGCCCTCCTGAGTCGTGCTCTGCCAGCCACGAGCGGAACAACGCACGGGAGGGGCAGCGGACGTGCTGCGAAAGCGATCCCGCAGCCTCTCCGTTTCCGTGCTGATGGCGGCCATCTCAGGGGTTTTTTGTGAGTAGAAATCACACATAACCCGACATCCCCCCCAGGAGTCTAGAAGATTTACTCTGCGTCAACAAAAAAAAAAAAGGTATCACCTATTCATCAGAAATTCTACCGCCAAATAGCAATAAAATTAGTATTGTTGTGTTTCGGCTTGATGGGTGAGTGAACCAGTGTAACTTCAACCAAAACTCACTAAATATCTTAACTGCAAAAGTCGGTGGCGCATTGGAACGAAAATTGGAAGAAAAAATATTTACTACATCTGTTGTCCGTTTTAACCAATAAATTGTTTAACAAGATTTTTTATAAATAATGACGCTAACTGCATCTCTGAATAAAAATGATCCAAGGAATTGTTTCGATTACTCCCGGCTGCTAAATTTTACCTTCAGACAGTTCCGACTCATAGTATCGAATAAGTCATAAGTATATACAATAGAAAACAGTCAGTACTAACTCTCGTAGTTTTTCCACGAGAAATTGTCATACTCGGTAATAATTACTGACAAGGATTTAAACAGCGCGTCGGTTCCATTTATATAATGTACCTATTCCTTGATACTAAGTGAACGTGGGGCGTTTCGAAAATAAATTCTGTAAGTACTAAACTATAGATTATATTTATGAATATATTTAAGCGATTAAAGAGTCATTTATATTTATGCGATTCAATTAACCTAAAAAACAATTAACTATTGAATAAAAACTTAATTTCTTAAGTTGAAATTAACAATTATAACGAATTAGCGAGTGAAATATTTTTCTTAACATTGAGTCAATAACTCCTCACGCGTACTTTTGGAGCGGATCTGGATAATATTTATATTTTTCATTCATTTTACGATCCATAGCCCAGTGGTTAGAAGACGTAAATCTTAACCGATGGTTCTGAGTTCAAGAACCACTGAATTTGTGCTTCATTTGTATTTATAATTCATATCGTGCTCGATGGGAAGTAAACATCGTGAGGAAACCTGTGGCGGAGTACGCTCCAAAATTTAATAAATTCTCCTCAACCTTGCCCAGTTTTGTTACGTTAATATGCTGTAAGAATTAATTTAAAAATTGAACGGTTTATTACAATGAATAATATAAGAAACATTTAATTAAACTTATCTAATAAATTAATGATTTTAAACATCACATTATGCAATAAGAACTACAGGCTACATACTATTGAGAAAATAAGTTTTTTGTTTCCAGCTTGTGTAATAACAAAATTGTTTTTTTTTTTATTTATAGACTATTATATTATATAGACATTATATTATACTATACATACTATTATATTATATTTATATTAGACAGATCTGACAGATTCGAAACCTGAATTCGTGTTTTTTTTACTTTCATATGGGGCCAAGCGATATTCGATTTATTGTTATTAGGTTTTTAGGTGGTCATATAGTAACTGCAGACATTTTTGACTTAGCCGTTTCATAGATTCAAGTTATTTGTAAAAAATACATCGGTAAAGAAGGTATATTATTCGATACAAGATTATATAGATGATAAAAAAGCGTGGAGTTAATTCTTGTTGACTTCCAGGCAGGAGACATAACATACATATATATAATTGTATTTCACTGACACGACTGTATTTTTAGATGTTGAAAAAGAGTAACTACTGAGTTTCTTGCCGGTTCTTCTCTGTAGAATCTACATTCCGAACCGGTGGCAGCTTTACTTTAAATAGTTTGTTAAATGACGATTCAAAAGTGCTTGTAAAAGCCTACTTGAATAAAGTATATTTTGATTGATTTTGATTTTGCAGTATCTGTACTGCGTAACGTTCTAATGGCAACCGAAGTATATACAAGCCATTACTCGCGCGAAATTAATAAAACTTTACCAATAGCCCACAAATCGTCAACCCCCATTTTAACATCTCTAGGGGTGAATGAGAGGTAAAAATGTATGTGTCCTTCCCGGGGATATTAGTAGGAATTGGGTAAAACGTATATAAACGATTGGAACTCGAGATTTCCATCGGGATGTTTTTAATAAAATGGCTTTACTTGCAGTTACGTAATAATTTGTTTACAACAATATTATGTTTAATCAAAAAGATTATATTAAAAAAAAAAAGGGTGGAGTTAGTCTTTATCGATTTCTAGGCAGGATATATAAAAACGTAATTGTATTTTGACATAACCTGTAATTAAAATGGGAGAAAAGAGTAACTTCTGAGTTCCAACTTAATAAATAATCTACTTTCCGAGCTTACTTGAATAAAGAACGTTTTGATTTTTTTATTTTTGATTTTGATTTAGTAAAAATAATACTGGCAACGGAACCATAAAAAAATGACTTTGTCTGTATAAAAATGTGTTATTATTTAATGCGTTATTACCATGAGGTTCTAAATTATAGTAATCATAAAGATTACGTAGGTAATAATTAGTTTCGTGTCTAATGGTAAAAAATGCAAAAACCCGATGCATCATATTTCATCATATAGTAATATTATTAAACTAGCCGCTCGTCCCGACTTTGTCCGGGGGTCCGATTTAAATAAAAATTCTATGAATTTTTAACCGCGGTTCACCCCAAAAATTTCATCGAAATTGGTATCACCGTAATTAGTTCAATCACATGCCAGTTCTTGCTCGCTGCGTTGCTTGAATTAACTATTTAATTGTTCCTTTTCGACGACCTCCGTGATCGAGTAATGTGTACACCGGTTTTCGTGGGTACGCCACTCCGACGTCCCGGGCTCGATTCCCGGCCGAGTCGATGTAGAAAAAAGTTTTTTATTTTCTATATATAGTTTATAAGCCGGAGATTGATGTAAAATATTTCTAACCCTGAAAAATTAGAAACTGCGACTAAAATCGAGCTATTAAATGATTCCAAGGCTAAACAACGGACACATTTGTAATTTTAAAATAATATGTAAGAATTAATATATTCTATTCATCTTTCGTGTTATTTGTTATGTAAATCTTAAAATCAAAACAAATGCTAAAATTAACTTTGACGACCTCCGTGGTCGAGTTGTGTGTACACCGGTTCGATTCCCGACCGAGTCGATGTAAAAAAAGTTCATTAATTTTCTATGTTGTCTTGGGTCTGGGTGTTTGTGGTACCGTCGTTACTTCTGATTTTCCATAACACAAGTGCTTTAGCTACTTACATTGGGATCAGAGTAATGTATGTGATGCTATCCAATATTTATTTATTTATTATTCGGTAAAACTTATAAAACCACGCATAATTTTTTAAATGAGATCTTTAGTCGTGTATTAGTCGTTAGTTTTTTCGACTTTACTTGTAAAAATATTTTCCATATTGCATTTTCGGCGGATTCTTACAATTTTTAAGAATTTATTTATTTAAATGAAAACATAAATTAACTTGTCAATATTAGAAATTTAAATAATATTAGCAGCCGCACTTGCAATTATTTATTAATTTACTAAACAACTAACTGCCCTTCCCGACTCGACTCGTTAATAAAATAAATAAAGCCAAAGGATGAATGTATGGAGGTACATATTTTTTAATATGTATATCAGAGGAATAGTTTATTGTTTAGATTTTAAATATTATCGTGTTAAATCTTATTAATGTATACAAAATTTCTATTATAATATTGCATCATACATCACAGCCAATCAGAGTCGAGGATAATCCTCGAGCGGGGACCATGCGCCATCTTAACGTTTTGGCGGGAATTACGTAGTACTTATGTAGTCTGTGACAGTTTTAGGAATACGAAATAAAAATGGCGGCAATCTGGATCGAGGTGGATCATTGCATCATTATTCAATAATATTATTGTTTAGTGGAGTTTCTGTATGATTGATGTTTTATATTAATAACTGTGTAGTGATTAAACATTGTGAAACTTTATTTAAATTGTACGAAACAGTTTATACTTTGTTTTAAGTTCGCTTTCAATCCTGATGACATCCACAGAACTGTGATGATGTCGAGAAGGAATAATATACATACATACTGACTGCGATGATATTGAGGAGGATTACGGTATTTTTCTTCGATATGCATACTCGTATTTTAAAAATTACGGACATGCAAATGGGCCACTCAGGCGGTGATAAGTGGTCGGTGCCGTTCTTTGACATTGGTGCTATAAAAAAAAATAACCATTCCTAACCTCACCAATGCGCCACTAACCTTGGGAAGAAACGTGTTACGTTAATCTGTGTATGTGTTCTTCATTAATGCCTGTAGTTACAATGGCTCAATGACAATTTAAACTGAAACACATTGCTGTTTGGCTGTAGAATCTGTGAACAATAGGTACCCAGACGAGTAGCACAATGCCCTAACATCAAGTAAACTCTTCTAAGAACAATCAACACTCAGTAATGACTATTTTCATCAATCATAACATCACAATTGTGATCGAATGAAGTTATTCCAACATGATAATCAACGAGAACTAGAGCCACGTTTTTTTATCATCGTAATAATCTTGTATATGTCATTAATATGACATTAAGAGTTACTGTTACAAACGTTCCGCTAAACATCTTCTTTGTTGCACTTTTCTTGTGACGATTACGATGTACACAATCACGATAGTCATGGGAGATACCTATGTCCAGTGGATTGGACTATTTTATCTACTAAAGTAAACTAACCGTATTGGGCGAAGGCATCACATTAGAAGGCTTGGAATTTATTCCGCAACGCTACTCAAATAAAAGACACAAAACATTGCTTGGTTACATCGTATGTATTTATGCGGTATAATTCCGTTAGGTATATATTTGCAAAATAAAACGGTATTATCGGTTTTACATTTAAAAAAAATAGCATCACTTGCGATAATTATTGTAATCGGTAGTACGGCTTCGGTCTAGATAAGTACCACCAGCCCATCAATTAGGCTACCGCTAAACATCAACATTGGTGATATAATCTAGCTCAAATAATGAGTGAGCCAGTGTAATTCTCAGATTCCATTATATGTTTAATGTCAATGCAAGATATTTTTTTTATTACCTGTTTATAATTATAGAGCAATAATTAAATGAATAAGATACGTGCAAAATTTCTCAGAAATAATAAACAAATTGAGATAATTTCAATTTAGCTTTGACCTCCATTACATTGTACAAAATAATCAATTTATTCAATAATAATAAAGAATACTCTGACTTCGTGCGCGTTTGAATTCAAGTTATTTGGACATTGCAGTGTGATTTTATTTTATATATAATTCTAAAATTAATATAGCCTTAGCTACTCCTTATTACATCAGCTATCTGCCAGTAAAAGTCCCGTCTAAATCGGTCCAGCCGTTCTTGAGGTTAGCCGGAACAAACAGACAGACCGACGGACAAAAATTGTAACAAATGCTATTTTGGTATATGTACCGTGTAACATACATATTATGCATTTAGTAAAAAGCGGTTATTTTAATATTATAAACATACACTCTAATTTTATTATATGTGTAGAAGATATAGGTGAAAAAGACCTCTATTTTCATGAAGAGTTCGCCTGAAGGTGTAAAATGGCGCTCCCGAGTTGATACAAATGAGGCATTTTGAATAGTTGCTCGCAAAACATTGGCTCTAAATGGGCGATCTGGCGATCCCTTAAACGTTAGGTTTCAAAACATGCAGCGTTTGTAATTTGTTGTGCTATACGGCCAGGAAATTCGTGCCTTAAAATTTATATCGTTACCCGAGCTGTGCTAGCAGTTGTTCCGTCCTGTTGGAACCTACAATGCTCAAAACTCCATTTAGTAACTAACGGTAAAGTAACAGATTGAAAATAGGCCAATTACAATATATTTAATTACAACGTTCTACGTCTTGTATCGTTCTATATATTGTTGTCAACTAATTATTTTATCTTATAACTACAACATAGATGTCAAAGCACAATGACATTTGACGCCATTTGCAAAAAAAAAGGCACATTAACATCATGCCATCACTTTTGCGTCAACCTGTTTGCTGTCTTTATTTATTATTTTACTGTAAGTAATTAAATCGTGTTATAGGGAGATATTTTTTGTAAAGTTGCCATTGAACCTGATGCGTTTTTAGTTTCTGTCGTTTTATTTGATATTCAACAAAAACTACAATAAAACCTTAATCGTATATGTGAATCACAGAATATACCTTATACAATGAAGCTGCAGAAGTAAAAAAATAAACCTAAAAGTAATCACTCCTTTTAAAGTGTATAATTACACAATTAAATAGTTTACTTATTATTATTTTTTTAACTGATATTACTTATGATTTCAAGTTTACATTAAATTAATTGACTCTTAATTTTATTTAATAAATATTTGGACTTATAAAGTGTGACCGTGAACAGTGTCCTTCCGATTCATAATTAATTTTAATGAAATAAATGTGTACATTAAATCATTATTTCTATATGATATAAAAATCACTTAAAGTTTTACGAGATACGAATATAGTAAAACACTGTAAGTATCATACTGAAGGCCTCGGATTTCATTTATTTACCGTTTGGTGTTTATCCCTTGCTAGTAGGGCTTCATGCAAACTCGTACCCATACGAGTGGTAGCCACTCACTCACAAATTTATTAAGAGTTTTCAAATATAAACAATACATGTATATATTAATTATTATTAATTGACTCTTAATTTTATTTAGTAAATAATTGGACTTATAAATAATAATTATAATTTTGTCAAATTACTTTTTTGTCCCATTTGCTGTCGAAACACTTGGCCATTGGAGTAATGGTACAAAAAGCTTCATCAAAAGTATAACACCTCGCCTTATTGCATCCACTGGTGACAGGAGGGCTGGTTCGTTTTTAGCCCAGAGGATCGGAATTGCGATTCAACGGGGAAATGCTGCTGGCATTCTTGCCACCATTCCACGCGGTCAAGATTTATACAGTAACTTTTTTAAATTCATATTTGTATATATATTTAAGCACTTAATGTTATCAATTCTTATGTTATAAATATATAGTAAAAAATAAAATATATTATTGTATTTAATATTAATATAGAGTTTTTTTTTATCTTGAATAAATTGAATATCCAGTTTAAACTAGTTTATTTGGCCCTTTTTGGCAACTACATCACATATTCTACCTCCAAACAGCAATACTCAGAATTGTTGTGTTCCGGTTTGAAGTACAGGCACAAGGGGTTACATCATAATGCCTAAAATTAGTTGCGCATTGGTGTGGAATGACTAATATTTCAATTTCTATGGATAGTCAACTATAAAGGAAGCCCTCCATTGATTGATTGATTCTATATATTAGACTCGCAACTTTGATAAGACAAGCGAAGTATTTTTTTTTTTATATTATGTTTTTAAAAGAACCTTAAAAAATAGAATTAAAAAAAATGTACGTTCTGTACCTCAAATAATATAAATTTACACATCACACAACCACACCACACGGCCTCGTGCGTAGGGTGCAGATGACCCAAAATATTACATTAATGAATGAATGAATGAATTATCAAATTATTTATGTAGGCAAAACTTTATTTATCTATTTAGTAAAAAACTTATCTAACATTACAGTAATCCAATGCGTTAAGTTAAGATGACTACCAAAACATTTTTTTAATAATTCCTCAGTTTACATTTAAATTTAACAATATAAATCAATTTATAAAATCCCATAACTAATTAAAAATAATATGAAAGATTCAATTTCAAAATAATAAAATAATCCAATATTAAAACTACACAAAATAACATTCAATAAACAATAACAAACTTAATCTCTAAGAAATAGTATTTTATATATTTTTTTTACTATAAAATAATTGCTTAATACTGGCCAGTAATACTTACTTCAGTGGATTGTCAATTTAATATTTTCTACAATATTCTTTTAAAAATAACTAACAGTGGAATAATTTCAAATCAAATCAAGCCTCTCTTTTATTTTATTTATTTATATTTTACCTTATTGTGCAGGTCTAACAAACTACGATACATCCGATTGAAACCTAACCTCAATTATAGATCGTTAAAAAATAATGATTTAATCGATAACATATATCCGCAAAATACGTATAATCAAAATATTTCAATATTAAATTCATGAAATTCAATGACGTAAAGTTCAACGGGCGGCCATGTTTGACGTTTGCAAGTGCAGCCAGTGAGTGTGTTCCAAATAATAATTAATAAATGATAAACCATATCTGTTTAGTTTTACTAATCTTATCCCAGCGAAGCCGAGTTTTCCTCTAGTAATATAATATCTTTGATTAAAATCAATGAACAACTTCAGTGACATCCATTTTTATATGATAAAAATGCAACATAGTTATATTATCTCATAATTATATTATATTATCTCTATAGGTGTGATAATTAATTACATTAGTTATCCGTTTATTGCACATTTATTATCTATTTTATTTTATTGGTATTTATGCATGTCATATAAATGTTTAAAAATGCCGATATAAACTGAACCCGCAGGTCATCATGCTTCGAATAAAAAATAAACTGTCTTGACAACTATTTAAAAAAAAAAAAAAACATCTTGATATATTTCAACGTAATAATTTATTCTGCCACTGAATTAATTATTTACCACAGTTCAGTCAAATTTAAAATAAAATTCTTACATGTTCTTTAAAAAAACTGAGATGATTATTTTGCATTAAAACCTTGCGTAGCACATATGTACCCACCGACATAAACAATCTTACTGCTACCCAAAAAGACATGACCTTAAATATTTACTTAATAATATTTTAAAATTACTGACTGATGAACAACACAAACCTAAAGTCGGTGGTTCTAACCGGATGAAATTTTGCACCGGAGTTCCTTATTGAACGTAGGTATTAAATGAGGGATTAGATGAGGATAGTTTGAATGGATATTTGTCATTATTTAAATGTTTGAAAGGATTCTGCATTTGGACTTTCTTTCTTTTACTCATAATAAGAAGGCAGATCCTTCTGATTATGGGTAAATGAAAGCTATTTGGTAATTCATGACCCAAGTGGGTGAAATTGGGGATAAGAGTTTCTACGGAAGTTGTTGTTCGCTTTTCATATTTCGAACGACGTTCGTCATTCCTCGTTAATACATGGATATCGGTACTTACTGACTTCATTTTTAAATTAAAATTGCTTAAGAAAAAAATTATACATGCTTAAAAAGTGTTACTTTGATACATGAATATTTTATTTGATTTTATCGTTTATTTCAATTGAGTTAATTCTATCCATATTATATATATACTTTTTTACATATTTTTTTAAATATTGCTGATTTTTATATCTCGCTAATAACATTATTAAGTACTTTTAATTAATTTATTTATGTATAAAATCTGCACTATTTAGTTGAATACTAGCTGTTACCCGCGGCTTCGCTCGCGTAGAATATGAATATATTTACAAATTAACTTCAAACGTTACGTTCATGTAAGACCTCTTTGTACACCACATGGGTGTGTATTTCAGTAGAGTATTTCCTTAGAGTAGAATATCTAGAAACGCTTAAATTCGAATCAACTCATTTTTAATCGGTAGCCCAAAAATAAAATTTCGAGCTTCTAACTTCAAAATGATGGACTTCCAGACTAACATGTATACGGATTGTTAACCCAATTTCCCTCCTTAGGCGTAAAATATCCAGAAAAGCTTAAATACATATCAAGTAATATATAATCGGTAGCCCAAAAATAAAATTTCATGCTTCTAACATCAAAAATGACGGACTTCCAGACTAACCTGTAAACGGATTGTTAACTCAATTTCCCTCATTAGGCGTAAAATATGCAGAAACATTTAAATACGTATCAACTCATTACTAATCGGTAGCCCAAAAATAAAATTTCATGCTTCTAACTTCAAAAATGACGGACTACCAGACTATCCTATATACGAAATGTCTACCCCCATTTCTCCCCTTAGGCGTAAAATATCCAGAAACGCTTAAATACGTATCTACTCATTTTTAAATACTATCCAAAAAAAAGTTTCATGTTTTTAATTTAAAAAGTGACGGATATCCAAAAAATCTTTCATCCCTTATTTCACCCCCACAGAGGTAGAAAATCAAGAAACGCTTAAATACGTATTAACTCATTTTTAATAAGTAACACAAAAATAAAATTTCATGCTTCTAACTTAAAAAATGACGGACTTCCAGATTTATCTATATAAGATATGTCAACCCCTATTAAACCCCTTAGAGGTAGAATATCTAGAAACACTTAAACACGTATTTAATCATTTTTAATCAGTATCCCAAAAATAAAGTTTCATATTTTTAGCTTAAAAAATGACGACTTCCATAAAAACTTTCAACCCTTATTTCACCCTCTTAGTGGTAGAATATAAAAAAAAAACATTTAAATACATATTTACTCATTTTTAATCAGTATCTCAAAAATAAAGTTTCATGTTTTAAACTTAAAAAATAACTGACTCCCATAAAAACTTTCAACCCTTATTTCACCCCCTTAGTGATAGATTATCTAGAAACGCTTAAATACGTATCTACTCATTTTTTATCACCAAAAATAGAGGTTCATATTTCTATCTGAAAAAATTACGAACACTCTATACAAACTTTCAACTCTTATTTCATCCTCGTAGGGGTATAATATGCAGAAACACTTAAATAAGTATCTATTCCTTTTTAATCAATATCCCAAAAATAAAGTGTCATGTTTCTAACGTAAAAAATTGCGGACTTCCATACAAACGTTCAACCCCTATTTCTTAAAAATGACAATACTTTCAACAACTTACAACATTTCTTCCCTCTTTTCAACCATTAACAACACATTTTTCCAAATAAAAAGTAGCCTATGTCCTTTCTCAGGCTCTTGACTATATGTGTACCAAATTTTATTTAAATCGGTCCAGTAGTTTTGGCGTGAAAGCGAGACAGACAGACAGACAGAGTTACTTTCGCATTTATAATATTGGTATGGATAATGGACTGTCATTAACAAATTAGTACCAACATCAGGAAGCAATCTAATTTGTACCGACTACATTTTTGTATATAAATATATGAATTATTATTATATCAGAGAAGTGTGATGAAATTAACTCCAAATTTTATTTTCCTTTCATGCATCGTTCATCGGATTGAGTTCAGAAAAGTGTCAACAAGATGTAACACCTTGTAGATGTATAAAAGGGTATAATGACACATTGCCATTATCATTATTTTCTGTATCCATCTGTGGCTGCCAGCGACCGTGGGTAGGCGGGCGAGGAGAATTAAAACCACGTGTTTGAAGGTTTTACAGTATAACAGTAATACAATCAGCACTTTTGATATTATAATAAAGTAACGACGCTCCACCAGGCACGTCTTGCTTACGACAAATGCGAATGTACACAAGAGAGCCTGAAGTTGCGTCAGAGTGAAGAAACGTCAAACCGCACTATATCCAATTTTACTGTCAAAATTGTTATTATTACTTTTTTTCGTTTCTTGACACTCTCAAAACACAGTGGCCCGTCAGGTATATATCTTGTCGACACCTCTACGTCCTGCATATCAACGGATAAAATCTGTCTGTCTGTCTGTTGTGTCTGTCTGTTTAAACGCGATAAGCGATTTTCATATGGTTTCCACCGATGGACAGAATTATTCATGATATGATTCTAAGTGTAAAATTTATTAAGGTTTTATGCGAATTGTTTGAAATATGAAGGACATTGTTTTAGATGTCGAAAAAATCAACGCCGTGTTTGTGTGTGTGCGTTCGGTTGTGTGCGTTCGGTTGTGTGAGTACGTGCATGTGCGCGTGTTGTGTGTCAATATAAAGGGTTTATGAAGAATATTATTAAACGCGTGCGAAGCCGCGACAGTTAACTAGTCGACCATAATTATAGCTCAGTATTATAAGAACATGCAAGGGAATAATTTCATCAAGAAGATTATTCCAAGTCAGAATGAAGTAAGCGGTTTCATTAACATATTACATAGAGATAGGTCAGCAGGAATCATGTCATGTAATAAGAAACTCAAACTCAAATTCCTTTATTCAACATAGAAGCATTCCACTTTCTTATTGATGGTCAAATTAAACACTACCACCGGTTCGGAAAAAGGAACACTCGGTTCTTCTCAGGACACTGAGAAGAACCGGCGAAAGAAACTCAGTGGGTCTTTTTTTTTATCAAATTAAATTCAACTTCTAGATCAACGAAAATATATACGAGTAGTTTATAAATCAAGTAAAAAATATGCTTTTTTCCAACCGCACCACCCATTGACAACGGCGCTATGAGAAATATTAACTATTACTTACGTCACCGATGCGCCACCAACTATGGGAACTAAGATGTATTTTTTTTTAATTCTGACTTTTATTTGTATTGAGAGGGCACAGGTTGAAATAACGTATATAGCCAATGTCACGTGCGAAACTTATATGTTATCTGTGCCTGTATTTACACTCATTCGCTCTTCAAATGCTGACAGCTGACAGCTGTCCGGGCACAAAAATCTTAATTGGACTTAGTGTGACCCAGTCTTTACTCTGGAAGGCTAATATTTTAATGAGAATCTTAATAGTTTAAAAATAAAATTAATCCGACCGTGAGCCATTGTGGATTGTACCATTACAAGCCAGCTACCAAACTAAAGGGCTAGTCCAAGATAAGTAATTACTTTGAAATCTCTATGACTAAACGAACGCGTGATAAGAAACCACAAATATTTTGTGAATTCATCATAATTTTAATGGATATTATTAATAACAATTAATTTGAAAATAAAACAATTCATTAAATTAAATGACGAATTCCATTACAATTCTACAAAATTATGATTATGGATAATATTAGGATATTACTCACGGCACAATTTATATCTATTGAAATTCTGACTAGTGACTAAGACCCCAGAGCTAGCCGATAACAGATGTAAGATTTTTCTGTAGAAAAAATCTAAGGAACTGAAGTCTCTGAAAGTGTGTACACTTCCGTGTCTCGGATAGCAGGCAAATAAAAAAAGACACCCAACGGCTGTACCTGAACTCTTCCCGGTCATGTCGGATTTGCCGTCCCATCGGATTATGTGAGTGAGGGAATAGAGGATGCACCTGTGTGTGCCCTTAATTGGCTACCTCCGCTGTGGTTGGCTGCCGTAACCGATATCGGTCAGGACGACATCAACCATAATATCAACAATAATATTATTATGTATTATAATTATAAAGTATGAAAAAAAAGTATATAAGTCAGCGTGGGCCACGTCTTCCAATAAGACGACTTGCTCGAAGTCCAGCGAAGATCTGTTGATGTTCAGTAATAATATAAAATATAAAACGTTAAAAGTATTAAAGTAGAATGTAAAAAAAGACACGGGCAGCGGTGAGCCCGTGGATGTTGTTAAATTAAATATAAAGACATTTTATTAGCAATACCAGGATTATTCAAGATAAGTGGGCGTATATTCAAACGATTTTATACATGAACGATCCACAAGTTCAGTAAGTTTTTAATTAAACGATATAGACGAACACATATAAATCACTGAATCGAATACAAAAGATTACAGATAATGTTGAAAATTAGCGATTCTCCGCATACGTGGTGCGCGGGAAATCTTGAAGGTAACTGTGTATCCAAGATGGCTGCCTCGCTACCATCGACGGGACGATACACTAGCGTATCAAACAAACAGACAGACAGAAAGACAGAGTTACTTTCGCATTTATAAGTATAGATTTATTGATGTTGTTTATTTATTTGTATAAACGAATGAGTGTTTTATGTACACATATATAAATTCATAATAATAATTGATGTTTTGAAACGGTTACACACGCGTGACTAAGCAGATATATAAGTTAAGGATTAGATAAACATGCAGATATTTAAATATAAATATACACATATCTGAAATATTTTTCATAACAAGATAATATCAAAGTTATCGTGACAATAACGATAAAAATGGGATCCCTTATCGAATATCGTTCGATATTGCGCGCTATCGTCATTTCATGACTATTTATTCGAAACTTCCGAAACATGGATTTTTTATATTTGTGTCAAGAATGGCCGCAATATATGCACTAGCTGAACCGGCGGCTTTACCCATGCAAAATATTTAAAACTTTGTAGTACACACTTTCACGTCCAGGGGTGAATTAACAAAATTAGCCCATGTTCCCCGCGACTCAAGCTATCCTCGTACCATCTAAATTAGTTCATCGGTTAAGAGTGAAGAGGAACAGACAGAGTTTCGCATTTATAATATTAGTAAGGTTTATAGATAATAAGATTCAGTAAAAAACAGAAACCAGTCTTGCAACATATCGTTACAAGAAAGAAGCAAATTTGCAATAAAAATTTGGAGTATGTTATTCAAATAATAGTAATTTTACAGGATAATATTATAACTTCTACCTATTCTGGAGAACTTGACGAAGCCGGTAGATGCTGTTTTTCATCATTTTTACATTTCACAGAATATTAGGCCTCGCTCATTATTTCTTTGACATAAGCTTTATATTGATTAAATTTAAAAAAAAAGTGAAAGTAATAGGAAGAAAAAATCCAATACAACGATTTCCTTATAAAATCTAATATCACCAAATTATCGCTCACGAAATAACCAAGTTTTCTGAAATTCTATAAATAGTTGGATTTAATTTTTCAGTAGATAAACAGATGAAGAAAAATAGAAGATTGAATGAAACAAGATGGTATTGAGTTTTGTATAATAATCGATACCTTAGATAGGTAAAATAAAACATATTGTTTCAGCTAGTAATCTCAAAATGTTCTTATCTGATAGCAATTTTCTGATATAAGGCTCGATGTAGATGAAATTATGTACACCGTCAAATTATATAAAAAATATTCGGGTTGGTTCATATTTCGTACAGCGCCAATATCTAAAGGCGGTGGTGACCAGTTATGGTGTATTCAAATGTCTTATCACGATAACTGAGTCACATCAATCACAAGATGGTACGCAAATATCGTAAACCTTATTAAAACGACATGAATAAACTCCAACATAACGACATAAAAATCATACAAATTATAAAAAAAAAACAATTGTTAAGCTTATACCGATTTTTTTTTTAATTTACATACATTTAGCATTTTATCTTAGAACATATGGTTGGAGGAGAATTGACTGTGTAATAAGAGATTTCTCTTAAAGTGGCTTTACAAAGACATTATATAGGCCTTTACAAGTAACAATTGTAATGGATACCTTTCTATATCAAAAATTTTATCAAAGTTTTTTTTTTAATATTTAATTTTTACTATAAAGTTATGTACGTCATAAATGTCTCAATTTCAAATATTTAAAAAATATTAAGGAAAATAGCTGCGACAGTCGCGCCGCTATCGCTAGTTTAAATAGTTCCTAAGCCCGATGAAATGTACGTTAAAATATCAGTTGCGGAATTACTTAGGATGTGTAAACTCGCTTTTTAATAATATTATTGGCCATAAGCCGTTTGTAAGTTAAGTTTAATTTTTATGCAGTGATATTATGTATTTGGGTGCATAATAGAGTGTATTTTTGTCCAGAATTATGGTGGTCAGTAAGAAGAGTGAGTGGTGGATAGGATGTGGAATGGGGCTAGTGGGTATTGGGATGCTCTTCAGCACGACTTGGTCATCAATTTTCCACGCAAAGATACAACAGGTAAGTAATTTTATTTTATTAATTAATGTAGAATTATAACGTGCATTATACTATTTTTAAACGAATTTGGTCACGGGGCTCCATCTAAACATCAAATCAATCTGACAAACTAAAAATATTATTTTCTTTTATGAAAATTATCTAGGAGGAACTAGGAGCTATGTAGGTTTCTTACGATATATTCATCGAGCTTGAGGTAATCAATAAACTCACATAAAATGTCCTTACCCGGATTTCACCTGTCTTTGATTTAGGTTCACGTGCTCTGACTACTGGGCCATCTCTGTTCTATTACTATACTAATAAGGAGTTAGTAAGGAAATATCAACCAATCCACTATAGACAGATAGCTGGTCCAAAGTAAAGTAAGTTCACTTGGTTTTAGGACTTTGTGCAAGTCAAACCAAAATACTTGGTGTCGTTGTGTTCCGACTTTAAGACTGGGTGAGCCAGGCCACGGTGTATAGGGACAAAGGACACATCATAGTCCCCAAGGTTGGTAACGTATTTGCATTGTGGAAATCGTAAATGTTTCTTAAGGTACTATTTTTTACGGACGGTGGTAACAACTTTATGAAAAGATGACTAGACAGTATTTAAATATCCCATTGCAAACGACGACCTTTACCCATTATTAATATATATGCTAGAACGCGTGCTTCTTAACCGATGATTACGGGTTCAAACCCAGGCAAGCACCACTGAATTTTCACCCTTCTCCTCAAAGGGAGAGGAGGCCTTGGTCCAGCTGTGGGAAATTTACAGGCTGTTAATGTAATATTTATTGCATCCGTGCCAACTAATGGCAAATAGTTTTTTTTATAAAAACATACAATTCAAGATCGTTTACGTAATCAATGTAACATAATGTAATTAATATACCGGTATAAATATACATATTCAATTAAACATGTCAATAAAAAAGAATTATCATGAAGTGTTTCTGTTAATAACGAAATAATAACGTAATAAGTTTCAATAAGATTTCTCTCGCGTAATCACGTATTTACTGAAAAGGTTCATATTATACGATTGATTATTTGTTTAATCTTAGGATTTATGAGTTGTTATTAAATGAATCTCTAAAAGTACTGAGACTATCTCCGTTCGATCGACCACTGTGACTGAAAATCAGTTAAGAATTAAAATTTAATAAATATATTGAGATAGATGTTTAAATAAAATGGATTCCAAAATAAAGTTTGTTTGTTCGAATTTGTTTATGATTGATAAATTATCGAGTGATGATGCAGTTTTTATTATTTCTACGTGAAAACCCGTCGTGAACATGAGTGTTTTATGATATACATAGTACTCCAGTGGTTCACTGGCACGGATGTAAACATTCTTTGAATCATAAAGATGTGAAAACCATGAGGACAAATATATGATTCTATTATTATGTTACTACTAGCTAGTTACGAAAGAGTCTCCTCTGCATTTTTTTAAAATTGTATATTTCGGTGAACGAGTGTATGGGCTACCCGATGGTCACAACCACCCATAGACAATTGTTCTGTAAGAAATATTAGCTATTCCTTACGTCGCCAAGCGCTTCCAACCTTGGGATCTAGGATGTTATGTCACTTTTTCCTGTAGTTACACTGGCTCACTCATTCTTCAAACCAGAACACAACCATACTGAGTACTGTTATTTGGCGGTAGATTATCTGAAGTGTGGTTACCTACCTACGCAGACGGGCTTGCACAAAGCCCTACCACCAAGTAAACCAAGCACTGTGATCATGGGGTCAATTCTACTAACATATAAGGGCTATGATACGTTCCTAAATGTATTCTGATCCAACTTCAAGTATTTCTCACGAAAATAAACCTCAACTTAATCGTAACTGTGGTGCAATTCTACTTATGTATTTATAGCGGCTATGATAAGATCCCAATTATATTCCGATCCAAGTTTCCGTTAGTAGAATAGGAAAGCGGCTGAACAGCAGTGCGATTCTCTTAGAATTCACTTCGAATCTCCCTCGTGAAATGTTGACAATCGACTTACGGTGATTCGCGATTTTGATACGTGTATTCTATAAATGTTACAATTATTAAAGTGAATGTCGCGTATCACATTCTGACATTCCACGCTCGTTTTCTGCGGTGAGATTCGAGTTTCATGTTACAGAATAGTCCTACAGCTACGATTACGTTTCGATTCTAATGCGATAAAGTGGCAATTTATTAGTAGAATTGACCCCATCTCGCTGACATGCACCAACCCTTACAGATTCAGCAAATTTTCGGTACTTTCAAATCAAAATATTATTTATTTGAGCGGACGTATAATAGTCACGCTACGGTATTGGTGTTTTTTTAGGAAACTAAATATTTATTATCATTCCTAAAGTATATCTATTATTTTCAGATGATGATACTCAAAAGCGGTTCGACCTCATTCAATATCTGGCGAGAGATCCCAATACCGATTTATTTAGAATGTTTTCTGTTCAACATCACCAACGTGGACGAGATCCTCGCTGGGAAGAACGTTACGTTAAAAGTACAAGAAATGGGCCCGTATATATTTAAAGAAATTAATACTAAGGTAACTATAATACTTAAATTAAATTAAATCAATTTATTTGAAGATATTCTGTAAAAACTTTTAACTCGCTAAAGAAATGTAACATTTGATATTTAGTTTATAAAAATTAATAAAAAAAAGGATAATAAATCAAGTAGGGTCTTAAAAGCACTTTGGAATCGTCTAATGTCGCTACTCTGATATTAATTATAAAAAAAATGTATGACGAAGGCGTAGAAATGTATGTAATGATTCATAAACTCGGTTAAATAAGATTACGAGGATTCAGGAAGACGCGTTATCTGTTTATTGTATTAAGAGGTGGATTTGTCGTTGACCTTGCTCGATTGGGCATTACCGATAAACATGTAGCGTGTAAACCGTCAGCGTCACAGATCCGTTCTGCTCAACGACTCGTCGCACACTGGTATTTTGGACGACAGAGGAATACAGATATTTTAGATGTCGGACTATAGATGACGTAAAAAAGGTCGTTAAAAATATTGAAAAACATATTATTCTGCAAAAATAAATCGAAGGGTCCCTTCTTATTCTGTTACTTAATATTCTAATGTATGCAATTTTTATTCCCTCACTCTAATGTATCCGTGAAAAGACAAATCTAACACGACGAAAAGAGTACAGAGGCACGGGAGTGTACAAAAACAACTTTCAATCGGCCCGACCTAGAATTTTTATCCAGGACCTGCGGTTTTATATGTAGTCACTAGACCAACGAGGCAGTTAAAAAAATTATATGTTGACATACATTCTTTTTGAAGTTTTTCCGCTAGCGATTACCGAGGAAAAGGAAAGTAACTCAAATGGAGCTAATTCACGTACCTATGTATATTCACGTCTAAAAAAGTTTAAGGACATCTCGTCAAAATTCTAAATTTCACCCGGTGAAAGTAGGTGGTTACCTAGATGTCCGAAAATCCACAACAGCGCGATTTTGAAGACATTTTCTGCCTCGCACAACCACTCTGTGGAACCAGCTTTCGCCGGCGGTTTCTCCGAACCGATACGACTTGGGAACCTTCATGAAAAGAGCGTACTCCTTCCTTAAAGTCCGGCAACGCACCTGCAGCCCCCCGGTGTTGCAGATGTCCAAGGGCGGTAGTCACTTTCCATCAGGTGAGCCTCCTGCTCGTTTGCCACCTGTCATAAAAAAAGTGCAATCTATAGCCAAAGATTCGTCCTTTAATTGATAAAATATCATTGGAAACCAAAAATATTTTATGTTATAATTAAGGCTTCGTGAAAAGAATCCGTTTCTAATATCGGCGAAGCTGTTGCCGGAACTTTGGATGAATAATTATAGTGGATTAAAGTAGTTATGCTGCATCGTGTTGTATTATAAATAAAGATATATTCATCAAGGATTTTTTGTATAGGATTATATAGTGAATCTATTAGCAATTTTTTTTATATTGTTGTTGGAATGTAATAAGGCCATCAAAAAAAAAAAATGCAAATGTCAACTGGTCTGGCATAGTAGACATAAACATATTCGTTGAATAAATTTATCATGAAAAATACATAAATAATTAAAATTAAACGCATGTAAAATCGTTCAGCGATCTCATGAATATTAATTGTAATGTAATATTTACCAACAATTTTAGTATGAAGTTCCGTATAGTTCGAGTTGAATTCATAGGGAACAAAATACTGGGAGTATTTTTTTCTAATTGGTCGATGCACGTCGCTAGTAACCGGCAGTAAAACCATTCTAAGAAATTATTTAGATTATTAAGGTCAGGTGCATAAGCCAATAAGCATACAAAGGCACCTTGGGATATTATTAAGAGTTCGTTTCGTGGAAGAGACTTTAAAGAACCTCATTTTATCTCTTCTAAACTTTAAGCAGATGACGCCATTAATGTATCACGTCATGTAGAATAATAACATACAGGCGCGACTTTTTTGGAACCATCCGAATTCTTTTAAACTAATTTTAAACGCTCCTAAGTGATCCGTACGATAACAGGACAACAGCGATGTTACGAAGTATTTTCTTATCGATAGTATTTCCGTCATTTCGTGAGTATGAGGAAGTTAAAGAAGTAAAACAAATGTTTGGAATAAGATAGACAACTTGTCGAGTTCTCATTTGTATAAACTCGACCTGGTAGTAATAGCTTTACAATTAACGTATTTAATAAACCTTACCGCTTGTAACTAACCATTACTTACTGCCTCAGTATAGACAACAATAATATTTAAAATCATACAAATGGGGACATTTTCTGTCGGGAAATCTCAGTATTTATACACTTGATTCGGAAAGGATGTAGAGTTGTTGGTCTTGCGTCTGAACTTCTTCCAGCCGTGCCCCATCCCGAGGGTGAATAGTGCACTTGTGTTAGCACACACACTAATGTATTCTTAATTTTGTGCACAGTTCGCTAGTCTCACATGAGAACGGTCGCCGGGATCGAAATCGGTCAGGAAGACTATCACTAACAACAAACTACTAAAAAGATTTTTGTAAAATTGCAACGATATGGAATTTTAGATAGATTTTTTTCACGCAATTTCAATACGTCTTCCAATCTATTCACATTTATATCACTATTCATTAGTAATTATTAAAATTATATGCAGAGTTAATTAGTGTTGAATATCACAATCAAGATTAATAGATTTCATCTGATTATAATTGCACTTATGTTATTTTTTATTTAAATATATTATTAATATGTAAATTTAAAAAATTAATATCAAAATCAAAATATACTTCATTCAATGGGGCTTTACAAGCACTTTTGAATCGTCATTTAACAAACTATATTAAGTAAAGCTACCACCGGTTCAGTTCAGTTAATATATCAATAAAAAGTATTGATTTACGATAGATGAGTTTTCGAGTTGGTACTAGAGTGGAGATTGTCCATTGATCACAAATCCTAACCAATGATTGCGGGCAAGCTTCAGCAGCAGCAGATTCATTCATTCATCTTATCCACTATACGAGAGAGTTCAGTAACAATGTCAGTTTGCTCACTTGAAAAATAATTATATAATTGTCGTCTTTCCCAATAATTCGTTCGTCTAAAAACGTTTTTGTTTCAGGTTAACATAAGTTGGAACGAGAACAACACGGTGACATTTAGAAATCAAAGGTTCTGGTACTTCCAGCATGACATGTCGAACGGAAGTCTCTCCGATAACGTCACCAGCATCAACCCAATTATAGCGGTGAGAAGAGTATTTGTATTAGTATTTGATTGTCTGTTGTTCTCGTGTGCTTAATTCGTGTTAATAATTCATCCCGTGCTTGACTGTGAAGGAAACTCTGCGAGGCATATTTTACGAGTAGATCTGCCTAATACGTTTCGTTTCGTTTGACTTTGTCTTGCAGTGGAACATTGTCATACTTAATACTAAAGTAATACTTTGTACAGAAATTTAAACTAAATTATAAATGCTGCAATCGCTTGACGTAATTGACCCCAAATAAATAAAACCGCTATATTATGAAAAATATATCATTAATATGTTCTTGTATAAAAATATACACATACAGTACCAATTGTACATAAATTTATTTCTGACATATTGGAAACTAGTTAACGCTCGCATGTTTTGCAATGCCTCCACAATTTTTTAACCGATATCCGATACAAGTCGCGTGCCGCCTTTTGTTATACTACGCCAGAAACCTTCACGTCATTGTTAACAACTGCCGATGCCAAAAACAAACGAAACTATTAAATTGAGGTGAGACCATTTAAATATAGCCCCTAATCTTTGACAGCATAGGACTACGGCGTTTTGAAGTATACCATAATGAAGAGCCAACGCACAATAAATTAGTTACTTATTTGACTCGTACTTTAAGCGTTGTAATGGGAATTTTTAGTGTAGAGTCATCTCTAGATATAGTGCTTATAATTTGTGGTAGAAATATACCAATTATAAGTATGATCTAACTTCAATCATTGTCTGATAACTCGAAGCGTAGTAACGAGTACTTAAATATGACTTAATTAATATTAAATAATTCACAGTCAGTGTTGAAAATGATATCTATGAAATATTTTTTGTAATCTTATCGTATTTCTTATAATCGTTTTAAATCCCTGGACTGCGGCAAGAATATGTGAATTTACTCCAATATCATTTATATTTATTGTATTTATGCGCCAATATTTTTGATATATTTCATCACATAAAATTAATACGATAAAATTACTTTCTTTTTTATAAATTAATCGAAAGTAGCATAGCGTGATTTTTGTTTGAGGTAGTTAAAATAAGCGTTAATTGCAATGTAAGGTGCCTACACACCTGCAATGAACCATAAGGGCCATTCGCGCAATTTATAACGTGTCCCTATAGCTTCACTTAGAAGAAAATTTTGAGGAAATTAAAGTATTGACTGTCGCTTCTCAATACATTACGAGATAATGTAATGTATGTTTCAAAAAATATAAATTAATTTACACATTAACATAAACTTGTTACTCTTGTTACATAGGGTACATATTTTTTTTACAACAGAATCCCAAAAAAAAACGTTCAAAACTGTAATTGTAATTGTGAAATCTTTTAATTGTGAGGCTACTCTTCCAATTTCCTAAGCTGATCTGGATGCTATTCGGCCGCCATATTCATGTTCAAGTCGTCTCTATTATAGATCACCTTTATGAAGTTTCCAGTTCAATTTTTTCGCCGCATCGTCGTTGCTGTCGTCGTATTAACATATTTTGTTTGACGCTATTGAAACCTCCGCTTTAAAACCAAGTGATTTAAAATTATATAATTTAAGCCACGTCAAATTATGTCAAAGAGATAACTTTTAATTTGGCACATACTTCCTTTGTGATACTAATTTTTTTATTTGTTTTAGACAATCGCGTATACGTTGCGCACGGAGAGGGTGATTTTAAAAGTAATAGTAGACATGATTCTCCGCACGTACCATACGAATATGTTTCTGAAAGCCAACGTCTCGTCGTGGCTGTTCGACGGCGTCGGAGATCCTATTCTGGATCTCGTTGGACATATACCTCATCTACCTTACACAATACCATTCGATAGATTTGGATGGTTTTATAAAGTAAGTAATATTCTTTCTTCCGATATAATATAAGTATTTCTTTACTGGGTTTATAATTAGTTCTTACATTACAAATAATAGTTATAATAATTGTTACAATTCTATAATTAAATAAAAATTGTCCAGAGACGTACTGGCAGTCGAAATACTCCCAATCTTAAACCTTAAGGGTTATAATATCAAATAAATATTTTGTCTAACAGCGCAATGGTTCGATAGACGCGGACGGTCTATTCGTCACGAACACTGGTGCGGCGGACTTCAGTGAACTCGGTAAACTCGAACGATGGCAACATTCCAATAGAACTGTCTACAGAGACCAGTGTGGGGAGCTGAAGGGGACCACTGGAGAGCTCTGGGCGTTGGAACACGAACAGCCGGAGATACAGATCTTCGCTGCTGATCTTTGCACGTAAGATAGAAATATATTTTTAAATAATTATTGCTGGTCATTATTGCTTCAGTCAATTTAAGCACGCGCCTCAATTAATATGTTAGTACATATATCGCTAAAACGCATTGCATAATAGGTATTTTTTTCTTCGAAATATACTTAGAATATATATATATATATATATTTCTAATAATTTTAGGATACAAAGTTTAACTGTAATAATTACAGATAGTAATAGTTTACAAACGCTCGAAAGATCTCTGCAACCCAATTGACATAATAAGCTATATTTAAAAAATACTGAAACATTGAAGACAGTTGATTCTTTAGGATGATATCATAGGGCGAATATCATTTACGTCTTATTATTACAGACATATGTCCTTAGCTTATTCTGGGCCGGTGGTGAAGCAAGGCTTGCCGGGCGTGGAATTTGCGGCCAATGACTCACTTTTTGATAACGGCTACAAATACCCAAATATGGTAAGTTTTCTTACAAATTATTTACACCGAGTATATAGTACTTGCTACATTACTGTTATTTTCAAGTAGGTAGAAAAAATATGTGGTAAAATGTAAATGCAGCCTAAGCAGATCTTGTCTAGAATTCGGGTACATTTTTCAGGTGCGATTATGAAAACCATATTGTTTTCTAGTCTTTATCGGAAATTTTAATCTGTAATCCAAAATTAAGAACGTATTACAGTTAACTCGCGGTAATTCAACAAAATTTGGAAGGTAAGGTATGATCGAATTTGTCCGAACTATCGAGCATTGCCACCGACCCTTGTAGTCCAGAATTATTTGTGAAGGAATAACTTGTAACCATAAAAATTGGATTGTAACGAATCAGACAGGAGCCGGATTGCTGCGGATCGGTATGGCAGAACAGTCTCTTGACGCAAGTATTATCAATATGGGAGGCTTCAACATTAAATTGTAACAATCTTTAAATTTCCAATAACTGATCTAAATCCACAGGTCTTTTTTGGTTGGGCATTTATTTCACCACGCTATTCTAAACCTTAAACGTTAGTGAATATACGAATCGATTTGCAATAAAGATTTGAAGCGACAAAAGAAACTGCTGCGTGTTGCTGCCAGTTCTCTCGGTAGATAATTTAATCCACATTCCTAAGCTTAGATTTAAATTAAATCCTTTCATATGACAAATCCGTTCATTCCTTATCTTCTCTAATAAAGAATATTAAAAACATCAGACTCATATAAAATTGTATTTACATACAAATATTTCTTTCTTTACAAGTCCATGTCCAATATAAAAAGTAAGATTTTCACTTTTTTCAGGCGTGCTATTGTGATGAAGTACGAGATGAAAACTGCATGGCCGCTGGAGCTTTAAACGTGTCCGCTTGCAAATACGGAGCCCCGGCCTTCGTGACTCGGCCACACTTCCTGGGCATGGACCCATACTACCCCAGCAAGATCGAGGGGCTGAAACCAACTGAGTGAGTATGCTTGATGGTTAGCAGCTTTTCCACTAAGCTGTTCCAATGCGAATTATAATTATTATTATATTATGCCTTTTCTTATGTAAAGCTTAAATATACATATATATGCTTAATTAATTAGTAAAATATTATCATTTATAGGAACCACAATTTCAAAATGGCGATCGAACCAGTCACCGGCATGCCCCTAGCTATCTCGGCGCAGCTGCAAGCCAATGCTCTAGTCAGACACATACCTGGTATCAGGTTCGTTGACATTTTCCATTGTTTACTAATCATCATTCATCATCATCGCTGTCATTTTTTTTTAAAAGATCACGTAATTCTAATGACTTTAAGCTGAAATAGAAGTTGTACATTAGATGGATAAGTTCTACCGCACTTGTAAGAAAACATGGTGCGTCAAGATAGTTTATTCAGATTTGAATAAGTGAACGTACAGCTTAGAGCTCCTTAACATTTGTCCGGCGCGCCCGCAGCCTCAACAACCAGCTGCCGGACGCGGACATGCTGGTGCCCATGTTCTGGTTCCGCGAGGACATCACGGTGGACGAGCACTACGCCAACTTCGCGGCCATGGCGCTCGGCGTGCGGTACTGGTTCCCCTACGGTTGCTACTTTTTTATTGTAAGACATTTTCTTATTAAAACTGTAACTTTGGTGATTTAATAGTTATGTAAACAAATTGCCGTTTTCAAAGGAGATTGACCAACATTACGACCAACATATGCAGTTCACATTACGTTACATCTCTTACGATTCTATCCTTGTGGAGATGATTGGATGGCTATCCTTGTGGAGAAATACAGCAAAATGTTACCACTGGATTTTTTTTGACTTTAATAGAAAACTGAAAAATCTGATCCGAGATTTGTACCTCGAGATCTGCTTTTTGAACTAGTAACTTCCAAAGAGTATATTGATCAAAGGAGACACAAGAAACACAGATCTTAACACAATACCAATAATAATATCAGATACTTGATAAGAAGGGTGAAGTTTGTCTTCTTTGATTTTCAACATTATTACCTGCCGAGGAGGACCAACAAGAATGTAGTACTAGTGTCTCAAACTTTTACGTAACGTCATTATATAAATTAACAAATACAAAATCCCAAAATATGCAATTCGTGTACCCACGTTAATTTCCCAATTCTGAAAACGTAATTATTTACAATATGTTAATGTTTAATTGTGACTATCGTCCATAGTCTGTTTTAGAACAGAAAGTCGTATTTTTATATTTCACATTCTCCTTTCCAGACACTCGGCTTATGCCTGATCGTTACTGGCGTGTACAGAATACGAAAATACACGTTAATGAGGCTAAAGGAAGCGGATATTTCAGCGTCGCAGAAGTTTTTGAGTCACGGCGACAAGAAGCACGACTTCGCTTTGCAATTGAAAGAAAACACGTTATGATTCTTATTGCTGTATAGCTAGAGACTAAACCTACCTTACACCGCCATTACGCTATTTCGCTTTCACAGTTTATCTTAAAACAGGGAGTATTTTAGAAGTGCCATACTATAGATTGTGAAATTAACACCGTTTGTTTGTGCTTCTGAACATGACCTTATTTTTTAATTATTTTGAGGTGTCAATAATGAAAATTTATGTTTTAATTAGCTTAAAATATTTTCTTTGTGTGTGCAGTGTGTATTGTACGTTTTGTTGCCTCTGGAGGTTAGTACGTGTTCTTTATTTTACACTGTACTTAATTTTATTCTAAATGGTTTACCGATTTTAGCGGTAGCACATATGTACATAACACACGTGATATTATAATAATTGCTTAACATCGCGACCGAAGTAAACCTTCTAATTTGTCTCTTTTATATAATTTAATAGAAGATAAATGAGAAAATCACAAATATTTCATTATTTTAATCTCAAATAAACAACGCGACGAACTAGAATTACACTTGACAGTTCTACTAAACTCCCTTTTTGAGATTCGAATTCGAAATACGAAATTAACCTCCAGTTTCTGAATCCTTTGTCAAAGTGAGATTAACTACTGAACGCTCATTGGTCGCCCGTTGCGCCACCGACCATGACGACTAATAAAAATCCAACTGATGGAAAATTAAATTGTTTGTTAGAATTAGACATTGAGCAGCGTTTCGGAAATCGAAGTGTTTTTAAATCCAAATTATAAGGTGGGCGAAATAGCAATTTTTTCTTTATGACATTGTCAGTCGGATTGAATAATAAGTTTGCTCAACGAAATTCTTCAAGAATAAGAAGAATCTGGTATTGTTTTACTTATTTAAGGCCAAATGGTCATAACATTTATGATTTGGGTCTCCATCGCTCATGTGATTCGTACAACTATGTTATGATAATAGCATTTAGATCATAAGACAAGATTCCTTTCTAAATAGCCATAGGATCTAAGTTATGATATTCCTTGTGCCTTAGTATCAATGAATGCCGATTTAATAAACAGTGATTTCTTGATCGGAAATTAAACACGAAGCGTGCCCTGAGCCGAATGTTGAAATTCGCTACGGTATCACGCTATTTTGAATGCGTGTGACCTTTAAATGTATAATTACTAGTTTATGAATTCGCTCCTATGTAGGGGCGAAGCTTGGTACTGGCCCTATGTAGTTTTCCGTAGCCCTGACAACGTGCAAATTTTCATGATGATCGGTTGAGTTATTTAGACGTTAAAGTGATACCAACAAACAAACACGCTATCGCATTTATAATCTTAGTTAGGATTGTATAATCCTTACTTATTATTGAAGTCATTTTGTGGAAAACTTTCTGACGTTTTACGAATGAGGTCTACTTCGAATTTCTAGTTTGTTCATAAGGCGCCGTATAAAAACCAGTCTTTACTGTATAGTCCATTCTAATGGCAGGACGAGTCAAAAAATCAAAATCAAAATATACTTTATTCAAGTAGGCTTTTACAAGCACTTTTGAATCAAGTTGTCATTTAACAAAGTATTTAAAGTAAAGCTACCTCCGGTTCGGAATGTAGATTCTACCGAGAAGAACAGACAAGAAACTTAGTAGTTACTCTTTTTCAACATCTAAAAATACTGTCATGTTAGTTAAATACAATTATATATGTATGGTTTGTAAATATAATTAAATAACATAATTACATAAATATATAATTATATACAAGCATTAACTCCACGCTTTTTAATCATCTATATAATCTTGTATCGAAAAATATGTCTTCTTTGTAGTAAATTAACACATTTGATTTATAAATAAGCTAAGATATTCATTGGGGTTTCGTCAAAAAAGTTTTCGAATGATAAGAACTTAAGTTAAATAAATCGATTTTAATCAAGAACTGTCGTTGCGGTAAATAGCAGAGATATTAGCAAATCGCATGGAATATGTAACTATTTACTCGGTTTGTTTATTTTTACTCCTGCTGCCATTGGAATTTTAGGCCCTCTAGCTTGTGATTAATTAAAATCATTGATTTTTTGAAGCTTGAATGAAATGAGTACGTGATAATTGTAATAATATTTATTACAAACAGCGTAAATATATATATTTTAGTTATATTTAATGTATAGTTGTAAAAATTGTTTGATAATTGAGATCCTCGTTGCGTAATGTTTAATTAGTTTTAATTTCCCATAGACTAAATCATAAAATATATTTCCTTCATACAAAGTACTGATTATTCAATCTTATATTCAATCTGTTGACATTTAATAACGTACGATTGACTTAACTTCGCTACATATTTTTTATTTAATGTATTGTTATATACATTTAAATAATTATTTTTAAATTAGGTTAACCTTTTATAAAGTTAACTTTGATAGAATCATGGTAGCTATTGTTGACGCGCACTAGCGGTCTTGCGCTCTCGCAGTTTATCTGAGCTGGATTCAATTCGACTTTAATAAAATTAATTATTACAACAGATTTAATGTGATATTGAATAATCAGAAAGCACGAGCAATGAGCCGCCAAGTTGCCTTTTCAGGGTTATTTTTTTCGCCCTTTAGCTTCTGAACAATAAAAGCAACCTAAATACTCATGGATAATGTATCAAAAGTAACTTCGAATTACCTCAAGTTTTGTTTTTAAATATAAATGAAAACTATATTATTGTTGTATGTTGTTGTATGTGATGTTGTATTTATTTTAAAATTATTATTTAAAATTATGAATAAATGAAAAAATTGCTCCAATTGTTATATTTACACCTGCTGTAGATCATTATGTATTTTATTTATTTATTTATTTATAATCAAATTACAGCAACATAACATTTTTTTACTTAAATTAAAATTTGTTCTCAATTGCAAGATGATTAAATACTACCAAACTTTGAGCTGAAAATTCTTTTCAAGTTTTCTAATCTTAATTTTTTTATCTTAATTGTCACTTTATGACATTGAGTATGAATATATTATCATTTAATATGATAGTTTTTATATTTTACTGTTGTTTAACACAATAGGTTTTGTCTATGGTGCCGTCTCAGTGATAGTGCCACCTGATTTAATATAATTTCTTTGGGTCAATCTCCACAGACGATGCTATAGGGTTTACGGCTTGACTCAAGATGAGCACAAACCCACGTTTTGCGTTTCGCACGACGATAGCGTCATTAAACCGTCATTAACGTCATGCAACGTGATCACCTCGAAAAATAATTATATAAGCAATAAATAACACGAGTTATTCCATTGAAGTTGAAATATGGAATGATCTCTTTAATAGTTTCGATCAAGTGGCGACTCGTTGCGGAATTATCGTTGTATCGTAGAGATTATCCGAGGGTAGTAGGACAGACTCGTTACGACTCTCTCGTGCGCGGTGATGGTGCCTATGTTTTATATTTATTATTTATTTTTATGTTGTCAAGTAAAAAAAATGAATAAATAGACATTATTCTAAAGTTAATGTGTTTTAATAAGTTATAGAACCAGCTCGCTTACGCTACACTATATATAGAAAGATTGATACATCTTTAATAAGAACTTACGCTGAATACAGAAACAAATAACAATTAAAACAATTTACAAAAACACAGAAAACTTCTTTATAAAAAAAATTCTACAAGTGGTCCTTTCTGGACGTGACAACGTCTGAATTGGATTTAACCCCTCGACAACATAAGTATATACAAGACCATGAAATCTTATCAAGTCAAATGTCAAATTTTAAAGCTCGTCAAGCGAAGTGCCTCACCTTATATGTATAATTATATTATTAGTTATATTAGACTGACCGATTACTATGTTGTAGCACACAAAACATTTTGTAAACTAAAATATTACGGCGTAATGAAGGAAGTTAAGCTTTTGATCGCATTGCTTCATCCTATATTTTACCTCGTGTAAAACCAGGTAGGTAAAACTCACTGATTATGTTGTACTTTTAAATAATATTATTGTTGTGTTCCAGTTTGGAGGGTGAGTGAGCCAGTGAAACTACAGGCACAAAAGACATTAGTTCCCAAGGTTTTCCCATGATTATTGAGCATGAGCAATGGCTCATACACAATGGCGCCTCTAAATAATCTTGGCAAGTGGCAAGTGTTACTCATTAGTAACACTTGCCACTTGCCAGGATGGCCCATAGGCCACACCTACCTACCTTTCCCATAAAAAATCCGAATACAACATTCAAGAAGTTTTTAATGGAATAAAACTTTTGATGTACTACGGGTGTTTCACAAGCATCAATATTAGAGCTGTTTATATTTTTGGTATATATAAAGGACCTTTCTTTCTGTGTATTTTTTTATTTAAAAATTACCTACCTACATAAAATAAAAAATTATTCGTAATGTAAAATTTTATTAAAATCATACAAACAGTCGAAACATCAGTAAAAATATCCACACATGATAACAATCTGAGGAATGAAGTATTACATTAACAATTAATAAACATAAAAATATCTATTAACTTAATTATAAGCTGCATCACCATCTAAAACGCCAGTTAGAGATAATTTACCTAAAGTTTTGTGGAGAGATATCACGAGGAATCTTATTCAATTTTATTATACACAGGTATCATATGCAGTAGCAAATGTTGATGTATTGAAGTTGAAAGGGTAGTGTTTATTTGCTTATACAGGTCATACAAGATATAAATATTACATAATGCACATGGCAGCATTAACAGTGTTTAAATTTTTAGCATCTCTGACAGAATAGATAGATAGATAAAACCCTATTATGTTCAATAATAAAAATAAAATTACCAATTTACAGATATGATTGCACAATGGCACAATGGCATTATCTCTAATACGGTCTCCTACAGAGAAGCTCGGACATTGTGAGATTTGACTAACAGAAGAATAGTGCGGATATTACATTAATATATACATATTTTTGACAAAAACTTGTTGTAACAACTCTATGTAAATTCGTACCCCTAATTTTAGGTAAATTATCCGTACTTCCTTGATAATGATCATGCTTTCTTGTTGTAACGTTTACATTGATTTGACGCCAATTGAAACCAATCATAACAATTATATATACTATTTGTTGCCCATTCATAGAATTTAAAGTATCTAATATAAAATAAATTTATTTACAATTTTCAAATATTATGCATCGAAATCAATATAACAAAACGATATGAAATACTTTAATTTATTTATTTATTTACAATATGTCTTAAAATAGGAATGGCAGAGATAAAGATGATTTATAAAAAACAAAAATATGTCTTAGATCTAAGTGAAACCTTATTTGATCATATATTAGATATATTTAATTATAAATTATGTTTTGGAAGTATTTAAAAAATAATAAAATCCAATAAAAAAGTGGAAGATATTGTCAATTTTTTTTTAAGCTGTCCATTTTAAGTCATCGCCTGCTAACATCAGTGTCATCCCCAGTATTGCCAAAAAATCTGGAAATCTAACCAATCTTATGATGTACAACCTCCCCATACTATGTGAAAATTTGAAATTAAAACACTTTTATATTCAAATTATATATATATATAATTCCCCAATGGATAAAGTTCTTATCTAAACTATCTCATTAGCACAATGTGCTGAAATACTTGAAAATTTTTAACAATATTAAATATATATATACATCATAGTCACAGTCTTTACGTCATTAAATATTTTCCACTTATTACTATAACATTGTATGTAATTAATTATCGGATTGGCCGCATCGTATCGATAAGTGTATGACAGCTATGATTAATTGTAGCCAGGCTAAGATAGGCATCAACTATGACTTCTCCAAATTCACTAAACACGAAGTTTGAGAACACTTAATGAAATTCATATGAATTTTTTACCTTAATATTTACTTAGTACAGAAATTAAAATAATATTTTATTATTTATATAAGATTTTTTCCTGCATTTTTTTTTTGATTATTTGGTGCAATGATAATACAGGACTAGAGTATTTTATTACTGCAAGGCGTTAGTTACCACAGTGGCGGGAAACATCGAGTGTTGACAGCTGTCAAATTAGATACGTTTTTAAAATAACATTATACGGACCCATCGTCGGCTGAAACCGCAGTACCAAATGCCATAATAAAGAAAAAAACATTGAACACTTTCAACAAGAGATAAAAACATTTAATACACTAGTGTCGTTATTTGTAAGGCACCATCAATCGTTGTAATATTTTGTATGCTTTTACTAAAGCTGAAAATGTTTTAGACATTATTAATAACAGTATCTATGCCCATAAAAATAAGTCATTATTTTATAATTAAAAAGAGTAAATTTAATCTAGCAATCATATAAAAAAAGATTATTATTGTTATTCTTATGCAAATATATAGCACCATTATAGTATGAATATATTTATATAATCTTTATTTTTACATATAAAAATATTAACAGTAAAGTTTAAAATTAAGTAACAAAAACATTTTTGATTGATTATAAAGAAAAATAATATCATGTCAATCAAATTAAACCTCAAAGTTAGAAAACTTCTTGGTCAATGGTCAGTATTTGATACTATATTACTTATGACTATTTACGGTAACAATTGACATAAATTCATCCACATCTACCGCCTCGATCACTGTATTTCTTCATGTGGTGACTCTAGAATCGGCGAGGTATCAGTTGTCTTTAGCAATTTTCTCATTAATATAAATATACCACCTACAAGCAGGAATACCCCGATTACCTTTAAAGAAAAAACGAAAATTAGCTGGGGGTCGATTGAACACTTATTTAAATTAAAAAAAATAATTACATAGCAAGAACAGAACTACCGTAAAGTTTTCATATCTAACGATAAGTCTATTAATAACTAGGCTGGCGCCATTTCAAGTTCTGCTAAAAACAAAACTAACATATTATAACATTACATTCAAACCAATAAAGAAATATTTTAAAATATAAATTACTAAAAAAAAATGTAATATTTATAAAATTATAACTTTTAAATGTTTATCCTTGTATAAACTACATCAAAAATAATAAATTAAAAAATATACATATATATATTTGTGTATACACATCATTACTACCACTTCATTTGTACGTATTATAAAATAAAAATATATCGACGAGGATGGGATTCGAACCCACGCGTGCAGAGCACATTGGATTAGCAGTCCAACGCCTTAACCACTCGGCCACCTCGTCGCTTGAGCGTATGATCAAAAGATACGTACGTACTTATTACGATTTATAAAAAAAAAACTTAAAATACCCTACATAATAAGTTTTGATATTTAATCGAACAGTTATAAATAAAGTTACACTATTTTTTGTCTTGCCTTGTTTGAAAAATCATCCTAGATGTATTTTAAACAAAATATAAAAAAAATATATTTTGGAACGTTTTCTTGCTAAAGGTAATTTTAGATTACAAAATTACACCATTAGGTACACGATATACAATTCTGCCAACCAACCATAATTAGTATTTTTTTTTTAAGAAATATGAAGGCGGACTGCCGATTGGACCACCTCGTGATAAGTGGTCGTTATACAATTAAGTGTGTTGTAATCTATGAATTCAATTGATCTTTAGTACCTTGCTATGAATCTTCTCATCTCTATTTTTTTTTTCTGAATCGCTGTGATTTTAAAAAGTGATGCTTGTATATTGAAGAAAGGAATTTAAATATATATTTTTACTTTAACAAACTTTTACGAGTACTTTTAAACCGTCTAGCGCTAATATTGAATCCAGTCGCTTTTCCGATGGGAGGAATGAATGAGGAAATGGAGATGTAATGGATTAAATAGCAACTAATTTCAGTTAACGATTACGAATAGGAGTTGATAGAAAATTTCTGAAAATTCTGAGCTTATATGGCCCATCACTCTGGTATTTATTTAAGTCTGTACGTTATCATTGAACCGGCTCGCCGGAGGCCGAGTGCGTGTCTCACCGTGAGGGCGTAGAACCCGTAGGGCAGGCCGCTGCGCAGGTTGAGCGCGAACCGCGCCAGGCGCGCGTACTCGTCCGTCACGCGCACCTCCTGGCGGAACCAGAACATGGGCACCAGCGTGTCGCCGTCCGGCAGCTGGTTGTTGAGGCTGCGGGCACACTCCGCTATGTTATATATATATGTAATCTCGGCGACCTGATGTTGTTGTGGAGCAGTATACTCTTCTGTTTTATACAATAAACAGTTCTTGATCGAAATGTCTCCTCTACTCGTAACCACTATAATGTTACTTCCAAAGTTCCGGTAACAGCTTTGTCAACATTCAAAACGCCATTTTTTCTCGAATCCACAGTGAATATCACAGACTATTCGAGATCTCGACTAGATCTATTATCGCCTTTGCGAGGTGTTAAAAAAATATTATACTGCAAATAAATTAAGCTCGCAGTACTGAACATATATCTCACCTGAAACCCCGGATGTGTCTGACTAGGAGGTTGATTTGAAGCTGCGCCGCGACCCGCAGCGGCATGCCGGTGTACATCTCCAGCGCCAGTTGAAAGTTCATGTCCCTGAAACATATTAATCCAATTTTAATAAAAAATTATACACTACACATGTTAACCCTTTAGGGACATCAAAATAAATTTTATTAAGGAATTCTTTGAATCGTCAATTGACAGGTTAAATTGAATGTAACGCTAACACCGGTTTGGAATATAAACTTCTTGGAGGTGAACAGGATCTCCAATTCACACCATTACATTATATACAATTCTACCACCAAATATCAATATTTATGCGGACTGGCAAATGAGCCACCCGACGACAAGTGGTCATCACCGCCCATAGACATAGGTGCTGTAAGAAACTGTAATCATTCCTTGTATCTTCAATGCGCCCCCAGCCCTAGGAACTCCCTTGTGCACGTAACACTGGCTCATTCCCTTCAAACATATGACAAAGACGGACTTGCCCAAAGCCCTACCGCCAAGTGATGGTACGATTTCATCGAGTTGAATCACTCGATTCGAGTGAGATAATGTAATTACAAGCACATCAGACATAAATTTAGCTTCCAAGGTTGGTAGAGGTTGCCGATGTGATTGATTTTTAATATTTCTTACGGCACCGATGTCTATGGGTGTTGGTGACGATTAAAATATGGTGGCCTTACGCGTAACTATTTTATATAAAAAAAAATAGTTGCTATTATTTTTATTTTTTTTAATGCATAATTATTTTTTTTATGGTCCTATTTTTAACCTCTATGGTGTTAGTAAAGTATAAAAAACATGACCATAACAAGTTTTTACGAACTAAATATACAGTATATTGACGAATGTTACTTCTACTCACTCATTAGGACTAAGACCCTTAATCTTTTTGGGGTAGTACGGGTCAGAGTTCAGGAAGTGCGGCTGCGACACGAATGCCGGCGCTCCGAACCGACACGACGACACGTTCAGGGCTCCGGACTGGATGCAGTTATCATCTCTCACTTCATCGCAGTAGCACGCCTGGTGAAAATGATTATTTTACTTTAGATTGCGTCTGATAGCTAACTGTAATGGCGTCTGTAGGTGTATACCGCATACGTAAAGTTGAGTCGCATGAAAACCATTTATCCCGGTAATCGTTATCGAAATAATATTAAAATACTTATTACGTTAAGTTATGGCATTGTAGCACTTCCTCTTCGTTTCACAATTTAAAAAAATATAAGTAAGAGAAATGAATAAACAAATTATCTGTTTACGAATTCACTATTCGTTAGTCGCTTTTTGCTCCTAAGCTATTTGTCACAAAATTTTGCTATTGATATCACCGTATTGTATAATACAAGACCAAGAGAACCTTCGGCTTATTTTTGGAATATATTTTTCAGAATATTTTTAACGATTTTTTAAGCAATTGATTCGCGCAAATCGGGATTCTACATCTCTGTCGCCGAATAAATCAGTGCGGGACGAGACGTTGCGCTGAACCGACCTGTGACAGTTCTCTCCATACACAGGACAAGCTCGGTAACACCCAATCGAGCAAGGTTCACGACGTATATCTTAAAGTTCCACTGATACTCTCTGTTAGGGAGATGTTTCCTCATACTGTTCAATATAGTGTAGTTAGTAAAAAACGTGACTGGCTCACCTTATTGGGATACCTGTATCCATTATCAAAGAGAGATTCGTTGGCCGCGTACAGCACTCCGTCGATGCCTTGTATCCTAGTCGGGCCGACTTTAGCGAGATTCATGTAACTGAAAGTATAACGGAACGTATTATCATTATCATCTTTCGAATTTTTTATCCTAAAATATTAAGGGATCAATATATGTCTCATATAGTTAACATATTCATTGTAAATAGCCTATATCTTGCTTGAGTTGACAACGACACCGAAAATATACACAGTCCGGAAATTTCCTAGTGCTAGACATAGATCTCTTCTCTTTGGACCCCGTTCCCCCTAGCTGTACAATACGTTTTGGTAAAAGCACACGTGGCAGATTTCACCTGACCCATTCATTACGATGGCTTCTTTCATCGCTGAACACGAGATGAATTATATATTATTAAATACCCTTCTCTTAAAGAGTCGAGATGGCCCAGTGGTTAGAACGCGTGCATCTTAACCGATGATTTCGGGTTCAAACCCAGGCAGGCACCACTGAATTTACATGTGCTTAATTTGTTTATAATTCATCTCGTGCTCGACGGTGAAGGAAAACATCGTTAGGAAACCTGCATGTGTCTAATTTCAACGAAATTCTGCCGCATGTGTATTCCACCAACCCGCATTGGAGCAGCGTGGTGGAATATGCTCCATACCTTCTCCTCAACGGGAGAGGAGGCCTTAGCCCAGCAGTGGGAAACTTACAGGCTGATTATGTTTATGTTTATGTTTATACCCTTCTCTTAAATAAGCCATTGGAATTGTTTACTTGGTGGTAGGGCTTTGTACTAGCCCGTTTGGGTGTGTAACACTTACTCAACCCATATTCTACCGCGTAACAGCAATAATTAGCACTGTTGGGTTTCGGTTGACGGGCGAGTGACCCAGTTTCACTAGAGACACAGGGGATATAACTTCATTGTTCTCATCTTTGGCCAAATCTATATGCAGTGATGACCACCACTTACTATTTAGTGTGTGTGTATACTCACAAATGATGTGAAGCATCCTACATGAAATAAAAACCATTAGTAGTACTAAGATAACATAACTCACGTGCAAATATCCGGAGCAAAGATTGTAATCTCGGGTTGTCCAAGCTCAGGCGCCCACAGCTCCCCGGTCGACCCCCTCACATCCCCGCACTGATCCCGGAACTCTGTTCTGTTGGAATACTTCCACTTCTCCAAATTACCGAGCTGCGAGAAGTCATTCTCGCCCGTGTTCATTAAGAAAATACCATCGTACTCTAGACTCCCGTTACGCTGAAAACAAGAAAAAAACATTTATTAATTAAAGTAACACCTTTAAATGTACTTTCGGGCTTGGTCGTCGCTTCTTTTGATGAGAAGGTTGAGTGTGTATTCCACCACGCTGTACCAATGCGTGTTATCAGCCTGTTAAAACAAGTGTATTCATATAAATAGAAACCACGAAAGTTTTTAAAGTATAATGCACTCATTGCCACCATTGGCATTTAATAAATAAATAAATAAATATTGGACAACATCACATACATTACTCTGATCCCAATGCAAGTAGCTAAAGCACTTGTGTTATGGAAAATCACGAAATGGAAGTAACGACGGCACCACAAACACCCAGACCCAAGACAACATAGAAAAGTAATGAACTTTTTCAACATCGACTCGGCCGGGAATCGAACCCGGGACCTCGGAGTGGAGTACCCATGAAAACCGGTGTACACAAAAATTTAAATTAAACAGACAGGAACCTAATTAAAAATGAAACTTATTATATATATTGCTCGCTCCCTCTACGTCACACTTTCCTTTTCTCACGTGTAACGAAATATGTCCAAACGTGACGCGTTCTTAAATGCTCTAAATTTATCATCCACCCATCGATTATATGGCATCGCCGCCTTAAAAGTGTTACTTCAAAACTAAAATATACAGAAATCGACTATACTTCAAGTGTATAGCCTAAACGGACATCTGTGTCATACATGCGATTATCGAGTTACATAAAGAGCAGTCGGCGAGACCTTTATGTAAATCAAATGTTCTGTTTGGCAAACTTCTATATATAATATTGTATTTGATATCTCTAAAGTCCGCCATATTATTAGTTTAAAGTCACATAGCCTACAACCAGCGTACGGTCAAGATAGCATTCAACGAAAACTCATTTGTCAAATAGGAGCTAAAAAGCCTCGGATACACTAGAGAACAAATGGACTACCATGATGTAAAAAAGGTTTTCAAAAACTAAGTGGGGAAATCCCGAGACAAATACCGCGGAACATGTTGTAGGCCACACTAGTCAGGTTGCCAATAATACTGGTTATATACTCATAAAGACAACACTCTGGCAAATGGCGCGACGACGCGGGTGCGCTCGCTCTCAGAGCAGAGCAAGCAACATGTTCGCGTGACGTAAAATGTTGCGGGACACTGTTCAACGTTGCAGCGTCACGTAGAGTGTTGCGGGAGAAAACGTTACTCAATGTATTCGTTGCTTTATAAGATATTCGAGAAAAGATCAACATACACGTAACGACCTGCTGAAGTCCTCCGTAGTCGGGTTACCATTACAGGGTTTTGTGTGCTGTTTATTTTGATTCGTTGACCGATAAGGGTTTACGATAGATTTTCTATGCGTCATATTAAATGAGTCACGACGACCCGACCTACTGCGCAAGCGTTCGCTTATCTAAATCTTTTGTTAGTCGAAAGAAACCAGATATATATTTGAAATATTCGCTGAGTTTTCTTTACGTAAGTACAAATACTTTTCATTTTTTTTTAATAGTCGAAGTGGAATAGTTGCATTGCTAGGCTGCCCAGTTATTAATTTATTGAAAATAGGTAGGCAGATTTGCAAATGGTACGGCAACCGCTTCGACACTATAAAATAAAATGATTAATATCTTATTTGAATATGTCACCAAGCTTGGAATTGAGATGTTATGTCTCTTTTCAAATTAATACACTGTCTCACTCACCTTTCAAAACGTAACATAACCATAAATATTTCTGTTTGCTGGTAGAATATACGTTGGATGGTACCTACACTTACGATCGTACAAAACGCTATCTACTAAGTGAACAAAATTATAAAACACGAAACTGTTTATCAACAAATAAATACCATATTTACACACAAGTCCATAAACGTTTATCGTGTCCTAGTAATAAATTTTATGACAGGATTTATTGAAACGAGTCAATAACATTAAGAAACAATAAATATCTAAATAAAGTATATCGTTAAGTTTTATTGTTATATGTCTGTAGGGGTATCGACCAATTGCCACCAGGTAGGGCTTTGTGCAAGCCCATCTGGGTAGAAATCACCCATTCATCAGATATTCTACTACCAAATAGCAGTAAGTTGCCGGAAGGAGAGCTGTTGGGCGCAGAAAAAAAGTCTTGGCTGTGCAACATCCGAGAAAGGACGGGAATTGCGAGTGCTGTCGAACTCTTTCGCCTCGCGAAGAACAAGAAGGAGTATTCAAAGCTGACTGCCAACCTTCGCTAGTCGGAGTGGCACTCGAAGAAGAAGAAGAAGTTCCTTTTTTTAAGGGTGAGTGAGCCACTGTAATACATACATATGTATGTCCACGTATTTCTTAAAAAAAATTACCTTATCATGATTATCGTAACGAAAATGTACGATAAAAATATACAAAACAATCAACGCTATTCCATTTGACGATCTTAGCGACAATATTGACCTACTAATGTATGTAGCTATCAAAATAAACATTATTAATAAAATAAGACCAATAGTAATTTAATATGTATGTACATATATATGTTTATAATGTGTATAAGAACTGAAATTCATAATCAAAAGAGCGATTTAACAGAAAAAACCTTACTTTTTATAAATATTTACAACGACGACAACATAATTAAAACTTCTCCATACAATTAGACGTCGGTTGTAATTAGTTTGGCGTCGATATAATCATTTGTACTTGTGCAAGTGAGGCAAAAAAGACGATCACTTGCGTGTAGTCCATTCCAAGGGCAGGAGGACTGAAGATAAACAAAACTTAGTTTTACATATTCCATGCGAGTTGCTAATCGATGACCTCCGTAGTTGAGTAGGGTGTACACCGGTTTTCATGGGTACGCCACTCCGAGGTCCCGGGTTCGATTCCCGGCCGAGTAGATGTAGAAAAAGATCATTAATTTTCTATATTGTCTTGGGTCTGGGAGTATGTGGTACCGTCGTTACTTCTGATTTTCCATAACGCAAGTGCTTTAGCTACTTACATTGGGATCAGAGTAATGTATGTGATGTTGTCCAATATTTAGCTCAGCTATATTATGCGCTACAAACAGTTTTTGATTAACATATCTTTATTTATAGTACAACATTATTCTTCTTTAGTATGAAAATTATTGTAAGGATATTATTTACTTTAATTTTTGTTCCGATAACAACTCCACCGACGTTAAAAACGCCAGTTTTTCACGAATCCATAACGACATTTTAGATCTCGAAAAATGTGTGAATTTGAGATCAAAGTCATAATTTATACACAGAATTTCATCATTTAAGTATCGAACACCCAAAATGAGAATCAAAATATTCTTTATTCAAGTAGGCTTTTGAGTCGTTATTTTAACAGAACTATATTAAAAGTAAAGTAACCACCGTTCGTTGTTGATTCCACCGTGAACCGGCAAGAAACTCAGCAATTACTCTTTTCCAACGTTTGAGATACATTATGTTAGTTAAATACAATTATAAAATAAAAAATCCTGCCTGAAAGTCAACACGTATTAGCTCCACGCTTTTCATCACCAATATAACCTTGTGTTGAATATTATTTTTTTTTTTTTTTTTCAAATGATGAAACTAAGAAACCGAAACGAAATAATATTTTTTTTATATTTATGGTCGCATCAATTGTTAATTTCTGTACATCGTTCAATGCAACATTACGATGAATTGTAAACACATTTCAAATTATTTAAAGGTGCATCGAATTATACAGTAAGCGAAAGTTGCTGCGTTCCGATCGAAGAAATATCGTAAGTATTTTGTAACGCGTATTCAGTCGGCTGAACGCTCGTTACGAAATCAATTTTATACTGAAATATATTTTAGAACAACGTGGTTTAATAAAATAATTACAATAAAAGGTCTTTTGACATTATTTCCGTATTATAGTTAATTTAAGAGCACGACCAAATTAAAAACATCAAATTCAAATCAAAAACTATTGTAGTATATTTCATTCCTATAAAGTTTTGATTATGTAACCTCATATTGTTTCCTATTGCTATTATTTTTAATCTGTATCTTTTTAATGTGTGTAATATTTATATATATAGAACTTTCTTTTAATGTTTATTTGTATTGTTACAAATATGATTGAATCACTTCGGTTCAAATCGAACGGACTATCCATAATAATATTAAGGGGTACAATTTGTGGGGGGTAATCTGCGGAATTAATGATCTAGGTCTATTTTTTTTCATTCATAGTTTTTTTTTCTTCTGGTTAGTAGTGTAGTCTGCTATGTTTCTACATATATAGCGCTATAGAGTATAAATTATATTAACATCATATATAGTTTATATACAATTGAACTCAGTATAAAAATATATCCAGGGACAAAATCAGCTTAAGTAAGTACTATTACATATTTTTGCGTAAAAATACACCGTCCACGCGAGTGTATACGGCACGAGGAACTGCATTGAATATTAATTAAACGAATACGATCGAAGGTTACATTTGTCTTTATGTAATGCACGATATATACAGAGAGAAATCAAATGGATTCATTCATTGTTATCAAGTCGTAATAGAGTTACAGACTGAACGATAAAAGGGCCACAGCACACTAAATTTGGCGACGCGACGTTGCGTTCTACAGCTAAACGTTCTGCGACCATGTGTGTAGATACGGGTCTAATGACAGGAGGATTGAAGATAATTACATAAACAACTTTAACCTTGAATTGACAGAACATCATTGGTCGATCTATTATATTATATATGGATTCATATATAGTTTTAACTATTAGCAAACCGCACGGAACATGTATAAATCTAGAGTTGATGTATTTCAACTTATTACAGCACAGATTATAAAACAAAGGGCAGGTAAACGCACGGAATGTTAAAGTGAAGCAACAGAAGCGAATACAAAAACAAAAGCGATTACAAATTCCCGATAGTGTAGTATTTAGCGATTTGATAATCCGTCAATAGTCTTATGTATTAATAGTGTAACCCGATTTATGTCGCAGTTATTATGGGACGACGGCTGCACATAAAGAATCGATGGTGGTCTCATTCTGAAGAGCTCCAGCCGTACATGTGCAGAAAAATAAAAAAGAATATTCTTGATTGCAACTTGACAAATTGTTACTACTAAAAATTTACTAGCCGGATAAAGAAAACAAATACGTAAAACGTACGAACAGACGTAGTCAGTTTAAAATGAAATTAAATCAAAATAAAACCTGTCATAGGTTTCGAAATTCCTAAAAACGTGTTGAATAAACGAAGCGAAGTTTCGCGGGCGACGTATTAACAATTCGTATTTGCTTCTGCTGCTTCCCTGTGACATTCCGTAGACTCCATCTGTATTTTCTTTTATTATCTGTACCTTCACTGGAATGGGCCAGTATTCTATTACCAGGCATGAGCTCATTTTTTATCTACGCATAATGTGAGACATTTCGTTTGATTCATCGGGGTTCAGAGGTCAAAAGTCGAAGCGATATGATCACAAGTACAGAGGATGCGAAAAAATACAATTATCTCTCGTGACATATTTTCCTTTTAGAATTTATAAATAAACACACCGATTGCATATTAAGTAACATTTTAACATTTGGTAATTTGCAATTCCGCCGGGCCTAGATAGTGTACAGCGGTTGATAAAAATTATTGTTCGAAAAAGGTACTAAGGTTTTTGGTTATTTACGGTAGAAACTATACTCCGAACCGGTTTTACGTTGAATACAATTTTCTAAAATGACAATTCAAAGGTGCTTGTAAAAGCTTACTTGAATAAAGTATATTTCGCTAAATTTCGTTTGACGAAAAGGGTCAAAATTTATGGAAATTACACATCGTGGAAAATGGTGCAAAAAAAACCTTACTCGTTTAAAATCATTACAGCAAATTTTATCATCTTTAAAGATTGCAGATGAGCAGATACATCTCAAACGCGTCAACAATTACTAACTTTTATTATGACAGCTGCCGCCATTTTAGATTCCCTATGTCCTATGACGTCACAATAATCAAATTATAAGTGTTAATGTTGTGAGACTCGGTAGTCATTTATATAATAAACAGATTAGTCTTTTCCTCATAAGAACATATGTACCTACATACAGTAATAAAGGTTTTTAGTTAGGTATAAGTTTAAGCATTATAAAATGATAAATTAAACTCGGTGGAACAAAAACGTAACATGTTCGTACTCAAGGTTGGTAATAGTTAATATTTATTTTAGTACTAATGTCTATGGAGTGATAATAGCCAGTTTGACTACCTATTTCAATAAAAATAAATATCAAAAGTACTGCACTCCGTATCCATGTAGGTAATACAAGTCACCTCATTAAATACTCACGTCAAGAAAATTAATTTCGTCGACAAGTATTGTCGAAAACAAAACAAAATGATTACTAAGATTCAGACAGTCAGCTCAAATTTCAATTGAAATGTTTATTTGAACTAAATACATGTCGTTTCGAAACGAAAGCATATCATCGCATAGAACACATACAAAATATGACCAATGACAAATATTCATCTATTTCAACAAAACAACATTTAATTAAGAAATACTATTCCCAGTGTGAAGTGTACGTCGCAATTATAAGAGGAATTACCGCTTCTTAAACGATTACAATATTTTTAGAGAATACGAATAAGTAACATGACGATTCACAAATGCTTTTATGAGCCTACAATTTTATATTTTAATGGAATTACAAATTATATAAAGAATAATAAATTTTCAAAAGAAAAAAAAGCCTCAAATTGCTTTCTGCAAGCCCGCCAGCGTTATTCGCCGGGGCTAGGGGGTCTCTGTATCCCGAGAACCTCCTAAGAATTGGAGGCCCGCAGAAGTGGGACGTCACGGTAGTATGCGCAAGCAAGTGACGTCCACCGAAAAGACGTAATGGGTACCGTTGCTTTTTTAGTGGGTATTCCGACGCCTTCAGCGTCGGCGAGCGTATTTCCTCTCCAGTCATTGCATATTAAACTGCCAAACAGCAATAGTGAGCATTGTTGTGGTCCGTTTTAGAGAGTGAGCGATTCAGTGTAACTACAGGCACAAGGGACATAGCACTAAAGTTCCCAATGTTGATAGAGCATTGGCGATGTGCGGGATCAATAATTCTTATAGTATTCATGTCTATAAAAGTGGTGATAAGATACTGTTAGAGACGAAAATATACTGCGACAGCCAATAGGAATTTACGTCATTCGTGTTAGCGAGAGTGAATGAATGAATGAATCACTGTATGAACGATTAAATTGCATAGATATTCTGGTTACAATAAACGTAAACAGTTAGACTGTGGGTTTAGCGTTACGTACAAAATAAAATAGCGACATTTCGGATAATTTTTCTCTTATATCTGGCACACGCTTTAGAAGAAATCACGCTTCATTCGTGGCAATCACAGTATAAGCCAGTCGGCTTTCTCAAGTAAGGCAAGATGGAACAGTGGATGGAAGGCGTTTATTTTCATGGAAAATTTAAGATGGAATTTGGTTCCAGGTGTATCACCAATTAATTTTGACCTGGTTAACCGGCGTGGGTAACCTCCAATAACTCGTAACGGAACAACGTGGTGTAATATGCTTAAAATAACGTTCTAACTCCTATCGGGATCAGCTTTAGAGAGAAATAGCACACTTACCGTATAAAACCATCCGAACTTGTCATACGGTATCGTGATTGGCAGATCCGGGAAGCGCTGCGCGATGTCCAATATCGGGTCATCGATGCCATCGAACAGCCAATCGGATACATTCGCGCTAATGAACATATTGTCGTGGTACATCCTCATGAACACGTCCACTGGCACTCTGAGGATAGTTGGCTGGTGACGCATCACGTATGCTACCGTCTGCAGTGAAATTTTATTAATGTTGTTATTTATATACGAATTCATTTCCTCCCGAAGTTTCATCCGCGGTTGAACGCAGGTGTTAGGTACCCAATGTGTCTTTATGCAAAAATTCCTAATGATCGGTTGACTATTTAAAACGTTAAAGTGTAACAAAAAAATGGACAAACTCACATTCGCGTTTATAATATGCAGCAGATTTAGCAGTGTATAATACAAGAGCAATGAATCAGTACTTTTGATTGCTTGCCAGGAGGAGGATTATCTTATCGGACACGCTACTAACGTGCACACAATACCTTAAAATTGTACTTTTTTTCTATTTTAAACTTCTTTACTCTTTTAATCGTTTTTAGAATTAGAATAAATTAAACATGTACTTTTTTCTTCGTCAGGCTTCTTCTGTTTTGCATTGTAATATAAAAAAAAAAAAACATTTTTTTATACGTCAAACATTAAAGTTAAATTTACAAAGCTGCATGAGGTACAACGTTTGCGTTTGGTGGTCTCGTCTAGCCAACCTTCGGGCACAAGTTGAAACATGTTTGGTAAGGGATACAGTAAATTAAATGTATGTTACGTATTGTTACATACAAATTAAAATATTAATTTATATTTCATTGACAAAAATGTCCACGTCTCGCTAGATATATCGTGGAATTAATTGTTATTCCATTTTGTACGTAGGAGACTGATATATTACTAATTGAGAAGTTTAAATTAAAAGACGTTAAGATAAAGTTACCCCATGCATTAACTCACTTAAATTTCAAATTTCCAAAAATCCTACGATAAACTTATGTTCTAAATTCAAACTTTCAATAGTATCAGTACACAGGTAATATCTCAAATCGTTATAGTGTTTAGTTTCCTTACCGCGACGATAGGATTTATGCTGACGATCATATCAGACAGGCTTCCATTCGACATTTCCGGGACGTAGTGCCAGAAACGCTCGTTGTAGAACGTAACCGTTCCATTGTCGTTCCAGGTTATGTTTTTCTGTTGACAAAGGTTAAGAATTTTAAACATGTACATTTTAAAGCTCAAACCAAATGTGACCAAAAAATATACTTTATACACATTAGAAGAACTTTTAAATATAGAATCAAATCGAATGGATCACTGCCACCGGTTCGGATGAAGTTTCTACCGAAAGGAACCGATAAAAAATCTCGACAGCCTATTCCAATTCGAAATAATATACATTTCACAGAGTTACATATTCTCTGGTTTCTTTCATCATTTCTTGATTGATATATTTTATTTATAATTCAAAACACTATTCCAAACAACATAAATCCACATTAATTTTATTTGCAAAGTTACGTTAATAAATCGTCATACAAAACTGGAATTCGTCAAATAATTTCGAATAAAACAGATCAATCAAGATCTCGGTCAATGATATCGCATCGATTAAATGTCAAATTTGTTTATTTGTCTTTATTACTGGTTCGATTATATATTATTATTATTAAAAATACACAATTATATTTTACTATTCGCGCCGATCGAATCTCACACAGGATGTTAATCAAGAAGAATCCGATTAAAGCGATATGTTATCGAGCTAATTATGTATTTCGACATTCTGATATTATATGTAGGTAGTTTTATCGTCTTTTAAGATTTTTCCATTATTGATATTTGTATTTATAGAAATGAACACAAATACTGCTACTAAATAGGCCTCAAATCTACATGTAAGTTGTTTTCTTATATTAGTGAGCTAACAAGCAAATTGGTCATAGACAAGCAAACATAGACAATGGCATTGTAAAAAATATTAACCATTCCTTACATCGCCAATGCGCCCTCAACCTTGGGAACTAAGATGTTATGTTCTTTTTACCTGTAGCTGTACAGTACCCTAGTATCATCATCATCATCATCATCATATCAGCCTGTATTAGTCCACTGCTGGACATAGGCCTCCCCCAAGGCGCGCCATTGAGCCCGATCTTCGGCCCTTCTCATCCACTTCCTACCAGCCACCTTCCGTACATCATCGCTCCACCGTGCCACAGGGCGTCCTACACTACGCTTGCCGATTCGCGGTCTCCACCCTAGCATACTCAACCTTCAAACTGAAAACAATACTACTAAGTAGGTATTGCTGTTTTAGCCAATAATGCTGCTGAACGAGACGGCCAAACTTTTCGAAAAGGTCCTCGCAGCCCGTCTTGTTCAGCACCTTGAGGAGGTCGGTCCGGGTCTTTCAGAGGCCCAGTATGGGTTCAGGGCAGGCCGATCAACAGTCGACGCCCTGGACGCCCTGAAGACTCACGACGATGGAAGCGGTGGCCCGGGGGCAAGTCGTCCTGGCGGTGTCACTCGACGTGGCGAACGCCTTTAACAGTCTTCCATTCGAGATGATCAGGGAGGCACTTCTATCCTACGGGGTGCCGACCTATCTGAAAGGACTGTTGGAGGCGTACCTCCAGGACCGGGAGGTTCTATGGGTGGGGGTCAATGGGAAGCTAGTCCGGCATCAGGTAGGCTGCGGCGTTCCACAGGGGTCGGTTCTCGGCCCAATCCTGTGGAACGTTGGTTTCGATTAGCTCTTGAGAACTCCCGTCCTTCCCGGGATGGGGGTGCTCTGTTGCGCGGACGACACCCTCATCACGGCGATAGGCCGGGACTTTCGGGACGCAGCCCGCTTGGCTGAAGTCGGAACTGCTCTCAACGTGGACCGGATGGAAGCGCTGGGCCTGAGGGTCTCCATTTCGAAAACGGAGGCTCTCCTTTTCCACGATCCACGAAGGGTACCCCCTCGGACGGTGATCAAGGTGCAGGCCCAGATGAAGTACCTGGGCCTGATCCTGGACTCACGATGGAGCTTCAGGCAGCATTTCGCTCAACTCGGGCCGAAGCTCATCAACGCCGCTGCCGCCCTGGGACGCCTCCTACTAAATGTGGGAGGGCCGGGATCGCTATGCCGGCGACTATATGCCGGTGTAGTGAGGTCAATGGCGCTGTACGGTGCCCCGATTTGACTAGGAGGGTTCTCAGTACCCCGGGAATCCCCCCTAGGAATTGGAGGCCCGCATAGGCGGGCTGATCGTCAGGGCGTCACGGTAGCATGCGAAAGCGATCCCGTGGCGCTCACCGATGAGACGGAGGTTTACCGGGTACCGCTGGTTTTTTAGTGGGTATTCCGATGTGCCGCCAACATCTTGGGCACCGGCGAGTCCCACATATCCCCCCACTTCCACGTGGGGGAAACGCGTAACGCGTTTTTCCAGCGGAAAAAAAAAGGTATTGTTGTTTGGCGGTAGAATGTTACACAAAGTTCTTCCTGGCCACTTCCTAACTCCGGGCTATCAGAGAATTTCTTAATAAACAAAACTCAAACTCTTATAAAACCCGGAAATCGACAAAATGACACGACCCGGAATTTGAATGGGGTCTTGTAATCTGCAAGGTAGGCTACGAGGCAAGCGGAGCAATTGCAACGGATTGTTATTACTAATATACAAGTCGTTTACACTCTATTGCGGTTGAGTCTATTGCAATAATGTATGTGTTCCTTATTATTGCATATTGAAATTCATATATTTTATTCGTTGTCAGTTTGGGTACCACCCATTATATATTCGCCAAGCTGCAATACTTGGTATTGTTGTGTTCCTGTTTGAAGGGTGAGTGAGCCAGTGTAACTACAGACACAAGGGACGTAACTTATAATTCCCAAGGTCGGTCGCCACCGATCTTACCGCCAAGTACCATACCATACCATACCATGCCATACCAGAATATACATATTACAACTTAAAAGAAAGTTTCTGAAGTTAAGGTATGTTAAAATGATATTTAGATAATATTTTATATTTAAGAGATATATATATATATATTAGTAATGCTAGTAGAAAGTAAGAAATCAAAAAAAAAACCCCCGAGAAATAAATTTAAAAAATAAAATCAACAAAATCACAATGACGGATTAATTGTTATCGACAGCTCGATAGTGATCAATAAAAAGTACGAATTTATCATTTCGTGATTGTTTAACATATACAATGTAATACCATCTTAATACTGCATATCTTTTTATAATACTTGACAACTAAAGGCAAAGGAAACGATTCGAAATTACGTAGATTAAAAAAAAAAAAAAAGATATGCCAATAAAATAAATCCAATTGTCCTTTTAAATGTTATATAGATAATTTAATTATGACACGACACTTAATGCGGGTAGAACCCATTGGGTAGCAGTCACTAACTAGTTAGTGCATCACTAAACTGCAATATATTTTTTTATAATACTCAGTTTAAATCATATTAATGATCACAAGTGACAAGGCACCAATGCGTACTATCGACCTTGTGCAAGCCAGTCTGGAAAGATAGCACCCACTCATCATATATTTTACCGCTAAACAGCAATACTTAGTATTGTATATATTATATGAATATGTTCTGTGTTAAAGGGCAAATGTGCCAGTGTAACTATAAGTTAGGCGCGCACAAGTAATTATAATACAACACAAGGAACACAACAAAACTATATTGAAATATTAAACACACATACATACATGCATATCTATGTATGGTCTATTTCAACCACAAGAGAACAGAAACCTAATAAACAACTTTTGATTTTTGAACTTTTGACTTTTTGGTCGATAGCTTGAATAAACTATGATGTTCATTATGGATTTGCGAAAAAATGGCGTTTGAACGTCGTCGAAACTTATCGGAACTTTGGAAGTAAAATTAAAGTGGATATAAGTAGTTAAGCGAAATAGTGTTTATTATAATTAGAGATATACTAATCAAGAACTGTTAGTAGTACACAATATAGTTGAGCTATAAATAATTTGCGTGGAATACGTAAATCCGAGGTTTGTTTATCTTAATTCCTTTTTTGACTAGAACAGACAAAACTTATACTTAGACGTAACAGTCTAATACAATCTCATTTGTTAGAAGACTTCTTTGTACGAATTGAAATACATTAAATTTATTTTCATGCTCTAAATTTAAAATGTAAAATATTTTTAATTTTCCAAATTGCGAAACACATGACACCTTAGTTCACTTCGATTAATTATTATTCTTATCTAATACGTAATAACATTTACATGTACCATTCCGTGACAGTGTTATTATATTTATAATCGTTTATCAGGCGGTTTTGCGATCATCCGATGTCGTAGATTGAAGGCCAATAAAAATCAGTGTCAGGCTTTATATCAATTTGGACCGAATTATTTTTTTTATGTAATATTTTACAGATCCTTATTTATTAAGTTATTATTATTAACGTATGTCGTATTAAATATTTTTATCATAATTGTGAAATTTGTGGTAATCATTTCTTATTCTCTATAGCTTGCTTTGAGATATACTGTTTATGAATAACTATTTGCTTCCAACAATTTAATCTATGATAAACGTCCTTGCTCGGCCTCCGTGGGCCGTAGCGTTTTTTTTTTTATAATGTCGGTAGCCGAACAGTCAAATGCGCCCCTGGTTGTAAGGCCACCACCGCCCATAGACACTGGCTACTTAGGCAGCTAACATGTTTTGTCGTTGTGTGCTTAGTTCCAGTGATTTGCGCGTTCAAAAAATAAATTCGATGTTAACAATATTTTAAATAATGGTAGCACGGATATTTCCGTTAGGAACATTTTCCTAACTTTTTATATCATAATTTATAAATAATATACCAGAGTCGAGGGGATTATCGATGTTCCAGTAAATAATAACTAACATAGAATAAAAACAGTCACCCATACCATTACATAATTTATCGAGCTATCTTTACAGATACGAAATAAATACACATTTACAAGTAAATGAATTTAAAATATAATTAGCGATAGACAAATTTTATCGAGCAGCTGGCTCCGATCACTTTATCACTTGTTATTGCAGCAGATCTTGCACACTTCGTATACGTGTCAGCAGGTACTTTGGCTGTTTTTAATCGTTAGAGTTAGACGAATTTGCAGTAAGAAGGATGATTTTATCGATATTATAACTACGTATGTAAGCTGTTACGCCGCTGAAGTATCATAACTGTTAAAATATCCAGTCTCGAGTTCTGAGATTGCAAATAGCTCGAACTACTTTTAGAAGAATGTTTGTAATTGCTATGACTGAAACTTTGCCCTAAAGTATTGCATCTATAGTTTTACGTATATAGCACTTTAAACCTACCTTTGTATGAGACTCTTTATACACATATGGCCCTAGTTCTTCAACTTCCAACGTGACGTTTTTTCCAGCCAATATATCATCCACATTGGTGACGTTGAACATAAAACATTCTAGGTACATTGGTATCGGCACATCCCGCCATATCTCGAACGATGTCGAGGTCGGTGTCAACGTCATCATCTGCGAAAAGAAATTGTGATCATAATGCTAATCCTGAACGATTTTTGTCACGGCGGCCATTTCGACTCCAAACAACTGCGCACGAGATATTATGGTGCTTTATTGTTTATGCAAACACAGGATTTACTATTTCCTCGCTTTCAAAATGTGATACTTGGTGGTAGGGCGAGTCCGACTGGGTTCACTTCCACTCGTCATATACTCTTCTGCATTTTAGTTCCCAAGGACCCTGATTCCCTAGCGGCGCTTTGCGTAAGGAATGGAAAATATTTCTTACAGCGCCGATGTCTATGAACGACAGTGACCACTTACCATTAGGTGAAAAAAAAGTTAGAAGGCAATCCGATTCAACCAAAAAATCCAAGAAGACGAACGGATTACTCACTTCCATGATATGAAGTGTTAACACAGTTAACTTCAATATATCAGACTACCCCTGAACCTGACCCTGACCTCGGAATCTGCGGCCTTAGCTAACTTAGTAGACTTGTATGAAGTGGTCTGCATCTATTGACAAAGACACTGTCTAAGGGCGGAAAACGTAACTCAGATACCATCATCGCCCGCCGTCCTAAAAACTTTTAAAACAACACTTACACTTTTTAACTGTGCAAAGAATATTGTCGGCCAGAAGACAACCATGACAGCTCCACCAACAACTAGAAATGACCCGCAGGTCATCAAGATAGCGCTCTTCTTCTCGGCTGACGGCATTTTGTGTTCTTGGTATCTAAAAAAAAAAAAAAATTGAATTATTTACGAGTATACCGCATATATAAGTATATCAAATCAGTTACGTGTCTGAAAAAAAAGTGTAGTGTCGTAAACTACTACGAGATGATTTAGATTCGAAAACTATTTAATAAATTAACTCACTCTTATTATTTTCCTAAAAATATCCTTTCATCTTTCCAAAAAAAAATTATAAAATAAAAGAAAAATTAAACTTTGTTTAAATACGCTCTAACAGTGAACATATCTATACTTTCCTTCATTCATAAATGATGACTGTAATAACCATAATATGTTTATAAATATACAGTAAATATATAACATACTTTAAGGTATTTTTTTATTCGGTAAACTTATGCATTTGAATAATCGAACAATCTCAATAAAAAATACCTACACGTAAGCGAAATTACGCATAATTGTGCAAACGAGATTGTTATTAAGCAAGGGCGTTTGCTCGTGCAATTCCATAAATGTATTCTTTACAACGGAATAAGTTTCATTGCACATTTATTATTTACCTACTGCGTTAAATTTCCTTGTACTGTATCATGATATATTATTTTTAAAATAACTTGACAATGCAAAACCGGGTCGTTAGAGACTACTAGTAGATGAGATCACAGTCTGGTGGTGTGATATATACATTGTAAGTTTTACTTTATAAGTAAAAGTTAGTAACAGAAAATACAGCGAGAATCCCGCATATGCACGTACTATACTTGGTGGTACGGCTTTGTGCAAGCCCGTCTGGGTAGGTAGGTACCACCCACTCATCATATATTCTCCCGCCAAATAGCAATACTTAGTATTGTTGTGTTCCGGTGAGTGAACCAGTGTAACTACAGGCACAAGGGACATAACATCTTAGCATCCAAGGTTGGTGGCGCATTATTGTGATGTAAGGAATGGTTATTATTTCTTACAGCGTCTATGCCTACCTATTACATAAAAAAAAAAAAATAATTGACTGTGTTCAGTAAATACTATATGCGGAATATTATCTTATCTAAATAAAAATCAAAATTCTTTATTCATGTAGGCTCATATAAGCACTTTAGAATCGTCATGTTACCTTGTTAAATTAAAAGTAAAGCTACCTAAGCTTGTTTCCTTAGCTTATAAAGTTGTTGGAACTATTTCCACATATCATTAAAACGATTTTAAGACAATACATATTCTATTGTTCAATTCTAAAGGCTCCGTTACCCTGTGCAACTGGTGCCAACAATTAATAACACTATACAGTCTTAATGGAATTACAAAATAACAAATTGAATGAATACTTTCGAGTAAAATAGCAATGAAGTTTTTGACCAGCGCTGGTACAATTACAGAATTTCAAGAATTTCTTAATGACAATACTGACCAAAATGTTTTGGATTAATTGATAATAAACTAAAGGATGAAATATTACCTGATTTCTAAAAATATACTCAAAATATCACCTCTAATTTTAAACACTATATTATACCATTATTTAAACGAATATTTCTTAAATATATTGAAAGAATTAAAACTGGCAACACAGGTATATTATATTAAGTTTTATGACACACTAATTAAATGTAAAACTAATTAAATACCATAATGTAAATTATCATTTTATCAATGGATTAATTCGGATTTTTGATAACGTCCTTCATTGATAAAGGCATTAGAATATTTCATATCAATAAATTTATTAAGAAATGTTGATGCTAGATTTAAAATTTATATAAAGGAACGTATGTATGCAAAAGATTATTATACAGTTCGTGCGTTCATGTGTGTAAGGACACCATGGACATGCCTAAAGTGATTTGTTATTTTAAATAGTTGTAAAAAATTAAAAATTTGGAAGAAAAGCCAATACTTCTCATTGTATTTTCTTTTTCGAATCTATGGTCGTGTTTAATTTGACTCAATAAGCAAGTGAAAAAGCTCTACATGGACTCAATGAATTGGAATTCGATCGATTCGAAGTCACTGAAAAAACTTATTTTACTTTAGTAACGCAGTCGCGGGGAACAGCTGACGAAGTTGAAGCTGATATAATGACCACATAGCATCGATATCCTTTTGAGACTACGTTGACATCCGCGTCAAAATGTATCCTATACTAGCAGCCTGACTTGGAAACGCACGGATGCAATTTATTTATAAAGAAAATTATATGAGATAAATTAAACACTAGCACTCTGGAATGATGAGACTTTTTATCAGTGAAAACTTTTTTTAGTAGTGGTGGTTAGTCGCTGAGATTACCCCCTACACACAGACAAATAATATTTACTTATTTAAAATATTAAGTACATATTGTTGTTCTTATACAGATTCAGATTCGATCGGTTCAGCTTAGTCATGCTGAAGTAACAAATAGATTGAGAGAATTGCTTTCGTATTTATAAGTGATTATAAAATACTAATCCACGTCACGTTAATCTAAATAAGAATTAAAAAATTGACATAAAAATAAGTGGGGCTTGAGTATTAATCAATTGAGAAAAATAACCGTATGTTTTTTAGATGTTAAGACAAGTAGAATATTTGACGAACTTTGAAAGTTGTGCTACCAAAAAGGACTGATCAGGTCTGTTTAAGAAAAGTTTTAAACTCAGCTATGGCATTTCATGTCTGAACATTGATGTACTCGGATTTCTTCAGACTTATTTTGTCTGCGTTTTTTCATTGTAGAAAAATATTAATTGCCTAAAAATTAAGCTCTTACCTTATACGTTTAGATTAGGGGGTGTTTAATGTAACACTGCTCTGAGCTCTCTTTTGGGCACAATCGATTTGACATTTGAACGAAGAAGACACAAGTTTTACTAATTACAAATTCTTTTTGACATTGGAAACAGTCTTTTATTTTTTGAACATAAGGCTCAGCGATTTGATACGGAATTCGAACATATTAGCGTTTTGGAGCACAATGTCAACGAAGATTTGAATGAGAGATATCGCTTTTTGGTCAGTCTATTATTTTTCAATTCCTTCCCCTCGGGGTGGCACGCCAACGCTAAGTGTGTTACAATACCCGCTAAAAAACCAGTAGTACCCGCTCCGTCCCCTGGGGGGGGGGTCATCACGGGATCGCTTGCGCATAATACAGTGAAGCCTTTTGGTATAACTCTAATATATTACAATACAAGAAATAATGTCATTCCATTTCAACAGGTATCGCTTACGCATTTAAATATATTAAGTACTTGGTATAAAAGAAGTTAATACGTGTTATTAAATTCAAAATCTCGGTAACTAAGCCGATAGTCCAGCTATAAAAAAATATCCTTACAAGCTTATCGCTTTTTATCTGATAAACTGTTTGGCAACCGTTTACTTGAAGGTAATTTTGAACACGGGTATCTATATAGCGATACTATAACTACTTTAATACGGCTAGACTTTATAGTTTAGGTTATATTTATAATAGTATCCGGCACATCATTACCGTTTTACTTAGTAGAATTAGCCCCCTGATTGATTCCTTGGCCATTATTGCGTACAAGGGCAAACAAACAAAGACACTTTCTATTTACTACAACACTTTTGCTTCTTCATTATAAATTGCCTCGTTGAAAAAACGACTGGCCTATAGGGTTGGCAGATCCCGTGTCCAAAGATTCCCGGAGTCGGAACAATAAAAAAAAATAAAGGGGCTTTTCTTATAAGTAATTCTCAGCAGCAGCTCGCATTTTGGGAATTGGCAGCGTTTACTCTCGTGCCTCAGAATACGCGTAAGGTTTTAGTAGAGAGGACAGTACAGGAACACTTTCCTTTAAAAAATATGCACGTACTTAGAGACCAGCCGCCGTTGTCGACCGGTAGATCGTTATCATCATCAAATTTTCACATAGAATTTAACGCCATCGATATAAGGGTCGCCTTAATAAACTAGTTGTCTGTGCTATTCATGTTATTTTAACGATTAAATATGATACACAGATAACAGAAAAAAAATTTTAATAAATATATTTTTTTGTCTTTATCTGATTAAGTGGTCACCACGGTTCACATTCACAAACCGGAACACTACAATAATAAATATTGTCGGTAGAATATATTATAGGTACCCATTCATCATACATATCTTCTACCGTTACCTACCCAAATAGGTATAATTAAGATATAATTAAATAACAATAATTATTATATCCTTGTATCTTAATAATTGTTGAAGTGTTAAAAGTGGCTTGACTTGCCACCTCTAATATAAAAAATATATATATATATATATATATTTAATGTTCAGTCAGTCGATGAGTCGTACAGATTACGTATATTTGGTACCTACTAAGAATTGACAAATAAGATTTCTAACAATATAACCACGTGTTAAGCACAAACGTGGAAGTCGCGGTCAAAAATCTCGTAAGTAAACTTCAGTCCGAATGACTCAGTGTTGACTGTAATTTATTCTGCGTTAAAGGTCGCGGGTTCAAATGTGAACCGGTCACAGTGATATTATGTCAGAAACGACTAAAAGTACCATAATCTTCTTAAATAAAGTATTCAATACCAAAATAACAGCCTGTGATTGTAACACTTCTAGGCCAATTCCTCTTCTCCCTTTGCGTAGAAGGTTTGGAGTTTATTCCACCACACTTCTCCAATCCGAGTTACACATGTGGAAAATTTGAACCCGCGATCTTCGGTATAGATTCAAATGTACTGCCCACTGGGCCATCGCGGTTCATTTGTACGTCAATATTAATCTAAATAACATTGTAAATACCTATTTAAATGATACCGTACTTAACGGTACTTATTTATAGGAATAACATATTATCTTAGACGTAACAGGTCATTTGCCTTGCGCGTAACATAAATATTGCGTTTACATATTTAAGTTTAATGTCCTCACGGTATTTAAATACTAATAAATTATTTATTTATGTGTATATATTAACCATCATATGTAATCAATAATACATATAAGGCTAGTCGACTACTGTATACTATATTATTAATAAAAATCCGCACTATACCCAGTAACATAACTATTATCGTTCAAAGACGTGCGGTGCACCAGAGATTAGGTACATAACGATCCCTTAAAAAGAAAATCAAATTTTTCTTAATTTAAGTAGTTCTCATAAAACCGAGCCGATTTGAATGGTCACATTAGTGTTGATTCAAAAATCAAAAAAAATCTCTATTCAAGTAGGCTCAGTACTCTTATCCATCATTTTAAATAAAAAGTATAGTCAGTAAACAACAATGTGAAGCAAATGTTTATTAATTACCGTTTTAAAAGTTACTGATAGGGCACGCAGGACAAAACGCCATCCATAATTATATAATTAAATTATGTTAATAGACTATTCATATGTGCCTTTTTTCTCAATTTTTTTTTCTCAAACGACTCACCGAGGCTTCTTTCTTTCTAGCGACGTCTAGGTATTTGCACAAGATTAACCCGATTGACGGAATATTATTAATTCATATTTTAGTCTTTAGTGTCAGGTCAGAGATATGCTATTAAGTTTGTTAAAATGTTGAATATTTTATGAGACATAACTCAATATGTCGACTTGATCGAAGAGAAAATCGGAACGAACGCCAAATCTATGACAGATAAACAAAAAAAAATGTATGGAAGATTAGAAGGTATTCAAGTCACCAACAACATTATATAGTAAACTTAGATAACAAAACCTCATGTTATGTTTAAAAATCCCCCATTCTTTCGAGAAATTTAGTCTAATCGTCAAAAAATATTAATCCTAGTTTCATTTATTTATTTTAGGATCACCAAGATAACATACATTACGTAAAACCAAAAAAAAACTATTGTAGAGAGTGATCCAAATGTAACAGTTGCCAAATTTACAAGTAATCACTACACGCATAGACTCGTACAATAAAATCAATGAAACAAATTGAAGTCTCATGAACATATTAATTTAAAACATTTTATGAAGATCGTCTTCACTTTGTGGTAAAACTTTGTGACCGCCTGGGGCCGCCTATACATTAATCTTATATTCTACCGCCAAGCAGTAATGATCAATATTGTTGTGTTCCGATTCGATCCGATCCGATTCGAGTGTGAGTGAGGCAGTGCAATTACAAGCAAAAGGGACATGAAAACTTAGTTCCCAATGTTGGCGGCGCATTGGTATTGTAAGGAATGGATATATTTCTTACTGGGCCAATGTTTATTGGTATTGTTGTATATAATATTAATGGTAAGTCGCCCCGACTTACCATCAGGTAGGTTTTTTTTTATTTGTTACGCGTCCACGTCATAAGTAAACAAACGATCGAAGCATACACAGTACATAGGGTACCTAACAGATGCCCCCTCCCACTTAAACGCGGGCATAACTGATATAGAATAAAAAACTTAAAGATCTAAAGCAAGGTATCTCTTACACAATTCATAAGTACCTATTTAAATTCCACTAAACACCTAGCGTTTATGCACTAGCTTTACTGGTGATCACATTTTATTTTATTATTTCAGTGACATAAAATAAAACACAATATTACATGTATAAATAACATACAAGTTTCTATCCGCGGCTGCTTTTTTTTAGCCTTAGGTCTTCTATAATGAACCGGTTTCTGCTTTAATTTAAATAATTTATTGCGAAAGATTTATTTATATGTGTATCATAATGTCATTAAATTTATAAATAGCCAATCGAGAAATTTCCGGGTGCTTACATTGGTTACGCTGACTGAAGCATAAGAAATGCTTCTAATATCCATATAAAATCCGCGACGACGTAATACATACTAATATTATAAACGCGAAAGTAAGCCTGTCTGTCTGTTGATATTTCACGAACAAACCACTGAAACGACTTAAATAATATCAGACATGAAGCAAGCTTGCAACACTACACTACCAACCCTTAAATACGCAAGCGTAGCCGCGGGCGGCAACTAGTATATACTTTGATAAATGAGTCACAGTAACCATGATTTAATGATACGGTTTCAAATAACTAAGTTTTATACTTTTAAATACAAAGATTAATAAAATATTATTTTAAAGCATTTACTGTAAACATAAATTTATAATACATTGCAATGGGCCATAAAATTTAGTAGAACACTGGGAATGTATCATCACTCAGTCTACTCAAAGCGTCATCTTAATCGAGAGTGATTAGTTTGCAAAAACTTTTAACGGCTTAAGGGTCGCCCCGCCAATCATAGTCAAGTCTTTGAGTATCAGAAAACTGCAAATCGGCGCTTATTTTGCTTACGACGGGGCTAAAAAAGTTTTTAAAGTTTTAGACAAGATTGGAAGTTGATTCCATAAATCCAGGACAGATCGTTAGAAATAACATCGTTGAATGCTTCTGGCTTATTACAAAATTTTAATCATTATGATTTTGTAACTGATAATGCTTTGTTTGATTGTATGACTTGTTTAAATAGATTTACACTACACTACCCACAATTTAACCCATTCATATTATAACTCAATTTTTTTATTAAATGTCGAAGTATTTTACTTATTGATAGTCAAAGCAAAAATTACCAACGCCTATATTTTTAATTTATTGTAATCTTCTATTAAAAAAAAATAGCCAGACGCGATCGTACATAAAGTTTAAGCATTGATTGCTTAACCTCTTATATTCCACACACATGATGTTTTGAAGTAAAATTCATTAACTTCATCTCAAGCAGAAGGCATTCAGTAAGAAAGCATTCAGGAAGAAAGTGAAATTAGTCTTCCCAAAAATAAATATAAAATAATGGTTTACGCGGCACACACTCAGACAATTTACACAAACTATAGGTGAAATAGTATGAAAATCTTTTTAGTACTTTTTTAGTTAGATATCACATCTAGACATGGGTGTTTTATTCAAATTTGTAGCGACACATTTTTCTTCTCTTATGTAAATAAATATTATTAAAAAATAACAATTGGTAAAAAGTTGTGAAATTGTCTATGGCTAAATTTCCTTGTCTTTGATTAGCCTATTATATTTCCTAGTACACAAGGCTATGTAATTAGTAGTTAATAAGACAATTTACAGATAATTACTCAAATATATGATCAAGTTATTGACACTGTAAATGTTAACAACATCATTACCAGAAATTGCTGGATGTTTTAATTAAATTATAATTATTTATGTTTGTAAACGAGTTTGTTAGTTTATGATAAATTATTACTGTTTCCATTGAAACAATATCTTAATTAAATACATATATCGGTATCTCTTTCTTACATAGACCAAAAAGGACAACAAGTATATTAGTCATGCCAAATAAGTTTGATTTGCATAATGCACATGAACAATAAATATGAAAATATTTGCTTTTAAAGAATACTTTTGTATCTATGTTATATTAAAGAAAGAGATCTCAGTGCAGTAAACTGACCTCTAGCACAACAGTCTTTAATCAGGTAAAACAGTTCCTCAATCAGAACTGACCTGCAGTTTTAACATCAACCTTTCTTAAAATACACAACACCACTCAATTTAAAGGTTTTTCATTTGCATATTCTAAAAATAGAAGAATTTTTCAACATGGTCATGTCCGGGAGGAACCATATTCTTATAAATTTATCATATGCAGTGTTTACTTGAGAAAGATATTACATTATAAGTTTTAATGTTAAATATAAATACCTTTGGTCATGGATCATTCGCTGCATACTTTAATAAGGAAACAATTATGTTGAAGTTATATAAAGTGGAAAGTGAATAAACACATCCTACAATGAGTTGAAAACACTGATAACTCATTAGACTTTCTTTTATTTATTTTTATCATTAACTATAAATTATTTTTATTTTTTATTTTCTTTAATGACACACACATACTAAGTCTGACTTGATTAATAATAAAAATTTAAAAAAAAAAATTTTGCACATATTAATACGATTTCGATAGTATATAAAGGTTTTTTTTTTTGCTTATTCAATAATATAAATTAAGACTGAATATTAATAAAATAGAGTATTTCTGCATGATGATTTCCTTGTAAGCATGAATATGCAGTTTTGTTTTAAATTAGGAATGTGAATGTCAATACTATGATATGTTTATGTTGTATAAATAGTTATGGGTATGAAAATAGCTAAAACAAAGGAAAAACAATAATGCATGCATGGTTCTTGTTTCGCAAAATAACCGGCCAATTCCAGTTTCTACATTTAAACAGTTTATGAAAATGAATTTATCAAATAAATAAATTAAAACGTTGTGTAAACGCCTTCGTTTATAAAATGTTTAGATTTTAAACTATTGTGCTGGAGTATTTTAATTTTTTATAATACATTTAACAACCGATTTTAATAATCTTATCTAAAGTTAATATATAAAGTGTGATTCTTGATTGTTATATTAAAACACAAAATATATATTTACTTACCGTCAATAATAAATTGATGAAGCGATTATTTTCTCACGATTCAACATATATTATGATTGAACCATGTTTTAAATAGTAACATTGCTTTAGTTATAATCACATCATGAGTCAACGAACACAACAAAGTCGCTATTAAAAATGATCAGTAAATAAATATCACGGTTTTACTGAAGATACGAGCGTACTTGCCGATCAAAATATTTATGCGAACTCAATACTGAATACATGACACCAACTGTCTCCACAAATTAAACTGACTTTGACAAATACGTCAAATAATGTGTGTGTCAAATTTATTATTGCCAATGTAGAAAAATAAATAAAAAATTTAAATCACATCGTGAAAATTATATCGGAGGATAAATTGATACTGATATTTTTTATTACGGATGTAATTATATTTTTAACATATACTTATTCTTGGCTTCAACTACAAATAACAGTCGTTTATTAGATAACGTTTTTAGATAATATTGCAATTATTACTGTGATAAGTTGATAACGTTTAAAACTACAGTCAGTAGCAATTGTCAATGATAGCTTTTATTTATGTCCATGTGTTTTTACATAGTGTAATTAGAGGTGGTATTTTGGTGATAGGGCTTTGTGCAAGAACGTCTAGATAGGTACCACTCACTTATCTCACTCTACCGTCAAGCAGCAATACTTGTTGTATTAATGTCTGGTGGGTGAGTGAGCCAGTGTTGGTGGGGCATTGGAGATCTAATCTAAGGAATTATTGAAATTTATTAAGATACAATGTATACGGATGGTGGTGACCACTGTTGGTTATTATCAGATGGCCCAGGTCATCCAACTGCAGTTGGCAACAGCTTTAATAGTTTCCTAGATCACGGCTGTGGACAAATCTGTGCCGTCATTATTATTCCCATCTCTGTAATCAGGAATGCCAACCCTTTATAAAAAAATCGCAGCATTCTAGAAACTACGTCATTGTCACTTACTAAGTAATTAAAGTAAAAAGTATAATAAGAGCTTACTACCGTCCCACTGCTTAGTAAAGGCCTCCTCTCCCTTTCGAAGAGAATGCAAATTCAATGCGGATTGATGGGTACACGTAGCAGATTCTCATTATCATTGATGACTTATAAATACAAATTAAGCACATGAATTCAGTGATTGTTCCGGTTTGAACTCAGAATCATCGCTTAAGATTCACGTCTTGTAACCACTGGGCCATTACGGATCTTTTAATTTATTTATTATGGGCATACGAATTACTGTCGTAAAATTCGATTTGTCTTAACAATAGACTGATTACAATTCATGCAATTTTCATTTTCTTTTCTGTTCACAGTTAATTCATAAAAACAGTTTTTTTGTATAAGTGGCACGTATTCACAATCGCTAATATACATAGATACAGCACAAATAATATTGACAGTTCTACCCAATAGTATAGAACTGTAAAAAAAAAAATACTGTCGGGACAAATAAAAAAGTTTGGTCTCCTTCAGAAATGCGTGTCTCTTAAGTATCTAGTAAAAGTGGTCAGATAATAAAATTTAAAATGGATACTTTCTCGCCAGTTAAAGCTGTATTTGAAATTAGAATTGACAAATAAATAAATAAAACAAATAATTATGCCTACATGTTCCTTTATTGAATAAATTATGAAATCGCAAATGCAGGCAGTATACTCGCATAAATTACCATTTCAAATAAACATTGAATAAATCCTAAAACAATAGTTCACCAAGTCACTACTTAGCGTTTTAGGTGAAGCGTACTTTGGAATGGTTTACAATAGCCTACGAGAGAAGAAGCCTTAAATTTTTAGACAAACCACAGTCAGACTGTGAATGATAAAACTATATCGTGGCACTAACGACAAACATTCATACGATACTTCGCAAGTTCATTCTAATTGCTTTTCAAATTCGATTATCTTCAGAAACGATAATGTCGACTGTACACACTCGGCGAAAAAAGAGGCGCTGCTGGAACAGACAAGGCGACGCGAAACATCGCATGCGATCGTACGATGTCTTATATAGATTGTCGGGGGAGAGCATTAATGTGTTCCCGCAAGCAGTTTGTAAATACACACAATGATAACTAACAAAAGTGAAACTATCCAAAACGCTCGATTCAATATATTTTAAGCAACTTTAATTTTATATATATATATAGATGTCAATAGATAAAAGAACTGAAACTTTATTGTAAATAACCATTTATATTGCCCGGTATCAATTCCTTTTAAAAATGTTGACTTCGAAATAATAGTAATTGAGTTTTTCGGATAGCAACACTTGATGACCTTCGGACTGTCTTTTGTTTTTGTTTGAATGCTTGCCGCTAAAATATCACTTCCATTATTAGAACCTACAAAAACTTCAACCCTAAATATTTTTCAAACAAGCTTAAAACAACATCGGTGTCTCAGATATTTATTTTAATTATTTAAAACAAACCTCGTAAATCTATTTAAGTAGGCGTAAATTATTTAACTTATACTTTAGTTTTCTCGCGATTTATCAAAATACATAAAATTGAGAATCACTTTATAATATTGGGATTGGTTTTTAAACGATATCGGTGTTAACGATTCTCTACTCAAAAAGTAGCATTTGGTTTTCGTAGGCGGTAACGTCGACAACGGAATATTTCTTGTGACCAAATTTAAAGATAAGCTTGATTCTAAAGCACACGTAACTCGTTCGCTGAAAGAAAAAACTCGTGGACTTGTGAGAGAGTTTTTACCAGTAATCATAAATTTAAAAAAAAAGAACCATAATATTAAAAAATAAGTCAATCGCGTTAACATTAAAAATCAATCCCAACGCATAACGCTTTCAAGGCATGGTTAGTGAATGGCTATGAGGCCCGACTCGAGCAGCTTCTGGATCTTGGCCGCGATGTCGGGGTTCTTGAGGTGGTCCTGCAGCGCGTGCGGGTCCTGCTGCATCTGCTCCAGGATGCAGCGCATGGCGGGGTCGCGCAGGATGGCCTGCACCTCCGGGTCGGCCATGGCGCGCTTGCGGACCTGCACGTTCACATTTATTTAGTCCATCAGCGAATGGGCGAATGCGACTAGGCAGCCACTTCATTTGTCATATATCAAGTTAAATATTATTGTTACTTTCACTTTTAAAATCAAATCAAAACATCAGTAATATACCTAGAATTGTTTATAAAGTATTAAATAAATAAAGCGATGTGAAACATATACTCAAAAAGAAAAAGAAATATATATTTTCAATGACATAGACTTCATCTCATTTACAGTACAGCTGATTGTTTATTTAACTTACCTCCTCAGGGTTTGAGTTGAGCTGTGTGGAGCAGGCCCGGTAACCTTCAAGTGCTTCTGCATTGCTGGGATCCAACTCAAGCGCTTTTTGATAGGCGTTTAAGGCTTTCGCTTGCTGTTGCATACCCTGAAATATACATATGATATTAAAACTAAAGATCACATGTACTTTAAAACAAATGTACGAGACAGTAATAATAAAATTAATTTATGCAGTATTTTATTTTTTAGAACCAAACTTTGGAATAGGATTTAACATACATTAGCTTAGTTTGAGGCAAAGTAATAATGTTAGTAGAATTCTAACAATTTTAAATTGCTTTATTCACTACAGAGGGATAACTTAACGGATAAAATAAAAAGTACCACAAGTTCAGAAACAGTAATAAACAGCCAGTTTTTGTTTGCTAAATATAGCAAATGTTACAAGTTTTAAAATAGATAGCAGACTATAGAACAATATAATAAATAATTATATTATAAATACTCACTTGAAGAATCTTTCCCTTTCGGATCCAACCTTTAATAAACTTAGGGTCTAGTTTACAACATCGCTCGCAGTCTTTGAGACCTAGATCGAAGGCAGCCAGCTTGGTATAGCAGGCAGCACGATTAGAGTACAGCTTAGGGTCGTCCGGGTTGCGCTTAATCGCTTCTGTGTAATGCTTCATCGCTGTACTGTAATCACCTGGAAAATATATTTGTAGTAAAATAATTAATTTATATTGAGGGTGATAGTGGAAAGTAAACGCTGATAATTTTACTAACAATTACGAACTTAATGATCGCGTTTCGTATAAAAATAGAAGGTATTGGATTTTCCTCGTGACCTGTAAAACTCGAAACTCACCACACAATGTCAGAAAGTTATATTATGTATGACATTGATTGTAATAATACAACAATTATTCGAGTCTGCCTACTAAAGGGTCTCATACCATACTAGGAAGGTTTCAGACAAAAAAAAAAATGTTATTTGTATTGAGAAGTATAAGAGTATAACGACTAGACCGTTCCGTCGCCGATCAACAACATCGCGGGACATACACGGAGAGTTAACAAATAGTCCATGCCAAGCATGTTTCTGTTCCTGATACATTCGTATGAGACGGTATAGCGTGCACACTCCTGTAAGGACACCGTAAAATGGCTGATCACCGTCATAAAGCACTTATAGATAGAAGAACCGGAAATAGAATATTTGACATCTTGGCAAGCTTTAGATAACTCTTGAGTAAGTGACCATTATTTCTAACGATACTTTGATTAATTAAAGATTTAACGTATAAAAGATTTGCACCCAAACTTAAAACTAAAAATTACAATTTTGCTACAAACCCTGCCAATCATCCATGAATTTGGGGCCCTTTTGTAGTAGATATTTACTACCATGTACAAATAATTTGCTTATAGCAAAACCTTAAGTATCATTTCAAATAAACGGTGCGGTAATTTTCGTAAATTCGTAGGAATCTGATTGGTTGTACAATCCTATGGCTATAGTATATCTCTTTCTATCACGAAGAGCACGTCTATAGCTTTCAACATTTTAATATCGGCTATCGTCACGAGCCTTTTGATAAATACGTTAGTTATTCCTTACAAATATGACAATTTCGAAAATATAATGTATAGCAGTAAACGTGAGCATAAACATGTGAAACAAATTGTTGGTCCTTCGGGGGCCCCGGGCACGTGCCCGGGTGCGCTATGCAAAAGACGGTAATCATCCTGCGGTGTTTAGAGATTCTATCTAGTAGATTAGTACAGGGTTATACACCCTTTTTTTTGTTTATTATACCGGTTGATGGTAGAGGAAATGAGCCACCTGATGGTAGATGGTCCACCATTCCTTACATCGTACAATGCGCTACCAGCCTTGGGAACTAAGATGTTATGTCCCTTGTGCCTGTAGTTACACTGGCTCACTTCTCCTTCAAACTGGAACACAACAATACTTGAGTACTGCTGTTTGGCGGTAGAATTTCTAATAAGTGGGTGGTACCTACCCAGACGGGTTTGTACTAAGCCCTACCATCAAGTGAGTATTTGTGCTAAATTTCATAGTAACCAGTCTAATGATAATGAAGTCAATTAACCTGATGAAGATATTTATAAAATAAGAATCTCTCGATTGTTCATTAAGCGCTTAAGTGTGATCCAGGGGGGAACGGCCATGTTTAATATAATAAAATATATAGACTCACCCTTTTTAAAGTAGTCATTGCCCAGTTCCTTTTCCTGCTCCGCTTTAACTGGATCAACGTACGCCTTCTTCTCCTCCTCGATAATTCTCTTTTCTACTTCGCTGAGGAGGGTCTTGATCTCGGGCGTACGGTGCTCCGACATTGACTTCTCGTAATATGTCTTCGCTAACTTCCACTGTTCCATCTTTTTGTAGGCGTTACCTGATTTGTTATTACGTTTTTTTTTTTTAATTAATGTTTACTGACAGTGGTACACAAAGGTAATAGTGAATTTAATTTGGTGTGATTTGTAAAAATAAAACTTTGTCGAAGAGTTTTAAAATCTGGGTTTCATAAAGCGTCGGATTTTCGTGAACTTAAATGAATCTCGAGTTTTATGGTAAAGGAAGACATTGGGAGGAACTCTCATGCGCGGCATAAAATGCAGTCACGTGTGGGAATCAACCAAACAAAACTGCAGCATAGAAGCTACTGAAGCCCCCCCAAAATTCTCATAAAGTAACGGCCTGCTTATTCCACCAAAGACAAATGACTGTCGTTCTCACGATTAGGCAATAGTTTCATAAATAACTAACTATTCAGATATCATACTAAAAATCAGAGAATATAATTTATTATTATAAAAATCTAACTAACATATTATGTAATATTACCACTATGTATTTATCGTGACCTTATCTAGAATATAATTATATATGTGATCAGTGTTTATGTTAGCAAAAATTACTCACCGATTCTCGTGAAAGCCTTCGCGATCAGCTTGAAGTCGGCTCTGTTCTCTCTACCGATTTCAATTGCTTTCTCACATTCCTTAATACACTTCTCATATTCTTTTTGTTCGAAGAACACAGCCGCTATATTCGTGTAAAACGTGATATCCGTCGAGTCGTGTTCGATGGCCTTGTTGTAGTGAACTAGCGCATTCTCGAAGTCCTTCTTCTTATAATATTCATTACCTAAGTCTTTTTCTTGTAAGGCAGACACGCGGTGTGGTGGAAGATCTTCATACTTCGGTTTGGGAGGCTCCTCCTTTTCGGGTTGGGGAGTAGGTTTAGGGGTCGGCGCAGGTGGATCGACGTCCATTCGCGTGCCAATATCTAGACTGAGCATGATCGATATCGTCTGCAGCAGACGCATGTCTGACAGGTAAGGATCTAAAGTTGACAGATCATTTGGATTTACTCTCTGAAAAAGATTTTATAATTGTTCATTTTATAATTTGTTTCTATGTAATAAACCTGGGCATGGTAATATCATAAGTTATATTGACTTATGTTAAAACTCTATCAGTAGATTGAGCCAACTAGAAACGTTCATCTTTCATGCAACTTGTTGAGCAAATATATAATGGAATAATCACAACGTAACTTTGGTAGGTAATGTCTAGAAAATTCTAGATTATTTATTGTTTCTGTATTTTGCATATTTTATTCCTAAATTTTACTCATTACTAATCGGAAAACTAATTGTTTTCTACTACATGAAAAAAAAAAAACATTTAAGAATATTAAAAGGATCATAACACATCTTTCTTTTAATTTTGTTGTTCTACTAACTTTGCCTATTAATAAATTTGAACTTGTTAAAATAATAATAAATGATAAAAAGTGTGGACTTATTATTCTTTGATTTCCATAAATGTATAAATTTATTTATATATATATTAATTTGAGAAATAGAATAACAATTAAGTTTCACGCTAGGTGTTCGGGGGAGAATCTATAATCTAAGCCTTAGTAGCTTACATTCAATTTAATCCTGTTACACAATATGACATGTGGTATGTGATTTAAAAGAGCTTTGAAGTTATAAGACATATTTTGATTTTGGTTTTTTAGTTTTATATTTTATATATTAACTAGAAATTGGTGTACTTTGTATTTTCATGTTATTATAGAGAAAAATGTGTTTAAAGATTGGGAGATATCATGCAAAATTAGATCCATTTGAGTTGATAGATAAAATAGAACATGATTCATCATTCAACAACAAATTCCTAAATTCCAAGAAAATTGTAGCAACATAAACAGTGTTCGAAATTAGACCATAAACATCATTGAAAATTTGATGAAAACTTGTTCAATTTTGTTTTAAAATAACACAGCAGCAAAAGTAAAAAAAGAAAAAAATAGCCAAGCTTAGTAGAAAGATTGATAACTTAATTTATTTTCACTTTGTTAATTAATATTTTACCATAATAAGACCTAACCCTAAAATTTCTGCTATGATGTATGCTCACACGTCATGTTCTTGAGCAGATATTTTTCAACCAAAACCAAAATAGCCCAGTGGTTGCATCTTAACCAATGATGCTACATGATTAATAATAATAAAATTAATGGTTTAAATCCAGACAAGCTCCACTGAATATTTATTTGCATAATTTGTGTTTAAAATTTACTTCATGCTTATCGGTGAAGGAAAACATAGTAAGGAAACCTGCATGTCTAATTTTAATGAAATTCTGCCATATTGATTGAATTATGCAAAAATTTTAATAACAACACTAATGTCAATATAGTCAATTTATAATTTAAGCATAAAAGGATTTTCAATGAATGTCGGCCAAATAGTTATCGGAACTTCGGAAGTAAAATTCGTGGATATAAGTAGTTATTTGGAATAGCATTATTTTATTAATAAAATATATTAATTGATAATATTTGTAGTGCACAAATTGCATGGACTATGTAAATCTGTAAAAAAAAAGAAAACTATTAAAACATTAAGTCATTTACAAAATATGGGGTAACTGACTTAATGTTTTAATATTTTTCTTTTTTTTTTTTTAAATCCATATTATTCTATGGTCAATGAAAACACAGTAAATCTGCTTGCAACCAGTTATATGTATAGCCTGTTCCAATCAAAGTAGTAAGAAAGATAAACAAACTACAGGTTTACATATTCCATGCAATTGACCTTAGTAAAAATTTACATGTTTTATCCACTGAGCTATTACATCTTACTTGTTTTTTTAATAATTAATGAGATATAATATACAGCCTTATACTGTTTCATTAGAAAGCTTTATGAAAAAGATCATACAAGAGTGATTTATTATTCCATAAATAAAAATATTCTTTCATAAAATACAAAAATATTATGACAAATGAATTATGTTCCCATTGTTGTTAAATGTAATTAAAATAATCATTTTTTGCCAAACATAACTTTAGTTTGAATTTGGAATTCAAGTTATTTAATGTTCCTTGGATCACAAATATATGTATATTAAAGAAAATTTTGGAAAACTTATATTATTTATATTTGCAATTGTATGACTCTCATAGAAAATTCATAGCCAAAATTGCACAGTCACCATTTAAATTTATTTACATTAATTATAATTTCTTTTTTTCTCAAATAAACTAACATGTTGAATTTAATGTATGTGAAAAGAGCTCAATAAATTTTAAGCATAAATTTCAAACTCACAATACAAATTTCATATGTATGTGTTTATGTATAGTTCTTATAATAAAAATGTTATATTTTACCAACATCTTCTTTGTTAGTATTGAATAGACAATTTCTTTCGTGATAAATAAAAATAACCTACCTTGACCATTTTAACATATTCTGGATCCTTCAGCCATTCTCTTGTTTGAGGGCTTGTTTCCAACTTCTCAAATAAAGCATCTAATCTTATTTTAGCTTCCTCAGCTTGCGTTTTCACGTTTTCCAACCCCGCGAGCAACTGTTCGTTTCCAGGGTTAAATTCTAAGCCCTTTTCATACGCTTCGATTGATTCATCGAATCTCCAGAGGTATGCTAATGCACTACCTTTTCGAGAGTAGCCTTTGCTCCAAGAAGGGTTCAATGACACGGTTTTGTCAGCGTCTTCTAGTGCTGCCGAATACTTCTTAGCCTTAGCGTATGCTGCTGACCGATTACTATACAAAACGTGGTTATTTGGATCTAATTCTATTGCACTAGTGTAATAATTAATTGCTTCGTCATAATTCTCGGACGCCAAAGCCGCGTTACCCTTCTCTTTTAATTGATTTACCTGAAATTAACCTTTTTTTTATTGTTTGTTCTATAAACCGTTCAAAACAGCTGAAGTCAGCATAACCTTACCTGCTCCATGATTATAATACCCTATTATATTTGTATAAAAGTCAGATCACACTGTAGTGAATTGTTCACTATTACTATAATTTATAATTAAACTTCACACTTTCCTTGCAATAGTTCAATTATTTCAACTATTCTAGACCTCAGTATGAAAATGAATTATGAATGAACGGACACTGACACTTCAAATTCGAGAATTTTCTAGCTAAATGCGACTTCATAGAAATAATTAGTAGCAACACTACTATAATGATATGTAAAATAAATGTTTTTCTTAATTTAATTTTTCATTTCGCAATATTTTTTTAATATTACTTGGCTTTGGCTGATATTTGTGTTAAATTTTCTTTAATATATTACTACATAATATTTGAAGTGAAAATATATTTTTTTTCTTATAATATATGAACGCCTCTTACTGACATTTTTAATCTGTTTCCTGTTAGTGTCACGCTAATCGCTATTTTGTAGTATTCGTGATTACAATTGGCGAACGTTGTGGGAAATACCAAGTGAAATAGTGGTGATCGATGGCAAAGTAAGCATTTACGTGGTTAAAACCAGAACGGGTCGCGCGTTCCCGTAACTCCTGGTGATTCATCGAGGTTTTATAAACGTTTGTCACTATGGACACCGACGATGGTGAATCCTCAAGCAGTGGGCCTATGTCCAGCTTGAATAGCTTATTTTCCTTCACCAGTCCTGCTGTAAAGAAATTACTTGGCTGGAAACAGGTAAGACTATCCTTTGTGGCTTAAAATGTTTTAAATCCAATCTAAAATTAAGACTTTCTGAAATGACTCCAGCGTCCGGTTTTTCAAACTAATATCGTTTTAAAAGTATTTATCATCTGAACTCATGTTGTTGTTTTAAATAAAAGTACCTTAACGATTATTCTTGCAGTCGGGAATTAACAGGTTACACAACTGTATATTCAATAGGTGCACTTTGCTTTATTAAGAGTTAACCCAAAACAATATATTATAATCCATGTAATATACGTATATATCCAATCAACGATTTCGGCTAAAGTTCTTACTATTCTTGACGAATGTTATGAAGTTAAAATATGCTTATAAGTTGTGAGACAATTAAATGCTTTTAATTATTATATGTTTACAAAACTCCTTAAGCAATACATTTCCAGTGATCATTTATGTAAATTTTATTTGTGTATTTGAATTTAGAATTTCAGCCAAACTACCACTCAACTGTTATTAAATGTAACTTTTCAATTTGTAAAGATAACATTGCTTATTTTATACGTTACTATTTAATTGGAAAAAGTTAAAGTTTTGGTTTCAGCATCATTTTGTGAATTTTATTGTATAATAGTGCATATGTTATCATATACTTATTTAGTCAAATATCCAAATATCAAAATTCAACAGGAAAAGTTATTTATTTTCTATACACCCATTTCATAATTTGATTTATTATTATTGTTTTAGCCTCCATATTAACAATTTTAATTAAAAAAGTCTTGTTATTACGTTAATTCTGCGATTGAATATTACTAGGGTCATATTTAGGGGTATAAGAATAAAAAAAAAATCCAAATCCTTACTCTGCCAAATTACTTTAATGTAGTAGGCGTTAAAACACCTGATAAAAACTGAAGCTGCCTCGATTCCTGTATTTCACTTGAGTCTCAAAATTTCTAAATCTGGCACCAAATGCCTGACAATGCAAGACCACTTAAGCAAGTGAATAAATAAATAGGCATTTGGTTGTAATACATACTTCCATTGTGAACTGTTGAAAGACTTTTAATATAAAAAAAAATCAATTTCTACTTATATCCTCATGTTTTTGTATTTGATTCCATATAAGCCTATCACTGGCTTGGACTGTTCTACTGAAAAGAACTGGCTGGAAATTCAATGATTTATTGAAGTAGTTAACATAAGTTATATATATATTTATGTATATTCTTATGCTCTGAACCAGTGGCTGTTAATAGTTAAATTTATAGAAATGTAATACACTGTTTGCAATAGACCTGGTATTTTTTTCAGCAATTTGTTTGTTAAGATCTTATAGTATACATTTATTTTATATTTAAACAAAAGTTATAAAATATGTATACTGCATGCTGCCTTACAAAACGATTGTTTTGTAATACTTTATGAATACTAATTTACAAAGGTAATTTTTTTTTTTTTTCACATAAGTACCTGTTAAAATAATTAATGTTTAGGAATTAAAATGCTTTTAATATTATGAAGATTTTAGTGATTAATCAAAAATTTAGCTTAGAGAGATTTTACCTATTCTGATATCATTCTCCTGTAGGTAGATATGTCTTAAGTATGTATGGACAAGCTGACAGAATGCCTATGGGGCTATTACAGTTAGAGCATAGCAACCGTTGCTATCAAATATTTAATGCGGGTTGTCAAATCAAATCAAATCAAAAAAATATAAATCAGTATTATGAACCTATGCAGTAGCATAATACTCCAAAATACTGATTTATTGACTGCAACATTTATCAATCTGCAACAAATATTTGATAGCAACAGTTGCTATGCTATAACCATAATAGCCCCATTGATATTCACTATTTCAAATTAACCATTCCATCATCACCAATGGGCCTCAACCTTGGTAACTAAAATGGTATGTCCCATATGTCCATAGTTAAAAAGGCTCGCTCACTCCTCAATGTGCAAATGTGCAGGTGTTACTTACCCAGACAGGCTTGCTCAAAGCACTAGTGAAACCAAAAAATGTTAAAATGAGTTTATTATTTCACGCATGATCTTTCCTTGTCATTTGGGAGATGTCATTTAATGTAACAATATATCACACATATTTTGAATATTACTTGGCAAAAGCAATGTATTGCTTACACAAAAAATCTATTTTAAATCAGCAACAGCTGTATGAAAATCAGTGCATTCGTTTTTAAATTGTAGTTAAATATCAACAAACATATTAGTAAGCGCATATAACTTATCAACGTGCACAGTGAATCATTCATTCATTATAATTGTATGAATGAGCAATGGCAAATACTCATTATGTTGTAAGAATGATACAGCAAGTTAATAAGCCAAAAACTATTTTTATAAGTTTAAAAAGAAACAGTTTCCTACAACAGTGCTGGCTATCACCTGTCACATGCTTGTTTCTGGTCTTGTCCCGGTCTCCTCGCAATTTTTTCCTTGGTCACTGAGCACATAACAAAAAAAAAAAAACAAAATTAAGCATGTAAAATCTCAATGATGTTTGGGTATTAACCAGGAATCTTCAATTAAATTTGAGTATTTTAGCATTGTTCTGCCTGTGTTGAACTTGTTTGTGTGTCGTTTTTTGCAACCACTGGAGATAATTCTACTAGTTTATAAAAGTACAGTATATGTTCCCGATGCTTTTTCAACTTCGACCAAACCGCGACTGCTTAGTTTTACTAGAATGGGAAAACGGCAACGATCCCGTTTAGATTCGATTGCGAGTGTCAATTTAATAGTAGAATTGGCCCTACTGTACGGGATACGCTTCTTATCTCTCAATCTTTAAATTGTACCTTTCTCGTCACACAATAATTTGATGCAATAATATCATCTCTATTGTAAACATTAGATGTGATGATAATTTTTTTATCTACATTTTCCCTCCTCCGCATAAAGAATCATGCTTCCAATGGCTACCCGTTCTTCGTATGTTATTTTTTATGATAGTCCTGATGATTTGATTTCCACTTTTGACTTTCGCCGATTCTATTTACTAAAGTTTTTCTATTGACTAAAGGTTTTGACTTTAGTAAGACTTATTACTTTAAATTTAAGTTATGTTTTCGCTGACTTTTTAATTTTTTTTAACATAGAAATTGTTAAAACAATTCCTTATAAGCTAGGGATTTTACATATGTACCTACATAACTCTTATGTACATTTTTTGTGTATGTTATAGTCTTGGCAGCGTTCGCTTTGAAAGCGCCCGGACAGACAATATTATCTCTGACCAAGTTGACATAATGAGCTTCATAAAAAAAATAAGACGTGTAAACATACGTTATAGCATATGTATGTCCACCCCATATTTATAAACAAAAATAATACAGAAGTTCTAAATCAACAGTACAACTTGTTGGAGGCATTGTGCAACCCCGCCTGGCTAGCTCCCATCCACTCGTAATATATTCTACCGCCAAGCAACAATACTTAGTAAAGATGTGTTCCGGTTTGAAGGGTGAGTGAGCCAGTGCAACTACAGGCACAAGGAACATAACATATCTGTGCCCAAGGTTGGTGGTGCATTGGCGGTAAGCGATGGATAATTTTTTAAACAGCGCCAATTTCTATAGGTAATTTTGATCACTTGCTGTAGTGGCCAATTTGCCCGCCCGCCTACCTGTACCATATAAAAAAAGCGAATCAGTAGATCATGCGTAGAATCTTTAAAAAAAAAAACAAATAAACATTACTCATAATATCAGTAAGATTACGTTACTTAAAAGAAAATCGCTTCCGATTATTTATATTTGTTGTTTTTGATTTTTCTATGACTCAGTGCATTGGATTTCAATTGTAGTTCACAGAAATCTGATTCATACATTTGATGTTCGATGATGAATAGTTATTATAGTACTGTGTTATTTATACATTAAATTTTACTTGTATGCTATTTTCATTTGATGTATTTTTATTTTTATTTTATGTAATAAAATTATTTGAAATAGCTTATTATAGAAATACCTTTTTTGTATGGATTTTTCTCGATAAAAAACACTTTTACCTGGCAACACAGATACAATGTATATTTCATTTTGGCAATGTTGTTAAAATACACTTTGACCAAAGACATAGATTACGTTTTATAATCTTCCATCTAAGAAATGCGACCGATAGAAGGTTTTGTCCTTGTACACAACTCACAGCCACTGACACGCTTACAGAAATAATCCTAATCAACTATAATTTTTGTTTTTTTTAAAACCCAAGTAATTTTAGTAATTCTAACAGTTAATAGATATCTGACTATATCACCGATAACACACACATGCAAGCATACACACAGACACAATTATGTGTATATATATATATTTATTTGTTAAATAATACCTTAACCTGTCTGTATACATATACAGATATCTACAGGCTCTAAGCGTAACCTAGTTTTTCTCTTAGAAATGGTAAATATATTTCTAATATTTATATCATTATATTTCTATATAATTGGTTGTTAAAAAAACACTTGAGCCAATTAGAATAGTATAGTGTAATGATCGTCGAAACAACAGGCACTTAAATTCAATGCAAAATACCCAAGTAACTTGTAAAATATTTCTTAAATAATTGTAGTCAAAATGTAATTAATAATTCTCAGGGTGATGAAGAAGAGAAATGGGCCGAAAAAGCAGTGGACAGCCTCGTGAAGAAGTTAAAGAAGAGAAAAGGAGCCATCGAGGAGTTGGAGCGCGCGCTGTCCTGTCCCGGCACGCCTTCCAAGTGCGTCACAATACCGCGGTCGTTGGATGGAAGATTGCAGGTACAACACTCGTGTAAAGAAATAAAGTTTCAGTTTAAATCGAATCAAAAGTTCCTTAAATACTCTACAGCTGGGCCCTTTTCTCATCAAAATTATTATTAAACTCAAGTTACATAGTTCAGCTCAGAGACAGCGTTACGATGTTCTGTAAAATGAAGAAAAATAGTTGCTACTGAGTTTCTTACCAATTTCTCTCGGTAGAATCTACTTTCCGAATCGGTGGTAGCCTTAGATTTAATTCAACACTAACATGACGATTCAAAAGTGATTTTATGAACCTACTTGAATAAAGAATATTTTGATTTTGTATCACTTTAAATCTGTCGTGGGTCTAGAGGCTAAAACGTTTATATGACCTGACAATAACCTCTCAGTAGCAGTTTCCAAACATCAGAAAGTTGGAAGTGTTGATCTCGTTCCTCGGAAAACACGTAAACGTATTTTGAATGTCGACAAAGTAGAAAAGTGTTGTAAACATATATTAATAAAGAACTAGTTCAGCGCAAAGTTAAGCTATTCGCTAATCGCATGGAATACCTAAATCTAATTTGTTTATCAATTGCTCTTACTTCACTTGGAATAGGCTATACGTTTCGTAGGGCTATGAGAGTTTGGCTTTATATATGAAATAGGCTAGGAGAACATTCTCATCACTATACCATCCGACTCACTTATACGTTAAGTTTTTTTCTACCGTTGAAATTATTATAACGGCCGTCAACAATAAGTATACAGGAAAATAAATTATTAAATGGAAAAACGATTCTCCAATAATCATAATCATCAAAATATATCGTCTTTAATAATATCAAAAAACACCACTATTAAATTTGTCAAAAAAATCACTGAGTCTCAGTCATTAGTTTTCTCACGTCCTTTTCTGACTTGGTGGATAATTTTACTTTGAATTATAATTTATACAGAAATTGAAAATGAATAAAAAAATAATAATGACTTATTCAACTGATGTTCCATTAAAAAATTTTGGGCGTGAAAGTTTCTGTCAAATCTGCTATTGTTTTATTTTAAGATCAATATTACAACAGTACAGCAGTCATAAATGTCCATAAATCATATTATATATATGTCATTTTTATTATTTATTTTTCTCGTTTTCTAACAATAATGTTTGTCTTGTTTTCATTAAATTTTCAGGTCTCACATCGCAAAGGCCTGCCCCATGTGATCTACTGCCGAGTATGGCGGTGGCCGGACCTCCAAAGCCACCATGAACTTAAACCACTCGAAATTTGTCAGTTTCCATTCAGCGCTAAACAAAAGGAGGTATGCATAAATCCTTACCACTATAAACGCGTAGAGAGCCCAGTTTTGCCACCAGTTCTTGTACCTCGGCATTCGGAATTCGCTCCGGGGCACTCTCTGCTGCCCTTCCAGAGAACAGTGGAGCCGGCGATGCCCCACAACGTATCATACTCGGGGTCAGGGTTTCCACCTTCGGCGACATCGGAACTGCCGGATACTCCTCCTCCGGCGTATTCTCCGCCGTCCGATGACACCGAGCCCCCGGGAGAAGTAGCTCCGGTTTCCTACCAGGAGCCCCTGTATTGGGCGTCAGTAGCGTACTACGAGTTAAACTGTCGAGTCGGTGAAGTTTTCCATTGCAACTCACACTCCGTAGTAGTGGACGGCTTCACCGATCCATCGAACAATAGCGATAGGTTCTGTCTCGGCCAGCTCAGCAACGTGAACAGAAACTCCACGATAGAGAACACCAGGCGTCACATAGGGAAAGGAGTCCACCTGTACTACGTGGGCGGAGAGGTGTACGCCGAGTGCCTCTCGGACGCGGCCATCTTCGTGCAGAGCCGCAACTGCAACCACCACCACGGCTTCCACCCCTCCACCGTCTGTAAGATCCCGCCGGGCTGCTCGCTGAAGATCTTCAACAACCGCGAGTTCGCCCAGCTGCTCTCGCAGAGCGTGAACCACGGCTTCGAAGCGGTCTACGAGCTGACGAAGATGTGCACCATCCGGATGTCATTCGTGAAGGGCTGGGGGGCGGAGTACCACCGGCAGGACGTGACGTCGACGCCGTGCTGGATCGAGATCCACCTGCACGGGCCGCTGCAGTGGCTGGACAAGGTCCTGACGCAGATGGGCTCCCCTCACAACGCCATATCGTCCGTGTCTTAGCCGTGCCACGATCACATTCGCCCCCCACCGTTTTTCGTATTTTTATTTCGGTTCTATTCGCTAATCTCACAAAATTACGTGCATTTTTTTTCTTTAGTAAGCTAAGAGATTGTGGATTTTAAATTTTGTAAAAACACGTTCTATAGCAGTATCCGAAAATGTTGCTAACAAAAGATTTTATAAATTAATTTATTTCCGTCAAGATGTTTCGTAGGAATGTGTCGATATCCGAGTGTTCGTTATCTTGCGGAAATTAAGAAATTAAACTTCTACGAATATAACATTAAAAAAAAAAACGTTTCATACAGTAACGTGACTATTCGTTGCCATATAGCGATTTTATATTTTTAATATCTAAACGCGTATTCAATTTAACTATATGCCCAAATATTTTATAAAATTGTAGCTCAAATGATGTGTCCAATACGGTCGGAACGTGAAACGTATTCTAAGTAATTGTTTGTATCTGTTATAAAGACATATATTAGGAATGGATGAATTATACTCGTGAACGTCTTACGATGATGACAACTTAATATTATCGTTGTAAATAATTGGAGAAGTTAAGAATCGGTTCGGTGTGTCGCAGACTCGATTATTAAAATGGTATGTCAAGGTATTGTAATTATACGATTATTAACAATATATAAAGCTTCTAGTTATCTTAAATGCAATTTTTTTTACTAATTTTTACATTGTGTAATTAAATGGTTATGTGGTACCCAAAATTTTAACAATAATTTAATTAAAAAAAAAAAAAAAAAAGTTAGAGAACTTTTTTCAAAATTGAATCGCCATTTTACATGTATATAAAATAAAAACGATATTCCTTTACGGGGCCACAGTAACAGTTAATCTTAACGGTAAATATATTTTACATGAAGTAGTTGTAAGATGGAATTGAATAGGAATCGTGTCGAAAAGTAAACATGTTTTATTGGATATAGAATTATTTCGTTATAATAATAGTCAAGACCAAATGTGAAATTGTAAATGGGTGCGTTCGTGTTTTAATTTTTTTTTTAATAACGTACATGGCAGTGGTTCTAAAAGTATGAATGTGCCATTTTGTGTAAATTGTGAATTCAACGGAGAAACTGGTCTTTAATTTGAATGGTGGAATGTTGTTTTTTCGTTGTAAGAAAATTGATTTTTTTTTTAATTGTAAATTTTGTTACATTTATATTTTATATTTGGACGAAGGATAAAATTTATAATAATAACGGATTTAATGATTGAATATAATTTGATATGATCAATGATTATGATCGTTGATAGAACTTGACTTATAAAACCAAATTGGGGCATTGCGCAGACAAAATTTCTTATTGAATTGATCTCAAAATAATACTAAGTGTTTAGTTCCTCCTGATGATTCACTGTGGCGTGTCCCGTGCCTTATGAGAGTGCATTCAATGAAAACTAAAAGAATGAATGAATGATAGGAACAATTAAATGAAACATACATTCAGATGTATTTAATTTTTAACGAATTAAGTAACAGATAACACAAAATAATTCGCTATAAGTATTTTTCAATACGAAAGCCTAATTTTATACGTAAAGGCTTTTAATATACTATATATTTACAAATATAAGTTACATGTTAAAGTTTATTATAATAATAATAATTCTCTTCACAATACAGATTATAAAATATATATGTATTAATTCAATAATTTCCAGACTACACGTTATATGATGATTAATTGGAATACAATCTAATTATACTCTAACCATTTTTCAAAGCTATACGGGGGCTCTCAAAGGCCTTTATTGAGTTTTTATTTCACTCTAACTGCTCTTCTATTCGATTGAGTTAATATTCTTCACAAACATTATGCTGTTTGTTTTATTACATGGAATGAATTGTTTATTTTTTAAAACTTTTTAAAATTCATAAATTCGTTGTTACATGAATTAGTAGAAACACTTACTACATTTCAAAATGTTCGCAAACTGACAATATATTATAAATATAATGGTATAGGAAGGAAATAATGTACAATTTTGTATAATTAGCTCTTAAATATATGTTACATAATACTACTAAATGTACGTGCCTACATAATTTATTATATAAACCCGTCCAAGTAAATGCCTCTGTAGCTCAGTTCTGTTTTGAAAAGAAATGTATTCACTATAAAAATTTAAATGATTTAAAAATATATACAAATATAATAAATATTTTTCATGTTAATGATATTTATGCATAATAATGGAAAGATGTATACATATGTCTGTATATAAAGATGGATGTTGATATTTAATTCAGATTAATCGACTTTTGACACAGCTCGATCGATAAACATGAAAGTAGGCACATTTGTAAATATTTTATTTACTCTGTTGAAAATTGCTTACAGAACATCCATTTTTATACATACAGAAGTAAATAAATATACACAGACAAGACGTCTGCCGGGTTTCGCTCGTATAATGTCGCAATAAATAACAAGATGTTCTTAATGTTATTGTTCCCAATGAAATCGATAACAGAACTGAGTTACCATATTATACAAATATAAAAATATGTATTTTTACTTTAAAATTACCGTCGTTGCTATTTTTAAATACTATTATAATTGTATTATATAGTGCCTTTTTTTAAATACAACGTAAATAAGCCTTATTCCGACATGAATAATTTTTCATATATTTTTAACAGATTAAAAATAGATGGCCTTAATAAATAATTTCAATGAAATTATATTTTGTGTACAGGGTTATATGAAGACTAGTTCCATTCTTTACTTTTGTCGTAAGAGTAATGGAAACTATTCTGTACCAAGATAATTAGAAAACGAATAACTTTATATTTAGTCATTAAAAAACTAAACGTAAATTTATTTTTTTTTGCATATAAAGTATGATAATCTGTGCTATTAGATTTTTTCTATAGGTTAAATGATGTGGTCTGAAAGAATTTATAAACTGGCAACATTGAATTGAGTCTCGCCATTTTGATGAATCTAATAATAATGCAAATCGCGTTATTATTAGATAATAATATTTTTTATTCTAGGACTGTTCAATTATTGCTTATAATTATGAAGTCCTCGAAAAAAAATTTAAATAAAACATTAAAATGAGATTCTGTACTTCAAAATGGCTGATAAAAATCGAAATAATATAACCTAAGCTGTCATTAAAACAATTTAAACTATACGTGCTGTATAGCTTTCAACCAAATTAATTAAATGAAAATTGAAGTTTATTAAAATATTAGAGATTTTATTTAATCTATGACGAAAACAAAATTGTAAATATTGTTCAAAGTTGTAATTGTGTCAATATTTTTAGACTGGCGTGACCTATTGAATTTATTCAACTTTAGATTAGATGTGACTAATCATTTTTTAAATTCCTTCGTTCTCAATGCGACGTAGACAATCGAATCATTCATTCACTCATCAAAGACTTGATGTTCATAGACTAGGTGTTCATTTATGTATAGTATTTAATTATGACTATGAATAGTTTGAGAACATTTATATACATGATTTTTAATTTAAACGTCATGTCAAAAATAATTCGATTAAATTAGCTGGATTCATGTATACATTCTGTTACGTGTTTGTGCAAAATCATATATTACATTTGTGCGATTATTTTATACAGTTTACGATGTGATTCAAAGGGATAATTTTGTAGTATTTGTACAAAAAACCGCCAAAAATCTCAGTTGACGTTAGTTTTTTTTTTAAATATAATTTTAGAAGCAATGGTTAATATGTTTTACTCGTTAATTCGTTAAAATAAAACGATTGTAAGTTGTTTAAAAAAACGTACAAATGTAATGGTCCTCAAAACGAAACCTACTAATAAATATTTGTAATTGAATGAATGACGATATCGCTCAGTCAGTTTATGAATGCTATTAAAATTTAAGCCGTATTATAGATGTATAAGGTTGGAAGTCGTTTGAATACAGCAGCGGGCGATACTAAGTTAAAATTAATCGTAATAAATGCCATTGTATGTGTAATTTTTATTACTATGAACATTTTTCTCCGTTTAGTACATAATTAATAAAGTTTCTTTATTTAGTGTCTTGGTTTTTCTTTTCCTTGAATATGTATATTTTTTTTAAATATTTCTTATTAAAACAATTAGAATATTAATTCACAACTTATTAATATTTATGGAATGATACAAATATATCGTCTTTTTTTAGGGTTCCGTAGGCAAATGGCAAAAAACGGCACCCTTATAGATTCGTCATGTCTGTCTATCTGTCTGTCTGTCCGTCCGTATGTCACAGCCACTTTTTTTTTCTTTCTAACAGTTATTATACGGCCAATCAGCAAAATTTCTGTTTTTTTTTTAATTTAGGTCAGAATTAACTATTACTTGCATTACCAATGCGCCACCAACCTTGGGAGCTAAGATTTTATGTATCTCTTTACCTCTAGTAAAACTAACGCATCCTATCCAAAGTAGGACACAATACTGCTGTGTATTGCTTGTTTGGCGGTAGAATATTTAAAGAGTGAGTGCCTACCTAGACGGGCTTATACAAAGCCCTACCACCAAATGAAATACTATTTATTGAGCAAGGTTTTAGATTTATATCGGACTACGACTCTCGGAGGCCAAACGGTAACGTTCAGAGCGAATAAAACCGTGCGGAGCAGATAGTTTTATGAATAAGGTTTGTGTCTTAACTAGTTCGTTAAATCGCACTTTTACTGTCTTAAGTTATTATTTTAAGTTTATTGTTATTCAAAATAAAAACGTAGTTGACTGGATTAGGCCGCCATTAAAAAGTATGACGTCATTTACTATGTCAATAATAATAATTGTGAAAAAGTAATTGAAAAATAACAAATCTAAATATGTTTGACATGGTTATATGTATGTATGTCATTCACGTAATTTAGATGTATCTGATAATGACCGCAAATAGATTGTCAATCGACGTTTACAATATAATTAACGGAACAAACTGGAACACTTCGTTTTGAAACGCGTAATAAGTAATAATATGACGACATGTAGTTCTTAATTTAACACGTGTGTGAAAATATTGCGAAATACATATTAATCTTATAAATCTACAGAGTTGGTATTTCTGAACGCCTTTATTTCAGAAGCTGCAACTTGATAATTAAGTAAAATATTTGTCTTTTAAAATAGAATAGATTTCGTTTTAAAAGAAATCTATTCTCATTCCTAAAAAGAAAAGCATTGAACCTAAACGCTATTAAACCGCGGAAACGGTATAACTCTAGTCATATTAATATAAACATAAGTTATGTTTGCACTACTAAAACTCTTAACCGATTTCCATAACATATGGAAGGGCTAGAGATAGGTAGAATCTCGGAAGTGATGTTTTTATTAACTAACTGACAGCGAAAAGGAACGTAAAGGAAGATGTCACCGTGTAGTAACGTAACAGCCTGTAAATATAAAACTGTTTGGCTAAGGTCTCTCGCGCTGAGGAGTATATTTGGAAATTTTTCCACCATGATGACATTGGAGCCAATGTAACCTACATTGGAGCATCACATTGGATTCACACGTGGCAGATTTTTTATTGAATTTAGACACATGCCGGTTTCATTATGTTATTTTCCTTTAACGTCGAGCACGAGATGTATTATAAACACAGATTAAGCATATGAAATTTCAACGTTCAATTGTATTCTATTGCTCGATAGATAGATTACTGTTACCATTAATATCACGGCTAAATTAAACAGCAATATTATCTGTTGTGTTCCGGCTACAATTGTAATTAAGGCAACGTAATTACAGGACATCTATGATATCAAAGTTTTCTCAGCACTGACGTAAAGAATGTTAATTATTCTATATATTTTTAGTGTAAGGTTATATATACATGTACTGTACTTCGCTTGATAGTCAATCAATACGTCATTGCTGATTCTACACCATGACGGATGTTCATTCCAGATTTCAATGATGAGGAAACACATTACCTAACTGTCAATGCTCATTGAGTAAGTGTTCTAGATCGACAGGCTGTACGTGCTACTAATCGTATTTAATCAAATCTACTGCTGATTTATACACTGTAGCTGTATCTTGTATATTCAGTAAAAATGTATATTGGTAATTGAGATAAAAAGTACCCTAATCAGTGTCGTTTGGTCGGTTGTCATGAATGTACGTTTACTATGAAGTCAGTTTTAAGTTCATTCTGTTTGTCTTACCTTGCTGCTATATGAGGCTGCAGCATATCATCTTCTCGAAGTCTTCTTTAAAATTTCACCGATCACAAACCATTGGTATATTATATAGTCAAGTAGGACAAAGTCTGCCGTATTTTGCTAATTTAATATACCTAATTGTTTTGTCTAGTAAACTTATTGATGTTATGAGCACTATTATATACATAGTAAATGTATATAATAGTTCTCATAACATCAATATATAGGTAACTATCATTATTCAACTGATACGATCACTTTTAATTTGTCATTGCCTCCAAGAAACTCAATATATTAATCTTTTTAACAATTTCAACGAACATTAACTTTGACATGTAATGTAATGAATGATTTATCGAATTAAACCACTGGACTTTAAAAACTAAAATTTATCATTGTATACCTAATCATTATATGGATCTGTTCACCCACGAAGGCGCGCCGCTCCACGCTAAATTATGTCTACTGCTTATATTAAGAATAATATAATAGTTGTCCACTTTTAGTAGTTTTTATATTCGTAAAATATACACTCACGGACTCAAACTGCATCAATGTTCAAGACGCCTTTTCAAGTTCAATCGAAACCTATCGTTTGGTTCGTTATCTTCATAACAGTGTAGTACCCTAACCTTAAGGTTAGGGTACTACACTATTGTATACAGGAAAAAATTGTTTTGCAAAAAAATGTTTTTTTGAAAAATTGCTTTGGCAAAGGTGACAAGACGATTTAGCTGGATAAATTATACATAGTGCACAAGCAATAGCGTATGGTGCAAAGACAACTAAACTCTACATTACATTACATTAGCAGCCTCAAAATTCCCACTGCTGGGTTAAGGCCTCCTCTCCCTTTTGGGGAGAAGGTTTTGGAGCATATTCCACCGCGCTGCTCCAATGCGGGTTGATGTGAACTAAACTCTATAAGATGTCAAATCCGAAATTACCAGTAGAGTAGCAACTAAACCTACTACTTCGAAACTCTGTGCTGATGTTGAAAATTATATTAAATATAGTCGATGTCACATATATTCCGACTTTTCAGGATACAGCTCTGCATCAAGTTTTGTTTGTATGGTTCATTTTAGTTTACCAAGATTTTTTACTCATTATAAATTAAATCATTTTTTTTAAATGGTATTCAATAATTGACAAAAGTTGAGCGAATTTATGAAAATAAAAAAGGTTTTATTCGAATCGAATTTTTATTACCTACTCAAATTTGATTGAAGTGTCTGATATTTTCGTAGCAGTTGAAGGACAAAATCGAATCTTGTTATTGACGTTTTAAGTAGTAGTTTCACGGTTTAAGGTTAGTGGTTTCATGTATCATCCAAATGATTTCAGCGGTTAGCGAAATATAGATGCGGTTAGCCGCTATTCAAGTCTAAATGTAAGGCTCGCGACCTTTAATTATAGAGGTCAATGAAGCTAAGTGGTCAGTACCATATTATATTTACAAAAACAATGAAACATCCGAATTTTACAAAAATTATAATTTTGTAAAAATTAACGAGAATTATGATTTTATTAACAATGTGCGATGTATTGAGGTACCTAATACCAAGACATGCGTATATCATCCTCATCTGAGGTATTACACCACGGTTAGTTAGCCTGTCTGTGTTTAGCTTTGTCTTTAAAGCTATACCGAATATTTATAAGGTTAAACGTTATGATAATAACAGCTTGTTTGTATCCGAATGAAATCTACGAGCTCGTACAAAACCCTATCACCAATTTATATAAAATTCATGTATATTTATTACGAATCGACAAACTGTTGCAAGGTATTGAACATTAGAATTATGTAACAAGCGGTGAAATAATATGCAATTTATTGAGACATTTATTTCGCGCCATGAATTTAAATGGCGACTGTCATGGCCGACGCGCGGTGAAAATTAGGTTCTTAATTGTGTACAGTGTATTTAAAAGTCTGTAACTACAACCGATTTTAATCAAATTTATATAAAATTCAAACAAAAAAGCGTGTGCATAATTTACTTATATTTATTTTTAATGCAGAGGATAATGTGAGATTTTTTGTATTGATGAAAAATAACAAAAAATGCTTTATTTATACCAGCATTTAAAGCATTTTATTAATAAATGTAAAAAACAAAAGGTCGTGCTTACCGCAAATCCAGTAAACCGAAACGTTTGACTTTGTTTTGATAATTTTTATACTTAATAACAAGTAATTAAAATATATTTTTATCAACTATAACAATAATGTACACCTATATCTAGTAAATCAATTAAAGTTACGTATATTTTAATTTATTTTAATGGAATAATATTTGTATTATGTAGTAACATTAAAATTCAGATTTACATTTTATTGTATCATAATTTCATTTATTTATATTTGAAAACAATTATTTTCAGTTTCAAAAGCCATAAATTGTAATATTTAGTCGCTAAAGAAGCATTACACTATTTACGCTCTCTCATTGATTGTCAAGATTATACCGAGTAGGTACTGGTTCATATCCTAAAATAAATATTGGACAACATCACATACATAACTTTGATCCCAATGTAAATAGCTAAAGCACTTGTATTATGGAAAATCAGAAGTAACGACGGTACCACAAACACCCAGACCCGAGACAACATAGAAAACTAATGAACTTTTTCTACATCGACTCGGCCGGGAATCGAACCCGGGACCTCGGAGTGGCGTACCCATGAAAACCGGTGTACACATCTTGCCTTTTCATTAGACTGTGAAAGTTAAGGGATAGATAATGCAGTTGTACTAAGCTGCAGTTTGCGTACATACTTATGTACGATATGTGATTATACGCAGTTTGACGAGACATCAATATGTTTTAATTTACGATTTATAAAAACAATTATTATATCTCATTAAATCAAAATATATTTAATTCAAATAGGTACTTTTGAATCGTCACTACAGAATTAGGTACATGCAATGTAGATTTTACCGAGAAGAACCGGTAAACAAGGTAGAAACTATTTTACAATAATTCAAAACAAAGTTATGTCAATCAATAACAATAACGAACAATAAAAATTTATGTAATATATCCAACCTGATAATGAACAAATACTCCGCGCTTTTTAACACGTGTATTTTAATAATCTTAAATTAAGTAATATGCTAATATATATATATATTAATTTAATTATCAAAGTAAAAAGATCAAGATACGCGTTACAAATGTATTTAATGTAAAAACAAGCCACAGCACAAGAGCTATATATAGCAAGAGGAAATATGTTTTAACGTATTGTCTAAGAAGTTTGTTTTGACTCATTCTCTATTATTTATGTTATGTCCCATTATGAAATCTAAATTGCACAATAGTCGAAAATTTATTTTTCCGTTTATAATAAAATTTAAGGTCAGACAATTGATTATATATATTTATTTGTTGTAAACTATATATTAATGGTTATTAGAGGCTTTAAATGCCTCATTTTATTATAGTTATTTAATTTTGTTTATTAAACATCCTATAACCTATTAACTATTGGTAAAATAACGTCATACTTTTAAATTAAAAAAAAGTGAATATTTTTTTACATTTTTACCGTAAAAATTTAGAAGGTTGCCTTAATAAATCTACCACCAGTTTGAAAATGAGCACCTGGGACCTGAGAAGAACCGACTAATACGTCATATTAATTTTATTTTATATTTTATATAACATTTTACAACTTAGTGTTAATAGTACATGCGTTAAAATTTGTGGAAAAATCGATCAATGTTTTTTCGTACGTTGTTTTAATTTCTTCAAATAAACATATTACATACATATTAAATAGAATATGTTTGTTGCTTCATTAACAAAATATAATTTGCTTAATTTTCCTTTTATGATTCACCTCGTGATCTGCGGAAAACGTAACCTGCGGATAAAATTCTACCATATACAGAGGAGCGTTTAGTTCCAATCTTTTTCCTTAAGTTTTTATTTTCCCACTTCGGTATTGATACATAACTTTTGAATACATAAATAAATGAATCATAAAAATCTTACAAGATACGAAAAATCATTATAAAAACGATACCCGCAACATTTAATATTTTCAAAAACAACTTTCAATATTATCAAAAACTAAGTTCTCTTTGTAAATTAAATTATATATATTTTTTTACTACTTTTAAAATAGCCCGTAGGTATTTAAAATTGACATAAAATTACTTTCAAATATCAACCATTTTTCAACGGTAGAAAACACCAGCATGTCAACCTACCTTTTTAAAAAAATATCAGTAATTGTATTTAAAAAAAAAAAAACAAGTATTGTGCGTCAAACATATACATATGTAGGTATTAAGGTATCAATATACGAACAGTTTTATTTCTATCTATGCAAACCATATGTAAGATAAAGATCAGATAATTAAATAGAACTATCAAATTAAAAATGGTATAGATTACGAAGTTTAAAGGTAAGTATATCATATACCCATATGAGTTACCATTACCCTCTTTACATTTACCCGAAATAAGGGTAAAATAACGATACTGTATATAGAGCCTTATTACACGAATATTTCATTTATGCGTTTATTTATTGGGATTTATGAATGTTATAAACAGAATTATTTGAAAATAGCGCCCTTCGAAGGCCGATAGGGATGACTGATGAGCTTAGAATACTCTAATTCCATTTTACTCTATCTCTACAGAGTATTAGCGCGCTCCTACTAATGTCACCACCTAGCTTATATATTTTAAGGAGCACTTTATTCATAAAGATACGTCCTCACCTCTACTCTCCATATAATATATATTTGACATTTATGCGAATGACAACAAGTCAATACAATAGCTGTCACATTAATGCAATACGTCACAGATAATCAAGAACAATTGGAATTCAAAGGACTCTAAAAACTATCTCCGCCCACGCTTCACGGACTGTCACCAACGAATTCCATTGTAAATCTATGGATTAGTATGAAAGTAGTCCAAGAGATACCTAATACTTTTGTACCTAAACAAAAAATATATATTACATTGCAAATATTCAATTGGTCCATGATACTATATTAAATTGAGATAATGAAAATGCAATTATAGTATTATAGTATTAGACATATTCTTCTATAAATATTAATATTAAATATTAAATAAATATTGGACAACATCACATACATTACTCTGATCCCAATGTAAGTAGCTAAAGCACTTGTGTTATGGACATCAGAAGTAACGACGGTACCACAAACACCCAGACCCAAGACAACATAGAAAACTAATGAAGTTTTTCTACATCTACTCGGCCGGGAATCGAACCCGGGACCTCGGAGTGGCGTACCCATGAAAACCGGTGTACACACTACTCGACCACGGAGGTCGTCAAAACGTAAGCATTTCATATCGTTACAACTTGTAACACTGTTTATATTCCAATATTAAATTCCAATTAATAAGTTACGTAAGAGATTTGAAGAATTCATTTGTGTTTTTATAGAATATTAAATATGAAATAATTCTGTTACTTTAATTTATTAAAGTATAATCTAATACCACGAATACTACTACTATTGGGCACCTACTGGCACTTATGATGTCATTTTGTGTGACACTAATGTTACTATAATGTTAATTTGTGTAATCATGTTTTATAGACCAATTTGTTATACTAATCGATTCGTATATAAGTTTGTGGACATATAACATTAACACTATGCCCTTATTGAACAAGAAATTATTAGAAATATAATGCCCTAAAACTATAGACCTGCATACCAAAGATATGCTCGCCACTTTTGATAATTTTTTCAACACGCGTTTACATTAAAGAACCCTCTAATAATTTATTCAATAAAAATATATAAATGTACATACATATTGTAGGTTTTGGTTAGGTTAGTAAACGTTGCAAATTCTTTGCGCAATTGCTAATATTTCTTTAAAAACTAATATTGTTAGTGCAACTAATAACTATGGCACTAATCCTGTACATTTTTGCTTACAGACCATCTGATTGTAAATCCCACCAATGGCTAATGCTATTTACAGTGTAATAAATAATATTTAATACATAATATTCCTTATACAATCAATGCGCTGCCCACCAGAGAAGCTAAGAAATGATATCCCTAATGTCTGTCTGGCTCACCTTGTATACCTGAACACATCAGACGACACTCAAATCACTTAGTAACAATGCCGTGTCGAATTATAATTTTACCGGCGAGTGAATCTACGAGGCGAAACTGGAAAACTCAGTGTACTCTTCCACGAGGTTTATTGCATTAACAGTCTTCGATATATCTATAATACGAGTGACCGGCGAATTGATCCAGTGGATAGCATTGAAGACTGCAGATCCTGTGTTCTTGCATCAAACGCAGGGACAGACAAATAACAATGATTCCCCCGGTCAAGTCGGATTTGACCGGATTATGAGGGTGAGAGAAAAATAATGTACTTATGTTAGTGCACATATTTGAATACTATAAAATCTTCTGTTTATTTGCTTATCCCCACTACGAATGCAGTCTATGACCGAAATCTGTCAGATGGACATCATCATTAATCAAGGAAACCGCTTATCGTCAGATCCATTTATTCGTCTAGTCAATATCGTATATGTAATATAAATGTTAATCTACTTTATGAGTTTGAATGCATACGAATATGAAAAACTAAACCTATAGTACCGTGTAGTTAATTTTAAAAGCTATTAAAGATGTCCGATTAATTAATATTACATTTAAGATCTGCAATTGTTTATTACAGTTAAATATGTTATTATTTTATAATAGAATTAAATTAAGCGCATGATGTGAGAATTTTGAGGTATTATGTATGTATGTATGTATGTATGTATGGATTCTATGCATGTGAAAAATAAAAAAATAAACTAAAAAATATAACGCGAAAAAAATTGCAAGTATAAGTTTGTTGTACATCTCATATATGTAAAAACGAAATCAATTGAAATATAATTTATTCAAGTAGGCTTGTAAAAAAAGCACTTTTGAATCGTCATTTAACGAACTATATTAAGTGAAGCTACCATCGGATCGGAATGTAGATTCTAACGAGAAGAACCGGCAAGAAACTCAGTAGTTATTTGTTTTCAACATCTAAAAATACAATCATGTTAGTTAAATACAATTATATATGTACGTAATATATCTGCCTGGAAGTCAACAAGCATTAACTTCACGCTTTTTTATCATTTATATAATCTTGTATCGAATAATATGCTTTCTTTTGTGAACGATTTGAATTTATGAAACGGCAAAGTTGAAAGGCAAATAATAATAGTAATTGAGTGACCTTTCTCAATCGCTGGTTGAAAGTATAAAGATAAGAAAAAAGAAAGAACTCCTGCAATGAATACAATTGGCGGTACCGATGGCCGATACCTGACCCCAACCGTATAGGACAGTAAGGTAAAAGTAAAAGAGACTACCGAGCACGAAAAGTTTATATATAATATGTTTTTAATGTATTTATAAGGATATAATGTCTGTAATACTTTAAAGTAATAGTTGGATAGAGGTGAGTTTCTTCTCATCCGACTAAAGAGTAACCCACTAGTGGTTTAAGACGAGACTATAGTCTCCCCTAAGGATAGACCCGTGGAATGTGGCATTGGCAATGTGGCAATCTCTTGTTGTCTCCATTCCATGTAGAGGACGGCTGTCTCTCGATTTTAGTGGGTAAACATCCCACATACTCCACGCCCAGTCGGATGGATACAACGTACAAATTCCTTGCCAATTACAAAAATAACTATAGAGTAATGTTTTAGTTTTTTAAAATTACTCTTTCTTAGATAAAATATAGTATAATACCTAGTTTTCAAATGAATTTGTTTAACCGCTTAATTTTTTTTATTATACACATTTCCGGAAAAATATCCGAACCCATTTACTTTAACATTTAAATATCAATCTATATTTACAATGAAGTAATAATACTTTGACAATAATAACAAAAAATATATAAAAAAAAACTTTAGTTTTTAACTTTCGACGTTTATCAAAAGTGAGCGATCTCCTGGCCTATTAATACTTGAGACTGGTCGTCCTTGTCCTTGGCGTCTTGATGATTTAGCGCTCTAGGCGCTGCAAGGGCTAAAATACTATGGAATTACAATATGTCTCCACCACACACTGACCTTATCGGAAACTGTCATCTAAATTATGGAGAAATTAATCGGGATGAACTAAAATATTCAGAATTACTAAAACATATATATTATATACTATAACATAGTAGTGTGTACACCGGTTTTCATGGGTACGCCACTCCGAGGTCCCGGGTTCGATTCTCGGCCGAGTCGATGTAGAAAAAGTTCATTAGTTTTTTATGTTATCTTGGGTCTGGGTGTTTGTGGTACCATCGTTACTTCTGATTTCCATAACATAAGTGCTTTAGCTACTTACATTGGGATCAGAGTAATGTATTTGATGTTGTCCAATATTTATTTATTTATTTAGTGTATCTACGACATATATTTTCGAGGGTTTCTTTAAATTATAACAAGCATTTTCACGTTATCAGTTACAATACTAAATATTTACAGGCCTTATATTAAGAAAACTACATTTACATTATAATTGAAGTATCAAATAACAAAAAAAACTCTAGGTTATGGTGTATTTTGTTGAAGTTTACAATACGAGTGTGACCCGGATGAAAGTCACGATGCATGCCATTTTTTACATACCACTATCAAGCAACGGCCCATCCGCATTGCTACTTAACGTTTACGTTAAACTACGTATAAATTAAAACGTAAACGTATTATAATTAAATATAGTTAAAGATACGATGTAGCTTTCTAGAATGTTCTGTTAAGTTATGTTAGTTAAGCTATCGACTAATATTCTTAAAAGACTTTTTTTTTATTTATGGGTTTAAGCCCAAATTTTTAGTCCTGAATACTAAAACTACAATACTATGAAATATTTATAGTTCAAGCTCTTGAATAGTAATCTTATGACATACATTATACGTTACTATTAGTAAGTAGATGATACCGAGATAAATTAACATAACAGAGTAAATTTTTTTATTGTTTAATAGGTAGGAAGACTAATATGCGATCACCACCTCCTATAGGACATTGACACTAAGAAATATTAAAATCTTAGGAACAACTACGATGGTATAAGAATATATAATCATTTAATGTTTGTTACTTTTCAAATACGTACTCAAACTGGTGTTAATAATGGTAAGGGTAGCACCTACTTACACATCCCATATTCTACCGGCAAACACCAATATTTAGTATAGATCCGGTTTTACGGGTGTAGGAGTCAGTTTAATTACAGGCACAAGGGATATAGCTCCTTAGTTGCCAAGGTTGGTGGCGCATAGGTGATGTGATGAATGATTAATATTTCTTATTACCGTATGTAACAGGTTACCTTTTGCCAGACTATCTACATTTTGACATAAAATACCGTTGTAACCTATATTAAAACCTTTTTTTGATTTAGATTTTAAAACATCATCATCAAATTATTTTTAAATCACAAAGTGACATAAATCGAAAAAATAAAAACTACTAAAATACTATTTTACACAGATTATATATATATAAACTAAATAATTAACCCCTATTCGTGTCACCATAATAAATACCGTCATGAATTATTGAAAGATTGATAATAATTCAAAACCAGCAAAGCCAACGAGGGTTCTGTTACAAAACCACAAGGGCTCCGCTGGCCGCATGACAATATTTAGCGGCTGTTGTAACAAAACGACATTATAAATACAAGTGCCGGCCGTGAGGCTCACAAGTGTGTGAGACGCCATAGCCACTGCAAAACGCGCGAAAGTTTGACGTTTGCATTCGGAAAAATTTAGTTACAATGTTCGTTTTGAAGGTTAGTATTCTTTGTTTTGTTTATTTATTGTAAAACGCTTGTTAGTTATTATTTTTTTAAACGGTTAATTTTTTATAAAAACATTTTTCTTTTTATTTTGTAATTTGTTTATATGTTAGGATAATTAGGGACGTCAAAAATACAAATATGTGTACAGCCAAAAAATAATAACAAAGAAAAGGCTATAAAGTACGATAAATAATCGTTAAAATAAAAAAATCAACGTATTGTGCAATATAGAAATATCATCTATTGTTTTAAAACCGTTAAATTAAATAAATATAAAATGCTTTAACATAATCACATAGATTATAAATAATTAAAAAATATATAAAATACGTAATACTCACAAATATTCATTAAATATAAATATTTTTTAAATCAACGTATTTATTTCAATCGAACCTTATATAAAGCCACTCACATATTTATTTAATAAGAAATCCCATAAAATCCTTACAAGATATATCTAGCTATAGCTTTAATCAAAGCAAAGCGTCAGATATTTTTGATATCATTTATGTCAGTTGGTATTTAGTTTAAAAAAAAAAAACTAGTTTGAAATAACATTCGAGTTATACCTTTTTCATGACACAGCGACTTTATTATATCGTTTAATGAGATTCGAGTCTTTTTTTTAAATGTATGTTTCGTAAAGAATATTATAATTGAATATTAGTATTAAATATTTAGTTCGTTACTTTTGATAAAACTATTATCAGCATTTACTCAATTGTTAATTTACAATAAAAGAAATACTTAAAATTAACATAATATAACAATATACGTAGAACATAAATAACTTGTACATTAGTTTTATTACAGAATGTACTGGTAATATTATACAAAGCTATCAAAACAAGGATAGTTGCATAGGAATGCTGCAAGGCATAACTGCGCGGGCGCAGCTTTACGTAACAACCTAAAGTAACAACTGGATCTAATGGTTAGGAAAATCGTTATAGTCTGTAATTTATAGGATTACTATATGATCGGCCATTTTATGTTGTGTATATTAGGTGAAATGTTGCGTAGTATATAATTTCGGTTTTCATAAATAGTATTCACTTGACCAACTGGACATAAGTACAATATAAAATATTTTAGGATCATTTTCTTAAACATATACATACGTAATATGTTATAGTAGTAAAGCTTTTTTTCTTATTAATTTAAAAACATATCTTTGATCAAAATTATCCTTATTTTTCGTAAAATAATAATAGCTTATAAAATTAAAATATGGTTTTTTTTTATAACTTCTGTTTCTATATATATATATTTCTATGTATATATTTCTATGTATATCTTTTATATGCGAACGTACGTATAGCTAATATGAAATTAAAACCAAATATATAATATACGAAATGATTTAGGCGTGTACATTTTGTTTGAGTTACAAAATAAAGGTTATACTGTTTTGTTTTAAATAATTTATGAGTCAGGTTGGCGTTTACATATTATTGTATTTATACCAGAGTTCGCGGATATATATCAATTGTTTTTTATCTTGATATATATCAATTAATTTTTTCCTATCTTCTGAACAACACTCATAGATCTATGCTTAAGGCCTGACTCTGAATGATTTCTTTTTATGATTAGTCGATTATAAATTAATATTAAAATGAAATTAGTTGATTTATCTCACAAACAAATGAAGATATAATAATAAAAGGTACTTGTTTTTAAGTGTTAAAATCTATATATATATATATATATATATATATATATATTGATTTTTAGAATTACATTAAATTATGTCCTGTTATTTACAAAACTATCATTAATTATAAAATCACTTCGCACCGGTTCCGAATTTTGAATCAACGAAAAATAGGCAAGGAACAAAGATGTCAATATTTTTATAGTAATACATTACATAAAATATTTATAAATCATATTCAACTCTAAAAAACAATATTATTTATTTCACGAGACTATAAAAAATATTAATAAATAATACGTAGTACTTGTAATTACGTCTCGACGTAGCGCGTCGTGTAGCAAGGTCGTTACGAAGATGCGTAGACTCATCTTCAATGATGTGTAGCACATCTAATAGATATTCTGAGTTATACGTCTACGAACTATATTACGGTATGTTTGACGTCTCGTTCGTTTATTACAGATACATTTAAAATAGTTGAATTGGTTTATATAATAATAATTTAGTACTACATAATGAACACAATTGATTTTGAATGTGAAGTGTATAAGATTGGTTTTATAAGGATGACGTCGACATAATATAAAATTAGTTAAGTTATCTCTTTGATATTGTAAATATTATTTTATTTATATTGCTGACTGTCAGCTAATTTTAATTTTCCGACCGTGACAAATACGAGCTAAGATTGATTATTCAATAAGTACGAGTCATGATCAGGTTATTATTGATTGAATTAAATATCCAATCCAACAACAAGTTTTCGGGTATTGTCTATTAGACTTATGGCTAACTAGTACATTGAGAAAAGTTAGTAATTTATCAAAAAAAAATTTGCTAAATAGTAATTTAGTTTCGTGCTAATGACTAACTCGGCCTGATTACACGAAACATTGATTTCATTCTTGTATATAACGATAGTATTTTTTTGTTTCTTAAGAGATTTATTATTTTTAAGTTAGTCAGCTTTAAGCCTAATTCTCAAATATACAATTAACTTGAATACAATATTTACCTGACCCTATAAAAATCATTTTATAAACTTCAATTGTAATCAACTATCAGATTAAATATTATATGTCTCCGAACAACTGCTTATACATGTGCCAATTTTCTTGAATATTTTGTCTATGAAAACAAACCGAACTAACAAAAAGTAGTCTTTAATGTCTTTGCAAAATACCTTCCTCTTTATATAATTTATACATGGACATTCCTTATAATCCATTTTTCTGGTAAATCCCGTAATCGATGTGTAATCGATGTCCAGATCCATGCTATCCCTATGCAAATACCATTACGATTAAATTAGTGTTTCTTCTTTGTTAGGTAACAAACGGTTCTTTTCGCTAACTATGTGAGTATAAATAATTAAGATTTTCTTTACTATTTCATTGACACGGTGTAACTTGTTACGTTGCCAGAACATGACTAAGCGACCTTGAGACGGCGAATTTCTTCAAAAGCCAATGTTACGTGAAACAATTAAATGTAACTAGGCCACACGCCCGGCGTTGCTTAAATCGCTATCGTCGAGAATACTAATAGCCTGTACGGAATAACAATAGCCTGGTTAACCGACTGCGCAAGACAAAAATTCGGTTATATTATATCTATATATGAATATATTTATTAATATAATAAATATATTATATCGGATAAATTAATGAAGAGGTCACAGATGGCGATTATTATTAACGGTATCCTGGACTATTATCAGATAATGGGGATTAAAAATGGAGGTCTTATTCATGACTGGCTGACTGTATAGCAACCAGTACAGCCTCTGAATCCATAGTCCTTTAAGACAAGGAAAATATGTTAGTGGATATTTGATAATTACAAAAAAAATATATTGAAATATGTATTGATTGATTAAAACTGATTCGATAAATAACATGGTCAGCGTTGTAAGGTTCTAAGTTAACTTATTTAAACTCAACCTCAATGCAATAATATAGCATTGTATTGAGTGAGGAACAAGACAATGTCTTTGCTAAATCACCAGCTGGGCATTTCCAAGGCGATAGTAACAATAATATATTTATTAAACAAATCGAGTAAAGCCTTAATAACACTGCTACTAAACCATATTATTCAAAAATATTAACGCTATGATTCATTGGAATGAAACTATGTATGTGAGTTATCTCCGTTATCTCCGACGTGAATGTTGTTGTTTCTTTACCGACGTCACATACGACCTTTTTTGATGTGTCATGAATATATGTATGGACAAAATCGATACCTTGAATGACTTCATTTAATGATTTTCCTTTGTTGAAAATAGTTGTTTAACCAAAGATAACATTGCGATAAATGTCATTATTAAAGATTTTCGTTGCTTATTGATGTAACGAGAATGCTACAGCTAAAAATCATAAAGCATTTATTAATATATATATATACATGTACTATTAAGATAACGTTCTATACACATATATATACATATAAGGACTGAGTCCCCTTATTCATCTCGCAAGCATTATACGAAGAAAGCTATACCGATTTTTATAAAACATCATACCACAATCTCAATAAAGCCTATTTATAAATACACACACTTAGAACCTATATAAAACTACAAGACAGGAAATAGAACACGATCAACAAACCCTATCCTCATTTTAAGTTATCAAACGAACAAAGTCATAGGCATAGCTTATTGATAAAAATATTAAAAAACAACAAACATCTATGTACGTAAAGCTATGTAGAACTACGTATATTAAATATTTAATTATTATTGACGTCGCATTCCAGAGGCTTCGACGGAGTAATAAGCTTTCGATATCATAGCGATGAATACGAGCAAGGCCGACCTCTTGCGAAGGTTTCATAAGTTTGTTTATGTATTCAAATACGAATTCCATCTTATTAGTTGCGTATTTGATGTACTGGTCGTTGTGTCATTGAAATTTAACTACGTGAACACAACTTAACAACTTAAAGTAGTTCACAACTGGGCATGTGCCTTTTCCAAAGTGTGGCAAAGCGGTATTCAAGTTTATAAATAATCAGTATTTGTAAAAAGTAAGGAAGATCGTCTTTTAATCCTGCTTCGGATATAAATCCAGTGTAAAGATTTGGCAGGAATTCCATCATTCATCCTAAAGGGCTATAGGAATGAAGGATATACATAGAGTACACCGCCTTGTGATATTTTCTATTATGGTATTATTTTATCTAAAAAATAAACCTCATAATTAAGATATTTTGTACAGATGTTACAAATAAATAAGTACAATTCAAATTCATTTTATTAGATAGTCAAAATAAAAAGTATCAACTACAGGCCGCTGTGCGAATATATTTCAAATGTACATAAGTTTATATCGTTTTCTATTATATTATATAAGAAAACATAAGTAGATTTATAATAACATGAAATTATATGCTAATTTTTAAATAATTACTTTATTAAAAATAATAATAAATCTTGTGTATATGTGAATTTTAAAACCCAGTCCGTTTTAACTTGAAAAAAATTTTATTCAATAATCTCTATTTTAACCAATTAACACATTCCCAATTAGTTAGATTACTTATCTTTATTTTTTGAAGTACGTTTCCGTGTTTATAGCGTTATATTCTAAAAAATATACTACAAAAATTGTATTAAAATGTAGACCATAAATGAGACTATCAAACATCATTGGAATTTAAACAAAAAGTGTCTACAAAACTTCAATAGAAACGATCACAGAGTATTCTTAAGTCGTATTGCGGGTGGATATCGGATACACTTACATAAATAAAATTATTAACTATTGATTGAAGAACAAGGATTTGAATAATTTTATATAAAAATAAAACCATAAATTGTTTATTTAATTAGAATGATATTGTATTTACGTACGACTCTATTATTTGTATTTAAGAATGACTTCAATTGCAATCAAAAAAATTATATCCTTGATAGAATTATATTTGTTAAGTCAACCTTGTAAAATTGTATTTGTTTCTTTGGCTTATATAATATGTAACAGTTCCGTAAGTAATGTTTTTTGAAAAAATAAATTATAAAGATAGATAAACAGATAAGAATACGGTATACATCATTGTAAGACGGTATTATCACTAATAGTGATCTTGCAAGCAAGCTTGACTAAACATACAGAAATGACTCAGATAAATATTATTATCTGGAAAGAAAATAATAATTTAAATCCGCTTTTTAAATATTTAAATGATCAAAATGATTTAAGTCATACTAAAATATTTTGCGATTGATTTAAATATATATGACACATGCGGGTTTCCTTATAAACCAAGACAAATATGTCTTCGCGGTAATTTCGAGAATGTATCATAAACACGTCTTAAGTATACATGAACAATATACTATGTTTACAAATAGGTGTATTATCTTATAAATATTTAGACGGACTGGTTTATGGGCCGCCAAGACGTATTTGCGCCCTAAGAAATTTTAACCATTCCTTGCATCACAGTCGCCAACCTAGAGGAACGAAGATGTCGTACCTGTAGTTACTGATATTGTTATAAATATTGGTTTATGGCGGAATGTACCCAGACGGGCTACCACGAAGCCTTATCAACTGGTAAAAGGCTTTCTCTGCTAATAAAAATATATAATGTACATATCTGAAGCAACAATAAGTTTTTATCACGCCTAACGTGTGGGTAAACACGCAGACAATTTACTACCTACTAATATTAAAAATAGTTCCGTATATAACAAGGTTAGCCAACATTCACTATTCTTTGTTGCTGATAAAACCAACGCCTTAGGTTCGGAAACTGTTCTAGATTTGTTTTCCGTTTTAACTGTTTATCAAAGGTCGAATACCGAAACACTGAATCATATTTTCGTAATAATTTTAAAGTCACTTAATTCTCACACTGACACGAAATGTTTTTTACCGCGTTAAACGCAGGCAAGGATCCTGTATGATTAATCAAATTGTAAAACCATATTTTTTTTAAGTTGTTTTATATAACAATTTAAAATGAGCAACAATTTCTTCTTTAACATATTAAAAGTTATAAAATACTCTTTAGTTTATTAATATAATTCTTATTAGTAAAGTGGACGTAACAGAATAATATACCTGTCTAGTGAGCCAGTAACATTTATCTAAACTGTTGTTTCTTTAAGTATGTGCTAATTTTCGTTTAACTTTATCTCTATATAGTTCAAAACAAGTCGCTTCCCGCCGTCTGTACACTTAGATCTTTAAAACTGAGCAATGTTAATGCAGTTTTCATAAATAAATAAAATAATTCAGGAGGAAGATTTATTTATTTATGTGTATAATATTCATATTAAAGTAGATTAAGTCAAGAAATTTAACTTTCCTAAACGGAGACATGAATTTTTCTTTTTATGTCTGTCCTGCGATCTAAAAGTGTTATGTAGAATTATATACCCTCATTGTACCCGTGTATATTCGACACAAGTAGCTAGAAATGTTATATAATGCTCTATGATTTGTTTATTTTAATGCGCAATCATAAATACTCGTTCCATTTAAAAAAATAATATCTCATATGATTGTCTATTGGCTCTATATTGAGAAATCTATAGGCAACATCACGCTACGACTAACGGGGACTGAACGTTTAACTTCACGAAATAGTTAAATTCATTATAAATAAATATACCTCGATGTTGTTTGTGCGTGCATCGTACCCCATAATTTTGTATGCAGTCTATCAGTCTGCCTCAGGCGATTGAAGAGTTAATACAAGATATTATACCTATCAATATAACGCTTTCCATTGTCTGCCTCGTTAGTCTAGTCTCTGATCTAGTGGTTAGGATATATGACTGCAAATCCTGAGGAACTGGGTTCAAAACCCAGATCGAACCAATAAAAAAGTTATTGGGTTTTTCTCTTAATAAATATCAGTAACAGCACGAAGTCTGAGAGTTGGAAGTGTGCATTCAAAAAGTACGTAAAGCCGTTGGTTCCGCCCCTAAACTCTTTCCGCTCGTGTCGGATTAGTCGTCCTACCAGATTATGAGTGAGGGAATTGAGAGTTTACCTGTGTTTACGCACACACTTTAACTTTATAATCTATCCAGCATAGTTGGCCGAAATTGGTCAGGACGATATTATAATCTATGTTTTTGTAACAAATATAACATTTTATATTTAATTTATTTTCAGGGAATGTTGCTGTCCGCGCTCTGCGCGTTAGCATACTCGCAAAACTACGGCCCGACGACGACCCCGGTGCCGATCCTGAAGCAGATAAATAGACAGAACGATGATGGATCATACAGCTATGGTTACGAAGCCGCGGACGGTTCTTTCAAGATTGAAACGAAATATCCAAGTGGTGACGTCGCCGGCAAATACGGATACGTAGACGAAAGCGGAAAAGTTCGCGAAGTGTCATACGGCGCGAGTAGCCAACGAGGATTCGAGCCCGAAGGTTTGTTTCATATTTTACTACGAACACACATACAACTCCATGTATTCGCATCTGTTATTTTATTTCTTTATAGATTTTCGAAACACCATCGGCATTTTCACAAATTGTTGAGTAAATGTCGGAAAAAAGTTTTTGTTCAGTGTGATGCAACACGACAGGCGTGTACAATACACATGTATAACAAAAAACTACACTCGTACATCAATATATATTTAAAATAAAAACAAAAACATGAACAAAAATATGAAATAACATAAATTACTACAAATTAAAAAGAACTAAAACATAAAATTAAAACAAAATATATAATTTGACACTAAATAAGCAAAGAGTAATAGTAGTAAATTTAATCGACATTCTATAAATATACTATGTTGAACGTATTGGAGCAGCGTGGAATAAGCTCCAAACCTTTCCCTCAAAGGGCTTAACCGAAGGCTTAGCCGTGCTGAGGAACTTCTACAGGTGTTACTTTACATCTGTTTGGCAAAACCTCCTTTTCTAGCTTAGCTACTTTCAAGCTGTTTAAACGCAGTTTATAGATACCAATCACATTTACAGCACAAAAACGGTATACACATATCCAAGGCCTAGTCAAATTTATTCATGATTAATACCGTTATGAAAATGCTATATTTAACAAATATATTCAGGTATGTCTGTTTTTTTTTTGTATTAGGTAGGCCAACGGGCAATTGGATACCTAATGATAAACGGTTACTACGGCCCATAGACATTAGCGCCGAAGAAATTTTAGCCATCCCTTAAATCTCCAATGCACCACCAACCTTGGGAACTAAGTCCCTTGTGCCTGTAGTTACACTGGCTCGCAAGGGTGACCTTCAAACCGATACACAAAGCACGAAACCTTACTACCAAGTATATCAGCCTATCACCAATTTGTATAAAAGTTATTGAACATCGCCAAAAAATTAAGTACCAATCATAATATTAATTATGTAACTGAACACTGATATAAAACACTCTCTTATTTATATGAAGTTTTTTTTATGAAAAAAAGACATAAATAATTGGCCTAATTGCGACCACAGGCGGTACTTGCCAATGTAAATGCATTACCAAAGATTATACAAGTAATTAACGGTCAAGTGACATTGAATCTAAGTTTACAAAAACTTCTAAAGTGGGTTAAGAACTACTAAAATTATATTACGCCATCGATTACGTTACCTACACTAATTTACTTGAGAAAGAAAATGAATGCTCGCAAATCAATCTAATTGATTTTGTAATGCGTGTAAAGGAAGTGTTCATAATTAAAATGATTAGAACCTTTGCGAACTAGAAAAGAATTAGAAACTTTGTAGATTACTTTGATACTGATATTTGTTAATCATTTGCAAGCATCGATACAAATGTGTCAACATTTCTAAAGTATTTGTTGTATATAGTTAACGCATAGCTCGAAAGCGAGATACTTTTATAAACACTCAGCTTTACTTCCTACTTACCTTATTTGGTGGTGGGGTTTTGAGTAAGCCCGTCTGTGGTACTAGTAATACTTAACAATGTCATGTTCCGGTTTGAAGGGTGAATGAGCCAGTGTAAACACAGACACAAGGGACATACCTTCTTAGCTCCCAAGGTCAATCTCGTCAATGGGCGGTGGTGACCACTTACCATAAGGTGGCTAACTCGCCCACCTACCTATATCATAAAAAATTAAATTATTGTAAAATATAAGGAACATAATAGCGTAAGAACAAATTAATTTTTCTTATTAAAATTTCCAATAGAGCGTAAATACTATTATACGAGTGTGACTCACTATGGGCAAGATGTGCGGATAGTACATTAATTTATATTAGAATTGCGATTATACTTAAAAGACGCGGATAAACAGATACCTCAAAAGTCGGATACGCGTTCCCGGGGTTTCGCAATTGTCTGTGCGCAGCGGTATTCACTAAATGTCAGAAGACCTACTAGCTCGTTTGGCCGCAAAAAATGATTGAAAAGAAAATCTTGATTGATCAGCTTATAATTAATCAGTTACTTTATACTGTTAATAAATTTGTGCTTCTTGTTGTATAGTTGCACAAAACCATTTGCTGGTTCTTTGCAGTCTGCCCTGGTTACCACTTAGTGGTTATACTACCGAAATATTTAGTAAGGGAATTGAACATAAGAGAAATTACAGGCACATAGATAGTACTTAACATATTAAACATGGTGACCATAATCAAAATATACTTTATTAAAGTAGACCTTTATAAAATACACCTTTGAATCATTACACACATATGAAAAAATAGAAAAAAAACTGGTGAGTCAATATTTTTCTCCAATAAAATAGGTGTGTTGAAAAACTACCCAGTTGAATCTATATATCCGACTAGAAAATCAATAAATACTAACGCTTTTTTTAGTACCTATAACATATATTGACCAATATACCAAATAGTTTACGAAACCAACATTTGTCATTTTTTTTATCATCCAGAATATTCCAAACTCCCTTCTCCAGTCACGAACGACTCGGCTAAACACAATTTCTATTCTGGTTACCTACGGTAACCTTCACGGTCTAGTTGTACAAGTAGTTGACCGATAATTTAGAATTAGGCATGAAACAGATTACATAACTATAGTCGTTCACGGTCAATTAAATTAAGAATGAAGAACGTTAAAACTTTTTGAAATAACACAAGTTACGCTCGAAATCTTTCCGTATATAAAATAATATACTAATTAATTACATAATGGATTTAAAAAAAAAATATTTATAATTATTTGTTGAGACTCATCATACACGTTTCATCAAAATGCAACAAATGACACGTTCAGCTTTACACCACGCAGGATCAATTCATCCAGGGGTTACATCGTTGAGGTTAATTATTTAGAAATTATTGATTAAATTATAAGTTATAGTTGTTATATGCAATCTCCTGTAATGTTACAGGCACTGGCATCATGGTACCACCACCTACATTACACGACCCATCAACAAACGCCTTGACCGATGGCCAAGAAGACGACGGCCAATACCGAGAGGACCCGAGGATCTACGAAGACCCAAAATACAACGGCCGAGCCCAAGCGAGACCCAGTGCTGTGAGACAGTACAAACAACCAGTCCAACCTCAAGCTAGCTTTCAATCGAGCTTCCAGTCCCAACCCCAGCCCACGTACCAACAACAACAGTACCAACCGCAGCAATACCAGCCACAACCCCAGTACCAGCAACCACAGCCCCAGTACCAGCAACCACAGCCCCAGTACCAACAACAACAATACCAACCTCAGCAGCCTTCTTACACGCAACAAAGCAGTCTTTTCAGTCAGTCTCCACAACAGTTTCCCCAAGAGAGACCTCAGAGCCAGGTCTACCATCAGCAGCCCCAGTTCTCGTACCAAGCGTACACACCCCAACCTTACCAGAACCAGAACTACCAATCTCAAAATTACCAAACCCAGAATTACAATCCCTTTAATGGTCACCCAGCACAAAACTTCGACCCCAACACAGGATCATACTCTATCAATTTCACTGGTTAGTTAAAAATTTAGTTACTAAGAACATACCTCATGGCGTTCTTGGAATAATTAGAAAAGTTAAGACTTAGGTTTAAAAATTAAATTGCTTTGGTTTGATTTCGAAAAATACGAATTTATAGTCTAGAATGGAAAGTATATTAGAAGTATCTTATTTATCTATATGTTTATATAATATATATATTTATATATGATTTCTATGTATTTATTTATATATTTAATCCCAGATTAAAGTTTATTTAAATTCAGTTATTTAATCTAAATTTCAATTTATCAAAGATTTTTTAATAATAATTTATTTTATTTACTTATTTATATCATAGAAATTATTTACATCACGTCTGATATATTTTCCGTTCTAAGGAATGACTCAAGTTTCATAGTATAAGTATATAGTAATCCCTCCGCTATTTGCAGCCATTTAAAAAAAATCAAGAATTTTTGTACAACAACGCATTTTAAGCCTATCCTCAAAATTATTAGTAAAGATTTTGTTTACTTTATCGTCTAATAACATTTGGTCTTGAGACACACACACACACAAATACACACACTCAAACGCATTAAGAAATAAGTACCGCTTTCATTTGTAAATATGTAATACGAAACTTACATGTATCTCTTTTTAACACAATTGCATTCATACTTTGGGGAGCATTTTTTATCTCTTTCTAAATAAATTCAATTAATCTTCGCCATATTACATATCCGTGTCTTAAGATTAAATGTTATTTTGCATACTTAGTACTAGTCAATATTTCGAAAATAAATATTTCGGTACATTAAGCTTTACATAAATTATTTTTATGAAATATATTTTCATATTGATATAATTATATGACCAGTGAAATTTTATATTAAGCTATGTACGTATACTTTTTATACATTTATACCTAAATATATTTTTGTTATGTAATATTTATATAATTATATATATGTTTCATATTCATATGGAATTTAACTTTTCTGTATATTATATATCTTTAATGTATATATCGTTTTAATATATTATATTTAGTATATTTATACTCGTGTATATATTATTATTTCATACAAAGATAATAAAATAGTATACTATATATATATATATATATATATATATATGTATGTATATTTTATAAAATATAGTAGTTTTTTATGTTTAATATGTTTATTAATAATTAAATAAAATCTATTTATATTTATGAAAATAGTATATAATTATAGAACATATTTATATATTATAAATAAATCATTACTTTTTATTATATGTAATTATAGTAGTTTTATATATTTGTTATATGTATCAATAATTCAAGGTATAGTGCGAGTTGCGCGCGCATGTTTCAATATGGCTGACGCGTCTCGTGGACGAAGTTATACGTGTTCAGGGTGTAAATAGTTTCAATAAATACTTACATAAACATTGTTATTGTTTTCTTTCCCGATAAAATAGAAAGTTAACATTCGCCCCTAAATAATTCATTTTATCGATGTTATTTATACATTATGAAATAACTTTAGAAAAAGATGAAGTGACATTATGATTTATAAATCAATACTTTAATTTTTGATTTAAACGTTTTTTTTTTTTAATTTATCGAATACAGAACGGCATATGCCAAACTGCCTATTTGGTAATATTTGCTTATCAAAAAAAAACAAACACCAATTAAAGCGATGATCATAAATAATCAAATTAAATTGTATGTCGTCTTAAAAAGCCTGACATAAACTCACAAATTGATTGCGGAAATGCCGCTATTTTAAGTTATAACGTTTATTGACGTAATTATTTATAAATTTCACTTTCGATCTTTTGTTGAGTGTTTTTTTATATTTTCAAATAATATTTAAAATATAATAATTTCTGTTACAAAATTTCAGTCACAATCTATGACGATGATTAAGGTGTGAACATGCAGACTTATAAGGTCTGTATTGTTATTAAAACATTTAAATGTAATTATATTTTTAATATGAAGCAATCCGGAGGCAGTCGTTTCGATGTAGTGGTTATCATCTATGAACTAGTTCTATGGTAACATTTAACACAAGCATTCCTTAAAAATTTGTTAAAAAATTATTACGGAACACAACAATACGACGTAGAATAAAAACGGTAGAATGTATAATAAGTGGTACCTGCCTAGCTCTACCACCAAGTGGTAGAGCCATCTATCAAGCAGCGTTTTTAGTATATTGGAATGAAAGAAATGGAGGCTGACAGACAGACAGTACAGACAGACTGTATTTTTGCTTTACTATTTTCTATTTTCAAAAATGCATTAAATGTCTAATTAATAGATTAAACTGTTAACATAATGTATACATTTGAAATAGTTCAAATTTCACCCTCAAATGTAATACTTGTAGCAAAAAATAATAATAATTATTATGACTGAATTAATTGGAATAATAAATCTATAGTCATAACTGTGCTACGCAAGATACTTATTACAAAGATGACGAATCTCGTTGGCCTGGTGACTAGCTTATTAAGCTCCCGAGGTCCTATATACAAACCCCGACTCGGATTAATAAAACTTGGTAAGATAAATTATTTAAAATTCAATTAAAGGTTTGAAAAGAGAAATTTTAAACGAAAGTAAACCATTTCCCTATCATTTTTTTTTATGGCATTGGTTGGCGGACGAGCATATGGGCCAACTGATGGTAAGTGGTCACCACCGCCCATAGACAAAGGGACTGTAAGAAGTATTAACCATTCCTTAAATCACCTATGCGCCACCAACCTTAGGAAATAAGATGTTATGTCCCTTGTGCCTGTGATTACACTGGCTTACTCGCCCTTCTAACCGGAACACAACAATACAGAGTACTGTTATTTGGCGGTAGAATATCTGATGAGTGGGTGGTATCTACCCAGACGGGCTTGCACGAAGCCTTACCACCAAGTGAATAAAAATTAATCAAACGGCAATCTAATTTCCTTAACTGGGAATGCTGCTCAGTTTGTCTACTCGCCAACCAATGAACATGATGGCCCAATGGTAGTTTATGATCTACAGTAATACCAAGATTTCGTATCGTATTTAAATGTCTAAATCAATCAATCAATTAAATTATACTTTATTCAAGTAGGCAAGCACTTTTGAATCGTCATTTAACAAACTATATTAAGTAAAACTACCTGTTCGGAATGTAGATTCTACCGAGAAGAACCGGCATCCTCATCCTCATAGTTCAACATCTAAAAATACAGTCATGTTAGTTAAATACAACGGGCATTTAAAGAATATAACGAATTTGATACATTTTGTATATTTAACACTATGTTATTGCTGCTAAATCAATGTAAAATTTAGAGCTTTCAACTAATTTAAAATGAAATAGAATTAGTTTTTTTTTAATATCAAAGAAGTGACATGAAATACTATCTTGTACCTAACATGCTTTAATACCTTTTATGGTAAATCTTAATGTATTGCTAATATATTTAATATTAAGATGTCGTTTCTGGTATACTTTAAAAGGGCTTACGTAAGAGATTCGACAAACAAGTCTAAATGAAATATTAATTTCTTCCGTCTTTTTTATGATGTGGGAGTTACAGAAATGTTAAAAGGTTAGTTTTAAGATGTTACGGCACTTACCGGATACTTGCATCATTAAATCTTATGATTTACAAATATTAAATATATTGTAGTTTGGTATTTTCTGTTTGTATAAAAATATTTTTGTCCAATATTAATTTTATTTTTCAAACGCTTAATTAAGGTTCATACAATCTACATATACAACAATTTATTTACATAGTTGAATAGAACTTCATAAGTCTCAAATATATTAATTTATTTTAACATAGTTACAATATATTACATAAATAATTTATAATAGTAAGAATATGTAATATAAAGTATCATATATATTATCATATGTAGTTTAATTTAGAGTATTTGTATCTTTGGTCGCATGCCACATTAAAAGTGATAAAAAAATATATTTTATTCATGTACTAGCTTGCGTCCTCGACTATCCTCAGAACATCACGAAATTTATGTTAAAATAAAATATGTAAATTTTTCATTACCCATTACCCATTACCCAAAAGCACAGACACGAAAAACTTTTTGTTTCTATTCATTTATCATATTTTATGTATTCGTATTGAACTCACCTAAATGAACTCCATGTTTCCTATTAATTTTATTAACATCGCTAAACCTGATATCCTTATTTTTAGGTTTCAATTTAAATAAAATTAAAATTATACAAATATTTTTGAGCAATAGAGATTACATAAAAAAGATATATAAATAAATATACCATTTTAATAGTTTCAGGGGAAGAAGGAGTAGGCATGTCGTACAGGTATTAGGTCCATTTTTACAGAAATAAAATAGCCTAAATGATATTCCAGCCTATAAACCATATCTGTGTCTAATTTCATTTAGTTCCGTTCATCAGTTCTGGCGTGATTGGGTAACAATAATCCATCTTTCCAAACACTCGCAGTTATAATATTAATAATATATACATTGTCTTAATATTTGGCTTACTTTGTAAAACTATAGTTCAAACCTTGATCAGTGAACGCTGCATATATGCACTGGTCTCATGGCCTCTCCCAAAGTATGCCAAAGATCCGGTTCTTCGCAACCAGTCTGGTCCCACCATCTTCTTCAGGTCACACTATATTGACCTAAAATGAGTATTGATAATTTTTATTCCGGTGATATTCAGATTCACTATCAAGTGAATCTACTTTTGTATAAAGGAAGTCACCCAATCGTTTTTTTTTTAAATAAACCATTCACCATTACATGCCATTAAATCTTTAAGAGTTTTTTAATTACGACGACCCTGAAATAATTTCCTTCCGATTAATGGTGACCATATACATTATGTTGATTTGTATTTAATTACAGTCGAGTATCGGAAGCTTAAAAAAAACTGTAGCCAGATTACCTTAAGTGGATAGCCTTATACAGGAGGGAACCAACAGAAGATATTTATATTTAAATAAATTCTTATATAGATAAAAGAGATTATAAATATAGAGTTCACCAGCATACTTCGTGGCTAAGCTTCTTGTGAGTATTGTGATTGACAAACATTAACTTTATTCATGGGGCTTGGCTATTGTATTTATGTACACCTGATAGTAACGCGACACCAACCTCGAGAAAATATCATATTATCTCCCTTGTTAGTTACACTGGCTCACTAATCTTTGAAACAATACTAAGTAGCGCTGTTTAGCGATAGAACATGTTGAGAGGGTACTGCCCAGGCGGGCTTGCACAATGCCCAACTAAGAAATAATAGATTAATTATTAAACTTTCTATTATTATACATTTTGCTAAAATTGCCATTGCTGATTAAAAGGTGAAGATTTTTTAGTTGTTAGTTCGAATATTTCAAATGAACATCAAATTAGCCCCCACCTAACCGATTACAGCAGAAACTTTATACACAATTTTGATAAATATTAAAACCCTAGGACAAAATAGTATAAACTTAATTCAAATCAAATCAATTTTATTCAAGTAAACTTCACAACGAAGCGTTTTTAAATCGTCGATATTAAAAAACTACCACCGTTTCGGAAAGCAGCCTCCAGCGAGAAGAAACGGCAAGAAACTCGCATAGTTGCTCTTTTCAAATAAACAGATTTACAATGCTGTTTTTTTTACAAAAATTAGTGTCCTGTGATGGAACCCGAGCCTAAATCCAGGCGTTTTTATCTAAAAAGTACTCTTTTAATGAATAATAAGATTTATTTATTAATTTAGTCTTAATAAACTTTTTAAATTTCGTAAATGGTAAATTGGTTACATTTCCCGGTATCTTATTATATATGCGTATACCATTGCATTGATAATAGCATCTCCCATCGATTCCTAATTCTTTCATTATTTTCCATTGTTCCAAAGCAAGCGATCAAACGCAAACAACCAGGTTCAAAAAAAAGACAAAGCACCAAAGGCTCAGGATTCCTCAATAAGACATTTGTTTAGATAGTAAAATGATGAAATCCGGTATGCAAAACAAAATATATATTCATAAGACTATTATGTCGTATGTTGACGATCATTATTGAAATATTCTTCGAAGTAATATGTATTGTTATCGTACAACTTTTTGTTAAAACCGTCCGACACGACACTCGTGTACCATTGTATATGGATAACATGTCAGGAACCTTCACATGTGTAGAGAATAACCGTGCGTTCCTACTCCATCGGATGAAGGATGTATGAATGCATGGAATACGAACAAAAACTAACATTCTCTTTTATAAATATACCAGTAAACCCAGCAGACGTTGTCCCGCCTTTGTATAATATCAATAGTCAAGGCGATCATTTGACTGGTATATAAGTTCCGCAGCGCCATCTAGTGACAACTTAAAACAATTTGAATAGAATCTCATTTCATTATATTAATAACACCACTGGGTCCAAGGGTAAGGAGGCATACCTCGAGTCCCGTACCCTGGTTGACCTCGGCCAAGATGGAAGAACCCTCACACACGTTAAATTAAAATATGTAAACAATTACAAAATCTAATAAAAAGACCCGCTGTGTTTTTCTCAGGTATCTTGTGTAATAATGTAATAATCAATAACGAAGTGTAGAGACTCTATCTCGCGTAAATGATTTTGAGAATGTGTATAGAACCTTCTTTATGATTTTTTTTTTCAGTTATAGCCAACTAGTGTTGTCATAAAAAGAGGCCGATATGCTTCTTTGATCTTCAAACTTATTTCACACCAGAACAACAGACAGAGTTACTTTCGCATATATAATACGTATAGAGCGTTTCGGAGAAGATTTTCGTACATAAAAACTAGAGGATACCGTCTGTCAGTTGTTCTAGTCAAACGTACATAAATAGTTTCCAAAACAATTTCAAATTATATATTAATATAGATTCCTACCAAATGTCAGACTAAATGTTACAAGGTTAACGAGAAAACCGAATTATAATTAACATGTAAAATTATTTATAAATTTAATAAGATGCAGTAATTATACCATTTACAAAGCTGAGTCATTAAAAAAAATGAGTCCGCTACTGGTAATATAGTTATAAAAATATATCATTAATCATCTTCATTAACAGCCTGTAAATTTCCCACTGCTGGGCTAAGGCCTCCTCTCCGTTTGAGGAGAAGGCTTGGAGTATATTCCACCACGCTGCTCTAATGCGAATTGGTGGAATACACATGTGTCATAATTTCTTTGAAATTAGACACATGCAGGTTTCCTCACGATGTTTTCCTTTACCGCCGAGCACGAGATGAATAATAAACACAAATTAAGCACATGAAAATTCAGTGGTGCTTGCCTGGGTTTGAACCCGAAATCATCGGTTAAGATGCAAGCGTTCCAACCACTGGGCCATCTCGGCTCCAAAAATATATGGAAATATTATAATGATTTATAAAAGTACTTTTGAATCGTCATGTTACAGTGTTAAAATAAATCTACCGTAAAGAACAGACAAAAAACTCAGTAGTTACTCTTTTCCACAATTTTAATCACATAGTAAAGAACGTTTACTTTTTTTAATAGTCATTAAATATAATATAAATAATATAATTAAAGTATTCACGTGACAGGTGAGAGGTGGGTTTTCATTTTCTACCCAGAGGATCGGAATTGAGGTTCGTCGGTTAAATGCTTCTGGCATTCTTGCCATTATTTCACGTAGTCATGGTTTATACATTACCTTTTTTAGTATTTGATTTGTAATTCTTATGTAAATAAAGTAATCTTAGATACTTACGTTAAAATATTAATTTACATAATCAATAAAAAATATATTATGGTAACTTTTTTAGCTTCATAACCCCGCGCCTTATTCGTTTATTTGCTCTTTGTTGGAACCAAATTCTAGCAAATCTTGATATCATAGCTTGTTATTTTTAACAATTTCTATCAAAGACGACACCACATGGGGCATATTGTGTTTTATCCCTAATTACAAACTCTTTAAACCCTCGTATTTTGTAACTCTTTCAATAGTCTACATACCCACTTATACATTTTCATCTTCAAAATTGGAGCAATTGCATATAACTATCTCTAATTTTACCGGCCTTAAAAAGTTAAATAAAAAAGTAGCGTATGTTCGTGTTTGGGGTTCAACATTGCTTCGTAGTGCAACAAACAGACAGGCAGAGTTCTTTATAATTTATATAAAGATATAGAAAACCTATGCGAATTGAGTGTTTTACGAATGGTCTTTTATAAAACGATATGTTTGTAGAATATAATAAAGCTTGTAAATACGATCTAAAACTTTTTATTGAGAAATGCTAGTCTTACGTTTTTTGTCAATCAATAGAGAACCGCCATGTTATCTCAATACAGATTAATGAATAAAACTAAACCGTCTGTGTTCAAATTACTCTGCACTTGCTAAATTTAAGCTTCGTCGATCTCAAATGTCACTTCCTTGTATAAATAAATAAAATGAATATCAAAGACAAATATATAGATCTTATTTGTAAGGGCGTAAGAACTATCATCCACGATTGAATGATAGCCGGTATTCTCTTTGGATAATTTAATAGTCCAAGCAACTTTTCAAGGTGGCGTAAGTGTCGGTTTAAAACATAGCCGATTATATTTACCGCTTGAATCAACATACAAACAGGATCTTGCCTTATTCATTTCGATGTACAGATAGATTTTAAGTGACTTATGTATTATATTATCGCATCTTGTGATTGGTCAAATTACATGATTCTTTTTTTTTATGATTGTATTTCCCAGGTGTTAATTTCGCTCGGAAACTTTTTATTTATTTATTTAATTTTTGAATACATTGGTACTATTTACTGTAAGATTGTGACCCAAATTTATTTCTTTTTCTGAACTTTACATTTAGAATACAATCTAAAATAAATTTATTGTTATTTTATTTTGAATAGTAAATATTTCAATATTACTAATACACGTTCATCAATCAAATAAAATTGCTAAAAAAATTAAAACTAACTTAGATTATTTTAACTAATTAAAAAACAAAATATCTTACTAATTACATTGGACAAAAACTGAAAACTCAAGATACATAATATAAAGACATTGCACTCCCTTAGACCATGATATTTTACCTACGTCCAATCAAATGAACTAACTTTACTTTTTTCTGAATGGTCATTGGTCGAGAAGGGCTGATGACTCATTACGAAATCAATGAAAGTTCAGTATTTAGTTCGATTAGCTAATCTAACTTTTTAAACCACTTTTTTACAAAAATAGACCAAGATCTAAGCGCCCAAACAAAATTTACCTCAAACTACTCAGTCACTACAGTAGTATTTTTCATTATTTGTAATAATTAAAAATAATAAGAAACCACTTCAGAAATGTTAAACGGAAACTAAAGGAAAATTCGTTGTTAAAAATCAATTTTCAAATTTTTATACAATAAACCGCGTAACTACCAAAATTATTCGAAATTCAACACAAAATACTCCATTATAAATTTATAATCGAACTTATTTTTAACTTTAATAATATGTTCAAATATTTATACGCCTATTGCAAAAAAAACAACATACTCTTTTAACAAACAATAATGTTGATAAATATACCGAAGGCTAAATTAAAAATGGCGGACAGTACCAATACAGATAAACTCGTTTAAAGAGATCAATTTGTTGTATCGATTTGTAATATTATTTATTATTTAACATTCTGTTCTGTTCAAACGATCCTTGATATCGGTGAACGCAGTGTGTATAGACCCTTTTAGCCATTGCTCAAGCCATCTCGTCACTAACACGAGACCGGTTCGAGCATGTCGTATGCTCTGTAAACGAAAGCTCAAGGTCAACTTGCATTTCCGTCATGAGTGCAACTGTTACAGAACCTCCAGGTTTTATTATGAATAATTATTATATAATTATTATATTCGTTAATTGGCTTAAAGGTTAAAACATTTCAATGTTGTTGTCTAGCGTGTCTTTGATTACTTTATTTGCACGTTTTTTAATTTTGATTATATTAATATATACATATAAAAAAACATAGTGGTTGTTCGTGCACAATACATATTTTTTTAAATTTATTATTTTCTATATTAGTCGGCTATGGTTGTGTTAGTAGGTGTTTATTACAAAGCCAAATATTGTTAAATCCTGTAACGACGTAATATATCGGGTGTTCTGTTTTAATTATTATTTTAATTATTTATGGTAGAGTTAATTATGTGACATTCTAAATTAATTAGTAACAAACATTCATAAGATCGGTAATGATTGGTCCTTTTGTATTATCACTGTTTCTATGAGATTTTAAGATTATTTTTCTGTCTGATTATATTTTTACAATATTTTCGTTGTATTTGATGTTTTTGAAATTTGAGATTTGATTTGGTCACACTAAATTTTCAAATGCCGCTCTTAATCTCCGCGTATATCTGGCGTACCGTAACAACAGGTCACACACGCACCATAAACAGGTGGCGCTACTTTGCGCTTACTCAAGATCGCGCGCGGATGGTAGTGAAAGCATAGTGAATATGACCTTGTGCATTGATTTATCAACATAGCCACCGCCTGCGCAAATAACGCGTGCCCTCGAGCAGACGCTATCATTTGCGCTACTTTTCGCTCTGAGAAATGAGTCATTTAGTTTCCTATATATATTTTTTTATATTTATTATACATATTATATTTTTTAACATATTTTGTAATAAAAATAGCTAGAAATGGGGGCAATTCATTCTGTAACTTGACTTCTCTCTCCTCTGCATCAACTCTGTATAGATTTTATAGTTTTACTAATTAAAGTAATTTTAGCTCATTGTCATATATTAATATAAATAGTAGTGAGTTTTAAAATTGGTATCATTGGAGCTGGATTCCAAACGGTAGATTTCTTGTACGCAGATTATTAGCCACTGGTAGTTGGGCACTTAAATATTACTTTACCGACACTGGGAATACTTAGAACAGTAGCTGTAAACCAGCTCTACCAAATGGTAGGTAGGTAGGTACTCATGGGTGTAAATACACCCAAGAGTTTTTGTAACAACATTGCTAAATTTATTGAAATATGCTGTTCATTATTACTTTGGTTGAAATTAGTTGATTTGAATCACAAATGTATGAATGTTGTACACAAGTGAGGACAAAAAAACACAAACAAATCACATACATATAAACGTACGAATATATTTCTAAAAATCACAGAACAAATACCAAATCCAGCGAAATCTAGGGCAACGCCACTGATTATTTATATTTGCAATAATAACCTGTATCTCTTTAATAGTGTTACATTGACGGTAATAAAATATTGCAACTTTTTAAGGTTATTTAAATTTATAGCCAACACATGCGTATTAGTTACACTTTATAATCTTTGAAGGAAATAAAGAAAATGCCTGCGCTTAACACACTTGACAATTGGTCACTAAATTGTTCTTTAATGACCGATTGTCATCCAGCCTAGACAAAGAGTCCAGCATCCTCACACAGATAACAGACCTATATGGAAGATATACTAAATAACAACATGCAGTGAAATAAAATTTAAAGTCAATCAAAATAATAGACATTAAATACGACTGCGAACATTGATAACTGTAGACATTTGTTTATTTAAAATATTAATAAACGTCATGACATTATATTCGACCTTACATTATTTTTCGTAGCTGGCGGAAGGTCTGATACACGAAAAAATAATTCACAGACTTTTATAGCTGTCTTACATGACATCAATCTTGGAACTGCTTTTGTTATTCAATTAGTTTCCGGATATCGTAAAGGGTACCTTGACGCATGCGCGTAACAAAACTACCCTTATCATAAGGGACTGAAGTTGATTGACTGTGATAGCATGGACGGATGTTATTCTCTCTTCTGATGCAAATACTGTTCATAAGAAAATAATATAATTAACACTTAAACAAAGTTAAATTTTGTAAAAAGTTAATACATATCTAATAAATTAGAATCACGTTTTATTTAAAGCGAATAGGAAAGATTTAACAAGTCCACCTCGAGCGGTTGCATTCTTTATGCTAAGGTCGCCTGCGCTTGCGCCGCCCGACCCTACTTCGATTAATATTACAATGTATTTAGATTAGTCTGTAACAAAGCAAGTGTAATATAATAAATGTTCTACAGCTGGACGAATGAAAGGGGTAGCCATTCTCAGGAATTTAATCCAGATCTCCATTTCACATTAGGTCTTATTTTTTCAGATTTTAGATCAAACGGGGCTTGTAATAAATTACATTATATATATCAACGTATATTAATAAACATATCTATTAATAAATGAAGGTCTTAAAACACAAAGAGTTTTTATATAAACTGGCGAGTGATATCAGATCTATCGAAAAATTAAATTATTTTAAGTTCTCCCTCTGTTCGTATTTAATAATATAATTTATTTTCTTAAGGTCTTTCGAAAAACGTGACAAGATTCGCTGGAAAACCTTGTCGTCTGAATATCACTCATCAATTAATATTCTTATAGTGTTACGGGCAACAACGTTAACAAAATCGAAATATTTATTTTAGTCAAGGCTGTTTAAGCCCTTACAAGCACCTTTAAATCGTTTTAGCCCATTTTACAAGTTTAAAACTTAGAGGCGAGTTCGGAATTTAGAGTTTACCACGTAGTAAATTATGATATAACTGTTTTTAATATTGTAGTACCAATTGCAGTTAAAATATTACCTTATAATAATTAGAGATGTTTAAGATTTATGTAAAAATTAATATATGTCATTATTATTATGGTGATAATGATAATGATTTCTTTATGAACATCGGCCACGCAAGCCTGTTCGAGTAGTCACCAGCACTCATCATGTACTCTACAACCAAGCAGCATCACTTACCATTTTTGTATTCCAGTTTGAGTCGTGAGTGATCTAGTCTAACTTCAGGCGCAAGGGACTATCGTAGTACCCAATATCATCGGTGCATGTTAGAAAAGATTACCTCTTACGTCGCCAATATTAGTAACGGTGGTGATAACTTACAATCAGTTGGTCGAATTATCATAAAGCGAACGGCTTTGCAATTTAAAAAAAAAGGAGCGCGAACCTTGCGTGACGTCATAATGTACAAGCGAAAACACAAGTATATTCTTTATTCTTTCAGTCTTATAATCAGATACATAGATCTCATATATTATACACATAATTATGTCGAAGTCCATTATAGATAACAAAAAGTAATATATATGTATTATAGTATTATATAATTTACCTGAAAATGGAATCATATCGATTACGGTCTAATAGTTCGGACAATATTAATTTAATAATATTCAACCGCAATCAGAGTCTCGAATTGTGGTATAACGTATCAAGTTTTCGAGTTCAATTTTGTTGTTTTATTGTTACAATGGAAGACTGAAAAGATTGTACCCTTCAAAAAAGATCACTCATTTTAATTTTTTGTAAGAAATTTTCATAAAATTACATTTCGTTGTCAATTTCTTTTTCGGACAAACTATGTATATATAGTTTCAGTTAAGTTTAACCTTAAAACAATTCCATATTCGACTTATTGACGTCAATCTGTTTATACCATATTCCCAAATGTAAATAGTTTGTGAATTGAATATTAACAACCGTTTGACAACTTCGATCAAAATTATATTTTTGATAAAAATACATTTTTAAACTTAAAATACATTGGTTACAAATATAAAATGTATTAATAAATAAATCTTAAAATACATATCGAGTGATATTTTACATTGTTTTATGAATAAACTAGTGACCCACTCCGGCTCTGCACGGGTGCACTCTATTAATAAATAAAATGATACGATATTAACATAGCACTCGGAAATAATGTAGATTTCAAACAGAGTTTTTATTTTATAATCGGTCATTAGTACCGGAGAACACTTCTCATACAAACAAACAAATTTTATTACTTTATTATATTAGTATAGATTGTATTGATTCTTTGTTTTTTATTATATTAAAGTGTACAAAGTTATTACAAGTATAAAGTCTATTATTAATAATAAGCCAATCACTTCTCGTGTGCACAAAATTGTATATGTCATGTATTTTTGTTTTTTTTAAATTTAGCCTCTGTTTTAATATTATAACCAATGATTTTATTACTTATTTTGATATTCATTTCATAGATTTCGACATTATACTGATTTTTTTATGATGTATGTTTATTTTTTATATAGTATCACTAACCCATATAAATATTACAATCAAATGAAAATAATAATAATCAGAAAAATATACATAACAAAGTATTATTAATCAATAAAGTATTACTGTTAGTAAAGACTGCTCGACGAGTAAACCTATTTTCTTTTAAAGTTGGATGGAAAGTGACTACCACCACCCATGGACATCTGTAACACCGGGGGGCTTGCAGGGATATTGCCGTCCTTTAAGAGATATATATTCTCATTTCTTGAAGGTTTCCAAGTCGTATCGGTTGTAAAACTGCCGGCAAAAGCTGAATTCACAGAGTTTTTGTGCGAGGCAGAAAATACTTTGAAAATAGCGCTTTTGTGGATTTTCGGACAGGTGATGCGGATGAAACTTTGACGCGACGCCCGAAGGTAAGATTTAGTGGCCCGGATTAATCCAAACAATTCCTCGGAACATTCATCGTAAAAAATGCGGCAGAAAATGCAGAGTGATCCAACATCACTACGCAAAAGCCAAAGAATCAAGCAGATGGGAAAGAGCTTGATATTCGATAGTCCGAGCCGTCCCCGACTCCTTGGTCTATTGGCGTCCCCGCTCCTAACACAAGTGACGAGCTTAAAAGGAGGCGTAAATAAGAATATTAGTAATTCCTTGATTAATTTGGGACATAGCTAGTATTCTTTATATATATAAAAAAAGATTTAGTTAACATATATAAATATTGATATTGGTATATCTGCCTGTCGCCATAAAAGTTGGCAATTATATGATTTTTTTATGGAGAAGATTTTTGTGTTTTGTTCATGTTATCCATCACGAATCGCCCGGAAAGTTGAGGAAGAAAAATATTTGAACGCCAGTATCAGATAAAATTATTTTTTATATAACAATTATCAGATAAAAAATATTATTTACAATTTGAAAGAGGCATTGCAACGCTAGGCCGGTATTAGCTATTTCTTTTTTCGTAAAGTGTTAGTTTGGGCAAGTGGTTCCCATCGCCCATAAATATCAGTACATTAAGACATATTGACCATCCCCTACATGACAAATGCACCATTGACCTTCAGAACTATGATATAACGTCCATTGTGCCTGTGAGTTACACTAGATCACTCTCCCTTCAAATTAGAATGCTGACACCCATGAGTGTGTGATACCTAACCAGACGGAATTGCATCCAGACACCATGTAAGTAGTATGTAATATAAAATGACATAGACAGAAACACGTGTAAAATAAAGTGTTCGGCGGCCTGCGACTTTCCCTTTATAAACCTAATTTCGTTGCCAAGTGTCAAGCAGAGCCGAGGCCGGTGTCCTAGGCGACCTAAAGTGACATAACACCAATTCGAATGCCGTTGGCATTGTGATCGATTGCGAACTATTACAAGCAATTCTTTGTTCATTGTATCGTGTGAATTTTTGAAGAAAAACTCTTTAAAACATTCATAAGTGAACGCTCTAATTTAAAAGATGCGTATTTTTCCTTAAAAGAATCAATGTTTATTGCATCTATATACGTTCTTATAAAATGAATCTCGAATCTGATCTTGATTCTCTAATGATATATAAACGAATCTAATATTACAAGAATATATTTTTGTATAATTATCACATAACTATTTCCGTTATATGCGTGCATTTTTTATATTTCAATTGAAACATATTTTATTATGGTTTTTCCAAAAGGACACTAAAACAAGGTCTTTATTATTATACTATTTAACTTGGTACTGTAAGAAATATAAGTCGTTTCTAATACCCTTTCCATTTCCCACCCTTGAACTGGAAAATTATAACAACCTTTCATAGTGAGAATCTACGTGGTGTAAGAAGTAACTATGCTAAAATTCAAGTTAATTGGACCTGTAGTGTAAAAGATCTCGTGATATATATTAATTAGATTTGGATTTGTTAGTGGCTTTGTGCAAGCCCGTCTGAATACGTACCACCCACTCATCGTATATTCTTCCACGAAACAGTATTACTCAGCATTGTTGGGTTCCGGTTCAAAGAGTGGAGAGTGAAACTCAATTAACTACGGATAGAATATCTTACTTCCCAAGGTTGATGGTGAATTCGTATTTTATGGAAAGGTTAATATTTCTTACGGGGCCTATGTTTGTGTACAATGGTGTCTACTTTTTTTTTAAGGCATAGATTGGCGGACGAGTATATAAGCCACCTGATGGTAAGTGGCACCAACTCCCATAGACACTGGCGCTGTAAGAAATATTAACCATTCTTTACTTTGACAATGCGTCACCAACCTTGGGAACTACGACGTTATGTCCCTTGTGCCTGTAGATACACTGGGTCACTCACCCTTCAAACCGGAACACGACAATACTGAGTACTGTTGTTTAGCGGTAGCACCATGTGGCCGCCCATTAATGTACCTTTTTATAAAATTAAAAAAACAGTGTAAATTTATTTAAGAGCAATAAAAGTCAACTTTATCTGTCACGTTAGAATAAGATGGCATTGTTTTTCATAATATCGTTTAATTTAAAGATTATGACATAGAATCAAAATCCCTGATTGGTGCAATATCCGACATGTGCTTCTACGAGCTTTTTGTAATAGATGTTCTATACGCAGAAGTAGAGCGAGAACGTTTCTGCGTTCTGCATCTCATCAGACACGTTTAGTCACCCCCTCGAACTGCTCAGCATACAGCGTGCGTTATCCCTTCTTTGCTCATGGACGACATTGTCTCGCAACGACAAAAGTGCATGATTATTTAACAGAAATATACCGATGTGAGTTTATATGAACGATACGGCAACGTGTTTCGGTAAGCAAACATATCGAAACCGTATTGAATGCTGCTCCAATGAATCAGGAAATGTTCACAGTTTACCTTGAGTTAATAACTTCAATATTAATTTAAACTAACTATAGGTCAAAGAAGCGAAATTCAGACAAAAGGTTAGGAATATGAAAAAAACAAATCTGCAATGGAGAAAAGCGTGCTATGGTAAATTTCTTTTCCGAGCGATAAAATCCACTCAAATCATAACTAATCAGGACAATACAAGTTTTGGAGATGCTATAATTATGACACCTCAGACTGGTAGAGACACACGTCAGACGTCGTCGAAAAAGTTGGTCAGAATTTTGAATTTAGATAACAAAATGATCCGCATTCGCTGTAAGATTCGATATTATGTAGGATTTTTTTATATTTATTAGAATGACAATAACAAACAACGTGATTAATGTTTTTAAAGATTGTCAGTGGGGAGATGTCAATTGTAAAGAATATAAGACGGTGACGTACTTTGATACACAGCCGACTGTTGGAAATATAAAGATTTAATGGTGTAACTCTCAGTGTGTGTTCCTTTGTTGAGTGTGGCACTTGGTCTCTTGGTCTTGGGTTTACCTTGTAAACTGAAATTAAAACGTTAAAATATTATATTGTCATGTTAAGCATACGATTTTCACGAACGACCGTTTGCTCTTAAGCGGTGTAAACGTTTCCAGTCCATCTCTCTACGCAATAAATTATATCAATTAGTAACGCCGTAATTCCGTTGAGGAAGTACAAATCGAGAAACACATAATTATAATAAATAAACAAGTAAGCACTTCTGGATAGGTACCACCCACTCATTAGATATTCTTCCACCATATAGAAATATTTAGTATTGCTGTGTTCGGGTATGAAGGGTGAGTGAGCTAGTGTAACTATGGCACAAGGGACTTATAATCACGGTTTCTAAGGTTGCGTTGACGATATAAGGAATAGTTAATATTTCTTACAGCGCCAATGTCTATGGGCGGTGGTGACCACTTACCAACAGGCTTGGTCGTCCGCCTATCTATATTATAATAAAATAACAATATATACATCTAATATATATCTGGAGCCAAGATGGCCCAGTGGTTAGAACGCGTACATCTTAACCGATGATTTCAGGTTCAAACCCAGGCCCCACTGAATTGTCATGTGCTTAATTTGTGTTTATAATTCATCTCGTGCTCGGCGGTGAAGGAAAACATCGTGAGGAAACCTGCATGTGTCTAATTTCGACGAAATTCTGCCACATGTGTATTCCACCAACCCGCATTGGAGCAGCGTGGTGGAATATGCTTCGAACCTTCTCCTCAAAGGAAGAGGAAGGAGGCCTTAGCCCAGCAGTGGGAAATTAACAGGCTGCTAATGTATGTATGTAATACTTTATTGAATAAACAGTGAAATTGCAGGAAGAGAGATTTGAATTTAATTAAAATGTAGAGCTGAGACTCAAAACTCGTTCAGAACATTTTGTATTCAACGATGTATCTGAAGATACTTTTAGCACTTTGCTATTCAAGAGTGCATGTCTTATTCGAGTCATTTCCGGTTAATATATAAGTCAAAAATTTCTTCCGATTTATTTAGATTTCCCTATGCCAAACATTACTTAAAATAGTCTTTAAAAACTCAGAGCGTATCTGAATTGACCATCAATTTTGGCTTACAAGAAAACATTTTCACCGAATCAAATATAAAAAAATAAATGTTCATTAATATAAACAATAACAAGACTGTTATTATTTAAATATCATAACCCTTCTGATTTTTATTACATATTTGTATAATTATTTATAATATAAAAAAGGAGGTTACCTTCATATACTTGTGTGTAACTTAGTGTCTATGGAGCCATCTTTCAAGAAGATACAGTTATGATTAATTAGTCTGTCAATGTAGCAATGTTGCCATAATTACTTGATATGGGCTGATTTCTCGGGGCGCAAGGGATTATTGCATCCCCTGTTCGATAATAAATAAACTAAAATCAGTGAAAGGCCCGCACGAAAGGTATATAAGGGGCCAGCGCGCGCACCGCGCCTCCGACTTGACGACATGACGGCGTTAGTGAGATTGGTACGTTTTATTGTTCTAAATTTGATTTTTATTTTTTTTTTAATTTTAAGGGAAAGGAAGATAATCGAAAAAGGATTCATTAGTTCTTTTAGAAATATAAATAGTAATAATATAATAAAAATATTAGTAATACAAAAAATATTATTTAAACACAATTGTTTGTTTATTATTATTATTTTTGATAATCACTCTTTACAAAAAAAAAATGTATCTATTTTCGGTACAAAAAAATATCTATGTCGACATCAAATTAGATATAAATCTGAGACGTTTTTTTAACTTTGATTGAAACTCCTTGACATAATAATTGTGTAAGTGTGTCCGTGTAAAAGTGAATTTCTTATTAACCCATGAGTGATAGCATCTGTAAGTGATAGTGAATTAGGTTCGCCGTTGTGATAATGAAAGTGTTTGAAATTGTGCAACAATATTACTATATAAAATAGGGCAAAGTGTTAGAAGAGAATTTATGCATTGGGTTCCGTACTGATTTCTAGTAGTTAAGTTAACTATTAGATGTTTCTTTTAAAGGCATAAGGGCTTTATTAAAACCATAACTTAACGCACATTTATATGCGAATATTCCTTTGACGTATTAATTTGATTAACAACTTGATTGTCTCAATTTCTTATCGTTATAGTTGATTTGTTTAAATATTATATTGTAGTTGATTAATTGTTTTTATTTTATTTGTTTCCGCTGTCTGAACGCACGAAAAAACTCCACGGCGTATTTCAATCATGTTTACAATGCGTAAAATTGTTTTGGTTTTTTTTTTTAATAATTGGCTTTTTATAGAAACCGTGAATCACTTGCGACGTTATTACTTTATGTGAAGTTTACA